>NC_136073.1:9044700-9697200 GCF_964261635.1 Lissotriton helveticus | reverse complement strand
CCCCTGCCCCTTGAAAGGACTTTTGCTGGAGCTTGTGCTGTGCCTACAGCACTGAGAGCGCTGCTCTCTGCCCTTCAGCGCTGGAATCCCTGCATAGCGCTTGAAAGCGCTTGATTTTGGCCCTAAGCGCTGTGAGCGATGTGTTTTCATCCTGTGGCGCTGGAGAGCGCCTGCCCATCGTTTCTAGCGCTACTAGCGCTTTGAGAGCACAGCCGGTGCCCACCCGGCATCTGATCGCCCCGTGTGGCGGTTTGACGGCGCGGGTGCCACCCCACTCATTGCCGCTTTGATTTGGCCCGTTTTGGTAATTTACTACGAGGGAGGCCACCCCTCGGTAAATTCATCCCCCGCCTGCCTGCCTAAGAAGCGAGCCGCCCGAGACAGGCAACCCGGAAGTCCCGCCCCTTGCAGCAGAGAAGCTGCCGGCCGGGTCCCCGAGGCTCCCCGAGTGGAGAGGGGAGCCCCGGGACGAGAGAGAAGGAGCAGAGCCTGCCACGTCTGGTTGAGGCCCCGGGACGAGAGGAGAGGAGCCCCGCCCGCGGCCCAGCTGCAGCGCCAGACAGCCGGTGAGTGTGAAAGAAGCCGGCAGTGGTTCCCGCCCCCCGCAGCACCAGTGAAGTCCCGGTGAGTGCGGGGGCGGGTTCTCTTTGTTTCCTCGAGCGGCCCCGTTGGTAGAGGGCCGCTCCGACGTGCACCCCAAGCCCCCCCCCAGGGTTGAGGAGCCCCGAGGCTTCAGGCGCTATTTGTTTACCGAGCCCAGAGAGGCTCAAGGGGGCCTGCTGGTTTGGTGAGTGTGGCCAGAAGCGAAGGGAGGGGCGCCGGGACACGTTGTCGGTGTCCGCCCCCCCCCCTCCCTGCCCCCTCAGCAGCGCGACCTCGCGCCCTTGTGTTTAGAGCCAGAGAGGCTCTTAGGGGGCATTTGTTTGTTGGCGCCACGAGGCTCCAGGCGCTAATTGTGGAGGAGCCCAGAGAGGCTCCTGGGGGCCATTTGTTCTTTGAGCCAGAGAGGCTCTGAGGGTGCCATTCCCCCGTGAGGGTCCCCAACAGCCCAGTGAGGCTGCACCTTTTTGGTTTTGAGCCCTGAGAGGCTCGAGGTGGCAGATTGCTTTGTAAGCCCAGAGAGGCTCATTGCCCATTTGTTCTGAGAGTCCAGTGAGGCTCCGCAGTGCCACAGTAGTGGTTCTTGAGCCCAGAGAGGCTCCAACGTTGCCCTAACTTTCCCTGCACCAGTTGCCCAGCACTTTGTGGGCAACTGCTACGTTTAGGCCCTGACATTGGGACACAGGGACTGTCACAGGTGGTGACTGATCTAAGTTTTGTGCAATGTTATTTCTATGCACCTCTGAATGTATTGTTTATGCGTCATGTGCCTTTACACCTCTGAATGAATGTTATGCATTGCATCATGTGTTTTCCTCTTACACCCCTACAGGTATTGTAATACATAGGTGGTTGTTTTCTCCCTAGTACAGGTGGTGCTAGTGAGGTCCTGGTTACCAGTAGATACTGGTTGTGTGCTATTTTGTGCTAAAGTACATTTATATTTTACCTTCTAAGTGCTATTTCTGAAAGTGCTACTTCTGATTCCTGACAGTAGTCCAGGTGGCCCTGTCTTGTAAATAATCCCTTGTAAATTCTGCCCGTGCCTCTGGCACATTGTAAAGTGTGTGTTTTATCTAATGTGTTTTGGTGTAATACAAAGGCTATTTTTATATAACCTTGTGTGGAGTTTCCTTTGTGGTGGGCCTTTGGTTGTTGTTGCTGGGGTGCGTGCGCAAATACTTAGCCTACATCGCCTCCAAGTTTAGCCTTGCTGCTCGCGCCACGTTACCTAGAGGGTGAGTAGGGGTTATCTTGGCGTGTAACTCCCTTGCCCTGACTTGTGTGTGGTGGTCTCTGACTGACTTTGGCGAAAGCCCTGGCCAGCCGGGGATCCCATTTCCAACATTGGTGGCAGCGGTGGGATGAATTTACCGAGGGGTGGCCTCCCTCGTAGTAAATTACCAAAACGGGCCAAATCAAAGCGGCAATGAGCGGGGTGGCACCCGCGCCGTCAAACCGCCACACGGGGCGATCAGATGCCGGGTGGGCACCGGCTGTGCTCTCAAAGCGCTAGTAGCGCTAGAAACGACGGGCAGGCGCTCTCCAGCGCCACAGGATGAAAACACAGCGCTCACAGCGCTTAGGGCCAAAATCAAGCGCTTTCAAGCGCTATGCAGGGATTCCAGCGCTCCCCAGCGCTGAAGGGCAGAGAGCAGCGCTCTCAGTGCTGTAGGCACAGCACAAGCTCCAGCAAAAGTCCTTTCAAGGGGCAGGGGGCAAGGCTGGGCCCAGAGCCAGCACACTGGGTCTCCAGGCAGGGAGACACCCCAAGTGGCGGTCCTCTGGCCCAGCAGCAGCAGCAACAGCCCCCTCAGGATCCTGGAAGAGAACAACTTCAGTGGGGACACAGCCCCATTTTTATACAGTGCATTCCTTTGTCTGAGGGTGCAGAGTGGGGGCGGAACCAGTCGCAGCTGGTTCTTGAGTACTCTGTTTACCTCAACCACCCTCTCTATTCACTGGCAGGGCTTGGGTCATTAGACACACCACAGGGGGGCGGAGCCAGCATTGTGTGGGGAAAACCCAGCCCATCCAGGACACAGGTACACTCCTCCCACACATGACTCATGCTAATCTCCCACTCACCACCGGGCAGACCCATCCAGACTTCCTGGAGCCTGGCATGCCAGCCAGCTCCAGCCAATCACACGCCAGCACCCTCACAGCACACGTACAGCCATGTCTAGAAATGGCGCTTCCCTACTAGACACATACATGCTGCATACACCATCTCGCAGCATTCACTCTCACGAGTTCACACATACCAGACTCAAGCCTGTACACCCCACGCATCAGGAACTACCAGGGACACATACATTCCCCATGCATTCCTATGGGCGGGCAGGCCTAGCTCAGCACATGCACTCAGAGTGCGCACGCACTTTCCACTGGGACACAGTGAAAGTGCGCAGAATCCCTAAATCACCATCTCCAGGTCACCATCTCAAGCAAAAAGTCTAGGGGTGAACCTGCCCTAAGGGCCAAAGTCCAACAGAGACCATACAAAAAGATCATTTTCCTACAATGGTACACAAATAAAACTAGAAGGTGCCTATCAGAGTCTGTGGTCACGATACAACCACAAACTTTATTATAGCTCCTAACTGGTAAACTCTAGATTTTCTGTAAGATTGACCCTACAGACTATGTTACTTTATTTGGCATTGTTTATGAACAGAAACCTGTGCAGGGCTGAAATGTGTTTTTTAATCTGCTCATTGGGTTCATACCTACTGGTGGACCTGCGTCTACTACAAGTTTTCCGGTGTTTCCAAACTTTAGACCCTCAGATCTTAAAATATATGGGGGTCTGGTTTCATGAAGCATTTGTACCTACACTAGATAAAGGAAGGGGTGGAGAACACCCCCCCAACCAGGGACACATAGTTTGGGCAGAGCCTGGAGCGGTAGGATACATAAATGTGGGACCAGGTTATCATTGTCCAAATATTTCACATAAATATCATGTCCTTAGTGTGGTTTACAAAATGATCACCACAAGGAAGTTAATAATAAAAAACCTACACCCAGAGGGATGGTATTTTTTTTATTTATAATGTGATATTCAGGTCAGACCATATTTCTGACTGTGGTATTCTGAGATACAACCTGGAACACACAGGTTGTCATGTCCACTGTGATAATAAAAAAACAGCCCACATGGAAACCCCTCAATATATGCAACCAAGTACCCAGTGCCTCTGTGAACAGAGCTCCAGCCATGCCTCCCCCGGAGAAGCTCACATATACCCCCCACCAGAGGATAGTCAAGAGAGACCGTTTATGGAGACTCGGCGAGCCTTGAACAGTGAGAGATGGTAGTCGGCCGCCCCACAGCACTTCCAGATGAAAGGCATGATGACATTTCCAGGGTAAACAGCGTTTACAACGCAACTTTTACAACGCTGTACCTTTACCACGCAACTTTTACAACGAAAGTCGTTACAACGACTTGCGCTGGGGGGCGCTCTAGGATAGGGAATAGTTAATTTACTATCCAAAACCTTCCCTACTATCCACGGGGACTGGAGTTGGAATAGTAAATTAAACTATTCACTATCCAGCACCCCCCAACGCAAGTCGTTGTAATGACTTGCGTTGTAAAAGTTGCGTGGTAAAGGCATGCGTTGTAAAAGCATGCGTGGTAATGACATACATCCCATTTCCAGAGACTGCTGAGTGAGCGCTAGGGGTCATTGGTGGGGTAGAGGATAGAGTCCTGGGTGGATCACTCTTTTCATTGGTGTGAACACAGTTAATTCAGCGGGGACAGTTTAGACCTGGGTCCCTCCTAGAGAGCTGTGGACATCCTCAGGGCTCAGCCGCGTCACCCATTCGGATGTATGTCAGCACAACGCGGGCTATAACCACGCGTGCCATTACAACGCTGTTTTACAACGACTTGCGCTGTAAGCGATGTATTGTGGAATAGTTTAATTTTCTATTCCAACTCCAGCCCACGTTACAGACGGGAAGGTGTTGGAATAGAAAATTAAACTATTCCTTGTCCAACAGCGCCCTCCAGCGCAAGTCGTTGAACCGACTTGCGTTGTAAAAGCAGCGTAGTAATGGCAGCGCGTGGTAATGCCCGCGTTGTAAAGGCTGTTCCCCCACCCATTCAATATCCAGATGATTCCTCGCGCTCCCTGATCGCGGGTCTTGGATACAATATTTGAGACAATGTCACTCAAACCATTGCAGACTTACAGGCGAAGACGTCAGATATACAAGAAACATGATTATGTTTGAAGAATATTTAACGCTGGGTGTCGGACAGCCATTGATCGCAAACAAGATGCAAAACTTTGATAGAAAAATTTGGGAACCCTTTTGCCAGAAGAAGTTGGGGTTCCCCAGGAGCCAGTTCAAGCTATAAGAAGCTTTGGGTTAGTAAACAAGTTGCTTCCATTCGGTAGCGCCTCACCTGGGAGGGACTCTATCTAGCCGCAATTCCTTACGTTGGAATATTCCCCAGTTGTCACAACTGGATCCAGAAGATTTTGAGCAGTACCCCTGCACTCCAATAGTTGGTGTCGTTCAGCTCTGCGTCTGAATCGTACATGCCGGAAATGACACCCACAGTACCTATATAGGCGCCACCTGGCATGCTGACATCAGTTACTTTTGCGACTTTCCACAACAGGATCGCCGAGCAAGAATAGGAACTGACCACTGGTGTGAAATTCTAAGGCCCGGAGAAGTTTGTCTCTTACACTGCAATTGGCTCGCAGAGCGGGAATGATCATTAAGCAATCCACGGCTAGATAGAATCTCTAATAGATAAGGCGTTACCGAAGACGAGTAACTTGTTTATCTGATACAGACTTCTAGACGCAGATTCCTTACCTTAGAATAGATACCCAAGCAATACCTCCCTGGAGGTGGGTCTCAGAAATAATTTTATACGAAAAAGTCCCACAGGACAGAATGGGCAAAGTGCCCGTCCCGACACACCTGACTGTTCAGGCAGTAGTGATTTGAGAACGTCCGCTAGAAAGCCCACTTTGCTGCCTGGCAGATCTCCAGGACAGGGCCTCCAGTTGCGCGGCCTTGGCTCTGGTGGAATGAGCACGCACGCCCTCTGGGGGTTGCCTCTTGGCCGATGCATACCGGGCCTTCAGGCAGAGCACTGTCCATCTTGAGATGGTCCGTTTCTGCACTGCCTTCCTGTTCTAGGGGCCCACGTACCCCACGAAGAGTTGATCGTACACACCGAACTCTTTTGTGCAGTCATGGTAGAAAGACAACACTCTTTTTGGGTGCAGACGGTGGAGTCTCTTCTCCTCTTTGGAGGGGTGTGGCAGAGCAAAGAAGGTAGGCAGGGTGATGTTCTGACCAACATGGAAAGGAGGCACAACATTAGGAAGGAATGAGGAAGTGTCCGGAGGATGAGCTTGTCCAGGTAGAAGGGGATGTATGACATTACAACGCATGCTTTTACCACGCATGCTTTTACATTGCAGTTTTTTACAACGCATACCATTACAACGCATAGCGTTTTGGGGTGCTGGATAGTGAATAGTTTAATTTACTATTCCAACTCCAGTCCCCGTGGATCGTAGGGAAGGTGTTGGATAGTAAATTAAATCTATTCCCTATCCTAGAGCGCCCCCCAGCGCAATGCGTTGTAATGGTTTGCGTTGTAAAAGTTGCGATGTAAAAGTACTGCGTGGTAAAAGTTGCGTTGTAAAGGATGTTTCCCGGTAGAAGGTGGTGTGGGGAGGCTGCGCCAAGAGTTCCTGCAATTTGCTGATCCTCCTGGCCAATTTTATGGCCACTAGAAAGTCGTTTTTGATGGTCAATAGGCTCAACATGTGCACACATCAAGAGGGTGAGAACAAGATTTAGATTCCACTGGGGCATGATGAAGGGCCTAGGGGGAATCACGTGCTGCGAGCCTTTAAGAAACCTAACCATAAAAGGCGACATGAATATAGAAGGTTGGTCCGGCAACCGCAAAAATGCCAAAATGGCTGATGGATTAGCTTTAACTGTGCCCTGAGCTGAGCCCTGCTGGGTCGAAGATAGAGCAAACAGAAGAACCTTAGAGAGAGCTGCAGAAAGAGGGTCGATGTTGTGAGAATCACTCCTAGTCACAAACCTATCCCAATAGCAGGCGTATAACGACTTGGTGGAGGGACCACTGGCTGACGGAATCACATCACAGACTTCAGGAGGAAGGTCAAAAGCTGTCAACCGTCGCTGCTCAACGTCCACACGTGAAAGGGAAGGGAGCGCAGGTTCGGGGGCAGGACCCTCCCCTGCTGCTGCGACAGAAGATCCTCCCGAAGAGGCGGCCTGATCGGAGAATTGATGGTCATGCTCAGTAGCTTGGGATACCAAACTCTCCACGTCCAGTCCAGAGCCACAAGAATCGCTATGGCCCAATCATTCTTTTTTTTTTTTTATTGTTTTTATAGATCTTTTTATTTAACAGAACTTAGGTCGACTTTACAGGATACCAAATCAAATAAGCTTTATTCGGTTTTTGTTTGAAACCATAAAAGCAGCAAAGAAATACAAAACATGTATAAATGACTCGACAAATATAAAAAGAAGAACCAACTATTAAAAACAAAGTAAAATTAGTTTGTCCATTCCGCTATATAAAGAGGTGCATGCAAACATCAGGAAAAGGGGTAGTGTGTTGGTAGCACTGGGTACATGACATCCCCTTTTACCAAGAATTGTGGTTCCATGTCGTTTGCCTTAGGGACGGATGGGGTCGGGGGCCGGGGTAAAAATCGTACAAGTCCCAGATGCGAATGGGGCCATCTCCCTCTTTAGGTTGGGAGGATCGCAAATAGGGGACAGTGTTCGTAGTCTTGAATTTAATTAGAACAAGGTCGCCCGGGATGTCTTTGGGTGACGTACCAAGCCACCCCACCCTCCTAACTCTCAAGATGCCGCCATCTAGAGCAAGTGGCAATGGTCTGTGTTGTTGAAGCCAGGAGATGGTTTTGTTTAACAAGTCCTGGTGAGTTTCAAATTTACCCTGGTTAGGTGCAGGGACCCCAGAAAGAACAGACACGTAAGGGGCAGCTTCTGGCGGTAAATTGATCCAATTCTTGCTTTTATGTACAAGCCTAGGAGCTCTGTGGGGTACAGGTATGGGGTTAGAAATAATGTTCCATCCTCTTGAGTTAGGTAGAGAGATAAGGGGTTCAGGAGTTCGAGCTGTCGTAAGTGTCGTAGATTTGAAATTGTCAATGTTACTGGGAAGAATTGGGTCAATGGGTGTGGCTGTTGTTTCAGTTGAGATATGGTTCCTTAATAATTTATTTTCGATGCTGGTCAGCCTATCTCCCAAATTATTGATTTTAGTGATCAGGGGTGATAGTGCAGTTGTTAACAGTTGCTCAATCTGTGCCAGTAGAGTCAATTGAAGTGGTGATACTGGGACAGGTGTTTTGTTCGCCTCCTAAGTTGGCGGTATTATTGACGGGTAGGAGGGATTTGGAGAGGGACTAGTGCACATTTTGTCAGTATTCTCATTGTCTTCGTTGTTTAAGTCATCAGCATGTCTACCCACTGTAGGGGGGGTAGATATAATCTGGGAGTATTTCGTACCACACAGGGCGTTCAGCTCCTCCCATATGGACATGATGGTAACACAGTACAATGTCAGAGTTTATAGAAAAATAAAAATACCTCCAACCTCGTAGCAGCCAAGTGGGGTGGCCCGACCCGACCTATTCGTGCCTCTGAGGGCCACAGAGGGCCTGCCCTTTGCCCGGGCTTAGCCCGCGCGCGGTCCCGCGACGCGGGGGCTCGCGCTGTCCTTAAGCGCACCTCCGGGGGCGGGGCAGGATGCTGGATGCGCGCCTTCCTGGGCGCTAAGGGTGCTGGGTAGTGTAGTTTCTGATCTACCGCCTCGCCGCGGTGATCGGAATGCAGGCTGGCAACAATGTCCGGTTTCTCTGAGGAGCAGCGCTCGGTCTGCAGCTGTCCTCAACCCCCAAAAGTGACCTCCCAGGTCAGTGCAAGGCTCAGGTTCCCCCCTACAGGATACAGTAATTAAGGCAAAAAACAATATCACATGCTATCATGATTACAGAGTACATAGGTAAATCGCAAAAGTTAACAATGTCTTTGGGAGAGCCGGGTCTTCTGGCTCCAGAACAGTGGGGTGAACACAGATTTCTCCTCTATATTTGTTCCATTTATTCCAGATGGAATACCACTTTCTGGGGCATCCCCAGGAGACATACACCGTCTTCTCACGGAACATGCACCAGTCCATGTCTGCCCTCCAAGATACCACCTTGGGCGACACTCCCACCCCCCACAGCTGTGAAATATTCTGTTTAGCCACCATTAAACCAAGTGTGACCCATATCTTGTCTTTGCTGCAGAGATCGGAGGGTTCAATAAGCATTGCTTGGCCTCCGGCCTCAAGGCCATCCCCAATACCCTGCTCATGCATTCATGTATTTTCAACCAGTAGGATTGGATGTACTCACATTCCCATATTATAGGCATAAAGGAGCCCCGCTGTCCACACTCCGTCTATAGTTGCCGTCCTCTACTTTCCCCATTTTGACTAGGGTCGGTCCGGTGACATATATTCTATGGAGGATTTTCAGCTGCACAAGACGGAACCGGGATGAGATCGCCACTTCTCTTGGGATGCGACTGCCTCCTGCCATTCTTCGTCATCTATGTCTAGCCCGTGCCTCTTCCAGTGCTGCCTACGTGTCATCAGAGGGTTTGGAGAGTTTTTGATCACCTGTTTATAGGTCAGGGATATCGCTTTGTCGGGCATGTATTCATCCAACAACCTGTCCTCTAGTGGCGAAGCGTCTGGCAAGGTGGTGCCTCTGGGTATATTTGACAGTAATGTGTGTCTGACTTGCAAGTAGAGGAAATGCTCCGAGTTAGCAAGCTCATGGCTCTGTTGTAAAGTGGCGAAGGTGACCACCTCTCCCTTGTCCCATAGGTCGGCCCAATCATTCTTGATCTTCTTGACAACTCTGGGAAGGAATGGTATAGGCAGAAAGGTGTAGAGAAGGCCGGAGCTCCATTCGAGACAAAAAGCGTTTTATAGCAAGAGCCACCTTAGAAACTACAGCATGCAAAACTGCCGACATTGCGCATTCTTGGCCGTGGTGAGCAGATCTAACCAAGGCTCTCCCCACTGCTGAAAGAAACCTTGCACCACCTATGGGGGTGGACACCACTTGTGATCCGCTAGCCATCTTCGGCTGAGTTCATCAGCCCTGGCATTGAGAGAGTGTGCCAGGTGTTGAATGGCCAGAGAAATGTCATGGCAATCCAGCCATATCCAGAGACGCAGAGCTTCTTGAGTAAAGGGTCCAGGAAACCACCCCGCCCTGTTTGTTGCAGTATCACATGGCGGTGGTGTTGTCCATGAACACCTGCACTAGTCTTCCTTTGATTGAAAGAAGAAACGGTCAGATTCATGATACGAAAATCGGCTCGCAAAGGGCCAGATTCTGAGAATCTGGCCCTTTGCGAGCGCAATTTTTGCATTTGGGATTCATCATCCCAAATGCAAAAATCCCTATTATAGAATTCGCAATTGTGCGAGGAATTGCATTTAAGGAATCTCTATTTGACATTCCTTAAATGCAATTCATGAAACATTTAAAAATTGTGAATTCGCAATTTTGGGCCGCTATTTACCGCGAAGTCAAACCTCGTGGTAAATAGCGGAAACTTAGAAAAATGCACTTAAGTGCATTTTTCTAAGTTGTATGTTACACACACACACGTCCTTGGGACATGTGTGTGGGTAACACCAGCGTCCAATGTCATTTCAGGGGTGCAACAGGGTGTCCCTTGGACACCCCTGCAGCCTTGAAATCGCAAACTCAAAATGCAAATTGCTAATAGCGATTCGCACATTGATATGTCTTCCCATTCATTCCTATGGGCCTTCAGGCCCATAGGGATGAATGGGGAGTTATTCCTTATTTACGTATATTATTATATTATACTAATCGCAAATAAGGAAGCTGTAGGAATCGCAATAAAAATTGCGATTTTTACATGAATTCCGTTTTGCAAGTCTGTAATAGCGATTCCTTAATAATCGCTATTACAGACTCGCAAAAGGGGACTTTGATGAATCTAGGGGAAAGTCTTTTAAGGCCGGGCGGATTGCCCGGAGCTCCAGTATGTTGATGTGGAGTCCGAATTCCGCCGGAGACCAGAGTCCTCTGATCTCTAATTCTCCCCGATGGCCGCCCCATCCCAGAAGTGATGCATCCGTCACTACTGTAAGATATGGGAGGGGAAGAGAGAGGGGTCTGCCACTGACTCAATCGTAGTTCATCAGCCACCACTGCAGATCTGTCACGGTTCCTTCTGAGATCTGGACCACTTTGGAGAGAATCCCCTGATGCCCATTGGTGCAGGCAGGGAAACCACAATGTCCCCGGGGTGGGCTCCCCAGGACATATCATGTGAGCCGGCCCTGGGGGAAGGGGTCTTCGGTTGCCAGTAAAGTCTCAGGAAGGGGGGGACCATGAGGCCGAAGCAATAATTAGGATACGTGGTGGGACCCCGATACGTGGTCGAGTCCTCCGACCACTACAGGGCATCAACGTTCGTCTCCCGAGAGATGCGTGCCTCTTACTCCACGGTCATTGCATGCAGTTAAACGCGCCAACTTCAAAGGAGTGCAACAGCTCATACCCTACCCCGCTGGGCCTAGAGTCGGACACCCCTTCTCCTCAGGGGTCTGAAGTGTCACAAACCTCTATAAAACACATTATCTTTACTTGGGACAATGACTCGGGCGATGCCCTCAATAAGAAAAGGGAGTAACTTGCTACCTCAGGATATAAACCCTCAAAGAAAAAGTAGCCTCAGATTCCCCATATACGAAAGTACCCCAGTGCCTATGGCATCTGCACCAGGCACGCCAATGATGGCTTCCTCATGGGGAGGAGGAAGCTGGGTACCTACCATTGGATGCCGTCAATGCTTTCATTCATAGAGCGGTCTCCTATGACTTGGCTCCCTCCGAGAAGGCCTTACAACGGTTAGTTTAAAGCTGCCATGGACCCGTCCTAACAAGGGAAGACTGGGATGGCCGGTCGCCCCACTACCTCGGGGGCAGCCAGGAGTTCCACATGCAAAGGCTAAGGCTAAGCGCAAACATGAGCAGGTCATCCACCTGGACGCATTTGACTGGCTAAAAAAGGCTTTCCTTTCCTGCTGCTCCTCCTCTACAACCACCACCTCCTTAACCCCTGTGGGGCCCCTAGACCTGGGTGCATATGATGCTGACCCTACTAACTACCCTATCCTGGACCCAAAACCAGACAATTCCCAAGGGGATTTGAATGGCGATGGAGAACCCTAAAAGCCCTGGCACCCCTATACCCAGTGTCCACTCATCCCCGCCCCGTCAAACCCCACTACTGAAGGTCGACAGGGTACAGGCTGGATCCGGAGGGCGTACTCCACCCACGATCCTCAGAGTGGCCGCTGGCCTCCCAATTTGCCACCTACGTGGTGGGCAGACTTACAAACCCCCTGGATCAGGAAGTTTAGAACTGCCAGGGGGCGGTATGACCCCACCCTTTACTGGAAGGCAAGGTTGCTCTCACCCCGGAGCTCGACTCCAAAATGTCTAAATTCCTGGCCAAGTAAGTGTACCGACCCAAAGAGGGGCAAAGACCGCTCCTGGTGATCGTGATAGGACAAACTCCTGGATGTCACAGGACCCCAACAAATATATTGGGTATGGTGGAGAAGGCCAAGGAATCAGGGTGCCTCCCTCCCCTGACGTTCTCTCTGGCTGGGCCCAACGGGCCATCACCCTACTGAGTAACGACCAAGTGCGCTCTGTCAATGGAGCACGGCAGACCCTCCCTCAATAAGGCTGACCCCAAACTGAGGCACATGGCGACCTCGGAAGCAGGGGCAGTTGCACAAAGGGTTCTTTTCAGAGACCTCTATATAAGAGAACTCAGGAAATTTGTAGCTACCATCAACTCCCTTGACAAGGCTCAAGCCTCGTTCGAAAGGACCTCTGACCCGGAGGCTTTTGCTGGGAATGGTTGTGGCAGGGGGTGCTCTCCCTGCCGCCTGGCTTTCCTTCCTCTCTCCCTTAAAGGCAAGGGTGCCAGGAGGGGACAGTGGCAGGGGGCAGCACGCTTCAGAGGATCCTTCACCTCCAGGAGATGGCCACGTCAACGCGGGTCCAGAGGCACCAACAGAGGGCAGAATGCCCAGAGACATAACAAAGGTAAGTCCTATCTTTTGTTCCCACACAAACATTGGGGGCAAGTTGGTTCAGGTTTTAAGCAACTGGTGACAGATCGCATCCGATGCTTGGGTATTACAGACAATACAGGGCTTCCGGATAGAGTTTTACGGCTTCCATTTCCAATGCAGCCGTCCTCAGCCCATCGCCTTTTCACAACACAACACTTCTATGATAGACTAGGAGGTATCAGAACTCCTGGAGAAAAGGGCAATTTCTCCCTCCGCTCTACACCCTGTCAGATTCTTCAGCAACTTATTTCTATTGGAGAAGCGAGACGTAGGTCAGCACCCGGTCATCAACCTCCAGGAATTCAACGAGTGGCTGGTGTTTCGCCTCTTCAAGATGGAAGGGGTCCACCTCCTCGGGGTCCGGCTGCGTCCACAGTACTGAATGACACGTCTGGACCTTAATGACATCGATCTCTCAGTGGAGGGGCCAAGTGTTTCAATTCACGACCCTCCCCTTCGGCCTGTGTGTGCCCTGGTGCTTCACCAAGGTGCTCAAGCTGGTGATGGAACATCTGAGGGCCGGAGGCATCCGACTTATAGTCTAACTCGACGACATCCTTTGATGGACCATTGCCTCCTGGATATTGTCGGACCACCTACAACTTGCAGTCTCTCTCCCAGAATCCCTGGGGTTTGTCATCAACACGGAGAAATCCCATCTAGCACCGACCTAGAGAATGAAATTCCGAAGATTTTTCATAGACTCCAAGGAGACCACCCTGAGCCTCCTGTTGAGGAAGCGTGCGGAAATCTGCCAAACACATTACTCCACTAGATCACAAGAGTAGTTGGACTCCTTTCATCCTCCATCCAGGCCTTTTACCCTGGTCCCCTGTGTAGGAAAATTCCCCTTTTGTCATGGTCACCCCTTACTTTGTGACTGATATCTGATGCACTCTGACTGAATGTGCCCTGGGTCCCTGCCAATCAGGTTCCCAGGGCCTGTGTTCTTCCCTAAAACTGTATCTTTGTTTCCACAATTGGCACACCTCTGGCCCACAGGGACCCTCTACTCTAGTCAGGGCAACGAATTTACTCTTTAAAATAACCCCTGCTCACCCTCTAGGTTGCGTGGCGCTAGCAGACAAGGCTAAACTTCAGAGCGTTATTGGTTAAGCATTTGTAACCACACACAGTAACTCAATGACAACACCACAAAAGGGATACCACACTAGGTTTTGTATCAAAAAGAATTGCTTTTATCTAAGGCTTAGCACAAGATCCAAATAACGTACAAAATTAGGCCACAATACTATTAGCAAGTCAAAAGTTCTTTCAAAATGCGTACCTTTTGGTTCTGTGCGCTTCGCGCACTTGGCTCAACTCACACAGCTTTGGGAAAGTGAGTCTAGCAGGATGAACGGTGCTACGGACACCCCGGTCCGAGGCGTACCCCGCTGGGGTGCGAGTCAGGGGCACAGTACCTTTTAACTTGGAGAGTCCGGCTCGGACAATGTAGGCGAAAGAAACAAAGGCGGGCCAGGATTGTTATCAGCTCTTCCTTGATGTGAGCCCAGGCTCGTTGCGGCGTCCTCTGCGAGGCGGAGAGCGGGGGCCACAGGGACGAGGTGGACGGTCCTGGTCGGTTCGTGTAGGTTTCCGGGTGCAGCGTGCGAGCCGCGCCTTCAGAGCGGGAGATGCCTGGCAGAGTTAAGCAGCGCAGTCCAAGGCAGCCAGTACACCGCGAGCGTACAGGCCATTTCCAGGAGCGGGGCCACCTATCAGTCTTCCAGCAGTGCGGTGCGGGGCGGTACGCTGCAAACGTGCGAGTCGTACTCCGCCCGGCGATGCGCTGCCTTCTTCCGATGCCAGCGGCTGGGGTCACAGCGAGAGGTGCGGCTCGAAGAGGGGGGGAAGCGGGATGCGGTGCAGCCCGGAGAGCTTGCAATGCGAGCTACGGCTCGGAACAGGAGCGGAGTCACACGGGTCGGGGCGGCACGGACACCGGCTTCACAGCAGTTAGGGCTTCGAGGCGGACTGTAGGTCGGGGTCCAGCGATGCGGGGAAGAGGGCAATTTCCAGCTGCTCCTTGTGAAGGCTTTTGGGGAGTCCACTAGTCCTGGGACTCCGTTCAGGGGCAAGCTCACACACAAGCCATTGGAGATCTGTTTCGGAGGCACAAGTTGAATAAAGTCTTTTCTAGTCTTTCCCTCTCCTTTCACAGCAAGGCAACCACTGCAGGCCAATCCCCCAGGTCAGGGACAGTACTCCTCCTTACAGCTTTTCCAGTTCCTTCTTGTCGGGCAGAGGTTTTTCTTGTTTCAGCAGGATCTAATTTCTTAGGAGCAGGGCTCCTATATTTATACTGCAAATCTTTTGTTCTCTCAGGCCAGGGGGCCTGTGCCTAGTTCAGTTCAGTTTCTGAGCACTTTGTTGACAGGATGCAGGCTTCTGCTTTCAGTGTGCAGGGCAGAAACATCAGACGCTCCGCAGGAGGTGGAGCCAGGATTGAGGTGGCAGTGCACAGCCCTATTCAGAGTCTATGTGCACTCCTCCCACCCATCCTGGTGTAATCTTCCTATTCACCACCTGGCTGCCCAGCCTTTCTCCTGGAATTCCCCAGCCCTGTCACACACACAGAAACCAGACAGCAGATACACATCCTAGCAGAGGCGGGCTGAAAAGGTTAGGCAAGCAAATACCAACTTTCTAAAAGTGGTATTTGCAAACACAGAATATTAAAATAAACTTTACTAAAAGATGTATTTTATTATTCTGAGTTCAGGCATACTAAACTCGCATTTCTACCATGTTCCCTGAGTATGTTAGGAATGTACAATGTAACAATTCTAACAGCCCATTCTGACCTATGAGAACAGGTAGCCTTACAATAGTGAAAAACGAAAATGGCTTTAATTCACTATTAGGACATGCCACACACATCAGGGCTTGTCCTACCTTATGCTTACAATGCACCCTGCCCTTGGGCCTACCATAGGGGTGACTAATATGAAGTTAAGGGAAGGTTTAGGGACTGGCAAGTGGGTGCACTTGCCCAGCCAGCATGACAGTCCCAGACTGCACGCAGGTTCTGCAATGGCAGACCTTAGACACATTTTATAAGGCTGCTTCTGTGGGTGGCCCACCAGCAGCATTTGGATTTACAAGCCCTGGGCACTCCAGGTGCACTTTACTGGGGTCTGACAGTAAACCAAATAAGACAATCATGGAAACCAATCAACATATACACTTTACCTAGGGAGCACGTGCAATGTGGCACTGATTGGCAGTGGCACAGTGCTCTGAGCAGCTAACACCAGCAAAACACACGAGGCAACAGCAACAAAAATGGAAGGGAGACCCACGCCAATGGTGCCAGGTCTAACACCCACACATAAGTCCCTTGTAAAAGTTACCAGTGGTACCAAGGGAATTGTGACCAGAGAGGGTCTCTAAGGGCTGCAACATGTATTATGCCACCATCAGAGACCCCTCACCTAACACATACACACTTCCACAGCAGCTGGCGTATTTTGGTGCAGATAAAAGTGAAGGCTCGCCCTGACACACATCCCTGTGTGTCAGGCAAACCCTACAGCCAACCCTACAGCAGGCCTTACAGCTCTAAGGCAGTGTGCACTGTACCTCATGTGAGGGCATATCTGCATGAGCAGATATGCCCCTATAGTGCTTAAGTCAATTCTTAGACAATAAAAGTGCACAGTGACGCCACACCGAGTACAGGCCTGGGAGCGTATATGTGCTCCATACCTCCATGATGGCTTCGCATAATCCCAAGCTGCCTGGTGCCAAACATCTCAGATTAATGCGCCCACACTGATGCCAGTTTCGGATTCATTAATAAATGCACTCAGAGGGCATCTCAGAGGTGCCCCCTGAAAACATAACCAACCTCTAGCGTGTAGCTGATTGGTCTGTACCAGCCTGCCACTTTCAGACTTCTGACCCCCTTAGGTGGGAGCCCTTGTGCTCTCGTAGGTCATAAACAAAGCCTGCTCTGGTGGGGGTGCTTCACACCCACCCCAAATAGGAACAGCATTCAGGGCGGTGAGCCTCAAAGGTTTTCCAGCCTTTGTTATGCTGATCAGGGCCTCTCTGGCTAGTGGAGATGCCCGCCCCTGACCAAGCCCCACTTTTGGCAGCAAGGTCAGCAGGAAAATTAGTAAGCAGAGGAGCGCCCCCTCCCAGCCAGGACCATCCCTAAAGTGTCTTAAGCTGAAGTGACCCCCTCCTTTGAAAATCCACCATTTTGTTTGGAGGATTTTTAGCCAATAGGATTAGGGGTATGCCCCCACCCAAGAGGGAGTGGACATACAAGGGTGCCGTCACCCTGAACATAAGTAGCTCATTGGCTACTGCCTTCTGACCGTTGTAACACCAAAAAAAACAGTATTTAGGGACACCCCTAAACATTAATCCTTAGTTCCCGCCGACCTAAGAAGAGATAGGCCAAGGAAGTGCTGGTTGGTCTGCGGTGCTGGTCTGCAGTGCTGGTCTGTGCTGGCTGGTCTGTGGTGCTGGTCTGTGGTGCTGGTCTGTGCTGGCTGGTCTGTGATGCTGGTCTGTGGTGCTGCTCTGCGGTGCTGGTCTGTGGTACTGGTCTGTGCTGGGTGGTCTGTGGTGCTGGTCTGTGCTGGATGGTCTATGGTGCTGGTCTGTGCTGGCTGGTCTGTGGTGGTGGTCTGTGGTGCTGGTCTGTGGTGCTGGTCTGCGTTGGCAGGTCTGTGGTGCTGGTCTGTGGTGCTGGTCTGCGGTGCTGGTCTGTGCTGGCTGGTCTGTGGTGCTGGTCTGTGGTGCTGGTCTGTGCTGGGTGGTCTGTGGTGCTGGTCTGTGCTGGGTGGTCTGTGGTGCTGGTCTGTGCTGGGTGGTCTGTGGTGCTGGTCTGTGGTGCTGGTCTGTGGTGCTGCTCTGCGGTGCTGGTCTGTGATGCTGATCTGTGGTGCTGGTCTGCGGTGCTGGTCTGTGCTGGCTGGTCTGTGGTGCTGGTCTGTGGTGCTGGTCTGTGGTGCTGGTCTGTGGGGCTGGTCTGTGCTGGGTGGTCTGTGGTGCTGGTCTGTGGTGCTGGTCTGTGCTGGCTGGTTTGTGGTGCTGGTCTGTGGTGCTGGTCAGTGCTGGCTGGTCTGTGGTGCTGGTCTGTGGTGCTGGTATGTGGTGCTGGTCTGCGGTGCTGGTCTGTGCTGGCTGGTCTGTGCTGGCTGGTCTGTGGTGCTGGTCTGTGCTGGCTGGTCTGTGGTGCTGGTCTGTGCTGGGTGGTCTGTGGTGCTGGTCTGTGGTGCTGGTCTGTGGGGCTGGTCTGTGCTGGGTGGTCTGTGCTGGGTGGTGGTCTGTGGTGCTGGTCTGCGGTGCTGGTCTGTGGTGCTGGTCTGTGGTGCTGGTCTGTGCTGGGTGGTCTGTACTGGGTGGTCTGTGGTGCTGGTCTGTGGTGCTGCTCTGCGGTGCTGGTCTGTGGTGCTGGTCCGTGGTGCTGGTCTGTGCTGGGTGGTCTGTGGTGCTGATCTGTGGTGCTGCTCTGCGGTGCTGGTCTGTGGTACTGGTCTGTGCTGGGTGGTCTGTGGTGCTGGTCTGTGCTGGCTGGTCTATGGTGCTGGTCTGTGCTGGCTGGTCTGTGGTGGTGGTCTGTGGTGCTGGTCTGTGGTGCTGGTCTGCGTTGGCAGGTCTGTGGTGCTGGTCTGCGGTGCTGGTCTGCGGTGCTGGTCTGTGCTGGCTGGTCTGTGGTGCTGGTCTGTGGTGCTGGTCTGTGCTGGGTGGTCTGTGGTGCTGGTCTGTGCTGGGTGGTCTGTGGTGCTGGTCTGTGCTGGGTGGTCTGTGGTGCTGGTCTGTGGTGCTGGTCTGTGCTGGGTGGTCTGTGGTGCTGGTCTGTGCTGGGTGGTCTGTGGTGCTGGTCTGTGGTGCTGGTCTGTGCTGGGTGGTCTGTGGTGCTGGTCTGTGCTGGCTGGAAGTGAACCACGCCGGTAAGAATGGTGCACTTGGAAGGACTGACTCTCTCCAAGGCCTGGAGACCTGTGTAGCATGGCGCAGCGGGGGAGTGAGGACACCCTGAGGGCACTTTCAGACTTCTGACCCCCTGAGGTGGGAGCCCGTGTGCTCTTGTGGGTCACAAACAAAGCCTGCTCTGGTGGAGGGGCCTCACACCTACCCCCAAGCAGGAACACATGTAACATGGAGCAGCGGGGAGTGAGGACACCCAGAGGGCTGTGGATGGTTCCGGCCTCCACAGAGGGCTTCGTGGGCCTGGGATGGGCCGGACCCATCACCTGCTGATGGGGACCCGATGCCCCCCTCCATGCCCGGTGGGAGAATGCGGCACAAGTCACCCTGAGTAAGACCACACCAACCCTTAGGGTGTCCTCTTGGCCTGGAAGATTTTTTTTGTCTTCTAGAATCTTCTTTCTTGGCTAAAATAAATCTAGTTTTCTAGCAGTGTCCAGAGCTCGCCTGCCATGAATGCACTATCAGCAGATGGCCCCCGGAGTGCCTGCCTCAAGGGGGTGCCCCCACCCTCTGCCCCCCTCTAGATACCATCGCTATCTCCACCCGGTTCCCCTCCAGTTCCCAGAAGCGCCCAGATTGCTGACGAGGCACCCGATTAGGGTGCCCGGGTATCTGACCACTGCATCTGTTACCATGGAAACGGAATCTCGGCTTCCTCCCCGAGGCATCCCGAGCTGAGCAGATTTAGAAAGAGTCCACGCACCATCGTAAGAAAGAACCCAGAGTGGCCGCGTCTCTCCTGCGCATGTCTGTGGGCCCCGCCTCACCCCTGGGGAGAACCCAATACTGAGAGCATCTTCATGCTGGGGGTCGCACACCTGGGGTGCGAGCGGGATCATACAGAGCACATGCCATGCTGCCTGTATCCATTGCACGTGAGGGGGTCATCTCCTGCACCAGGGCGATCACACAGAGAACGCACCATGGCTGCCTGTATCCAGTACATGCCTGAGGGCTGTGCACCTGCTGCACCAGAGCCATCATACAGAGTGTAGGAGGGTGGATACCTGACTATGGTTACCCCAGATTTTTAGCCTAGTGTTTTGCTGGTTTTCGACTTAGTTGGACTGGGATCCTGCTATTCAGGGCCCCAGGCTATCTGCTCTCTCTTTAAATGGACTCCATGTACCCTAGGTACATCTCCAATTGGATATTGGGTCACCTTATGAGCCCCTTTATAGTGTACTATAGGTACCCAGGGCATAGGTGTAACCAAGGCCTACCAGGGACTGCAGCATATATTATGCCACCCCTGGCTGGCCACCTAAATTGACACAACTGGCTGATCACTCAGCTGGGGCAAGGTTGTGTAATCACCCCTTGCTTAGGTATAGTATCCCTACACCTACCTTATATATAGACACACAGCAACCTATAAGTCACTCCTATGGCAGGCCTTAACAATCGTGGAGTCGAGGTCTTGTCAGGCTCTGCGCTCGAGTTCCGGCGGGAACAGGGACAAAGCAAGCTATCGAGTTGCTGGATGGTGCCTGGTTGCCCAGGGTGGTCACTCCTTGGCCACAAGGGAGATTCTTCAGTCTTCAAGTCGGTTGAATGTCGAAGGGTCCAGAGTTTCGTTTCAAAGTTTCATCAGGATTAATCTAAAGTCTCCTGGGTCAGCTCCTACCTTTATGCAACTAAAGGGGGCTGGTTTACTCACTAGGTCCCTCCTATGGGTGGGACCAGGAAGGGGGGTGGTCACACCCCCTTTCCTTTGTCCAGTTTCGCCCCAGCACCGGTTTGAACTGGACTATTTATTTTTATTTTTGGTATTTATAAAGCGCGACTCTCATCCCAAGGGATATCACGGCGCTATGAACCAAGAGAGACTACTGAGGCATTGCTGGGGGGTTGTGTTTTAGGGAAGGGTTAAGTTTTAGGGAAAAGGTGGGTTTTCAGTTTTTGTCGAAACTGAAGATAGTTTGTGGTGTGTCTAAGGTCGGAAGGTAGGTCATTCCATCTTCTGGCTGCCAGGTAGGAAAAGGCGCGGCCACCTGTTCTGACTTTGTAAATACGTGTAGGTTTGGCCAGAGCTGATTGACTTGAACGTAGATTTCTGTTGGGAACGTAGACGTCGATCCTCCCTTGGAGAATTGTGGGGCCAGTTTTGTGAAGAGCTCTGTGCGTGTGGCTTAGTAGTTTAAATATATTGTTTATCACGGAGTGCTCCTCACAAACCCAGTAAACCTCACTTAGTAGTTTAAAGGCAGCTCTCTGGCGCATCGGTAGCCAATGAAGTTTCTGTAGGAATTCCGATGCCGAGTCTCGCTTGCCTTTATTACAGACCAGTTTGGCCGCCTGGTTTTGCAAGACCTGAAGGCGGGAGAAGAGTTGTTCGTTCATCCCTTCAAATAATGCGTTGCCATAGTCCAGGCGGCTAACCAGTAGGGCTTGGGTGACTGAGCGTCTGCAATCCAGGGGTATCCAGGGGAATATCTTTGAGAGAAGTTTGAGTATGGCAAAACCCTTGCCCCAGAGTGATCGCACGTGGTCCTTCATGGACAGGGCATCGTCCATGATGAGCCCCAAGTTTCTCGCGTGTTGTTTTGGAGCGGGGGCCAGTCCTAGTGTGGGTGGCCACCATGTGGCGTCCCATATAAGTTTGGCTCCCCCGAACAAGAGAATCTCCGATTTGCCGGCGTTTAATTTTAGGCAGTGGTTGTGCATCCATTGGGCCATCTCGGAGAGACAGTCGTGAAGCTTTTTCTTTGTTGTCTCAGGCCCTTCATCCATTGCCACCATCAGCTGTGTATCATCAGCGTAAGAGCATATGCCAATGCCCCACTTCCTTCCAATGTCGGCCAGTGATGAGATATAGACATTGAAAAGAGTGGGGCTCAATGAGGCCCCCTGGGGGACCCCACAGCCGATGGTGTTGGGTTTTGAGTGGAACTGACCCATATGTACTGCCTGGGTACGATTGCTCAGGAAGGATCGAATCCAGTTCAGTGCTGTTGATTGCACTCCTTTACTCAGGAGTGTGTTTAGCAGACAGTCGTGGGAAACCGTATCAAACGCCGCTGACAGGTCAAGCAGTATCAGTGCCACCGATCCCCCTTGATCAGTGGAGCATCTGATACTGTCCGACACTGCCAGCAACGTTGCCTCGGTGCTATTGTTAGCTCTAAAGCCGGTTTGAGATGGATCCAGGAGAGAGTTATCTTCCAGATACTGGGTCAGTTGTATATTGACCGACTTCTCCAAGGCTTTGGATAGATAGGGAAGCTGGGAGATAGGTCTGTAGTTCTCTGGATTAGAAATGTTGGATCCTGCTTTCTTCAAGAGGGGGGTCACGGAGGCGTGTTTCCAGGCCTCCGGGAAGGTAGCGGTGGTTAGCGACTTGTTGAAGAGTTGGGTGACAAGGGGGCAGAGCGTGGGTGCGATTTTGGAAAACACGAAGTGGGGGCAGGGGTCCGAGGGGGATCCGGATTTGACTGTGCTCAGTAACGCTAATACCTCCTCTTCAGAGAGTAGTTGAAAACCAGTTAGACGAGGTGTATTGCCTAAGTCTAATTGGTCGTTGCGTCTCTCTGATGTCATTATGTGCTCGCCAGGGTTATCCGGCTTGCTAGGGGTATTTAGGGGAGTGAAGGTGGAGTATATTCTATTGATTTTATCGGAAAAGAAAGTGCTGATGCGCTCACAGGCCTCGGTTGAGGGGGTGAGGGTTTGTGAGGTGCTGGATGGTTTGCTAAGCTCCTTCACTATTCTAAACAGTTCTTTTGCTGAGTTGCTGTTCTCATGAATACGTTGAGTAAAATACGCCTTTTTTGCATCTTTAATGGCCGAGATGTATTGTTTCCGTTTGGTAATATAGTTTGCTCTCGCTTCATTATCTTTCATCTGTCTCCATAGATGTTCATTTTTTTGGGCTTCCTTTTTGAGTTTTTTGAGGTGAAGGGTGTACCATTTCTCGTTTGTGGTTTTTTTCCCCGATTCCCGCATGGGGGCTAGTTTGTCTAGCGTTTGCCGGATTCCGGCATCTAATAGAGCGACGTCTTTACAGACGGGAGAATCATCTGCCGGTGTGGTGTCCGTCTCAAGAAAATAGTTTTGAAAGTTTGATTCATTAATTAGCCTCCAGGCTCTGCTGGACATGTGCGGGGTAGTTCTGGGCTTCGGATGTTTCCCGGGGAGTTTAAATGAGAAGGATACCATGGAGTGGTTGGACCAGGATAGGGGTAGGATTTCTTTAATATCGGTCGACTTAATGTTGGTGAATAGTAGGTCTAAGGTATGGCCAGCTGAATGTGTAGGGCCCACTATCCACTGCTTCAGTTGTAAAATTCCCATGTCGTATTCCAATTGGGAGGATCCAGGGGCATCCGCTTTTTCATTATGGATGTTGAAATCGCCGACTACCATATAGTTTTTGTTTTTCAAACAAAGTGGTAGCAGTTGGTTCAGTAGTTTGGCGCTTAAGCTAGCTTGTTGCCCTGGGGGGTTATATATGACCGCTCCGGCTATAATGGTAAGACCTTCAAAAAGTACTTTGAAAGGTAGGGTCTGATGTTCGGTATAAACAGTTGTAGGTTCGGCGAGGCACGTTAGGTGATCCCTAAAGATCACAGCGACTCCGCCACCTTTTTTTTGGGCCGGTCTGTCTTGTGTAATAATTTTGTAATTAGGAGGAAGGGCATTTGCTAGGTCTGGAGCACTGGTTTCAGATAGCCAGGTTTCGGTAATAAAAACCAGGTCTGGGGCCTTTGATGTCAGTAGATCCCAGATGTCCAGGGCGTGTCTAGGTAGGGATCTGGCATTAAAATATAGACATTTCAGTGCCAGATGGTTTTGGTTTTTCCCGATGATTGTGAGATGGTCAGTTGGGGTATGACCCACGCTAGACCAACGGCAGGCGAGGCAGGAAATGGGTCCATAGGATGAGCCAGGTCCGGTCTGGGAGCACAGATGAGTTTTTGTATTCGTATTAACTTTGTTAATGGCTAGCAGCTCACTGCGCGAGTAACGGATAGGTAAGGGCAGAGTTGGGGTAGAACCGATAGGGGGTGTAGCCCCTAGTCTCGGTCGGTCGCGGACGGGCGCAGACGGGCTTGCCTTAGGTGCGCCTTCGGCGCGCAAACGTCGCGCCCGCTGCGCGACCGGAATATGCACATGGTTTATACCACTGCGGGGGGGTGGATCGACTTGGGGGTGTGGCCTAAAAGGGGCGTGGCCTCTGCTCGTGGCGAGGGCGCGAAGGAGTAATGGAGTTTACCGTGCAGCGTCAGCGCTGGCTCTGCTGTGACTAACTGCTGGTTCCAGGTGAGTGATTAAAAAGTACACAAGTAATCTGTGACAGTTTGAAATTTTAAAATAACACAAGTAAATCTGTGACAATCAAATTTTAAAAGAAATGCCTCGCTCCCGGCTTCCGCCTCAGGAGCACAACTCTAAGTTTTGCCTGGCGCCCAGAATCGGTGTCTTTGCTATGCATGGAGCACCTAGTGTGCCCCAGGCAGTGTCTGTTTCTTTTCAGCCCTCCCTGCCCCAATACACAAAGTCCTGTCTGGGGTGGTGCTCGCACATCCCCAGGCAGGAAACCTATTGTCCAAACCTCCATGACTTGAAGGACTCCCAGCAGCAGGAGGTCAGACTTGTGTCTGTGGCAGGAGCATCCATTTTGTGACGCTGGGGCTCTGGTTAACTTTAACCAGGATAGTCAGAACTAACATGTCTTCTCCCTCTAGAAGGGTGGAATGCTACCCCCGCCGCCAGAATTGGCGGTGGGGTAGTATTCCAAAGCGTATGACACCTTACATGACATGTTTGGATGCACTTAAGAGTATATGGTATGGCAATATCATAGAACAGCTATAAGGACATGGTTCCAAAAGCTGCAGACAGGCTCAGCTCATGCTAGAGCACCATCTCACACATAACCAAGCACTCTGCCTCCAGGATTGTTAAGGCCTGCCATAGAAGTGACTTATAGGTT
The DNA here is from genome assembly GCF_964261635.1 of Lissotriton helveticus. Taxonomy (NCBI): domain Eukaryota; kingdom Metazoa; phylum Chordata; class Amphibia; order Caudata; family Salamandridae; genus Lissotriton; species Lissotriton helveticus. The sequence continues at coordinate 9,672,461 of NC_136073.1, read as the reverse complement.
GCTGTGTGTCTATATATAAGGTAGGTATAGGGATACTATACCTAAGCAAGGGGTGATTACACGACCTTGCCCCAGCTGAGTGATCAGCCAGCAATTTAGGTGGCCAGCCAGGGGTGGCATAATATATGCTGCAGCCCCTGGTAGGCCTTGGATGCACCTATGCCCTGGGTACCTATAGTACACTATACAGGGGCTCATAAGGTGACCCAATATCCAATTGGAGATGAACCTAGAGTACATGGAATCCATTTTACAGAGAGAGCAGATAGCCTGGGGCCCTGAATAACAGGATCCCAGGCCAACTAAGTCGAAAACCAGCTAAACACTAGGCAAAAAATCTGGGGTAACCATAGTCAGGTAGCCACCTTCCTACACAACACCCCCCTCCAAACGAAAGGAGATAAGGCTATCCTTGACCAGGTAAGCCTATATTGCCTAAGTGGCCATATAAGGAAGTACCTGCACTGGCATGGTTACCCCCTGTCTCATGGTCCACTAAGCAATCCCTCACCCTAGGGGCATCTGAGGGTCTCCACCATAGGGAATCTCTACCTGTGGTGTGTCTTGGCAAAGCAAAAGGCTGGTGTGGGAATGGAGCATTGAAGTGAGGCTCCACTAATTTTGGGCTCAGCTTCCTCCAATCACTATCCACCATATATGCCTTTCTTTCCATGACTGAGTTGCACTGTGCTCTCAGGGTCAACCTCTGGCTACCTACAGCTGGAGGCTGGGTTCCTTCTGTTGGCTTACTGGAGGGACAGGTCAGGTTTGGGGCCTTTAGGTCCCAGGTTTGGCTGTGCTCAACAGTGTCCATCTGGGGGAGGTTCCTAACTAAATGTAAGGGAGATCCCTCAGGAGTTTTTAAAACTTTCACCTTGCTAGGGCTGCTAGCTTTGGTGCCCCTAATCTGCTGATGGGGGAGTTCTTGTGGACAGGGGGCCCTTTGGGGTCCACTGGCCTTCCTGACCTCTACAGCCCTGGGCTGACTGAGGCAGGGTAGAAAGGGGCAGTTTACCTGCTCCAGACTGGGTCCCACCTTGGAAGGGTCCACTGACATCAGGGGCTCTGCCAGGCTAGGCCTGACTACCTCTGGGGCAGTGTCTTCACAAGGGGTGGAGTCAGTTCCCTGAGGAGGCTGATCCTTTCCTAAAGTCTGGTGGGAGGAAGATTTCTCTTCCTCCTCAATGCTCTCTGTTTGAGTGGAGTGATCCATAGTTTCAGGCTTCACAACACTGAAATCTGTCTGAGTTTGGGATGTGGCCATCACAACCCCACCAACCTTTTCAGGAAGGGACTCGGTTTGGGTCTGGGCTGTTACCATCACAGCCCTGTCAATCTGTCTAGGGAAGTAGTCTGCTTGAGATTGGGCTGTGACTGGCACAGCCCTACCAACCTTTTCAGGGAGGATATCCTGAGCTGGGGCTGTGGCCATCACAGCCCCACTAACCTTTCCATGGAGATTTACCATTTTGGAATGGGTTTCTTGTTCTACCTCAGCCCCGGCTGAGATCTCTAGATCATTCCCTAGTAGACAATCTACAGGCAAGTTTGGTGACACTGCCACTCTCTTGGGACCAGTGACACCTCCCCAGCTGAGATTAACTACTGCCATGGGATGATCTTTCTGTACTCCATCAATGTTGGTCACCTGGTATGTGGCTCCAGGTAAAAGTTTCCTTGAGGGGACTAGACTCTCAGTCACCATAGTGATGCTAGCCCCTGTGTCTCTATAGGCCTCAACTTTCTGACCATTGATGAGGGGCTCCTGTCTGTACTTGCTCAAAGTGTTGGGACAAGCAGTGAAGTTGGCAAACCCCATGCCAGTCTCACAGACAAGAGTAGCTGTGGAAGGGGACTTGGTTAGGCCAGAGTCCATCTGAGTTCCAAAAGTAAACCCAGACCAAGTCTTGGGGGCACTCCCACCACCTGGGGGATTACTACTAATAGTAACAGGAGGTGTTGGAGCCTTACTTGGAGGAATATTTCCCTTATTGTTGTTTCATGGGCAACTGCTATCAGTCTTCCAGTGGCCAGGCTGTTTACAGACATGGCAATAAGGTTTCTTGACAGAGGAGGTGTTTTGGGACCCACCCCCACCATTGGAGTTTTGGGGCCCTGTGGAGGATTTGTCTTTTGATTTATCCCCACCCTTCTCTTGAGTCTTGGTATTATCCTTCTTTTGGGCACCACCCTGATTGTTAGGCCTAATCCTGGTCCTGACCCATTTGTCTGCCCTCTTACCCAATTCTTGTGGAGAGGTCAGATCTGAGTCCACCAGGTGCTGGTGTAAAAGCTGGTTTTGACAATTACTTAGGATCTGCTCCCTCATAATCAAATTATACAATCCTGTATAGTCATGTACTTTGCTGCCCAGTAACCAGCCTTCCAGAGCCTTTGTAGCACAATCTACAAAATCAGTCCAGTCCTGAGTCTGTGTCTTCTGGGTATCTCTGAACATCAACCTGTACTGTTCAGTGGTTAGGCCAAACCCATCAATCAGAGCATTCTTCAGGACAGAGTAGTTGTTAGCATCCCCATCACTAACTGTGAGGAGCTTATCTTTACCTTTTTCAGAAAAAGAGAGCCATAAGATTGCTGCCCACTGACTTTGGGGTACCTGCTGTACTTTGCAGGCCCTCTCCAAAGCAGTTATCCACTAGTGGATGTCATCCCCTTCTTTATAGGGGGCACAATCTTGCTTAGGTGTCTATTTTCATAGGACCTATCTTTATCCCTAGGGATATTGCTGCCACCAGTGGGTTCTAACCCACTCTCTCTATGCTCTCTAGCACGAGCAAGCTTCTCGTTGGCCAGGGCAACCTCAAGTTCCTGTCTTTCAATCCTAAGAGCAACCTCTCTCATCTTTGCCTCATCTTCCCTTCTCTGAGGGGAAGTCATCCCTCTCCGAGGAAGGCCATGAGAGCCATTTGAAGTCTGAGAGTGGAGAGATTCCATGGAGTGGGATCTTCCTCTTCTCTGCCTCTGGTTAAGCCCACTTGGAGGTCTGTATGAGGGCTGCCCATACTGACTCCCATGTATGCTTAAGTTAGCCTGGCTAAGTCTTCTAACTATGGTCTGACTGTTAGTCTCAGGGTCAGAATCATCCTCCTCTACCTCATCTACCTCTTCTGGTACAACAGTATCAGTGGTATCCTCTGTGGAGGGCAGGACTTCATCTGAGCTACCTGAAGCACCTGAGTCAGGTGTCTTTTGAGCATCATACTCTTCTAAGAGCTCAACAAAGAACTTTAGGGTAGGGTATGAACCCTGTTTTAGCCTTCTAGAAGTATACACTTGTCTCAATTCTTGGAAGGCTAAGGCTTCATATCTTGAGGCAGTCCCCAAGGGATCTACCTCTGCAGGCAGAGAACCACTGAGGTTCACTGTCTGAGACATGGTTTCTAGTGAGGTGTGGTGTTGCACCTACCTACACTATTTGTTTTCCTACAGAACCTTTCTAGGAGTTGTAGTCAGGGTGTGCTAGGCCCTGGCTCTACAACAGCTAAGTTCAGTAGAACGTAAGTATACTAAGACTTGTTTTTATATGTACCTACAGGTACCTATGTGATCTTTCAAATGATATCTCAAGATTACAAGTGGTAAAACAACAGCAAGCTCTAATCCCAACCGCTGCACACCAATGTTAGAAGTTGGCCTGGTATATGATGTTCACTATTCTAGTGAGCACCTTGCACCAGTCCAAACAACCCTTATGGTGATGGTTGTAAGTCAATCTTATAGACCAGCTATCCTAGTGGTAGCGTGGACAGAACAGTCTTAGGCTAAAAGACTCTTGAGGGCATGTAAAGCCAGCTGTTTTACCATATGTAACCCCTTCAATATCAAATGAAAGGACACCACACAGGATATATATAAAATATATATGTATTTATTCACTAACACACTCCTCTGAACTCTTTATGAGGTCAGAGGCATAAGCACATAACAAGTTACTCTTAGAAACACTTTAAATAGCACAATTTACAGTTAGGCCCTAGGGGCGCGTAAAACCATATACTAAGTAAGTGGTATAAGAACCACGACTCGGTAGAGGAGAAGGCCTAGGGCCTATTGAATCGCTGGGGCTACACTATCTGACCCTTAGGTTAGGAGTAGGAGGCCCACAGGCGGCGCGTGCAGTGTCAGTACACTCAGCCGAGAGTCATTAGAAAGTCAATAGGAACTTTAAAGGTAAGTAATCGAAGATTTAGGACACTTCCGGTCTAACTAGGAATGTATAACTAGCAAAACTGGACACTAGGATAGTCAATCCCTACAGGAGCATCGAAGTACTCGCGTTACCTCACCCATGGGCTGCGGGTGCATAGGTGTCAAAGCGTGTCGGGTTTTCTCGTTGATTAATATGGAGCCTTGGAAGAAGATGCTGCAGGCGACCAGGAGGAAGATGTCCGGGTGGATCCAAGGGTGGATCTAGGATGAAGAGGACCTGAAAGCAGAGGGGACAGAGTCTGGGTGACTAGCCAGTGACCAGGTGGAACCAGGGAGGAACCAGACGTCGTCGAGGAGCAATCAGGTGCGGATGTGAAGCTTGTCGTTGCAGCCACGCGGACCAGGAGGCGTCGAGGACGAACAGGTGCTGGAGAGGAGCTGTCCCACAAAGGTTCTCGCAGGAGTCGACTTCAAGATTGGAGCCAACAAGCCTAAGCAAAGGCAACCCACGCAGGATACACAAGGAGCTTCTGGTGCAGACCGGGAGGGTCTGAGGTACTTCACCTTTTCAGGGAAGCAAGTGCCAGTCTGGAGCAACCAGACCAGCGATGGATTTTCTCAAGGATCGTCGTTAGAGGGCCACTAGCCAATGGGCCAGCAACCGGACAACGCGTCGAGCAGAACACAAGCAGAAGGGCCCCACGCAGATCTCGTGGAGTGTGGATAGCTGGTCTATAAGGTTGACTTACAACCATCACCATAAGGGTTGTTTGGACTGGTGCAAGGTGCTCACTAGAATAGTGAACATCATATACCAGGCCAACTTCTCACACAGAGCACATGCCACGGCCGCATGTATCCAGTGCATGCCTGCGGGCTGTGTAACCTGCTGCACCAGGGCAATCAATCAGAGCACACGCCATAGCCGCATGTATCCAGTGCCATGAAGGGGTCACTCACCTGCTGCACCAGGGTGTTCATACAGAGCACATGCCATGGGTGCCTGTATCCACTGCAATCCTGTGGGCTGTGCCCCTGCAGCACCAGGACGATCACACTGAGCACATGCCACGGCCGCCAGTATCCAGTGCATGCCTGCGGGCTGTGTAACCTGCTGCACCAGGGCAATCAAACAGAGCACATGCCACGGCCGCATGTATCCAGTGCCGTGAAGGGGTCACTCACCTGCTGCACCAGGGCGATTATGCAGAGCACATGCTAATGCCGCCTGAGGGCTGTGACCCTGCTGCACCAGGGTTATCCTACAGAGCACATGCCACGGCCACCTGTATCCAGTGCATGCGTGGGGCTGTGAATCTTCTGCAACAGGGCCATCACACAGAGCACATGCCATGGCCGCCTGTATCCAGTGCATGCGTGGGGCTGTGAATCTGCTGCAACAGGGCCATCACACAAAACACATGCCACGGCACCTGTACCCAGTGCAGTGAAGGGGTCACTCACCTGCTGTACCAGGATGATCATACAGAGCACATGCTACAGCCGCCTGTATCCAGTGCATGCCTGCGGGCTGTGCCCCTGCTGCACCAGGGCGATCATACAGAGCACATGCCACGGTCACCTGTATCCAGTGCCGTGAAGGGGTCACTCACCTGCTGCATCAGGGTGTTCATACAGAGCACATGCCATGGCTGCCTGTATCCAGTGCATGCCTGTGGGCTGTTCCGTTACCACGCTACCAGTATGCCCAGCACTGCAAGAGCGAAGAATAATCCAATCCACTAGCCTCACTGCAGTCGCCATGCACCCAATATACATATAAATAAGGGTGACAGGTGACCCCGGCACTGGGAGAGGGTGGGGGAAATACAGGGAAAACACTGCTGTCAGGCAGGAGCTCCTTCTCCTTCTTGTCTACCACCCACACAACATCAGGAGAGCACAGCTGGCCCTTATAGGTGAGAATGAAAAGGAAAATGAATCATGCAAAAGGAGCAAGAAATCTCGCTTCAGCAAACACACATAATCAGGTGCACTCAGTAACAAATATGGCTGGTCTTACCCCTTTACGCGGGTGGAGTCGTCTTAGAGCAGGAGGAACACAACGTAGCCTGACTCCAAATACAAGAGGGGGAATCCTTCCACGCAAAAAGAATGTTGTGAGTCCAATGTTACAAATCCCCAAAAATGACACCTTCTTAACACATGAAGGGTGAAAAAAGAAAGACATAGTGAATCCAAAAAAAACCTAAACAGGAATATCCATGTGAACATTATTCTATTATTCAAAGAGAAATTGTGCGACGTTGCAGAGAAATGTATCATCAGTCCAAGGGACGGGTGGTGGTAACATATTGTACAGGCCTTTATAGGGGGTAAAAGTCGACGTTTCGACCTCTCTAAGGCGTGAGGGTACTTTAGAGCCTCCGCTTGCGGGTCTTCTTCAGGACGCTCCATGGAGACTTCCTGAGCGTTTACCACCACCTAGAATGATGTTTACATGGACTGGCCTAACAAGGAATTGAAGCGGGTGAGCCTCAAACTTGAGTGCACTGCGATTGCCGGAATGGCGTATTTCAAAAATCCACAAATGTAATCAAAGTTCAATGCTTTTATTAAAACTGTATCCAACTCGTTCCTCAGTTGTACTGGTTGCTTGGTAAACGATTGATTGGACTGGCCGCAACAAACTGCTGCTAATGTTATGACCAGTTCTATATGTTAAATCCTTGAAAAAAAACCTTTTTGAATTACCTTCATTCCTTGTTCTTTCCTATTCCTACCGCGCACAAGAGCACACTTTTCACTTCCCTCCTCTTTTCTGGAGCAACCTCTCTACAAACTAATTGTACAACGATGCCCTAACTTCTGTTTTTGATACTTATGAATAAAATAGACAGCTTTGTTTGAAACAGTGGGTATCAATATTTCTCTTTTTCGCAGGGTGCTTTATGTATTGATTATTATATTTTAAGCAAACAAAAAGTAACTGTGGGTCAATTAGTCAATCTGTGTACTAACTATGCATCTAACAACTCCTGTTGTTAGATGCATCTAACAACAGGAGTTGTTAGATGCATAGTTAGTAGACAGATTGACTAATTGACCCACAGTTACTTTTTGTTTGCTTAAACTGTTTTGTTTGGGGGTTGTAGCTGTGTAAGGTCGTTAAACATCCCCTTGGACCCTCCTATCACTGTTGTCTTTATGTTGATTATTATATGCCAAATATGCTTCTGCATGCGAACTAAATTAAATTATAAAACGTGTCTTGACTTATTGCAAAAACAAAGGAGATCAGGGACCAATTGTTCTATATCGTCCGATACCCAGGTCCACGGACAGTGATTGGGTTACCCCATTAGCTTATAATGTTTACCCCCTTGAGCAGGCTGTTGGGTTGATCTTCCTGTGGGCTTTCCAGACACACCGCTTTAAGTGTTTCCTTCTTTGTTTTCAAGCGTGCCATCTCATCACTGGTGTGGCTTCCGAAGAGAGTGGAACCCGAGAGTGGGAGATTTTGGATTCTTTGATGAGGCTCCAGCTTGAGGGATGTTAAATGGAGCCAAGCATGTCTCCTTAAAGCCACTCCATGACAGTACTCATGCGCTGCTAGGAGGGAAGAATCCGCAACCGCACTGATGACTTGATTAGACACCATCGAGCCCTCATTAGCTATTTCTAAGAAGTCTTCCAGTTTGTCGATGGATAGATGCTGGGATGGAGTCCCAGAGAGCCCTGTCATATCTGCCCAGGAGTGCAGTTGTGCTGGCTGCTTTCATTGTTGTTTCCGCGGTGCTGCAGACTTTTCGGCCTGCGGAATCCAGTTTCCTACTCTCTTTATCAGGAGGTACCGATGATGAGGGAGAGGTAGCGTGGTATTTTTTGGCTGCTAAGAGCACCACTGAGTCTGGAGGTGGATCAGAGCGGAGAAACAGTGGGTCTTGTTCTGGAGGTTGTTACTTCTTTTGTGGCCTCGACCGAGCTGGCTTCACTGAGACAGGTGTTAAAAACAGTTCCCTGGCCGGCTCTGAGAGGCCAGGGACTAGCAGCAATAGAGGCCTTGAGGTTGACCGCTGAAGTAGGGTCTCAGATAATACAGATGTGGAGGGTGTGGGAACCGACAGCTGAATATTATGCTTGAAAGCTCCTCATACAAGGACCTCCTGGAATGAAATGAGGTCGTCCACCGAGGAGGTGCGAGGCGGTGGTGAGTCTGATAATGTTGGTGAATAACCTCTCGTGGAGGTGGAGGTGGCATCTCGAGATCTATGATGGGCTCTTGTGTAACATCCAGATCTTGATCTTGGCCTGTGGAAACCATGCCGTCTATGGTGGTGAGAGCGATGAGGCATTCTGGAGCGTGATCTAGGTCTTGGTAAAGGAGCCTCCATAGGTGGTAGAATTGGCAACGTTGGAAGAGGCGTTGACGGTGGAGATGGTGGAGGATCAGTTGGAAGTGGTGGTGGTGGCGGCTCATACGACGCTGGAGGTGGGGAACTTGGTTCAACTCTTGGAGCAGAAGAATATATTCTGGGATAATCCAGACCTGTAGTGTCAACATGGAATGACTTATCGGCGTTGACCACTATCGATGTCTCAACGTTACTCTACTCTTTGAGGGTGATGTTCGACATTGCCTCAATACCGATGTGCTCTTGATGCGATCTTCGATCTGGACCTTCACAGCGACCGATGTTTGTGCCTCGTTGGCGATAGACTACTCAACGTCGAATGAGTTCTTTGTGCCAATGTTGTGTGCGTCTTCAATGTCGAACCAACTGGTCTTCTCAATAATCTTTGGTGCTTCCCCAACGATGAAGCAGCTGTTGATAGCCAGAATATAGGCACTGTACCTGGCCTCGACGTCGATCCTCGCCGTACCTGGCCTCGACGTCGATCCTCGCCATACCTTGCCTCGACGTCGATCCTCGCCATACCTGGCCTCAACGCCGATCCTCTCGCTATTGACTGGGACTATATGGCGTTTTTGTACAGTTTTCTTTCTTGCACGCCCTTCAGAGACAGATGACAGAGCTCTGGTAGAGGACTGACCCTCTCCTTACTCTGAAGTCTCACCTTCAGCCTGCGCCTGTTGTTTGTAACTCCTCAGTGCCATGGAGGTGAATTTTCTCCCTGTCCTTCAGGGAACGCTCTGAAAAGTTCCTGCAGTGGTGACAAAACTCAGGAACATGAGTTTCTGGAACGCAGATGATGCACACCTGATGAGGGTCTGTTTGAGTCTTCTTGCTCCCACAGGCTGGGCATTTGGTAAACAAAGAAGGCATTTTTGTATGAGAAATACCTACATTTTCTGTCAGGAAAAAGCCAGGAGGAGCCAAAAAATGTCAACTGAAATGGTTATGTAGGAGGTTTTGAGCATTCTGAGGAAAAAAAGCCAAGAGGCCGAGCTCAGTGCTCCAGGATCCTGTCGGCAGTAGACGGAAAAAAGAACTGAAGCAACTGCCTCCTGCTGAGCATGATGGGATACTGGTGGACTCTGGGTCCTTAAAGGCACGGTCTCTTTTCAACTCTTATGACAGCCTATGGTGCTACACTGTCCTGTTTCCCCTTCATCACTCTGCTGTTTCAAAAAAAGGGGTATGTGAAAGAAATGTATGCTGTTTTGAAAAAAGATCATCAAATTAAATACTTATATAATTCTCCCGGTCCGTTATTTAGGTACAAGATGAAGACTTGGCCATTGCGGCCTTTTCCTATCGTTTGCATAATATTTGTCTCTCTTTAGTGACTCCGCAGGCCTTCCAGAAGAAAGGCGACCATCCACACTTAAGAAGATATATTGTGAAAAAGTGGCCTGGGTTCCCAGTAGTAGCAAGAGCTCTATAAATGAAATTCCGATACAAGACTTTGGGGCATATTACCAACAAGTAGCGATAATTATCGCTAAAAAGGCTTAGCGACGATATTTTTATCGCTGCCTATCGCTGGATATGTTAGCGGAGAAAACATGCTATTAGCAACGTTTTTCTCCATTGTGCTAAAATATCCAGCGATAGCGGCGAAATGTATCGCTGAGAATACAGCGATATTCACGCATTAGCCATGTTATCCACCTCCCATTGGATAACATGGCTAAGAACTGGTCTGAGCAGGCTTTGGTTTTTGGCGATAGCGGGAATATTTCCATCGCTACGCCTGCCTTGCTAATAGGCGATAGCAACGTTAGCGACTGCTTTCAGTCGCTAACAGGTTGGGTACGCCCACTTTGCATGTCATTAGCGATAAACATCGCTGACATGCAAAGCGGGCCCCAAACCGCTCGCTAGCGCCTAAAAGCTGTCGCTAACATCAGTTTGCGACAGCTTGCTAATAGAGCGATAGAATTATCGCCGCTTAGCGGCCGAAAACGGCCGCTAAACCGGCGATAATTGCCTATCGCAACCCTGGATAATATGCCCCTTTATTTTTTGGAGGGGCGGGCAAAGACTGCTATTTTATCTCTGATGAGATTTTGCCAACTTTAAAAATTAGATTTAATATTGAAAAAAAGGGTATGCCTGGTCACAAGGCATATTTGTGCAAGCAGTCGTTTTTTGTACGTTTTTGTTGATGTTGTTCTGCATCAGCAAACAAGCATTTGTTCCTTTTTGCTAAGGAAAGAGCATTGGTAAAAAGCACAGGACAAGCTAAAATAGACAAGAGAAATTGGTAGATACACCCTGGGCCAGGACAGCTAACTTATTAAGGCAGGCCACTGTAAGCAGCTGGCTCGTTACACCTGACACCACCACAAGCGGCCAGATGAGGGCGCCAGAGTGTAGGAAATGGCTGGAGGAAGAGTTTGTTTTAATTTGGTTTTTGATCCACTATAAAGTAGTGCAGAGGGTTAATATGCCTGTTGCAGAAAACAAGTGCAGAGCAGATTACAAAGTGCATACAATGTAAATAGGTCAGTGGGTTACTCGTTTTAAAAGAGACGTCATTTTGTTACGTGCATAGGTTAAAATCCTAATATAGGATTTTATGTATAAATTGCAAGAAACAAAATGATGTCCCCTTTAAAAGCAGTAACCTATTGACCTATTGACATTCTATGCACTTTGTAATTGTACTGAACTATTAGCTTTTATCAAAGGACTGCATGCACCCTGCAAAGTATAGCTTTGAGCAAAGATTAATGTTGGAAAAAGGATTCATTTGGACAGAAATCTATTCTCATTATTAAAGAGAACCCCCAGGTATGGTGTTACTTTTTTAATTCTGAGTTTGTGCTTCTCTAGACGGAGCACTCCTAAAATATACTACCTACCAGGGGAGAGGTGTGGCGCGGCGGCTAGAGCGACTGACTCCGGAATCTGGGGATCACGGTTCGATCACCGGCGGCAGGTTAGCCCAGCACCATGTGACTCTGGGCAATAGCTTGATTAATCTTCCCGATGGCACCCAGCGCCTAGAGACCCTAACGGGTGATTGTGCGCTTTACAAATGTGGATTATTACCAGTACGTGTGACTCCTACACCTTGTAGTCCTCTGATGAATGTAACATTTCCTATACGCCGAGTTACACACGTATGACTGATTGTCTTTGTGTAATGTGTGTGTGTGTGATGCAAAGTGCTCTGACACCCTACACTGGTATGAGTGGTGCTATATATGCATCTGAGAGAGGGTGGTTATGGAGACTTGGGCACTGTTCAAGGGTGGTGCTGAGGGAATCCTAGGTGGAGGTTGTCATTGGTGGGCGCCAACAAACATTGTCGCACCGGGCGCCCCCAGCTCTAAAGCCGGCCCCGGGACATCTTCTTACCTGTACAGACGAAAGCATGATTTTTTTTAGTGTTAACAAAACAGAAATACGCAGGTCAAAAAACAGAACTTTTGTCTAAGGCGTAAGATGACAATTGAGCAGAACACAGAGACACAGGAAAAGTGGGGGCCTGGATTGGAGACCCCAAGCAGCCGAGCAGAAAACCATGTAAAGGACCCACAAAAAAAAAAACCTTTAAAATAAAAGTAATGAGTCAGCTGAAAGGTTTCCGAGTACTAGGCCGGCCTTCTCAGATCTTCCCTCTCAGAGCTGTATAAAAGTGAGGGAGGGCTGAGGCAGGGGCAGCACACCCCCAGAGGGAGGGCAGATCGGCTGGAGGGGGGAGACCGGCAGCAGAAGAGCGACATGCCGACACTACTCCTGTTGGCCCTGCTGGTGGGCGTGCGGGCGGGTGAGTACACCTGGAGTGGGGCAGGGGGGCTAGGCACCTGAGGAGGGGACCACCCCCCATCCCCATCTCACTCAAACTTATTTATTTTATTTAAGAGGTTTTATATAGCGCTGGCCAGACCCGAAGGTATCGGAGCGCTTTACAGCAACTAGGAGAGAATTCACATAAAAGAGACAAAAGTAAACATAAGTGTTCAAAAGTTCCAGTGTGCTGTGCGTGCGAAGTGCACCATTGAGGTAGAGAGGGATGTATGACGTTACAACGCATGCTTTTACCACACATGCTGTTACAACGCGGTTTTTACAACGCATACCATTACAAGAAGTAGGTATGGGAAATATTTTTGTCAACCCAACTGAAGCTAGTAATGTTAAGAAATCTGAATTAAAAGAAGCACTGAAAGCACTTTATTTACAGAAAAGATTGATGATTGAATCGGGGGAAAAGCACAGTCGCTAAGTATCTGAACATTGAGTTGCCTAAAGTTACCTTTGCATTGTATTTGACATTATCACTGACTAGCTGGGAGAGAAGTTTATTATTTCGCCTAAGGGCCGGTACTGTGAGGTATCTGTTAAATTTTCCTTTGGGTTACCAGCAAAACACAGCTAAAATTAGCTGCCCCTGTGACGGGCAAAGCACACAAAATGACCTGCGCTTTCTCTTTTGTTGTAAATTTTATGTGAAATACACAAAATGGTTATTAATTCCGTTTTTAAAAAAACATAGACCCATTACTTTGGAACACTCCTATCAGGCACTGTTAAATTTAGATAATGAGGAAATAATTTGTCGTATTGGTACCTTTTTAAAAATTGCGGTTGGAGCACGTAAAATGATGGAAAATGTTTAAATTTTAACCTAACCTGTTCCTTTAATTGTATTTTATGGATAATAGTATTTTATGGAATATGTATTATGATATGTACTTTTATGAATTGAAAAATTCGAATAAAGATTCTTGAAATGAAATTAAATGAATTAGACTTAAATCTTTCAGGAAATGTGTCACACAGACAGCTGGAATATGTCTTGCCCAGGGCGCCAAAAAAGACATAGGGTGACAGTGGGTACAGACAGACAGACAGAGATAGATGGAGTTAACCAGAGAAAGGGGGCGAGGTTAAAATACACACGTAGGCAGAGGTGAGACAGAGTGACAGGTAACCAGAGAGGGGACAGCTTAAGATACACACATAGACAGAGGTGAGACAGAGACAGAGTGGGACGTAAACAGGGAAAGGGGAGAGGTTAAGATGCACACATAGACAGAGTGACAGGTAACCAGAGAGAGGGGGAGAGGTTAAGATGCACACATAGACAGAGTGACAGGTAACCAGAGAGAGGGGGAGAGGTTAAGCTACAAACATAGACAGAGTGACAGGTAACCAGAGAGAGGGGGAGAGGTTAAGATACAAACATAGACAGAGTGACAGGTAACCAGAGAGAGGGGGGAGGTTAAGATGCACACATAGACAGAGTGACAGGTAACCAGAGAGAGGGGGAGAGGTTAAGATGCACACATAGAGAGAGGGGAGACAGGTAACCAGAGAGAGGGGGAGAGGTTAAGCTACAAACATAGACAGAGTGACAGGTAACCAGAGAGAGGGGGGAGGTTAAGATGCACACATAGAGAGAGGGGAGACAGGGTGACAGGTAACCAGAGGGAGGGGGAGAGGTTAAGATACAAACATAGACAGGGGTGAGACAGAGTGAGAGGTAACCAGAGAGGGGAGAGGTTAAGATAGACACACAGACAGAGGTGAGACAGACAGAAAGATCTATTCCCAAGGGCTCTTGGGAAGTGGGTGTCCTGTTCATTTGTGAAGATAGATAGAGGGTTTGTGGGTTCATTGCATCATGTTTCCCAAAGTAATTTCATTCATCACAATGTCCTGGGGCATATTTACAAGGACTTAACGCCACCAGAATGTCACTTTTAGTGGCGTTCTGGTAGCTTTAACCCCTTCGAATTTTTGTGGCTTAACGCCGCCTTGTAAATAATGCCCATATTCACGCACTACTTAGCGTGAAAGGGGCATAAAAGGGGTGTTGCCGAGGGCGTTCCGCCACAACACCCACTGCTTTTTGACGCTGTCCCATATTTACAAGGTATGGGGCTGCGCCACAAATAGGACCAGGAAATAGCTGATCTGAAACAGGAGATACGAGGAGAAATGCTTTATTTCTCCTCGTATATTGCTCTTTCCACATGTTTTGCATTCTTCGGCACACACAGAAACAGCAAATCGCCTGTTAAGATTGTTTATGTGCAGGAAGATGTCCATTCCTGCATGTAAACAATCCCCCCTGCAGCGCAGGCGCCATAGCAAAATGGCGCTAGGGGGCTTGCGCTGGCGCTAGGCAGCCTCTTTAGCGTCAGCACTACCGGAAACGCAGGGGTAGGCGCATCCCTGTGTATTGAAACCGACAGGGGGGGGGGCAGAGAGGTCTGTGAGTCAGAGGTCACAGAGAGCTCCACAGCAGGTGCATTAACCTAAAAGCTATCGCACAACAGCTCGGTTTGGTACCGTCAGTCCACTGGACATGAGCATTCAAGGTAATTCCACTGCTCATGGGGGTAACGCTGCTTAACAGGTCAACGCACCTGCCGCAGACTTTTCGGAACCTGCATCTTGCCACCTCCCACCATCACTCTCTGAAAGCGACAAACCCAATGAGCTGGGCAGTGTCTGAATCCTATACCACCGGGTCTAGCCAGCGCTATATAAAACTCAAATAAATAAATAACTGACAGCGCTTAGAAGCATGTATGACACAGGAAGAGCGATATACCAGGAGGACGTCTCAGCAGGTTAATGCACAAGGCGCAGGAGTCTGTCTGCAACAGCGAGGTCAGAAATCAGAGCTACGCTGGGCCCCTTGAGCCTGGTCGAGAAAGGATCTATACAAGAAAGGAAAGCATATTTTTGTACTGCAGAACTGCTGATGTCTACAGAGGCATGAGATGGATGTGACATAAAAAAAAACCTGTTAATTATGTTACCATTTTTTCCAGATCTACTAAACTAAAACAAACACGTTGATTCACAAAAACCGCAGGATTTGTCCCTGAAAAATCCATTGTTTCAATGTATTAAACCAAATGTGTGTTTCCGACCCCTACTGAATTGTCATTTGAAAGGGGCATTTTTCGGGTGTTCCTTCCAAACTGGGAATCAGTAATTGCATTTGCAATTTCAGTCGCAAACCATTGATGGGTTTCCCACTCAAAAGTTAAGTGGTAAATAATTCGCAAAGGGGTACGGGTTCTCTTTGGGCCTTTTCTGCTTTGAGAATCATGGTACCAGCTTCGAGAAGCAGGCAGCTCTCGCTAAAGTGTTTCAAAAGGGCAAATTTTAAAGAGAAAAAAGCAACCCCCTTTTCTTTAAAGGAAATCAGTCGTTTAAAAAAAAAAATTCCATTTTGAAATGCAATCCCAGGGATGTAGCTCTTCTGTTCCTTGTGGGCCACCGTCCCTGTGCTTACAGCCAATTGCAAAGGGTCACAAATTCCAACCTGCCTAAAAGTTGTTCAGCAACTCACCCCAACTGCCTACTTTCGAGCAACCCCATTAGAACATAGGCTGGTTTGCAAAATTTGATCGAATTTGTCAAAAGCCGTAGCACAATTTGAGAATCCAATCTTAGAACCTCTGGCTTCCGGGGCTGCTGGAACAGGGCCAGTCCAGACTGAACTGCCTGGCGAGGGGAACAACCTTTACAACGCAACTTTTACATTGCACTACCATTACAACGCAGTCATTACATCGCAACATCCTTTACATCGTATGCCATTACAACACAACCATTACACATGTCACGCATGTCACTATAATGCTTGTCATTACAACGCATGTCATTACAACGCATGTCATTACAACGCATACCATTACAACGCATACCATTACAACGCATACCATTACAACGCATAGTACCCTTACACTATCCAACACTTACCCTACTGTTGCACCCCCTGGAGTTAGAATAGTAATTTTTACCCCTACACTATCCAATCCTTACCCTACTGTTGCACCCCCTGGAGTTAGAATAGTAATTTTTACCCCTACACTATCCAACACCTACCCTACTGTTGCATCCCCTGGAGTTAGAATAGTACATTTTACCCCTACACTATCCAATACTTACCATAAATGCAATGTAATGGTATGCGTTGTAATGGTATGTGTCTGTTTTGCATCTTGAGTCAGGAACCAGTAAGCAATCAGAAGTCAGGGTAACTTATCTGGAGTTACTCTGTCGAAATCCCCCAACCCGGCCCTACTGTCCCACCGTTCTTACCTGCACGAGCCGCGGCTGTCCAGATAATAGCAGAGGTAAAGATTAGATACACCGCAATTAAATGCTTTCCCCCTAAGCAAGGGGATTTTTGTATCGAGGTTGGACCCGGGACACCAGAGCCAGGGTTGGGGTCTCTTGGAGAGTTAATACGAGGGTTGATTTCGGAATATCTGGAAGAGTCTACGGCGTGGACCTGAAATGTGGGTACACATCCGTAAGGCACTGCCTAAGGTAAACTGGCATGACATGTTCTTGCTGTGCCTCTCCCGTGACTAGCGCCGGGAAGCCCCTTTGGGGGCAGTAGCGCCGGGAAGCCCCTTTGGGGGCAGTCATGCGCTTTAGAAATTGTTTTAGGATATGATAGCGTAATAAGATAACATAACATAAACTACTTTCTGGTGATGGGGGCTGCTTGCTGCACACCTGGGCATGTTCACAGGGCAGCGAGTGAATGGTTGCAGGTGGGATGATATTGGTCATGGATATTTCTACAGGTGCAAGCAGGCGAACATCAACTATGGATCAGCAAATAGGTCAAACAGGAGCTGAGCAAACTGTGTGATGTTTATTGATTCTATAAGTTGAGTGTTGGAAAGTGGGTTATTAGTAGAGGCAACAATGCATCAGCCGCAGGCAATACAGCCACGAACACAGTCTGGGGCTCAGAATAGGGCTCAGAAAAATATTCCATGCTCAACCCTTGGTAGCTTGGCTGCGAGCCAGAGCCAGGTATGTAAAGCATTTAAAAACACCAATTCAGTAAATAATTAATACAACACACATACAAATCCAACACCAATTTATAAAAATAGGAACTATTTTTTTTTAATTTTTAAAATGACACCAAAATGAAAATAATCCACTGTAGGGAACCAGAGATATGAATTTTTAAAGATTAAAAATGTTCTAGTGCTTAGAAACCAATAGTGTCACTTCTGGACATTTGGCCACCTCTGACTGGGACAAAGTCAAAGTTTGAGGCCGACCACAATGGAGCCCTGCTCGGACATGCTAAGCAGGAGGCCCCGGTCAAGATTTTACCTTCATCACTAAGAAACATCTCTGGAGGATTTCTCACCAGACGCCGTGCAGTCTCCTCCAGCAGGCCAGATTCTGTGAGAGTTCACCAGACTGCCTTTCTGTGAGAGTCCGCTCCCCCTCTGGAGCCTTTCCCAAACTTCTGGAACTTCTTCCTGAAGTTCCTCTTGAGGGTCCAAAGTGTGCAAAACACAATCCAAGGGTCTGGAATCTCTAAGATGGTCCTTAAAAGGTTGGGACCACAATCCCCACAATGCACCTGGACCACAGCCTTAAAAGTCCACTGGATACACTCCAGGCTGGGAACTCTTGGTGGAGTGGATGCAGGTGAGATTTGATAACCTGTAGCTTGCAGGGAGCCCACTCTTTATTCCTCTTGAAACAAGGTACATCCAAAGGGCTGTAGTTCCAGATAATGCAGCAGGCGCCGTTTCAGAATGCAGGGCCTCATGGTGCAAAACAAGTTTCCATCTTGGCGATCCTTCTTCTTCTTTCAGTTGTAACCAGTAGAGCGGAGAGTCTCTGCCCCTCTCGGATACATATTCAGTGTTCCCTGGGGTCACACAGGAGGGCACTCCTGTCCAATGAGGTGCAGGGCAACACCCCAGAGCATTACCATTTCCTCCAAAGTGTGGCACAGTGGTCTCCCAAAAACCACTATTCTCCAAAATTCAATATGGCTGAAGTCTCATCAGAGGGGCAAGAGCTGGCCAAACTAACCTCTAAGATGGCTCATCTCCATGGACTCGCTCCCCCTGACATCTGCACATTCCTTCCTTAACCTGCCATCTGGCTGGGTTCAGAGGGTGGGGGGGTGGGGGGGGGGGTAAATGAAACTGGTTTCTTGTGCCTGTACCCTCCCTCTTTTGAAGGTCATGGTTTAGGACCCCTCCACCTTGCACTGGCATTCCTATGTAGCAGAACCCTCTCCACCCAGAATGGCTCTTTGACCCCAGAGGCCACTTATCACCTCATCAAAGCAGCCGGGCTAATCCCCTGAACTCTGACCAATCAGGGCAGATCACTGGAAGGCTTAGTTTTGGCTTACAGACAAGAAAGTCTTAGAACTTATTGTCCGTACATTTTAGGATAAAGTCAACAATAGCATATTGTTGGATTTATCAATACCATTCTAGTAAGTCCTTGAATGATATTTTTTTGTGTTTCCTGGTGGGAGTTATTAATTAATAACTTCTTGTCATGTTAACAACCTATGGGGCTGGGGATTTGCAATGTGGGAAATGACTTGGGCAATTTCTCCAAAATCAGGGATTATAAATCATCTTTTATTAGGACCCTTCATATATATATACAGGACCCCACACCTTTGGAACACCTGGAGGAGACGTTAGGGGTTCTGAATATGTAAACACATTGCAGATCCTTATTCCAAGGGCTCCAAGCAGAAAAGTCTATTTTGGGAAGCACGTTACTACAATGTGAAAAGGGAAATCTGCCATTTCACTAGCCCCAGGGCATATACAACCTATTTTATAAGGATCCTCCTCATAAATACCTGACTCCTCACCCCCACGACACCTTGGGGAGACCCTGGGGATACCCAATATGCTAAAATATTGTGATTTATTAATTTCTAAGTGCCCCAAACATCAAAGTCAAGATTAGGCAGCACTATTTACACGTTAAAAGCAGTTCCGCAACACAGGGCTGCTTTTAAACTGACCTCAGGCCTCAGCAGTGCACACATGCAAGTGCAGAAGGGGCGGCTGGCCTCTCAATTCCCAAGCCCTATTATATACTAGGGAATTATAGGTAGGTTCAATCCCCCGTCCTATTATGTACTAGGGTCTTATAGGGGAGCTCATGCTAATCATAGGGGTACCCTAATCCATAGTGTACCCTAGTGCATGTAGGTGGTTTCACCATATTCTAAGCGTGTTTCCAGCGTAGCACTGGCCCTAGGCCTGGTTAGGCAGAGCCCAGGGTCAGTCAGAGTCAGTTACCACCAGCACCAGTTAGCATAAAATGAGGGGTGCCCAGGGCACCCGATGACTTTGCAACATTGATACATTGGTCTTTGAGAATAATGCAGAGTCAAGGGCGGTGAGCGAGGCCGAGGTGGCTTAAAAGTCATCCATGCAAGATCACATCTCCCCAGGAGGGTCATGGCTGACCCTGGTATGTGGACATGCCTACTTTCAAGCAGGTGTGGCTCGGGTCAGGTTCACTCGCGAGAGATTCTGACGTCACTTTTTGGTCTCCGCTGAGCTCAGATGTGTAGATGACACCATATAAGGGAGATTTGTGGTAAGCTCCAAATTTTCATAGGTTTTTGGGAGGAATATTATGAATTCTGGGAGATTTGATGACAAGTGCACCTTTTATTGGGAGGTCTGTGGTTCAGTATTTTGGAATGGTTGTCCGTGTGCCAGTCGGGGGTCACTTGTTCATTAGAGGGCGTCAGCGTCGCAAATTCAATTCTGGTGCCAAATGTTGTCACTGGTCAGTTTCAGGTTTATAGAAATTCAATGTTCTCTAATTTGTTTCTGGGTAATGTGGGACCCAGGTAATACTCTTGGGGGCATCTGCCAGAGAGTGTTGGGGGTGCGTGTCACTTTGAGGGACCTGGCTGGTGGACGTCACTTGCCTCTACGTGCTTAGAGAAGGACTGTAGCCATAGCCTTAATGCTGTCTCACGCCTCTCTTTTTTCCTTCAGGGGACCAGAACGGAGGTATTATTGGGGGGGAAATTGCGACGCCTCACAGCAAGCCCTGGATGGCCTGTCTGTTCCTCAACACACCAAAAGCTCATATCTGCGGAGGAGCCCTCATATCAAGAAAGTTTGTGCTGACGGCTGCACACTGCAGCGAAGAGTAAGAATTGTTTTCTTTCAGGTCCCTGTCAGTTCTGTGCCCTGTTGCATTCTGGGTAGTTTACGAACTTTTTTGGGGTGGGGCATGTGCGGTGTGGGGGTGCGTGTGCCAGTGACTGTACCAGCATGTGCACGAGTGGCCAAGCAGCCAAGGCGGCTTTGATATATGATGTTTAAAAATCCATGCATGTCAGAGAGTGCCAATTGTTGCTACCTTAAGGCTGGATTATAAACATTATTTCCACTCACTAAAAATTGAAAAAAACATTTTCACAGTTCGGCCAAGGTCTTCCAAGGGTTGGCCGGCACTTGAGGGGCAGGTAAGAGACAGCCATTTTGTCTGTCAAGAAGAGAGGTGAAGTGCCCCCAGGCCACCTCAGTCATGAGCATCATGCTTTTCGATCAGTAGCATAATGAGATGTCTTCCATCAAACTCAAACATGGGTGGAGTTTGCATAATGTGACAAGCGGCGACCTACCTTTCGGTAGCGTATGAAGGCGACTTACATCAAACTCAAACATGAACGAGGTTTACATAATGTGATCCGTGGTAACCCACCTTTCTGTAGTATAACGAGGCATCTTACATCACACTCAAGCATGGGTGGAATTTGCATGATGTGACCAGTGGCGATCATCCTTACCGTAGCGTACAAAGGCGTCTTCCATCGACATCACACATGGACGAGGTTTACATAATGTGATCCCTGGTAACCCACCTTTCTGTAGCATATGCAGGCGTCTTCTATCAAACTCAAACATGGGTGGAGTTTGCATAATGTGACAAGCGGCGACCTACCTTTCGGTAGTGTATGGAGGCGACTTACATCAAACTCAAACATGGACGAGGTTTACATAATGTGACTAGGCGCTATGCTCCTCTTCACAGTGCACGAAGGTATTCTCCATCAAACTCAACCTGAGGCGGGTTTTGCATAAATTGGCCACGGTGAAACACCTCCCGGTAGTACACTCAGGTGTCTTCCAGCGAACTCCAGGGTTTGCATAACGTGGCCAAAGGCTATGCTTCTCCCAGAATGGCATTGAGGTGCCGTCCATCAAACTCAAACCTAAGGTGGGGCTGACATGACGTAACAAGGGGCGCAACTCCTCTCCTGGGTTACACCATGCTCTCATCAACCCTCACCTGGAAGTCCAGTTTCCGAAGGGGCACCAGGCATCAACCTTGAAGAACCCCTTCCCACTGCCACAAGACCTACACTGGGAATGACATGACAGGAAGTTACATAGAAGGAAGTGACCTGGCAGGAAGTGGCATAGCTAGGGAGTACACAGACCACACCCGATAGGGTCCAATAACACCACGCTTTGGTGATGCAAATCATGCCAGGCACAGGAAGGTACGCTGTGGCAGCTGTGACGTCTAGGACAGGGCCTACAGGGCATGGTTCATGAGGCCAAGTGATTTTGAGAAAAGGCATGAAGCATACGTCCCAAAAACCCCTCTGTTAGAAATGGCGATTTCTGGTTGGCCGAGGCTTGCGCCAAAGCCAGACAGAAACCACCACTCTAGTCAGGGCAAGGGAGTTACACGCCAAAGATAACCCCTGCTCACCCTCTAGGCAACGTGACACGAGCAGTAAGGCTGATCCCGGAGGCAATGTAGGTTAAGTATTTACGCACGCACGCACCCACCAGCAGCAACATCCCAGGCCCCCCACAAAAGGAACTCCACACAAGGTTATATATGAAAATAGCCTTTGTATTATACCAAACACATTAGATAATAAACTCACACTTTACAATGTGCCATAGGCACGAGCAGAATTTACAGGGGATTATGTACATGGGACAGGGCCACTGTCAGGAATAAGCACTTTTAGAACTAGCACTTGGTAGAATTAGCACTTTGTAGGAATACCACTGGTAAAAGGTAAGTACCACCTACGCAATCCTAAACACCTTAGGCAAATATCACGCAGGGATTCATAAACTCACTAGCATCACCTATACTAGAAAAAACAACCTCCTAAGCATGAAAAACACATTCAGAGGAATAGGCCAGAAGCTTCACACATGATGCATGAAGACACATTCAGAGGTATAGGCAAAAAGCTTTACACATGATGCATGAAGACATATTCAGAGGTATAGGCCAGAATCTTTACACATGATGCATGAAAACACATTCAGAGGTATAGATAGGCCAGAAGCTTTACACATGATGCATGGAGACACATTCAGAGGTATAGATAGGCCAGAATCTTTACACATGATGCATGAAAACACATTCAGAGGTATAGGCCAGAAGCTTTACACATGATGCATGGAGACACATTCAGAGGTATAGATAAGCCAGAAGCTTTACACATGATGCATGAAAACACATTCAGAGGTATAGATAGGCCAGAAGCTTTACACATGATGCATGGAGACACATTCAGAGGTATAGATAGGCCAGAATCTTTACACATGATGCATGAAAACACATTCAGAGGTATAGGCCAGAAGCTTTACACATGATGCACGAAAACACATTCAGAGGTATAGGCCTAAATGGAGCAGCTGCCCACTAAGTGCTGGGCAGCTAGGGATAGGAATGTGGCCTGGGCTCTCAGTAGCCCCGTGAATAAATTGTGCCACGTTGGAGCCCTCTGGCTCGAGAAACAAGATGCCCCCTGGAACCTCGTGGGCTCGAAATAACTGTGTGCCCGGGAGCCTCGTGGGCCCTGAAGAACAAATGCCCTCTGTAGCCCCTCGTGGGCGCGACAGAAATACCCCTGTCGTTGGAATCCCCCCTCTGGGGACTCGGAACCAATGGAAATGCCCAGGAGCCTCTCGGGCTCGAACAACAATGCCCCCAAACAAGCAAGTGGAGCCTCATGGGATTGAGAAATCAAAAATGCTGCCAATACTGGGGGGAGTGGCCTGCTGCCAACCGGGGCCGCTCTACCCTCAAAATGCCCCCAAAATTAAGCTTGCATCACTGGGGGGGGGGCGGGCACCGGCAATGTGCCCCGACGCCCCACTCTTCACAAATGAGCACAGGGGCCCCACTCACCGGGTCTGCCGGACTCCTCGGGCCGGTCCTGCACTCTGGGCCTGGTCTCCTCAAGCAGCGCGGGGCTCTCCTTCCCCACCGGAGCCCCGCCTGCACTTTCAGCCGCTCTCCTCTCGCTGCTGGGCCCACGGCAGTCAGGGTCCTCCCGCGCTTCACCGGGACGTCCTGGGAGGCGGGGTGAGCTCCCGTCCTCCTTCCTGCCTTGCTTTCAGGGGCAGCCAATGGCAGCGCGGCCCCTCGGACGAGCCTTTAGGCTCCGGGGTGTGATGGCCAATGGCAGCGAGGTGATTCTTCTTTGGGGCCGCCAATGGCAGGGCGGCCCTGTGGACGAGTCTCTAGGCTCCGGGGCGCGCTGGCAAATGGCGGCGCGGCGATTCTTTGAAAAAGTACAGGGTAGGCTCCCGTTTTAAGAACTCGGTCCCTGGCGGGGTGGGCACCCGTCAGGGGGGCAAAATATATGGTGTAAATATGCGGCAATTCTGCAAAGTGGGCCCCTGCTTCCCCTAAATGGCAAGGGGCCAGTCAAATAGCGTTCCTGGAGGGAAAAACAAAGCGCTCCCAGGGAAGTAGGAACAAAGCGCTTCCCAGGCGCTTGCCGGGACCCAGCAATCCCAAAAGTCCAGGGACAAGGTATAAACAGGAATGAAGGCAGGGGGGGCAAAGGCTGGGCCCAGGGGCCAGCTCACAGTGCCCTCCAGGCAGGGAGGCAGTCCCCAGTGGCGGTCCTCCTGGCGCCCAGCAGCAGCAGGCCCCCCTCAAGTTAGGATCAGGTAGAGAACATTTTGCATGGGGACACAGCCCCTTTTTATACACCTAACTCGTTTGTCTCAGGGTGCAGGGTGGGGGAAGACCAGTCGCAGCTGGTTTTGAAGCACTCTGATGTGCTCAGCCTCTCTTCCCATTCACTGGCCAGGCTAGGGCCATCAGTCGCACCACAGGGGGCAGAGCCAGCATTGTGTGGGGAAAGCCCAGCCCTATTCAGGTCCCAGGTGCACTCTTTCCTCACATCAATCTTGCAGATCTCTCCACTCACCACCGGGGCAAACCCATCCTGACTCCTGGAGCCAGGCTCCCCAGCCAGCTCCAGCCAATCACAAGCCAGCCAGCCAATTCACATAAATTACACAGGCATGTCAACTTCTAGAAGTGGCACTTCCACACGAGATACAATAGCGCCGCACACATCATCGCGCAGCATTCACTCTCACGAGTTCGCACATACCAAAGTCGCCCCTGCACTCCCCACGCATCAGGAACTACTAGGGACACATATATTCCCCATGCATTCCTATGGGAGGGCAGGCCAACCTCACCACACGCACGCACTTTACCCTGGGACACAGTGGTAAAGTGCGCAGAAACCAAAAATCACTAACCCCAGGTCACAATTAAAAGCAAAAAGTTCAGGGGTGAACCTGCCAGAAGGGCGAAGTCCAACACCCTCACACTTTTAAGTTTGATGGAAGGTAACCTTGAATACTAGCTTCATGACACCAGTGCCCCCTGAGTGTAAGTGACAGCCATCTCTGCCTCGCCCGGAACCTTAGTCACCACAGTAATCTTTCCAGCACAGAGTATCTATTTCCTGTTCATGATCTCAGCCAGCGCCCTACTGTGACTGGATCCTACTCCACTGGTGTGTTTATAACCCAAGACATCACTCAGATCCATACTGGATCTTGCCTCAGCGTGTCACTCCTGCACCAGGTTACAGCCACGCCCACCAGTCCCAGGGTGCCACACTCTACCAGGGCCTGTCCCAGATGGAGCCTCAGCCTGTGCCATACTATGCTGCCTGGGTGCCAAGGGCAATCAGTGTCTTTTCGCTGTGAGTGTCTCGGTGCACATTTTGATCAGAGTGTGCCACGCTGCACCAGTCTCTGTGACCTTACCTGTGCCGTGCTCTGAACCATGAGTGCCACGCTGTACAGCCTGCGGATCTTCCTCAGGACAAGGGGACAGGTGAAGTGACCCTCATCAATCATGCAATGCTCAATTGGAATCCAAAATCTGTTTACACCAATGCCCGTTATGTGGCAAGGGCCAACTAAGGTCAAATCCCGTTATTCAGTAGCTATAGACCATGGCGGTGGTGCCCAGACCATCCATGGAACATAGTATTCAGGCCCGTATGTGTGGCAAAAGTTTGCTGAATGAATCAGGCAATCCAGGGCACAGCGTAATTTTAACTGGAGAAGATCTGATCGACGTCCTCACTCCATCGGGTCACTTCACCTGTCCCCTTGTCCTGAAGAAGATCCGCATAGCTGAGGTATTAAAGTCCCTCGTTTGCCGATAAGCCTGATCGAAACGTCGACGCTAACCCCTACCGCACCTGGACCAATTTCCCCTTCCCCATTAACCCTGTTTACAGCCTTAAGGAAAAACTCCTTACAAATTCAAATGAATTATTTGCATGTGGCCAGGTTGCATCTAACTGTTTATTCGATATCAGTTTGTACAATCTTGTAAATATATGCCCTTTACTTTTCTTCACATTTTGAGCTCTCTTGACTCGTATATATACACTTGAGCACTCTTTCTTACACGTTCCCTAGAACACTCTCCTACCTTTCTGACCGTCTAATGATTGTTCCTTTAAATGACCAAATAAATATATTGTAATAATACTTAGGGGTTTTTCTGCACATTTATTTTCACGATTTCCAGACGTCGAGAGCCTCAGCTCCGTGCACCGGTGTCTGTCTGTTCACGTGTCTGTCCCCGGCAGGGTGTCACGGGCCTCGCGGTGCTGCATTTGGAGGGATCTGGTGCTCACTTGTCGCTGTGCTTGTGTTTTTCAGTAAGTTCAGAGACGTCAAGGTGGTCCTCGGAGTCCACAACAAGACGAAGCCTGACGAGCACTGGCAGACATTCGCGAAGGTCAAGGCTCACTTCCACACCCCGGACCCCTACAACTATGTGACCAGGAAGAACGACATTGTGCTGCTGGAGGTAAGTGACCCGCTCTCGTGCAAGGCGTGAGCACAAAGGTGCTGTGAGGGGGCAGAGAGAGCAGCCTGGTCTATACACAAGAGATGAAGGATCCCTGTGCACGGGGGCAGGGGTGGGTGGCCGGGGCGGGCTGACCTGGGGCCGGGTGTGCTGGGCACTGGCCTGGGGGTGGTTGATGGTGGGAAGCTTGGGGTCACCAGGCCTTTCTTTCTCTTCCTAGCTGCCCCACGCAGTCACGCTGAACAAAGAGGTGCAGATCATCCCACTTCCGGCCGGAGAGGGCGACATTAACCCGGGCACGGTGTGTAACGTGGCCGGCTGGGGGGGGACCACCAAAAACCCCAACGGGCCCATGTCGGACGTGCTGAGGGAAGCCAACGTGACCGTCCTGGACAACAGCGCCTGCGACAAGGACCTGGGCCTCAACCAGCACATGAAGCCCACCATGCTGTGCGCCGGGGATCGGGACCCCGACAGGGACGCCCGCGTGGTAAGACTGCTTCCTGCACGCCTGGGGGTGTGGGCGCTGCACCCCGTCTAGCACCCACGCCTGTGGGCGCTGCACCCCGTCTAGCACCCACGCCTGTGTGCGCTGTCAGCCCATCTAGCACTGGCTGTGTGCGCTGTCACCCCATCTAGCACTGCCTGTGTGCGCTGTCACCCCGTCTAGCACCCGAGCCTGTGTGCGCTGTCACTCCGTCTTGCACCCGAGCCTGTGTGCACTGTCACCCAGTCTAGCACCCAAGCCTGTGTGCGCTGTCACCACGTCTAGCACCCAAGCCTGTGTGCACTGTCACCCCATCTAGCACTGCCTGTGTGCGCTGTCACCCCATCTAGGACCAATGCCTGTGTGCGCTGTCACCCCATCTAGCACTGCCTGTGTGCGCTGTCACCCCATCTAGGACCAATGCCTGTGTGCGCTGTCACCCCATCTAGCACTGCCTGTGTGCGCTGTCACCCCATCTAGGACCAATGCCTGTGTGCGCTGTCACCCCATCTAGCACTGCTTGTGTGCGCTGTCACCCCATCTAGCACTGCCTGTGTGCGCTGTCACCCCATCTAGGACCCACGCCTGTGTGCGCTGTCACCCTGTCTAGCACTGCTTGTGTGCGCTGTCACCCCTTCTAGCACCCACTGTGTGCGCTGTCACCCCATCTAGCACTGCCTGTGTGCGCTGTCACCCCATCTAGCACCCAAGCCTGTGTGCGCTGTCACCCCATCTAGCACTGCCTGCGTGCGCTGTCACCCCATCTAGCACCCAAGCCTGTGTGCACAGTCACCCCATCTAGCACTGCCTGTGTGCGCTGTCACCCCATCTAGCACCCAAGCCTGTGTGCGCTGTCACCCCATCTAGCACTGCTTGTGTGCGCTGTCACCCCATCTAGCACCCACGCCTGTGTGCGCTGTCATCCCATCTAGCACCCACGCCTGTGTGAGCTGTCACCCTGTCTAGCACTGGCTGTGTGCGCTGTCACCCCATCTAGCACTGCCTGTGTGCGCTGTCACCCCGTCTAGCACCCGAGCCTGTGTGCGCTGTCACTCCGTCTTGCACCCGAGCCTGTGTGCACTGTCACCCAGTCTAGCACCCAAGCCTGTGTGCGCTGTCACCACGTCTAGCACCCAAGCCTGTGTGCACTGTCACCCCATCTAGCACTGCCTGTGTGTGCTGTCACCCCATCTAGCACCCACGCCTGTGTGCGCTGTCACCCCATCTAGCACCCACGCCTGTGTGCGCTGTCACCCCATCTAGCACCCACGCCTGTGTGCGCTGTCACCCCATCTAGCACCCACGCCTGTGTGCGCTGTCACCCCATCTAGCACCCACGCCTGTGTGCGCTGTCACCCCATCTAGCACTGCCTGTGTGCGATGTCACCCCATCTAGCACCCACGCCTGTGTGCGCTGTCACCCCATCTAGCACTGCCTGTGTACGCTGTCACCCCATCTAGCACCGCTTGTGTGCGCTGTCACCCCATCTAGCACCCACGCCTGTGTGCGCTGTCACCCTGTCTAGCACTGCTTGTGTGCGCTGTCACCCCTTCTAGCACCCACTGTGTGCGCTGTCACCCCATCTAGCACTGCCTGTGTGCGCTGTCACCCCATCTAGCACCCAAGCCTGTGTGCACAGTCACCCCATCTAGCACTGCCTGTGTGCGCAGTCACCCCATCTAGCACCCAAGCCTGTGTGCGCTGTCACCCCATCTAGCACTGCTTGTGTGCGCTGTCACCCCATCTAGCACCCACGCCTGTGTGAGCTGTCACCCTGTCTAGCACTGCTTGTGTGCGCTGTCACCCCATCTAGCACTGGCTGTGTGCGCTGTCACCCCATCTAGCACTGCCTGTGTGCGCTGTCACCCCGTCTAGCACCTGAGCCTGTGTGCGCTGTCACTCCGTCTTGCACCCGAGCCTGTGTGCACTGTCACCCAGTCTAGCACCCAAGCCTGTGTGCGCTGTCACCACGTCTAGCACCCAAGCCTGTGTGCACTGTCACCCCATCTAGCACTGCCTGTGTGCGCTGTCACCCCATCTAGCACCCACGCCTGTGTGCGCTGTCACCCCATCTAGCACCCACGCCTGTGTGCGCTGTCACCCCATCTAGCACCCACGCCTGTGTGCGCTGTCCCCCCATCTAGCACTGCCTGTGTGCGCTGTCACCCCATCTAGCACCCACGCCTGTGTGCGCTGTCACCCCATCTAGCACTGCCTGTGTACGCTGTCACCCCATCTAGCACCGCTTGTGTGCGCTGTCACCCCATCTAGCACCCACGCCTGTGTGCGCTGTCACCCCATCTAGCACTGCCTGTGTGCACTGTCACCCCATCTAGGACCCACGCCTGTGTGCGCTGTCACCCCGTCTAGTACCCACGCCTGTGTGCGCTGTCACCCCATCTAGGACCCACGCTTGTGTGTGCTGTCACCCCGTCTAGGACCCACGCCTGTGTGTGCTGTCACCCCGTCTAGGACCCACGCCTGTGTGCGCTGTCACCCCATCTAGGCACCACACCTGTATGCGCTGTCACCTCGTCTACCACCCAAGCCTGTGTGCACTGTCACCCCGTCTAGCACCCAAGCCTGTGTGCACTGTCACCCCGTCTAGCACCCAAACCTGTGTGCACTGTCACCCCATCTAGCACCAGCCCCTGTGCGCGCTGTCAACCCGTCTAGCACCCAAGCCTGTGTGCGCTGTCACCCCATCGAGCACTGCCTGTGTGCGCGGTCACCCCATCTAGGACCCACACCTGTGTGCGCTGTCACCCAATCTAGCACTGCTTGTGTGCGCTGTCACCCCATCTACGACCCACGCCTGTGTGCGCTGTCACCCCATCTAGCACCCAAGCATGTGTGCGTTGACACCTCATCTAGCACTGCTTGTGTGCGTTGTCACCCCAGCTAGCACCCACGCCTGTGTGCGCTGTCACCCCATCTAGCACTGCTTGTGTGCGCTGTCACCCCATCCAGCACCCACGTCTGTGTGCGCTGTCACCCCATCTAGCACCCAAGCCTGTGTGCGCTGTCACCCCATCTAACACTGCCTGTGTGCGCTGTCACCCCATCTAGCACCCAAGCCTGTGTGCGCTGTCACCCCATCTAGCACTGCTTGTGTGCGCTGTCACCCCATCTCGCACCCACGCCGGTGTGCGCTGTCACCCCATCTAGCACTGCTTGTTTGCGCTGTCACCCCATCTAGCACCCAAGCCTGTGTGCGCTGTCACCCCATCTAGCACCCAAGCCTGTGTGCGCTGTCACCCCATCTAGCACTGCTTGTTTGCGCTGTCACCCCATCTAGCACCCACGCCTGTGTGCGCTGTCACCCCATCTAGCACCCAAGCCTGTGTGCTCGGTCACCCCATCTACCACTGCTTGTGTGCGCTGTCACCCCATCTAGCACCCATGCCTGTGTGCGCTGTCACCCCTTCTAGCACTGCTTGTGTGCGCTGTCACCCCTTCTAGCACCCACGCCTGTGTGCGCTGTCACCCCTTCTAGCACTGCCTGTGTGCGCTGTCACCCCATCTAGCACCCAAGCCTGTGTGCGCTGTCACCCCTTCTAGCACTGCCTGTGTGCGCTGTCACCCCATCTAGCACCCAAGCCTGTGTGCGCTGTCACCCCATCTAGCACTGCTTGTGTGCGGTGGCACCACATCTAGCACCCACGCCTGTGTGCGCTGTCACCACATCTAGCACCCACGCCTGTGTGCGCTGTCACCCCATCTAGCACCCACGCCTGTGTGCGCTGTCACCCCATCTAGAACTCCACAGATGAGGTCCTTGGGTTATAAGGTTAACGGAGGAAGTTTGGGATTTCTTTCCCTTCGTTCTCACTCACTTCTCACCAGAGCACTCTCCTTTGCACGTTCCCTTTGAGCAACCCTCTCCAACCTTCTTGAAAAGACCATAGTGGAGCCAAGCAATCACTGTATGTTGGTTCAATTTTGTGATTAATAACTACATGCTTTTTTGGAAACCTATGTTTGTTGCTCATCTGTGGACTTGAATTAATTCGGTTCTATGTAACCGGGAGCAAACATTGTTATATGCTCGGAGTTTTTATTAAATAACAACTGTCTCTAGAAGGAATCTATACTAAAGAAAGGGCCAGGACCACTGTTTTCTGTACCATTCGACACCCAGGTCCAAGGACTTTAGTTTGGGTCACCCCATTTATTATAATTGCAAGTGCCCGTGGAAGCAGACGCTGTGTTAGAAATGGGATCTCAGGTTGGCTGAGGCTTGCGCCAAAGCCGGGCAGAAATCACCACTCTAGTCAGGGCAAGGAAGTCACCCGCCAAGGATAACCCCTGCTCACCCCCTTGGTAGCTTGGCACGAGCAGTCAGGCTTATCCCGGAGGTAAGGTGTAAAGCAACAACACCCAAGGCCCACCACACAGGAAACTCCACACAAGGTTATATATAAAAATAGCCTTCGTATTATACCAAACACATTAGATAATAGACACACAATTTACACTGTACCACTGGCAGAATTTACAGGGGATTATATACATGGGACAGGGCCACATGGACCACTGTCAGTAATAAGCACTTTTAGAACTAGCACTTGGTAGAAATAGCACTTTGTGGGAATAACACTTAGCACATAGCACATATAATAACTGTAGCACCAAATAACAAATGTAGCACACAACCAGTAACCACTGGTAAAAGGTAAGTACACACTACGCAATCCTAAACACCATCGGCATATATCACGCAGGTAACCATGAACTCACCAACAGAACCTACATTAGGAAAAACAACCTCCTAGGCATGAAAACACAATCAGAGGTATAGGGAAAAAGGCATTACACATGATGCAGAAATCACAGTAGCCAAGTATCATATTTGCGCAAAAATCACATAAGGCATAAACATGTACCCCACGCAAGGGCACAACACATGAACTGTCCCCAGGCCAACTTGGCCTCTCAGGGGGTGAAACGCCATGTGTCTAGCAAAGTCAGGGCAGGCTGCGCCGACAGCAAAAGAAGATTGCGCAAGGCCTAAACGAAGCAGCTGCCCACTAAGTGCTGGACAACTGGGTAAACTGAGCCTGCCACCAGCGTGCCTCCTGGCTCTCCTTCTGGGGCTGGGAATACAATAATGCGGCCAAACATGACGTGGGAGCCTAGTGGGCTCTGATCAATAAAATGCCCCAAATCACGTGGGAGTCCCGCTCTGGGGACTCGGGAAAACGATGCCCCCCTTGGAGCCTCATGGGCTCTGAAACAAATGCCCCCTTCATTGAAGTCCCCCCTCTGGGGACTCGGAATAGCTAAATGCCCCCTGGGGACGAGAGTAAAGGGGGAGCGGCCCACTGCTTCCCGGGGCCGCTCTCTAACAAAAGAAGTGCCCCCGACGTTGGAGTCCCTCTCGGGGGACTCGAAACAACAAAAGTGCCCCTGTCGTTGGAGCCTCTCGGGCTCGAGATCAATGCCCCGGTCGTTGGAGCCTCTCGGGCTCGAGATCAATGCCCCCGTCGTTGGAGCCTCTCGGGCTCGAGATCACAAGGAGGGAGAACAACGGGGGGAGAGCTTTACCCTCGGATGGGGAACTTCCCCCCCCTGAGATGCCCGCATTCACCGGCTGCCGGGAGGCGTCGTCGTAGCTAGGCTTCTCCGCTCCGTTCCGCGGCGCCTCTTCTCCTGGGCTGCGGGGCTCCCCCTTCACTCGGGGAGCTTTGCCGACAGCTGCACTCTTCTGGTCACACCGGAGCGCGTGGTGGGCTCCCGTAGGCTTCCGGTTATTTTTAGGAGCACTTCCGGGTCGCCGCGGGCAGCGCGGCGGCCCTCCCAGGCACTGCAGGCGGCGATACGAATCCACCGAGGGGTAGGCTCTCTCGAGCGCAAAAGCACGGCAGCAGCGGGGTAGGCACCCGCAAATAGATAATAAAACGTTGGCGAATTTGCAGGGTGGGCACCCGTGCCAGATCAGCTCGCAATGCGGCCAAAAATGCAGGGTAGGCACCAGTTCCTCTCCTAAACTAGAGAGGGCAAGTGGCCATTAAATCAGCGCTCCTGGCAAATGGCATACAGCGCTTCCCAGGTGTTGTAGGCAAGGGGTGAGAGCGGAATCCTTAGGAAGGAAAGGGGGGGCAAAGGCTGGGCCCAGGGGCCAGCTCACAGGGCCCTCCAGGCAGTGAGGCAGTCCCCAGTGGCGGTCCTCCTGGCACCCAGCAGCAGCAGCAGGCCCCCCTCAAGTTAGGATCAGCAAGAACATTTGGCAAGGGGTCACAGCCCCTTTTTATACACCTAAATCCTTGGTCTGTGTCTGCAGGGTGGGGGGAAAACCCAGTCGCAGGTGGTTTTGGAGCACTCTGTTTTGCTCAGCCCCTCTCCCCATTCACTAGTCAGGCTAGGGTCATCAGTCGCACCACAGGTGGCGGAGCCAGCATTGAGTAGGGAAAGCCCAGCCCTATTCAGGTCCCAGGTGCACCCCTCCTTCACATCAATATGCAGATCTCTCCACTCACCACCAGGGCAGACCCATCCTGACTCATGGAGCCAGGCACACCAGCCAGTTCCAGCCAATCACAAGCCAGACAGGGAATTCACCTTTACTACAAAGACAGGCCAACTTCTAGAAGTGGCACTTCCACACTAGACACATGAACGCCGCACACATCATCGCGCAGCATTCAGTCTCACGAGTCCGCACATACCAAACGCGAGCTTGCACTCCCCATGCATCAGGAACTAACATGGACACATACATTCCCCATGCATTCCTATGGGAGGGCAGGCCAATCTCACAACACGCATGCACTTTACACTGGGACACAGTGGTAAAGTGCGCAGAAGCCAAAAACAACTAACACCAGGTCACAATTAAAAGCAAAAGGTTTAGGGGTGAACCTGCCAGAAGGGCCAAGTCCAACACGCTGGATCTCTGCTTCAGGGAGCTTTGTATGTTTAGGAGTATGATAACACAAATGTAGTCTTTGTTTTGCTACCAGTCTTACCTGAAGGTGGTTGATCTTAGATGAAGGGCTGTTTGATTTCGCAGCGTCAAAGGGGCTAAACAAATGTTTCTGTAGCCTTGCTACAAGGAGACATGTGCCTGGGTCGATATAAACCCACGTATGTCTCAAGTCCTGGCTATCTGTTGGTTTTTTGTGTGAAAGTGGTGAGGAATTGTGCATTTTGTCCTTAGACTCCTTTCGGGTGTCCAGGATGTTTTTGACATCAAGACTCAGTTGGTGCTGAAGTAGCAGCTGAAGGCTGCAAGCCTGCAGAGATGGTCTTTTGAGGCACTTTCTCCTTTGGTTTTCAAGGAACGTTTGAGGTTTGAACCACCTTGTGGTTGAGGCAGGTTCAGGAACCCTCAAGTGACCGGAACCAAGACCTTACTAAACCCGCCTACCATCACAAGGTATAACGATAGCCCATTTAAACTGCAAATGCGATCACGCCAAACAGCTTTCTTCTTTGAGATCCTGACGAAAGCACAGACTGGATACCCGACTGAATTGGGCCAACCTTTCTATGGCATTGAGGACAACAGCAAAATTACGTATTTTCCATCCCCATCACCCAAGGAGTCATTCTCATACAACCTGGAAGGGGAGTATGCAGTCATCAGCATTCAGCTGCAGAAAATGAACAAGTAGCTTACCTTCAGAAACGCTCTTTCTGGTTGATACTCTATCTAACCACAGATTCCTCCCCTTATGAATACCCGTAGTGAGGGAGAGGATGTGGAGATGTTTCTCAGCTATTCCATGGTGTGCCAGTAGGTGATGTGCACGTCCGCATCAGCTCCGTCCCGCCCATGAAGTGACTTAGGCCCCCCAACATAACCACCACCCCCATGCGTCGACCTCAGTTTATTTGTGATACCTATCCATACCGTCGGACACGGACCCCTTAGGAATTAAACCGTGTCAGTATGCAGATCTCCGAGTTGAAATCTTTTTAGTAGGCACCAGAGGAGTCCGTTCCACAGAAGGAGGAGGGTGGGTTGGTGAGGAATCTGCAGTTAGATAGATTATCCACCAGAATGAGCGTTACAAAATGTAAGTGACGTGTTCTTCTAATGGATACTCCTAACTGATTTTTCCTCACCTTGCCAATAGATACCGAAGAAGTAATTACCCGGGTGGTGGGTCTGAAGAATGTCTCAGACCGGAAAGTCCTGCAGGATGGAACAGAAACAATGTCCCTCCTGTCAGACCTGCTATCCAGGCAGTAGCACTCCGTGAACGTGTGGATTGAAGCCCACGTCAAAGCCTGGCAGATGTCCAAAACAGCACTCCAAGTGCCAGTGCGGTGACAGCAGTTTTGGGCTCGGTGGAATGCGTCCAAAGGCATTCCGGAGGCCGTTTCTTAGCCAGTACATAGCTTTGTACAAGGAACAATCCATCTGGAGATGGTCCATGTCTGCACTGCTGTTCCCTTCTTCTCCCCAGAGAAGCCCACAAAGAACGTGTTATCCACCCAGTGAATTGTGTTGTGATCGATGTAGAAACTCAGAGCCCTCTTAGTGTCTGGATGATAGCGTCTCTCTTCCTCCTTGGATGGATGAGGAGTGAAGAACGTAGGCAGGGTAATGGACTGCCAATGTGGAAAGGTGCTACGATATTTTGGAGGAATGCTGTCCTGGTCCTTTGCACCAACTTGTCTGGCAAGAAGGTGGTGTACGGTTGGTGGAGAGAAAGTGCTTAAAGCTCACTAACATGATAAGCTGATGTGATTGCAACGAGAAACACTGTTTTCAATGTGAGCAATCTTAAGGAGCAGCTGGGCATAGACTCGAATGGCATGCATATTTGGAATGTAAGAACCAGACTGAGGTCCCACTGGGGCATTACCAAGGGTTTTGGCAGGATAAAGTGGACCAGCCCTTCAAAAAATGGTATCAGAACAGGCGACTTAAACTACAATGGTTGCTCAGGTAACCACAGAAAAGCAGGCATTGCTGATAATCTTTTACTGCTGCCCAACAAGATGCTGAAACTTTTCAACCACTCACCCCCAGGCACAGATCTCGGTTTAATCCATTGTTCTTTTGCTCACCAGGCCACCCCAGTTTGGACACAACCATATGCAAATCAGTCTTGACCCTGTTCCCTATGGGAACAGTCCAGCTTGAACGGCCAGCCAGGTCCTCCCTTGACTGGAAACAAGCATCCTGGGACCGGTTTCTTTAACTGCTGCCACACCAAGACCTTGCTGAGCTAAAGACAAGGAAAAAAAGAACATAAAAACACTGGGCTTGTAAAGGTTGGCTATGCCTAGAAGTCCCCCATTTATCAAAAGAGGGGGATTCTAGGAGCTATTAAAAGGTCTGCTGACCCGTGCTCCCGAAGTGAAACTTATACCAAAAGGGAGTCACCGTTCCTAAGTAGAGGCAGAAAAAGAAGGGTAGTAAGAGGTACTCATGTCGTGTGCTACTCTAATTGTGGGGGCAGTGTGTCCTCAACTTGATGCCCTCTCACGCCCCAAAGGATGTCATGCTTCATCATTGGGCGTTTGCTCCTCGTCGGGCCGGCGCTGCTATGCCCTACGGGTCCCCCGAAGGGTCTTTTTTTCAGAGATCTTTTGATGAAGCTGTGGGTGCGTGGGTGTAAGTGGCAGTGAAGTCCTAGAGGTGTATTAAAAAATGGCTGGAGGGAGAGGGATTCATTTTTATTAAGGTGATCCCTCTGTCATTATTAAAACAAAGTGTGTGGTGCTGCTTCAAGGGGTATTATGTCCCTTGGTAGTTGGATAACTATATGTCCCTAGTGGGCATATGTTCTGGTCAACATGTTTCGCACTTTAATGGTCTCAGAGGGAGATCCAGGGCGCTTTGTCAGGACCGAGTGAGAAAGTTGTATGTACAGTGGCCCGAAAATGTCGATGCCCCCGAATAAATGAAGGGACTAGAACTTCTGAAATGACAAGAGTCAAGAAACAAAGATACAGTTTACCATTAGGGTATCTATACCAGTGGAACTTTTGCTAAGGTCTGGGTTCTCCATTGGAGGGCCAGGTGCGTGTAGCGTGATCATTACTGCTAACGGTCACGTGGTACATACGTGAGCTAAAGGTGCTGTGGTCATTCTAGAAATTATTAAAAGGGAAATTATAGCTAAGTGACAGACGGACAGACACATAAGATCAGTGATTGGTGCTGAGAGAACGGAGTCAGGGTTGTTCTCTGTATCAGTATTTTTATTTGTAAACATGCCCTGGTTTTATCAAGTAGACGTGAATCGTATAAATAAAATCAAAATTCAAAAGTGAAAAGGTTCTATTATCCAGTAGGCTTGGGAACCTTTTGAATCTAGGTAGTTAATACCGCCGGGCCCCACCATCGATGGCAAACCTCAAGACGCAGTGTTAATGCACAAATACATAGATCATATATCTCGCCCCTTAGTAGGTAGGGTAAGATCCCATGAGATCAGTGAGGGTCACACGAGAGCTGTAAAGAAAAAGAAAACAGAAAACCACATGTGACATTTTGGAGGGCTTCCTAAGGCTCTAAGGTATAACCCACAGCTGGTTTTTCAAATGTAGGGAGGGGACACAGCCATGTACAGGATCAGTCCTGGACCGATCTTATAGCTTAGTTACTCACGGTTCTCTCGGTGCATCTGGGCTGTGTCACCTGTGTGCCTCTCGCTGTCTCTGCCGGTGGAGAAGTGAAAGCCCTGTCTCCTTTTATAGGAGTAGCCTGCTTCCGGGTGGGGCGTTAA
The DNA here is from genome assembly GCF_964261635.1 of Lissotriton helveticus. Taxonomy (NCBI): domain Eukaryota; kingdom Metazoa; phylum Chordata; class Amphibia; order Caudata; family Salamandridae; genus Lissotriton; species Lissotriton helveticus. The sequence continues at coordinate 9,634,820 of NC_136073.1, read as the reverse complement.
TTGTTTAATCACTGGATTGATTGGCAAGTTTTTGTTGTTACAATGGGTGCCATCTTCGAGTGGTATACTCTATATTAAGCTCGTATGAGGAATATTCTCGAGGTGTTGGATATTTGTGTGCTGATAGCTTTTATGTGTCGCTGGCATGGTGATATTTCTGAAAGGGAGGCGATGCATGTATTGTGCATAAAGTTATATTTATATTTTATGCTATTTTAGTGCGGCGCGTATGGGAAACGTCTCGGTCGCCATCTTGGAGTGGGTTCTTTAGATAGATGTTGGTAGGTAAAGTATCCCTGGTGGACTAATGAATAACAACAAAAGGTTACCGCATTTATTGGTGTTATTTGCGGCACATCGGTGGTGAATCATTTTGCGGTGGGTGGTGCACCTCGGATATTTTCATAGTGTTTGTAAGAATTGAGAGGTGTGCTAACATAGTCATCACTATAGTGTTGCACTGGTGGGGTCGATGTCAAGAGTTTGGTTTCTATAGTACCTCAATCCAAGGTATTTCATTGTTAAGACCCTGGGTGTTCATTTGCAGGCAATGGACCCATCTTTGCTGTTTTTGGAAAAGGGTCTTTGTTGTCCAAAGGGGATTGAACTCAACGACGGTCCAAATGACTTGGTCCGGTGAATTTCCCTTTTCAATACAGTACCTGCTCATTTTGGTGGTGTTCCTACCGCACCGGATGTTGCTCCTGTGCTCATTCAGCCTTGTTCTTACAGCTCTAGAGGTCATCCCTATGTATAGTAGGTGACAAGGACATTTCCCCATGTAGACACAATTTTTTGTATTACAACTGGTGTCTCTATTTGGGTCCACTCTTGGTTCTTCAATTGGAGTGTTTTGGTACCTGATTAGATTGAGGCATGTAAGTTCTAGTTTCTTTTTCCAGGTTTTTGCTAACTTCTGCACTCATTCCCATATGATGGACGGGAGGAAAGCCTATAGTATCAAGCAAGTCGGCTACAACTCCAAAACAATGATGTGGAGGTGGGATTCTGTCAGACAAGGGTCTCTCCCAGCTCTCTTATGGCGTCTCCAACCAGCAACAATTCCCCAGCAATAACTGTTTGATCTGGGTAGGGTAGGGAGAGAGGTGTAGTGGTGGTTCAACTTCAGGACAGCAACCACCACTGCAAATCTTTCAGTCTTCCATGACACCTGGATGGAATCTGAGAGATTCACCTGGTGCTAAGCCCAATGAGACTTCAGAGGCCGCATGTGCCACCTGGCGTGGTCCACTATCAGGATGCAAGAGGCCAAAAAGCCTGAAAGCCATTCTCGCTCAAAGGTTGAAACACCAGATCATAACACAAATATCCTGGACTTGCAGAGGCGGAGGGAAGGCTCGAAACAGGACGGTTACAATGAAAGGGAATCTCCATGAATGAGCCAGATGTGACGTTGGCACATAGACGGCAAATCCAAGGGATGTCAACGAGTTGATTCACAACTGTTTGAGGTGAGCCTGCCTTAAGCAACCAGTCTTGAGCTCTGATACCAGTACCCTCTCTATGGCTCCCTTCGCCAAGAGAGCATGAAGCTCCTGCCTGAGTATGGACAGGTGGTCTCGGAGAGCAGTTGTGGTCTAGGCAGTATTTCTGGAGGGGTGGAGAGGAAGGGCAGGGAATTACCACTTTGGACGATTTGAAGCACCCGTCTGATGTGATGCTTTGCCTCCAACCGGACGGTCAAATGTGCACCACTGAGGCTAAGCTATAGGTGTTTTGCAGTGGTGGTGAAGGGAGAGCAGGATTGGGCAGTTCACTGCCACTGAGGACCTGGATACTGGTGGGCGGCTCTATGCCCTCCACCTCAAAAGAACACAGATTTTTGTTGTTCCTGAGCCAACGTTTGTCTTAGCCTCTGCTGCAACCCTCTCCTGATGACACAAAAGGGGAAATGTTGTTGGGGAAAATGCCAAATGGGCAGTGCAAGGCCAGGAGAGCCCTCTGTCACTTTGTTTTCTTTGAAGGGCTCCAGTGCTGGACCTGCCTTGTCTCCAAAGAGACGTGTGCCATTAAATGGCATGTTCCTGAGGGACTGTTGGACATCGCTGGAGGAGCCCTATGATCATATCCACCCGTGACACCAAAGCACCACGCTAGTTCCAACCGCCCTACCCAGACCGTCAGTGGCCAGGCCAGATCTTATGACAGAATTCACTGCATCGTGACGATCCTGAATCATTTGTTGGTGGTTGGTGCAAAAGTCATCTGGGACTGCGGTCAACATCTCGCTAACCATGTCCCACGATGCGTGTAATGCCCGAGGAGGCAGCTCTGGTTGACCGACCGAAGGTCAAGGCGGGCAGAGAAGAACATTCTTTTCCCCAAAGCCTCAATGCGTCTGGTGGAATGGTTGGTTGGGAATGCATTTCAGTTGAGTCAGCCGTTGGATTCCTGAACCACAAGGCTCACGGTCATTGGGTGCTGCAGGAGGAAAAATTGGTCCCCTGAGCTGGTCTGTGCTGCCGGGCTATTTCTCTATTGACAGGGGCAAGATCCTGACACCACCCTAGTGGGTGTCTGCGAGAGCTTAACTGAAGAGAGCAGTGGTTCTGAAGGCCTGCCATGGCTGCAGGACCTCAGTAAGCACCTTTGTTTTAACCTCCACCGACAGAAGCTGGAGATCACGGCCTTCTGCTGCTCTTCTAACCACTATGAAGAAAGAAGATATTTTCCTCTGTAGAGGCGCTTGGTAGGGATTTATGGGTCAGATGTACGACCCGTTTTTGCATGTGCAAACGTGTTTGCGAACCCGTTTGCGCATGCAAAATCATATTGGGCCATGTACATAGCCTATTTAGCGAGTCACAATTTTTTTGCGACTCGCAAAATAGGTTTTGCAACTTGCTATTTGGAAGGGGTGTTCCCTTCCAAATAGCGAGTCTCAAAACAATGTACTAATGTTTTGTGACTACAATTGCGGTCGCAAAACACTCGCAATTATCATCTACTTCAAGTAGGTGGTAATGCATTTGCAAATGGGAAGTGGTACCCAGGGGACCCCTTCACCTTTGCAAATGCATGCAAAATAATTTTGTAAGGGCAGGCAGTGGTCCCAGGGACCTCTGCCGGTCCTTAAAAAAGAAACAAAAACTTTTTTTTTCCCCAATGCATCCTGTTTTCGTTTAAGGAAAACGGGCTGCATTTATAAAACAAAAGGTGCTTTAAAGCCGTCCCAGACATGGTGATCTGCTGAGCCCAGCAGGCCACCATCCATGGGAGGGCTGGCATTCACAATGGGCTCGCAAATTGCGAGAGGCTCATTGATATTAATGAGCCTCGCAATTTGCGACCCCATTGGGAATCGCAAAACAGTGTAAACACACTGTTGTACATTTCATTTAGCGCCTCGCAATTTGCGACTCGCAATGTGTCACAAATTGCGAGGCGCTAAATGAAAGGATCGCGCATCTGGCCCTAAGTTCAGTGTAGGTGTCAAGACCACTTGCCTCCTGAAGGTCCAGAAATAGACTCATTATCATACAGTTGTGATTCATCGTTGTCCTCGTCGCTGTCCTTTGACTCCGGGTATGAAAATCTATGCTGCAAAGGCGGCGTGTCAGAAACAGGATGCTGTAGAATAGGTCGAGATGAGCATGACTTCAACTGATGTCATGGTGGATTATCTTAGAACTATCAACGGACTAATGGTCCGACTTATGGCATCATCAGTGTCGCTGCCGGCATCAGCAGTGTCGCTGCCGGCATCGGCATCAGCAGTGTCGCTGCCGGCATCGGCATCAGCAGTGTCGCTGCCGGCATCAACAGTGTCGCTGCCGGCATCAGCAGTGTCACTGCCGGCATCAGCAGTGTCACTGCCGGCATCAGCAGTGTCACTGCCGGCATCAGCAGTGTCGCTGCCGGCATCGGCATCAGCAGTGTCGCTGCCGGCATCGGCATCAGCAGTGTCGCTGCCGGCATCAACAGTGTCGCTGCCGGCATCAGCAGTGTCACTGCCGGCATCGGCATCAGCAGTGTCGCTGCCGGCATCGGCATCAGCAGTGTCGCTGCCGGCATCAACAGTGTTGCTGCCGGCATCAGCAGTGTTGCTGCCAGCATCGGCATCAGCAGTGTCGTTGCCGGCATCAGCAGTGTCGCTGCCGGAATCAGCAGTGTCGATCCCAGCATCAGCAGTGTCGTTGCCAGCATCAGCAGTGTCGTTGCCAGCATCAGCAGTGTCGCTGCCGGCATCAGCAGTGTCGCTGCCGGCATCAACACACATGGAGCTGGCGCAGTAGTTGGTACTAGGGTAGGAGTCGGAGTAGGTGTCGGTCCCGAAGTCAGGACAGACCCTTGAGCTAAGTTGAGAGGCACAGTCCGCATCAGGGACAGATCTGCTGCCAGGAACGCAACTGGGGCTCCAAATGTTAGTTCCAAACCTCCAAGACGGAGGCACATTTTCTAAGGTTGAGTATGTGTGCAGAAGCATGATGGGGTTTGGATTTGTGACCCACGGTCATCCCTGAAATGAAAAGTTGTGTTCTTGTCGTAAAGTACGTGTGATATTCCCCAGTTCAACACCAGAAGTCAGGATTGTGCAAAGCATGTGAACTGCAACAACACATGCTGCAAAAACAAGGTTGCATTTTCACCGTCAGTCATCAGAGGTGGAAACAAGTAATGTTTGCGACCCCAATGATGTCACGGATAACGAGATAAGTAACTTCACCAGTGTCTTCATCCGTGGTGTTATTTCTGAGGTTACAACTGTATCTAGATAATAAAGTCTACTGCATTTCACTCACAAGTAAGAAGGTTGCAGTTCTACAACTCTGGTCCCCACAGTACTTTGAACACAACACGATGTGAGAAATCAGGGTTCAACCGGCCTCCCTACACCCCCTGAGCATTTAAGATATGTATATAGGCACCAGCAGAAGGGGGCGGAGGGTAAGAAACGCATTCACTGTACCTCTATAGCCTCCCAGGCCCAAGACGATAAGTAAGTTCAGACATAATCTGTGGTTTACAAAGTTCTCTACGCTTCAGTCTGATGATATAGTTAAATGAGCGAAGACAAGTTGTGCATTCTTGTGAAAAGAAACACTGTGTGGACAACTAATCGTGTTTCTGTTTCAGAACGACTCCGGCGGTCCCCTGGTGTGTGAGGGGAGAGTGGAAGGCATCGTCAGCCAGGGGACAGACAAATCGCCTCCAGGGATTTACACACGGGTCTCCAAGTATTTGAAGTGGATCAAGAAAACCATTGGGAATTCCGGTTGAGTTCCAGCTCCGACTGTCCGGCTCAGCTCCTTCTCTGGCAGCTTCGACGATGAGAGGTCCCCCTGCTCTGACTCTGGCACACCCCCCTCTCCGCTCCTGCACTCTGACAGCTCTCTCTGCTGCAGCTCTGAAACTCCGCCACAGCTCCCTCGACTATATCTGAGCTCCCTGGGTCACTCCAGAAGAGCGTCCTGTACCCTGGCTGGGGTCCTGCAGTCTAGCTCCAACACTCTGGCTGAGCTCCTGATCTCAGAGCTTCACACATCAATCAATACATCAATCAATCAATCAGAACATTTGTAAAGCGCACTATTCACCCGTGAGGGTCTCAAGGCGCTGCAGTCTGCCATGGACAACTCTCAACTGTTTCAAAGGTCTTTACTGGCCCACTGAAGGGCCAGCGCTGTGGCGACATGCTGATGGCAGATTGTGAGCTATGCAGAGGTGATTAACAGTAACATACCAGGCCAGTTTCCAGTACCCCGGATTGAGACAGATCCGCCATGCTTTAGCTTGGATACATGTCTACAGCGTGTATGGTATTCCCTAATACGCACAACAAGCCATGCACCCCCCCCATCCCACAGGTCACAATTCCTGAGCTAGAGCTGAAGGCACCTTCCCTGAACCACATCTAAGACCGCCTTCCCTGCATCACACTTCAGGTCACACTCTCCACGTCAGTCAGCAGGTCACATTGTCCGTACCGTGCCTCGGATCGTAGACTCTGTAGCAAGCATCACAAGTCACCTGCCCTGTACCACACTTCAGGTCAGACTCTACATGCCTCAGGTCACACAGTCGGTAGCACATCAGATGACATTCCCTGTACCATGTCACAAGCCATATTCTCTGCGCCGTGGCACAAGTCCCAGAGTGAACACCATATCTAAATCCAAAATACAGACATTTGGTCAGCTTCAGGAGCCACAGTCCAGCTCAGATTCCCTGAGCCTTTCTTCAGGCCGCGATCCCTCGCGATGGCTTTGGTGGCTTCCTATTCCACAGCACATGTTGGCTCAGGCAGCCACACCTCAGTTCACACTCTCCACACCACACATTAGGCCACATTTCTATGTCCCACCTGGGGTGACTCAAAATAAACTACTTTCCATACCACCTAACTCCTCACGCTTCCTGCTTCACGCTTCAAGCTGCATTTTACTCGTCGGGTCACATTTGCTGTGCACTCTCCGGATCAATTTGCCCGTAACACAGCTCTTATCGCATTACCTGCACCACAACTTCAGTCATAATTCTCATATCAAACCGAAGACGGAATGCATGCACGGCTCAGATCAGAGTCATTCTTACACATATTATAGCCTTATAGCCCACCGTAGCGGGCTATACCAGCTATTAAAGGCCCGCTTCAGCGTTAAAGGCCTGAGCCGAACGCGAGGGACTTTAACAAGGGAGCGGGACTTTAATAGCCGGAATAGCCCTGCTACGAAGGGCTATAAGGATATTAGAACATTATGCCACTTGAGGGCAGAATGTTCCAACAAATACAACAAAGGCTTCTCGGTGTTCAAGGTGTTTAAATTCCCTCATGCTCCGAGAGGCCTTTGTAAATGTTGCTCTGCGGGCTTTTACCGGCCCGTAGAAGCTCGGAGCACTCCATTGTCTGAAATGGAGCTCCCAACATTCCAATGTACTAATAAGTCAAACAGCCGGTGCCGTACTTTTGTTCATGGAGCAGGTTACATTCCCAGTACTACGCCTCAGGTTAGATTGTCAGTGCCACACTTGGGGAGAGGCTCCCCATACCATCAGTCATGTCTGAGTTCCATCATCACACCTCAGTCTACCATTATGTTCTGTCCTGTCTCCACCAGATCTTCCGCCCAATACAATGCTGTGCATTCGTTGCAGCACCGCCTCACCCGCCCGCCTCACCACCTCAAGCTTACCACTTCCACTGGGGCACCAAAGCATGCTCACAGCTATAACCTCTTGTCAACAACAGACGAGGGATATGGCACATAATGTTACATATGGGGCTGTCTGAGACCACACCTGCACACATAGTAACAAAGTGTAGGCACCATCCAGGCGTCGAGGAGAGTCAATCAATCAGCGTTTGTAGAGCGCACTACTCACCCGTGAGGGTCTCAAGACGCTGGGGAGAGTAAAGGACAGGGACAGACGCAGGGCCAAGGGCAAAAGAACACAAACCCCTCACATCTATAATACTGACCCACAATGGGCAGCAGCACAAAGGGATGAGGAAAGACACAAAATCTTACAGCTTCGTACACGTTACTAGAGGCTCAGTGCATACGCATACTTAGGGTGGACTGGATATGCATCGCACACGTATTTTCAAATGTATTTAGAGGATAACAGACACAACACCCTAGTCCCTGACTCAGGCTATATCCAATACTGCAACAATCAAGCAATGGAGCAAAATATAAAAACTGTAAAGAAAGCACATATTTGCATGCCAACATTCTCATTAAACACGCCCCGGTATCACCATCCGTTAGCCCCTAAATACCTTCCATTCTTCGCATGAGCACCAGATAGCTTTGCTTCAGAACCATAACAGGCTAGTTTCACTCCAGGTCTGTGTGTTTTCGCTGTTTACCTGTGTTCCTGTACCTGCTTTTTCATTGCTGTACAATAAAGCATCTAGCATCAACCTGAGTAGTTTGTGTAAAGTGTTATTTGATATAAAAACTCAAATTTCCAAGTCTGCACTCTACCGGAGCTCTCTCTGTTTATTTCCCTCACTCACTGGAGCCACTGAGGCAGGTGCTCGGTAGCCATCAGTAGTGGAATGCACCTCTGCACAAATCTATTCAACATGCATTCATATGAAAAGGAATATGTTACTTACCCTGTAAGCACCTGTTCATAGCATGTAGTGCTGTAGATTCACATGTCCTGCATACTCCTGCCATCTAGTGTTGGTCTTGGACATTTGCAACTTGTTTTCCTTTGAAAGAAGCCTTTCCAGTTGTGAGGTATAAGGACTCCTGGCTAAGTTGGCAACGCAAATCGGCACCGGCTCCACTGTTAGATTGGTTTCTGTACAGCAGGTAAGCTTAGAGAGAGAGAGCATTAGATAGGCGAGTTGAGTGACCATGCAGGAAGTTACACCAAGAGTTTAAGCAAATGAAATAGTGCACATCAACAACATCCAAAGGCTACTGGGGTGGAGGGTGGATGCATGTGAATTACACGCTTGCATTACACGCTATGAACAGATGCTTGGAGTTTAAGTAACATATTCTGACGTAGCGTGTGTTGCTGTAGATACACATGCTCTGCGTGGACTGTAAAGCAGTACTCCTATAAGTGGTGGTCAGCCGGCACATGTTGTAGAAGATGGAAAGAAAGTTCTTAGAGCAGGGTGACCAACTCTAGCTTGCTGGTGTGCTAAGGTATCCCTAGTGCTTGGTAAAAGTGTGTGGAGTGGACCATGTAGCTATTGTACCAAGATCAGCTATGGGGATATTTCCAAGGAATGCCATAGAAGCCACTTTTATTGTATGTAGTGGAATCAGAGGGGTGGGGTTTAGGAGGGGTGCAGGCAAACTTCTTTAAGCCCTGTAGTACTACATTGAGATACGTTTTATAATCCATCTGGCTATGCCCACCTTTGAAAGAGCACAGTCTTTGCGAGGTTTGGCAAAAGCAATGAAAAGTTGCGGCGTTTTGCAAAATCATTTGCTCCAGTCATTATAGTACATGAGGGTGCGCTTGATGTCAAGGGTGTGGAGGCTTTTTTTGTTACCGAGTCTGCTTGAAGGAAAAAGACACAGAGCTCAATGGTCTGGCTGAGGTGGAAGAGGGATACCACACCGAGAAGTAAGGGTCAGTTACTTGCCTGTAATCCTAGTTCTCTTCCAGGGATATACTCATCAAAGTCGTACGCACTGAATATTCCCACGCTTGGGCAGGAATATTCAGCGCTTATGACTATTGAGGAGGATCCCCTGGAAGAGAACCTAAATTAGTTTTGAAAAGAGCTCTGTCGTTATGAACTTCGAAAAAGCTTTCTGCAAACGGTGGGCCTGCAGCTCGCTAACACGTCTTAAGTATGTAATAACAAAAAGGAAGGTGACATTCCAGAGAAGAATTGTAAAGGCCATGCATGCAGAGATTGAAAAGGAGGACCCATGAGTGTTTTAAGGACAATGTTACGGTTCCAGACAGAGGAGAGGAGGGGAGGGGAGAGCCCGGGATGAGCCATTGCCCATGCGCACTATCGTCCAAGGGAGGAGTCACCTATCTCGTGACTACAGAAGACTTCTTCCAAGACGACAACAACATGCAATCATCCGAGCCCAACACCAGGTGGCGATCTAATACAAAGTGTAGAATCTGCAGCTCATTTGCCTCGAACAGAAGAGTTTCCTATTCTGCATGTATACTACCATAGCGGCTAAGTGAGAGTGTGGAAATGTAAGCTATACCCGATTTCAGAAGGAAGCAGGTTTAAGTGGGTCTATATGCTTAGGAATGCAGTAAAGGACAACCCTTTCAACTTAACAGGATAGCAGGCCCGCATACCGGGTCTGCATGCTTCTTTGAGGGCAGACATGCATTCTTGAGGAATTGGGGTGCCTGCTTGTGCCTTGGTTCGGAGTGAGAAAGCCCAGCCTGTTGGGGAGCTGCTAGTGGGGGACAACCAACATCTTGAGGAGGGTCGGGAACCAGGGCTGTCTGACCCACGTGGGGGCCACCAGAATGAGGGTGAGGGGCGTTTGCCGAAGCTTCCAGACCACAATCGGAAGGAGCAGAAGAGGAGGAAAAAAGTAGGCAAAGATCCCTGACCAATTCATCCATAGAGCATAGCCCAGGCACTATGTGTGCGGGAGCCTGGAGGCAATGTTTTGGAAATTCGCGTTTTGTGCAGTGTCAAAGAGGTCAACCTTGGGGGACCCCCCCTCAACGGTGGACGTGGGACTTGTGGGTGGAGCTCTCACTCATGGACTTGTTGATGCATCCTGATGAACAAGTCTGCAAAATCATTGGCCGCTCCCAGCAGGTGCTCCACCAGTAGGTGTATGTGATGCTGAAGTGCCAAATGTCTTGCACCAGTATTGACAACTGCAGTGAGTGTGCGTCACCATGCTTTTGGAAATAATACGTGGCAGTCGTGCCTGTCTTTATCAGGACTTCTTTGTGCTGACCCACCTGAACAAGCATTTGCAATGCAATAGGTCTCGCATTAGGAAAGTTTGAGCTATTGGTCTTGTAAACGCCAAATTTTTTATTTATGTGTTGGTTTTGAAAATAGCGAAACTAATAGCTTTGTCATTTCCAATGCCAATACTTATAACTTTTGTAAATGTGACACTTATAGCAGAAGAGAGAAGCATTACAACATTTACCCTTATGATGTGCCCCTCTGGAATACATAATGCAAGCGCATTGGCTTTGTTAATGTTTGAAATATTTTTAAATTGCTGTGCACCTCTTAGTATCGACCCGTTTGCAGATTCAGGAAATCTTTCTAAACAGCCTCTTGTGAAGACGGGAACTTAGCTACACTGCACACGCCCCGCCAAAACATTTTTGGAATTGTTACTTAGGAAGGGTTTAATCGGAAGGACATTACTGACAGTTACGTCGTGACAGGTATTGATACAGTGATAGGGGGAGAATTCTTTCACCCGGGAGAATTCTTTCACCCGGGAATTACCAATACCACAGGCATTGGTAATTCCCAGTAGCAAAATTCTGTTCAGTTATCAGTTGGAGGGCTGGGCAAAGGGAATATCTGGGAAGGCCATTATTTGCATGCTGAATTCATCCTTTTCTCCAGGAAAAAAACGGGACCTTTTTCCCATTAACATTAACATTTCATCAGGGTTTGCCTTGCGAAATATGAACTTGGGATGCTCCCAGTGCGCGTGCTTTCTGGGCTAACACATTGGGATTACCGTCATACGTTTAATAAGAGCCTAAATTAAAACGGCGACTGACCCTTCCAGCACCAAGGAATCCTTTAGTCGGTCCCGGTGCCCCTGCCTGTCCTTTCATCCCACCAGCAATGTCTGCCTGTATGATTCTTGCCTGTGTTTGCACGTGTTGTCTGTCTGTCACACACAGGTAAGAGTGCCTGTGTCTTTGTGTACAGTTGTGCATTTACGTGCTTTCTTGGTGTGTAAATAGTGATTTTATGTGTTGTCTGTAATGGTGTCTTTTCTTGTTGTCTTTGTGTGCATGCATGTATGCCTATATGTAAACCTTTTGTGAGGGAATGCCTGACGCCTGTTGGACAGTGTGCATGGATACCTGTTGGCATTTTGATTAGCGTATGCACAATGCAGGTGCGTTATATATGGTCTTTCTCCATCCCTCGGACTCTTTACCTGTCCCAGTCCTTTTTTGGGTGTCTTCAAAGACAGCGCTAGGCGGTCTAGAAGCACATTTCCTGGTGCTCTCCTGACATACATCACTGTGCCTTCCTGGTACACAACACACCCTGTGTTCCCTTGATGCCTGCTGCCCACACGTTCTATATTCCTCTGTACGTCTCCCTTTGTCTGCAACAGGCCGAGGTTATTTTGGGCTGCGTCTTCGCCCACGTTTATCTGTCACTGCCCTGTGTTCAAGAGTGTGCAAGGGGGTGTGTTGGTCTCTTTACAACATAAGCACACAAGTCGGGTATTGGGTACGTTTGCAACACTGCAAAGTCGTCGTCCCCCCCTCCCCCTTGCTGAGACCATTGCCGTGCACACAGCCTACACCGGTGTACTATAGACACGCCCCAAACATTTCGCCGAGCGACAGACAGCTCATTCGGATAAACCAGATAAACATAAGTAAAAAATAAATACCGCCTTCGGGTGAAGTCCGCGCTATATAAAAATGCATAAATACATAAAGAAATAAATCCCTCCTTCGGGTAAAGTCCGCGCTATATAAAAATGCATAAATAACTAAATTAATAAGTACCGCAAATCACCGCCGTCACTGTGCCGGCCTGCGACCAGGAAGTCAGGCAGGCCGGCGCGACAACAGGAAACAGGAAGTAGGAGGGCGGGAGCCTACCCCGCCTCCAACGGAAGAGCCGCGATGGGAGCCACGTTTGAAGCACCGGAGCTGGCAGGAGCCTACCCTGCGGGTGCCGAAGGAGGGAAGAAGAGTCCTGCTGCCGGGCCCTGCAGCTGAGGAGAGCCGCCGCAGGAATGAAGCCGGTGAGTGGGTTGCTGAGCGGGGCTGGGGGGGGGGGAGCATGTGTGCGCGCGCGAGTGGGGGGGAGCATGTGTGCGCGCGCGCGCGAGTGCGGGGGCGGGCTGTGTATGTGTGTGTGCGTGCGTGTGTGTATGTGTCTGGAGTGCGTGTGTGTGACTGTGGGGGAGGGGGGTGTGTGTGAGCGAGTGTCTGTGCCGTGTGCCTGTATGTGTGTGCCTGCGTGTGCATGCGCTCGCCTGTGTGTGCGCATGCAGAGGGGTGGGGGGTGGGGGCTGCCTATATGTAAAGCGCTCTGATACCTGATTCGGTTCGGGGCTGGAAAAAAAAAATGGCTGAGTTACTCTGCGCATGCGCGGGTGAGACGCGCGCTCCCGCGGTGAAAACTGCGAAGGAAACGCTCGTGCACATTGGTGTCCACATTCCCATTAACGGGCAACAATAGTTGTCGAGACAGACACTCTCAATGCTCACGCATTGAGAGTACGTCTGCTCGACCTAAAAAAGGCCTTGAGAGATGGCAAACAGCACGTGGTAAATGATGTTGAGACCAATTTGTTGAGGCAACCACCTGCCCTGAACAGTTGGTTGTTGAAGATGTGCCCCCTAACCTGAGAAGGAGGTGTCTGTGGTCATCTGTGAAACAGGGTCCATGAAGGGCAGAAACTGTAACAAACTGTTGCTGTGCCCCAGGGCAGAGAGAAATGGTGCTGGCCTGTATCAACACTAGCTCCTCCAAGTGACCCCCTGGCTGTGAACGCTGTGACATACCCCGAAACCGGTCCCAGGAAGCTTGTTTCCGGTCCAGGGAAGGCATGGCTTGGCAGTTCGGGCTGGACTGTTCCCATGGGGCACAGGGTCAAGACTGATTTGCATATGGCTGGGTCCAAACTGGGGTGGCAGATGGATGGATTTAACCCAGATCTCTTGACTAGGGGAATATGTTTGAATCATTCAGCATTCCGTCCATCATTTGTTGCCAAAAGGCATGTTGGAGCAGACACACGAGCAGCCTGGCATAGGGGGCTATGGCTAGGCACGAGGCCATCATCGCAAGAAGGCGCATAACTGCTCTTACTGTGAGATGATGATTTGGCTGAAAAAGAGGAAGTATCTGCTGGAATGTCTGCACTCTTGTTGGGGTGTGGTAAGCCTTGCCGGGGACTATAATGAGAACAGTTCATGGAAAAGGCTGGACGTGAAGGGGCTGGAGATGGGACTTGATGGAATTTATGGTGAACTCCAAACTGTGGAGAAGGGATGCAGTGGTTTGGGTGTGAGCGAGATACAGTTTGCTTGCACTCTGGATGAGTCAATCGTTTAAATCAGGGAGCACGTGGATGTTGTGCCTTCTGAAATTTGGTGATCACCCTGGGGGCTGTGGTAAGATCAAATGGCAAAGCGAGAAGACAGAAGGGAGGACACGGTTCAGGATTCTTCTTCCACCAACTTGGAATAAATAAAAATCCAAACTAATGGAATTCCCCAATTAAATGAAGGGAACCACAGAGAAGAATTAATAAAATTGTAGAATAATTTAAAGACTTAAAAGAGGAAGTCTATGGTTTCTACAAGAAAAACACGTCCTCCCCACATTCCCTTGAAGGCCATCAGCGAAAAATACAGCTTTTTTGGGCAAAAGAACCAAGAAGATACATAAAGAGTTGAATGAAAGCAATAGAACAAAAGAAAAGATAACAATATGCCACAAGAACATTACAACTCCATGTGGAAGTAAATACTCCCTAGCAGGGCTTGACTTACCAGCAAGCCTCTAAGATTTTTATCCACACAGATTATTGGAGGTCTTTTCAAGACCCAATAGATGTGTTTTTAAATTGAACATCAATGTCCTGAAGAAGATGCAGATATTGTAGATCACTGAAACGCCGCGTCGACAATTTGTTCATTAATAAATTTTGTGTATTAAGTGTAATAATTTGTGCACATAAGTTTTGTGATTCTTGAATTTTTAGCAAAAATATTTTTATAAATAATGTGACCATGTGTTTTTAACCACATTAATTGACTTTAGAAATGTATCGGCAATTCAACAGTGAATAATAAATAATATATTTTAACATTGGGTTGTGTGTAACTTAACCTTTGTATATAAGAATTCATCCAAGTAGTTTTGTAGATTTGGTAACCTGCGCAAATACTCATTACACACTAGTCCACCTGTCCCTACATTATATAGTGACTCCTAAAGTTTGGAAAAGGAAATTTGTTGTTTTGAATGGAGGGTAACATCAAATGGCAACACTTTGAACTGATAGTGTTGGCCACTTACCACGAACCATAGGGAGCGGCGATGAATACATGGAAGTGGGCAGCCTTCATATCGAGTGCCGTCATGAAGTCACCTTGTTGCAGCTGCGGGATGACATCTTGCAGAGTGACCATGTCGAAATGTTCCAAGAGTCTGTAGTTGTTACGAGGGCTGAGGTCCAGTGTGGGCCTTACAGACATGTCATTTTTGGGGATCAGAAACTATAGATACACCTCATTGCCGTGATACTGAGTTCTCGCTGGTTCTATTGCCCCTTGAGAATGAGTGCCTGAAACTCTTGTTGAAGAAGGTGCCGGTGTTCTGGGCAGAGGACGTGTTTGCTGGTAGGAATTTTGTTGGGGGTTGAGGTGAGCTCCAGGCAGTAGCCAAGCTCTATGATGGAGAGAACCCACTGGTCAAAGGTGATCTCTTCCCAGCAAGAAAGAAAACCCTGAAGTTTCTCCTGGACAAGTCTTGTGTGATCGGTGTTAGGCGAAGGGAGTCACTGCCTGGGGGAGTCGACATTGTTATCAGAGCCCCCTTTGCCCCATCCTTGATATTGTAGCCTCTGTAAGGTCCACTGGTTTACAGCTCGGATGACGGACATTGATATGGTTTGTGATGCCTCTGAAAAGAGGTGGGGGGTCTACAGAGGTGGTCTTACTGACTCCTCTGTACTGTAACCTCCAAAAGGACTCCCTTGGAGTGGAGGTCTGAAAGGCACGGATGGCCTTCACTGTGTCTGCATTTTTTTAAGCATTTTGAGATGCCGGGGAGTTGGACTTCTGCCTCTGCATCCTCCGATGGGCCCACCTCCGCACTAGAGGACACTGAAGAGTCTGCTCCGACTGGAAGTTGAGGCAGGCCTGGTGTGCTGTCGAGGTGCTCATGGGACAGACAAGAGATTGCAAACTTGATGGTGGTTGGGTCAGGGCAACTTGAAATTGCATGGGAGGCCATACTGGAAGGGCATCCTTGCCATCACGGACTTGCCATTCTCACAGATGCAATTGTGGAGACGATGGGCAGAGGCCCCCAGGATGGTGCCAAGGCCACAGCGGTAAGGCTGGTCTTCGGTGTTCGTTAAGCAGGATAGAAAAAAGAAACTGACTTAACTATCAGCTGCAGAGAGCTCTTCCAAAGCACAAGAGCCAAGGGATTGAATCGGACGGGCGGTAAGGCGGTAAGGTGCTAAAACACAAAATAAACTAGCAATGGAGTCTGTGCCCATGCACATTGCCCGCTAAGGAATAAGGGCCATATGTATCAAGGTACCAATTAGCGATTCTGTAATAGCGATTTTTAAGAAATCGCTATTTCAGAATCGCTAATTGGTATGTATCAAGAAAATCGAAATTTTTTAGCGATTTCTTGATATTCCTTAAGTCGCAATTAAGGAATACTTTCCCATTCATTTCTATGGGCCGGGAGGCCCATAGGAAGGAATGGGAATTTATTCTCAGTTTGCGATTTGCAATTTGCTAATCGCAAATTGAGAATAATTTCAAGGGTGCAGGGGTGTCTAAAGGACACCCTGTTGCACCCCTGAAATAAGCATGGGTGCACATGTGGTGCACATACATGCCCTAAGGTCATGTATGTGCGTCACATAGCACTTTGAAAACTGCAAAAATGGGTATTATTTTCAAGAAATTCGCAAATTACCACCAACTTGAAATTTGCGATTCCTTAAATGCAATTGCAAAATAAGGAATTGCAAATTTTGCGATTCCTTATTTTGCACGGGATTTTCATTCATACATCCCATTTAGCAAATTCGCC
Source organism: Lissotriton helveticus (assembly GCF_964261635.1). Lineage (NCBI taxonomy): Eukaryota > Metazoa > Chordata > Amphibia > Caudata > Salamandridae > Lissotriton > Lissotriton helveticus. Next base: position 9,618,370 of record NC_136073.1, on the reverse strand, counting down.
TTCGCAAAGGCCGAAATTCTGCGAATTTCGCCCTTTGCGAATTTGTATGATACATATGGCCCTAAGTCACTGTACCTTATGACTCGAAAAGGCTTCTTAGAAGAAAAATATATTGCAGATGTCTGAGCCCAACACTAGATGGCAGGAGTGTGCAACGCATATCTATCTACAGCCAGACATGCTACCAAGACAATACTTCACGAGTCATCTCCTTCCCCAGACTTGACTTGGTTTCAACAGCTCATGAGACATTTTTGCCCGGCCTAAAAGGCGAATATTAAAAAATCTGCACATATGTAGCCTGTCAACGGCTGAATGTTTCCTTCTTGATTGCCCGAGGAAAGGGAGACCCCTCCCAATAGCCCCAGTGCCAGCCTGCCCTCAAAATACAAGTTTAAAGGTAACAAGTGCCGTAGGAGGGTCCCAGTTAAAAAGAAAAGCCACAAATGGCTGAAAAAACACCCTTGGAAATACTGTAGAAAGATGAATGATGCAGGGATAATCGCAAGGGTTGAGCAGGAGCCCTGCATACAGCCGTCCTAGGGAGGGAGGCCCTCATGTATACAGATTCTATTGAAGGAATCGTGAATTGCGACAAATAGCGAGTCACAACTAGCGACTCCTGAAATGTAACGTACAAAATGAATTGTGGTCGCAATTTGCGCATTGTCTTCTAACAAATCCATAGGGCCCGATTCACAGAATGAACTTAAGACTCAATCCTAAACTTACTACTATTTTGGTATTCACAGAATGCACTTTCTACTTTTGGCATTCACAGAATGAACTTACTACTTTTGGTATTCACAGAAGTTAGGATTTTGTCTTAAGTTTGTCTTAAGACAAACTTAAGACAGACTTAAGACAAAATCCTAACTTATACCAAAAGTAGTAAGTTCATTCTGTGAATGCCAAAAGTAGTAAGTGCATTCTGTGAATACCAAAATAGTAGTAAGTTTAGGATTGAGTCTTACATTTATTCTGTGAATCGGGCCGAGAGTCATTTTGAGTATCGAACTATATATTATTAGATTGCCCGTCAACATACTGATTCAAAGTGGTTCGCAATTCTACCTACCTCATTAATTTGCACGAGGCAGGTCGTACACTGAGACCCACTACGATTAGCGGAAATGACAGGCATGGTGGCCTGCTAGGGTCAGAAAACCACCATGACTGCGACTGCTTTTACACAAAGCAATCTTTTTTTAAATGCATCCTCGGAGGAAAACAGGATGCATTTTAAAAAGAAAAAGATAAGGTTATAAGCACTTTTTTAGAGACAAAGCAGAAAAATAAGCCATCCTTTAGAAAGTATAAACTGTAATAATTATGACTCAAAAAAATACTTCGCAAGGCGGGGGATCTGAAACAATGTCAAAAGAGATCTGCGTTGAAGTTCAGTTGGCTGCAAGTAATCCAAATATTTGGTAGGAAAAAATTTCAAAACATTTGGAATGCAGTGATTTTTTGGGGAGAATAGCTGGGACAAGAGAGGACAGATTCTTGATCAGAATGAACTGTAGGCCATCAAAATGAATGCAGAACAAGATCAAACATGGTCTTGACTGCTCTATGGCCTGAAAGAACAAGTTACTTACCTTCTGTGACGCCTTCTCTGGTAGAGACTATCCAGCCGCAGACTCCTTACCTTAGAAGAAACCCCAGGCACCAGACTGGATCTGGTCAATTTTGAGCAGTGCCCCTGTGCGCTGGTAGGAGGCATAGTTCGGCTCCATGTCTGCATTGCCTGTGCCGTTAGGTGCATGATGTCTCTATAGGTGCCATCCTGTGGACTGTCATCCATTTCTTTTTGCCACCTTTCCACACCAGAAGTGCTGTGCCACAGAGGTTGTTGATGTACTGGTGTGCAGCATTAAGGGCCTCAGAAGGGTGACCCTATGCAGAAATCCATTCGCAGAGCGGGAAGGAAGGGAGGGTTGGTAACGAATCTTGCACTAGACAGAGTCTCTACCAGATACGGTGTTACCAAAGGTAAGTAATTTGTTTATCTGATAGAGACTACTTACCTTAGAATAGGTACCCGAGCAATACCTCCCTGGAGGCGGATCTGCAAACTGATTAAACCAACATGTCCTGCAGGACCGAACAGGAACTAGTGCACAGTGAACATGTGCAAAAGACGCCTACTTGCAGCCTGACAGGTGTCCAGGATAGCTACTCCACGAGCGAAAGCGTGGAGGAAACCTTGGCTCTGGAGGAATGAGCATGCTAGCCCTCAGGGGATTGCTTTTTGGCAAATGTGCAGCAGCATTCTATGCAAAGCACTATCCATCGTGTGATGGTCTGTTTCAGCACAGCCTTTACTTTATTCCCGACATACCCAATGAAAAGTCGATCGTCCACCCAAACTCTTTAGTATGATCACTGTAGAAGGACAATGCTCTTTTTAGCTCCAGGCGGTGGAGTCCCTCCTCTTCTGTAGAAGGGTGAGACAGGGCACGAAGGTAGGCATGGCAATATTTTGGCTTGCGTGGAAGGGTTTTGCCACCTTCGGAAGCAAGGAGGCACGGGTTCTTAAAACCAGTTTGTCTGGATAGTAATGTAGGAAGGGTGCACGGGGAGTGCTTGCAATTTGCTGACCCTTATGGCTGATGTTAAGGCCACCAGAAAAGCCATTTTAATAGTGAGCAAATGGAGTGAACAGCGGAGCAGCGGCGCTAAGGGTGCACATGTTAGAAATGTTAAGACCAGACTGAGGTCCCATTAGGGCAGAATGAATTGTCTTGGAGGAAACAGACGTTGGAGTCCCTTGAGAAATCGAGTCACAATAAGTGACTTGAACAAAGATGGTTAGACCGCAAACCACAAGAAAGCCAAAAATGCTAACAGGTAACCTTTAACAGTACCCAGATAAGAGCCCTGTTGGGCCAGAGAAAGAACAAACAATAACACTTGGGATAAGGATGCAGAAAGAGGGTCAGTGATCTTGGAAGTACACCATGCATCAAATTTGTTCCATAAGCAGGTGTATACTGTCTTGGTGGAGGCCGAAATAACATCACCGACTTCAGAAGGAAGGTCAAAGGCTGGCAACTGTCGCCACTCAATCTCCACGCATTAAGGTGGAGGTTGTGCAGGTTCGGGTGCAAGGCCCTGCTCTGTTGCTGCGACAGAAGATCCTCCAAAAGGGGTACGCTACTCAGAGAACAGATGCTAATGCTCAGGTGTCCGGGATACCAAACTCGCCGTGCCCAGTCCAGAACCACATGAATGACTTTAGGCCGGAAGAGCCGTTATTGTGCGTTCTCGGCGGTGGCGAACAGATAAAACCAAGGTTCTCCTTCGGACCTTGCACCACCTCCGGAAGGAGATGCTATTTGTGAGCTGCTAGGCATCGACGGCGGAGTTCGGCCACTCTGGCCTTGAAACAGCCTACCAGGTATATAACCACCAGGGTAATGAAGTGACATCGCAGCCATGTCCAATGACGATGGGCCTCTTGACAAAGGGTCCACAACCCACCTGATTGCTGCAGTACCACGTCGATGTGGAGTCCGTGTACACCTGCACCAGCCTTTCCCTTGTCAAAGAAAGAAAGGCTTTCAATGAGAGTCGTATTGCCCATAACTCCCACAAGGTGTTGTGGTGTCCAGACTCCGCTGGACCTCTGATCTCCACCTCTCCCCGGTGGCTGCCCCAGTCCAGGAGTGAATTATCTGTCGCTACAGTCAGTCTGGTTGGGGAAGGGGTCTGAAACTGACCCAATCATGGTTTGTTTGCCACCACCGCAGGTCTTTTGCAGTTCCTGCCGAGATCTGGCCCAGGTGGGAGAGATTTCCCTGGTGCTGCACCCACTGGGACTTCGGGTCCCACTGCAGAGGCCGCATATGCCTTGGGGCACGTATCACTGACAGCATGCAGGAGGCCATGAGGCCCAGCGACCTCAAGAGTCAGTCTCATCAAAATCTAGGATAGAATAAATGTGAGTGTACTTGTAATTCGTACTGCGACTCCATGGAGTATCCTGGCGCTGAAGACCGCTGGGGAACCCGTCCTGGTTTTCCCTGTGAGATAGTCCCTTTCTGGGTATCTCCAAGGTGAAACCAGGCATCCCCGGCGTCTGTGGGGGGCCGTTGTAGAGATGAGGCAAGCTTAATGCCCAGAGTTGCCGAGTGTGTTCCCTGGTTAGAGTAGGCACCGAGGCGAGAATTATCGAGTCCTTTTTTACCCTGGTCCACGACCCTGCCGCGTCGGGAATTGAACCCTGGTCCCGGGCCGTTCTCTGCTTACGGGTCTGCCGCCTCTAACCAGTGAGCCACACCACACCACTCCACATAGAGGCTGAAGCATCTAAATCGAAGTCCAAATATCCTGGACTCGATGATGGCCTTTTGGCCAAAGAGCCGACACTGCCTGACAGCGCAAGGAGAAATGGTCCTCTGTCAACTGGTCATGAGGAGGTGGCATGGGCAGCTCCAGAAAAGGGAAGGAGTATCACATCTGGACGATTTGTAAAAGCCCACTTATCCAATGTTATGAATTGCTAGTGCGGCAGGTGATGGCGAATCCTGCCTCTCAATGGGCGCCTGTGCTGGTATGAGGGCAAGTTAAAATGGAGGCTGCGGCTGACCTCTCGTTGGTAGCTCCACATGATCCACTGACACCAAATGGCTGGGAAACATGTTGGCCTTTGTGGCTGGGTGGGAAAGGATGGGGTTGGTAGCCCCTACTGTAGCCATGGAAGGGGCGAAAGGCAAACTGGTGTTGACGTGGGACAATGGATAGGCCCAAAAGACCTGGCATAACTCTGCTGTCTTTAAAGGGCTCAAAATCAGTCTCCATTTTCACCAAAAAGGAAAGAGCAATCAAAGGGCATGTCCATGAGGGAAGCCTGGATAGCCCCTGAAAAGCCATTGGCTCTCAACCATGCGTGGCGTCCGAGTGCCACAGACATTACAATCGATCTGCCAAGCAAGTCGTTGTGTCCAGTACACGCATCATGGTGAACTTTGCTGCATCTCACACTTCAGCAATAACTTGGGTGAGTATGGCTCAGGCCTCCTCCAATTCCATGGGCAGCATTTGTGCAACCGAAATCAACATAGTGTGGGTGTATCGACCCAAAAAGCACGCTGTGTTCACAGACCGCAGCGCTAGGCTGGGAGAGGAGAACATCCTCTTGCCAAAGGAGTCTGACCTTTTTGATTCCCTATCCAGCGGAGTGGAAGGGAAAGCGCCAATCCGACTGCTGGACAAAACTTGTGCGCCGAACAATGCTTGGACGGCTGACCACAAGGTTTTAATTGCTTGATCTTAACCTTATCATACGTAATAAATGTTAAAGCTACAACATATATAAACCCATTTCTAACAAGGGTACTTCAAATGATTGGTTGGCCTTTGCAACGTTGTTTGCCCAGAATGGCCTATAATGTATTTTTAGCTAATCCTCCCCAGCTAGGTCTATTAAAAAAAAAAAGCCACTGGCCCAGACTCGGAAGCCATGGTACCAGCCGGTGCCAGGCGACGCGATCCAGGCCCGTATTGGAGTCGGGATTGATGATGAGGTCGGCGCAAGCACAGGGCATTGGTAAAGACGACACTGGAACGGGCTCCGTGGAAGGTCGCAATCTCGTGGGGGGAGCAGCTCTGTATACAACACCAGATCCTTGTGGCCTGATTGGCACCGAGGGCGGATCCGCAGGTGGCAATCTAGAACAGGTTCCTCCCGTGCCTATGGGGCACAATGGCACTCTAGAGGGGTCAGGCTGTGCAAATATTCGGTGCATGGCTCTGAGGAAATGTGATGTGTTATACAAGAATCGCACATCAGGAAAGCTAGAAATAAATGTATGTCCCACTGAGGCATGATGAAGGGTGAAGGTGGGAACACATGTTGGAGACCTTTCAGAAACCTTTGTACAATATGGGACTTGAAAAGGGATGGCTGATCTGGCAACTGCAGAAATGCAGAGATGGCAGAAAGATAGTCTTTTAAGGTGCCCAAAGCATGAGCCTCGCTGGAAAAGAGAAAGAATAAACAGAAGAACCTGAGGAGCAAGTTACTTCCCTTTGTTAATGCCTTATCTGGTAGAGACTCTAGCTGCAGATTTCTTACCTTTGAATTATCCCCAGGCATCAGACTGGATCCGGAAATATTTCGTGAGCAGCACCTCTGCGCGAGAGTGTGTGGCGTCGTCTGCGTCATCTGAGCCGGGAGGGATGTGCGCAGTGCCTATATTGGCGCCACCCTAGTGCGCTAACTTAAGTTTCTTTTCACAACTTTCTACACATGTAGAGCAGCGAAGAACACTGACCACTGGTGTGGAAAACTAGGGTCCTGAAAGGGGACAGCCCTGTCCCTAGAAATCTGTTCACATAGCATGGAGGATGAGTGGGTCGGTAAGGAATCTGTGGCTAGATAGAGTCTCTATCAGATAAGCAGTTCTCGAAGATATGTAACTTGTTCATCCTATAGAGATTTCTAGAAAAGGATTACTTACCTTAGAATATTTACCCAAACTATACCTCTCCGGAGTTCACACTATAAGTCCTACAGGACTCAACGAGTAAGATGCCCATCGCAGCGGACCAGACTGTCTAGGCAGTAGTGCTTGGTGAAGGTGTGCCGTGAAGCCCACGTTGCTGCCTGGCAGGTGTCCAGGACTGGAACGCTGCATGGTAACGCAGTGGTTGCAGCCTTGGCTCGGATGGAATGAGCTTGCAAGCCCTCTGGGGTTGCTTCCTGGCCAGTGAGTAGCAGCTTGTAATGCAGAGCACGATCCATCTGCAGATGGTCCGTTTATGGACAGCCTTACCCTTCTTCGCTCCAACATACCGCACAAACAGTTGGCTGTCCACCCAGAACTCTCTTTGTGCGGCCAACGTAGACCAACGCTTTTTTTTTTGTTCTAGTCAGTGGAGTCGCTCCTCTTCCTACGAGGGATGTGGCAGAGCGTAAAAGGTAGGCAGGGTGATCGACTGACCTACATGAAAGGGAGTGACAACTTTCATCCCAAAGGAAGCTCTAGTGCGAAGATTCAGATTTCCTGGGCAGATGTTCAGGTATGGCGACATAGCTAAGAAAGCCTGAAGCTCACAGACCCTCCGGGCAGGTGTTATTGCCACAAGGAAGGCCAGAGAGAGAGAGAGAGAGGGAGTGAGAGAGAGAGAGGGAGAGAGACAGAGAGAGAGAGAGAGAGAGGGAGGGAGGGAGGGAGAGAGAGAGAGAGAGAGAGAGAGAGAGAGAGAGAGAGAAAGAGAGAAAGAGAGGGAGGGAGAGAGAGAGAGAGAGAGAGAGAGAGAGAGAGAGAGAGAGAGAGAGAGGGAGAGAGAGGGAGTGAGAGAGTGAGAGAGTGAGAGAGTGAGAGAGTGAGAGAGTGAGAGAGTGAGAGAGTGAGAGAGTGAGAGAGTGAGAGAGTGAGAGAGTGAGAGAGTGAGAGAGTGAGAGAGTGAGTGAGTGAGTGAGTGAGTGAGTGAGTGAGTGAGTGAGTGAGTGAGTGAGAGAGAGAGAGAGAGGGAGAGGGAGAGGGAGAGAGTGAGTGAGTGAGAGAGTGAGAGAGTGAGAGAGTGAGAGAGTGAGAGAGTGAGAGAGTGAGAGAGTGAGAGAGTGAGAGAGTGGGAGAGTGAGTGAGTGAGTGAGTGAGTGAGTGAGTGAGTGAGTGAGTGAGTGAGAGAGAGAGAGAGAGAGATTGCATTCTACATATGTAGATCCCCATCACCACTTTATAGGGCAAATTAACACACTATAATGTAGTGATTTAGGTGCTGCAATTGACAAATGACCATATTAAAGAATGGTTCTTTGTGCATGAATCAAGAGTCACAGCTCTGCCTTCAATTCATGCACCTGCGGTACTCGCATGACCCAGATGTAGGTCTCAGTGTGGCATTGGGAAACCTTCATAGCCAGACTCTTCGTCGTCGCATCTCAAAAACCCCAATCTTGCCAAGGAATCATTCACGCCTGGTGTAGGTTCTATCGATCAGATTAAGGTGGCTGAAGCACACCCATACCTATCGTGCATGCTTATGTGGATAGGCCCAGTCACTGAAGTGTGCAATAGCTTGACTGAAAAGGACACACAATCTTCTGCTTATGCCTATCAATTTATGACTTCTGCTTGTTTCCAAACATAAACACAAACAATTATGCAATACAAGTTTATGAATATTTCCCCCTCCATTAAATACGCAGAAACACAGCGGTCCATCAATACCAAAAATGTCACTGGTTTTAGTGCATAAATTATCAACTACCAAACGTGTGGGTTAAAGCTAATCTTCACCCTACGAAGCACTTACAAGCACTTACAAGCCCATTTGGCGACTCTCACCTTCAACAAGTGAATCCCCAGTCCCATGGACTTTCCAGGGTGCCCTACACGTTAAGCTCTCTTGTGCATGTTACACAAGACATTAGCAGGCCAGATTCAAAAAAAGTCTGGTTCCAGCTTCAAATCTCATCTTTCCACAGGACCTTGCAACCTGAGACCAACAATCAGGCTCCCACGGCTCTTGCAGGACACCATGTGCAGTTTCCTCAGCCGCGATCCAGTTACAGCGGAGTGTGCACTCAAAGCTATGGCTCTGAGACATAGCTACGTGGTAACTCCTCTGCAGTTACTACAGTTCACCAACGACAGATGGCACTCACAGCCCTGAGTGCAGATGTACGCAGACTCCTACCTAGGTGAACACAGGGCTCAGAGGTTTCCCGAGGCTTACACAAATGTGTACCAACCGGAGCAGCTGCTTCACTGTTACCCAAAGCATTTGTTCTTTCATAAAATGGAATGAGAGGTTGGAAGAGTGCTACAGCGCGCCATCTCCCAACTGTGTGTCCCTGAACTCCCTCTGTGGACAATCACGAGCAGCTCAGGGGCATCCTTCGCCACAGGCCCCCGCACAGGCAGTTCTTGATCCAGCGTTGCTCCCACTGCTTCACAGCGGTGATCTTATTGGGAGACTTGAGCATGGTGACACAGCCGCACCTGCAAGAGGGACAAGCAAAAGGCTCAGAACGATGAGATCCGCAAACCAGAAAACACAGGCAAAGTCTAACCCAGTCTGAGCACCATTTAAAATCCTGGGTCTGAAAGGAGAGGTCTACACGGAAACTTCTCCAGCCAGCATTCACATACCTCGTGTAGGACTAACCCATAAAGAAACCACAACAATTTCTGACCATCTGGAGATCCTCTTCAGACGAATCCCAGAAAAGACTCCGCGCCACCAGCCCAAGCAATGTCTGATCCCTCCCCGGGCACGTTGATGTACCGAACCATAAAGGGTACAGCTTTACATCTAAAAAATCCCCAAATCCAAAACATATTTGAACCCTATCCCAGCCAAAATCAGATGCATTCATATCTTAAATGTAGAGAGAATCATGGCAAGCACAAACCAGCCACCCCAAATATGTTGTAAAGAACCACAACCAATTTCTGCTGTGTCTGACACTCACAGATCTCTCGCAACTGCAACTTACAGAAGACCTATAGGCACAAATTAAGTCCCACATCAATAATTAATGTAAATTAAGGCCCTCTAACCCCATCCATGACAGTATTAAACCATTCTCCAATACTTTTCAGACACCTAGCACCTAGAGAGTAGATTAGACGATCATGTTACAGAAACATCTGTTTTGTAGAGCTTAGAAACTAAACCTTATGAAGTGCTATGTAAACAAAAATGCACAAGTGCTCTGAGACCGCCCCCATACTGATCATTTGTATGATTGAAGTAAAAAAAGATATATATATTTTTTTTTTCCGCAGAGTTTTATATAGCGCGATCTAGACCCGAACTGAATCAGGTATCAGAGCGCTTTACATAGCACCAGTTACGTTACATGTGGACACGCATTCATTTTTAGGCACGGGGAGATTAAGTGATTTGCCCAGAATCACAGGAGGTTTTTGGCGTCGTTACCGAGACTCGAACCCAGATCCCCAGGTCCGAGGTCGAGGGCCCTAGCCATTAGGCCAACTCCTCTCCCCAAATTTCCTAAGCTGCTCTCGTTCAGGGACCTCTCAGCACCTGAAGACCAATGCCCCACTAATCAAGTAAAGCCAGAGTAGCGCTCCACGCAGCGCTGGAATGCCAGCTTTGTATTCATTACAAGTTTCACAGTACCAGAGGTTTCTTCAAAGGGCATTACAAAAACTCTGTGTTTAATTACAGAGGAAAAATAATAAGAACAAAAAAGTGCGTTCAGAGTAGGAAAAATGTCGGTCAAATGGCCATGAACGTCATGCCTCTGCTACAGACTCCCTAATATTATTGGGGATGATGTCTGCCAGCCTTGCGGCCCATGTAAGAATCCCAGTTCGAGAATCTTACAATATATGAAAATAAGTAACTTACCTGTAACTGTAGTTCTCCAGTATTGGAGTATCTGATTTCATAGATTCACATGCTTAAATCGTTCCCCGTCATTGAGATGGGAGTCCTCGGTACCATGTAATAGCAATACAATGTTCAAGATAGTGCATAAAGGGGCCTTTATGCACTATCAGTCTATTTAAAAAAAGAGACCAAACTTATACTTCAGCTAATCAGGCTGCCCTGCTCTCTAGAACACTCCTGAGAGAGTTCCATTCCCACAGAGTTTCCAAAGCATGAGTGCCGGTGAATCACTTAAAGAAGGGAAATGCGAGCCTCTCAGGGTGGGAGAGTGGGTCGCATGCGAATCTATGAACGATTCCAGTTACAGGTAAGTAACTTATTTTCTTACTCCAGTATTGGAACTTTCATAGAAGTACGTTCTTGAATCAGAGTAAAAAGCCGTAGTGAGGCACACTGAACTGTGAGTTGACAGGGATACGACTGTATAGAGCTATCCCTTTGCCACAGAATAAACGAAGGCATAGCTATGAACATGTGTTATATCTTGTTCAACATCAGAAAACGTTTTAGTATACTGTAAAGACAGAAAACACATTATGTTATAGGCAATGTGCAGAACTAGTACGATGTTGGGGGAAAGCAAGAGGTAGCTCACCTTTACCGGAAAAGATGTCTTACAACTGTTTGTCCTACGCTACAACCCCTTGAGGAGTGGAATCCAGGCAGTAGTGTTGTGTAAAGGGTATGCGTATTCTTCCAGCTGCTCTGCAAATGTTCTTCTCGAGCTCAAGGCAGTACATCTGAGCTTGCAGACTTTCCTCCCCAGGATACAGAACTCAGACGTTCCCATGCGAACGAACAATACATCAACGTTGCACTACATAGGCAAGGACGTACAAGATCACCTCTCTCTCTTCCTGGTGCCCGGAAACTGCAACTTTTTAAATTGGGGAGTCCCTAGCAATTTAGCTGTCTCTGTGTCAGTCTACATGCTTGCCGAACAAGGCCTCTCCATCAAAAGGGAAGATGAAAGATTTTATTCTGTACCTTCGGCCTAAAGGAGGTAGCTTTGAGCCAACCTTGCCTTTGTGTACCGCAGAGCCTGAAAGCTGCCTAAAGGTAGTAGTGGCGATATCCATGGCACAGTATATGACCTCCGCAGATGTGTGCTCCCCCTCCTGCAAGATCTTTTTGCTTCAGTTTTCGCCTCTTCTGGAAGCTGATCTAAATATGGGGCGAGGTCAGCCCATAGCTGCCAATCATACCTCCCCAAAACAGCCAGCGAATTGGCCGTTCTGTCAGCCCAGACATTGATGAAAAAAGCTTGCCAATAATAACCAAACGTCTGCCCTCCTTGTCCGGAGGCGCAGAGATCGGAGTGGAGGGGTTCTTTGATCTTCTCTGGGCTGACTGCGTAATTACTGAGCCCAGCGTTGGCTGGCCAGTCAAACAGGGGCTTTATATTTCTTGTCCAGGTGTGGAAGAACCGGTGGGCCTGTAGCCGGATTTTTCATGACTTTCAAGCCCTCTTCCCAAATATAGCCAACAATGAGCATGGACCTTACACTTTTTTGGGAAAGCTCCTTAAAATCATATTAAAACAGTCCATCTGCTTGGTGGGCCTGGGCAGGGCAATTTTCTTAGATGCCCTTTCTAACAAATCATGAAACGGGAGATGATTCAAGCGTGTGAATTGATTTAAGTTCCAATACTGGACTATAATAAACAAATATATATAGATCCGTTTTCTCACAACGCACAATCGGCTAGTATTAATTCATAATTTTGCCTGTGAGCAGCGGCCACCGATTTTCACTCCAACACCCCAAATTTCTTCTGGATCAAAAAACAGTCCAGGGATGAGCAAAGCAAATACCGACTGCGACTCGGCAACCAGCGCCATCTGGATCTGCGGGCTGAAGGCTGAGTTTTTTAAACAAAATTAGACAAAATATATTAAAATATTTCAAAATCACACAAGTGCACCTCTTGCATGACCACAAACACATCTCTCCAGCCCCCACTCCAGTGCTCCTCTTACATGACTACAAACACATCTCTCCTGCCCCCACTCCAGTGCTCCTCTTACATGCACACAAACACATCTCTCCTGCCCCCACTCCAGTGCTCCTCTTACATGCACACAAACACATCTCTCCTGCCCCCACTCCAGTGCTCCTCTTACATGCACACGGTCACATTTCTCCTGTCACCATCACACCAGTGCTCCTCTTGCATGCATACTGTCACATTTCTCCTGTCACCACACCAGTGCATCGCTTCCAGGGAAAGAGCACCTCTGTCCTTTCGGTGCACCCGGCGATTTCAAACTTGTGTCTGTAGGGAGTAGCGATAGGAAGAAGCAGGGAATGAAGAGACATTTAATGTCTTGGAATCTCTGGGTGAAGAACTCACCTGGTACATGATTTGCATTCCTCCGTAGGAAATGCCCCGATATGGAGGCGCCGAAGGTGGTCAATCTTTGGCTGTCCGGGGGCCCTGCACAGAAGAAAATGAAAATTAGGAAGGCGAAGCAGGCAAACAAAATGGCGCTGACGCAGGGTTGGGAAGATCCTCCTTGTGCAACCCCTGCTCCGCATCAACGATGGCTTTTGGGCCATGGCAATAGCAGGGACACGTTACTTTTCTGCTAGTAGAACAATGCAGATATTCCAGTGCAATAAATAGTTTTTCCATCTCTAAAGCTTTAGTAATTGTTGAATCAAGCAGTAGAGCAGCTGCATTTGAAGTGCCAGAGCAAAAGACCACCAATGTGCCGTTTGGGTTCTGTAACTTTACCGCTACCGTGCTAGCGGGTTTTCCCGCTGTGCGCTGAAATTTAAAAATCGCGCGGTTTGTGACAAAGCCAGCTCGTCATCCGCGTAGCGCAGGTAACGCCCATGACGAGCTGGCTTTGTCATCAGCGCCGAAGGGATTAAGGATGCTGTAGATTTACACAACGACCACCAGGAAAACCATCTAGTTCTATAAATAATGTTTTGGGCGGACGAGCGTAGGTGGAATCAGAGCGACTCATGGACACTGACCCAGAACCCGCCGTACCCCTCTGCGCAGGCAGACGGAATGACTGCAGTGACGCCATCCAAAGGAGAGGTGGGGGAGGTGCAGAACTGCAGGTTAGCTTGCAGTGCCAGTGAATAAGGGTAGGTGTGAGTGCTCATTGCAGAGAATAAACCTGCAGAACTGATAATGGAGGGTAAGTCAGCACTTCCTGTGGCACAAGGAAGAACTGTAGCTCCTGAGGCCAAGGATGAGACTGCTCAACCACTGGTAATGAGCAGAATTGCATCACACGGAGTAGATGTACCGCTGACAGTGGTAAGTCAGCACAGCCTGCTGGCCTCCAGGAGTAGATAGGTCTGCTGTACATTTCACACTGACCCCACAACACACATCTCTCGTACCTGGAAAAGACATCGAGCGCAGAAGGCACGGAGTGACTCAGGAGCCCGGGGGACTTGCCGAACTGCAGCTTCAGGGCCTGCTTGCTCTGCAAGCGGCTGATGAGTCCGTCACTGATGGGCAGCCAGTCAATGCTGGGGATGAGCAGCTGGCTGGGCAGGAGGCAGCACTCGTCGATGAGGGTGTCATCCGGCTCCATCGGGTGATTCTCATCACGAACTGGTTGACAGAAACAGACATATGCACAGGTGAGGACAAGCTACAGTCACAACATTATCCTTCACTTTGCAAAGGTCATAAGAGGCAGCAGGGGAGCTCCAGATAAACAAAGCAGCATCACACAGCCCATGCTAGGAAGAAAGTGTCCTTACCTGCAACCCTAGTTCTCTCGCAGGCAAATCTCAATTGCAATCATAAGCACCGAGAAGTCCCGCCCACGTGGGGGGACCCGCAGCAGTTCTTTCAAGACCACATTTTCACAGTATCTTTGTTTTACGTCAGAAAGGCCAGGGTGAATATGGGGCAAACATTTAGAAATCTGTAGCCTTGAGACAGACTATAGTGCCAATTCCATTAAATGTACTTTAAAATAATGGAAGAAAAGCATAAGCTTTTTTCAAACCACTATAAATAAGCAAGAATTATGTTCTTAAACGTCCTTCACAAAGTCGTTCCATTAATTTTGAAGTGAATGATAGAGAAGGATAAGCGATATAGCCTGATTAGGCAGCAATGTGAATAGAAAACTGCCCCTTTTAGAGCCTCTGGAGCCCCAGGGTCCCATCATGCCTCGCAGGTGGATGTTTACTCAGATGTTTTGGATGCAGCAAATAACAGAAATTGATCTAATCCAACTTAATCTCTTCTCTCGGGGAGGTGGGAGAGTAGTTTATGATTTCAACGGATATTCCTCTGAGAGAGAACTAGGATTACAGATTACAGATAAGTAGCCATTCTCTTCTCTCTCTCTCGAGGGATCTCCATTGATAAACTGAATAGATTAGCTAGCTCATCCAAAAAAACAGACACTATAAACTGCCAAGTTTTTGTAAAAATAATAAAAACAAAGTAAAAAAAAAAAAAATTACCGGTAGGCAAGTGTTGCAGATGGGCTGTTGGTCCTATCGCGCGATTTTGTGGTGACATTTTACTCTAGGAGTCTCCTCCAGTTCCTCTTTTTCGATGTTCTTGTCTTAATTTTGTCCAAATCTTCAGCAAAAAATCCCAAACTTTGTTTTCCCCACTGTTGGAGAGCCTTCGGCCCAGCATCCAGACCCAACAGTGGACTGAAAGAATCTGAAGATGGCAACCAAGAGTGGGAGCTTCTGGGGAAGGCCTACGACATCACAGAAAACACCAAAAAGGTGGCTCCGTCGACGCCCAACAACAACACAAATAGAAGGACTGCAAAAAAGTGTAGAATTTCGGACCCAACTACTAGATGGTGGAACAAGGCGCAGATTGTGAATTCAGAAAAGAGTCATGCTGCAAAATATAGTTTTTCACCAGATCTCCTCCTCTTAGATCTCCCACTCCAAGAATCCTCAGAGGGGAAAATAGGGGCACTGGTAGAAGAAACAGTCTCTCCAGCCAGGGAATCTGGTCTTCCCTGGTGCACCACCTGGCCATGAGGAGAACCTTCTTGTTCTTCCTCAATGTGCGCCTGGTGTGGGCCTTGCGGTGGCGACGCATTTTAGGATCCCGAGAATCTGGCAAACAGAGGATAGAGACCTTCAATGTTCAGCAGGTGACTTGGAGGCAGAGGTGAGGCCTTGCTAGGATTGTTGACCTCAGGGCGAAGAAAAGTTCTGGTGACCTCAGAGACCTTAATCGTCATTGACGGTGGCTTCGACTGTGTTGTCGTCAACGGGATGGATGTAAGCATCCTTTTTTGGTGTTGTGGTAGACGGGACTGCCATAGACGGAGCAATCATCGGCGCAGCAGTCGTCGACTGGAGCATTGCTGGGACCATCGTCGACAGCAGTGTCGTCGACGGGCTCGTCAACAGGAACATCGTAGACGACTGGATCTTCGCTGACAAGATGGGAGAACTGATGGTGGCTGTCGTCGTTTTAGTCGTCGACGGTCTCAACAACGAGATGGTTGTACTGGTGGCTGCCGCCAATCTTGGTGTCAACAGTAAAGGCGTCATCGCGAGGGACTTGGAAGAAGATGTAGGTCTCGTGGACTGCTCAGCAGAAGAGGCTGAGGGCAATCCTTATCCTTGGGAGATGCATCAATGGGCCCGGCAAGAATGTTTCTGAGGAGAAATGTTTTTGCTTCTTCTTTTTCTTGGAGCTGTGAGGTTGATGAGAAGTCTTCAAAGATTTTCTGGACTCCTATGGGACTCCTTCTTGAGATCTAGCCCTTTTACGAGACCTAAAAGAGGTGTCACTATCCTCCTCAGAAAATGTTTTCTGAAGCCACTAGAGTTGCCTCCCTTACCTGTCCCGTAGGTTTTGGGGAGAAAGTGCAACAAATCTTGCACTCTTTTACCTCATGCTTGAAATGAAGACAGTAAAGACAGTCCTTATGTAGGTCATCCACATGAACTCTTCTTCTCACAGGTCTTACAGGGAAGAAAAAGGCCTTTTTTTCTCCGACATAGTAAAATAAAAAGTTTGAAAATAGCTTTTCAGATGAAAAAAGGGAGACTCCCTTCACACACGACGTGCGGTAAACATCGGAGGTAATCGTTCGCTCTTGGGAGTGTTCTAGAAGGTGCTACCACCTGATTGGTCATAGTGAAGTTTGGTCCTTTTTTTAAAATGGACATAGATAGGCTATTAAATGTATTGCCTAGTGCCATTATAGCCTCTGTTAGTTATAAATACTGCTTTACTATAGTATTGTGGGACTCCCACTTCGAGAACGTGGAATGATTCAAGCATGTGAATCTATGAAAGATCCAAGACGGGATAACCACTGTGTCACAGTGTGCTGAAGGTATGGCAATGGTATCTGAAGGCCACTTACATTACATGTCATTACAAAAGAAGACAAACCAAAATCTACACAGGCACTTTCTTGTCAATGCACAGCCAGGGAAAGATGTTAGATTAACAGCTTGAAAAGAAGACTTGCAGAGACTTACCGCAGAGCCACAGTTTGGTAAGTAGGCGGAAGAGCAGTGAAAGGCTGTCCTGGGTGTCTGAGGTAGCCATGTAGATGGGCAGACAGCTGGGCTTCAGAAGACCCCAGATGCGGATGACCACCATCAGTTCACGCAGCATGCCCAGCGACGGGCCGTCCCGCAAGAAACTGCTACCAGGTCGCATCAGGGATCCCTGTGGGCAGATAAAGGCGGCAGCAGCATGAGGACAAAGGAGGCAGCAGCATGAGACAAGGCAGATAGAAAGCAGGCCACAGCATGTGCATGGCACAAAGACATGAAGCAGCTGCATGACACGCAGCACAGAGACGGCAGCATGATATGCAACATGGAGTAGGGTTATATGAGCATGACACGCAACATGAAGTAAGCAGATAGCAGCATGACACGGGATGGAGAAGGGAGACGATAGCATGACAAGCGGTATGTGGAAGGGAGACGATAGCATGACAAGTGGTATGTGGAAGGGAGATGGCAGCATGATACGCGGCAAGGAGGAAGGACGACTGCCGCATGAGCTCCCATATGGAGAACTGAGTCTGCAGCATGACACGTGGCACACAGACGAGAGACAGCAACATGACAAGCGGTGCACAAAAGGGAGACAGCAGCATCTCATAGGGTAGGGAGAAGCGGGACAGCAGCTGAACATACCACATGAAACAGGGAGACTGCAGCATGACTTGGCATGGAGAATGGACATGGATCTTCCTCTCAACCAGGATCGTGATCGTCACGGCATCACACCTCGAGCCGCCATAAGCTTGAGAGAGTGCTCCCTCAAGGCTTTGTGGCACAGGGCACGACAGTCGGAGCAGGCCTATGGGTCGTGATCCCGACCGAGGCACCAGATGCATGCAAGGTGCGGGTCCATCACCGACATCTGTCGGTGACTGGCGCTGCAGGGCTTGAAGCCGGCCTTTTTGGATGACCTGCCTGCCACACCAAGAGGTAAACCTCAAAATAGACTAACAAAACGTTCAAAAAAACTAGTCAAAAAATGACTAAGGGGTTGCTCTTCCTGGATCTGCACTGGGTGGCACGGAAAGTAAATAACTGCGTCAGCGTGCGTGGGTGGCGTCTAATAAGGCACCGCGAACATCACTTCCGGCGCGGGCAATGCCACACGAAGTTGAACGACGCCACCAACCGGCGCGCATGGCTACTGCTCACGAAAAAATTCCAGATTCAGTCTGACGCCTGGGAAGAGTTCTAAGGTAAGGAATCTGCAGCTGAATGTCTCTATCAGATTGGAAGAATCACAAGCAAGCAATAAGCTCAGAAATGGTGGATTAAGAAAGAAAATAACGGGGGGAGGAGCCAAGCTCGCGAGCGTAATGGTCGCCTTTTAGCTCGGCTCCCGCAGCCCTCCGGCCTGATCGTATATCCTGTATCATATCCTGTCCGGAGACGATACATTATCGGAGAATTGGAGACGGAACACCTCGCTTGTACTCACCGTTTGGCCCGGAGGTTTCGACGTGCAGCGGTTCCGAAGTTGTGCCCTCCGCAAGACCGGGGCCTCCGTGGAACCTGGACCGGGACCTAGCCTGTGGGATCCGACGACTGTCGGCCCCGGTCGAGAGAGTGAACCAATGATGAGAGCCGTTGTGCGAACATCCCGGCGATCCTGATCCGGGCCTGCCCTGGTGGCCGCGAGGCTGATATGGGTGAGATGCACCGGGGACTGATTCTGTGAAGGGGTTCCCCCCCGCCGCTGCGGTGTCCGGCGGCCCTGGACCTTTGCGCCCGGACTCTGCTTGTTGGGGGCGCCGGTGCTGGTGTAGGCGGAGACCCGCATTGGGCGGACATCCTTTCTGCACCAAGGCTGCCATTGCTGGGAACCCCCCGGAGCTCTGTAAAGTCCTACATTTTTTAACTGTTTTTTGAGAGTCGCGGAGGGTGGCGACTGGGCTGATTTCGCGAAATGGCGGCCAACCCTCTGAAACTTGTATCGCCTTGTGGCGGCGGGCTTGGGTTGCCTGATTGCGCGGGGGTCCGGTCTGGTGAGCGTGAGCTTACAGTCAGAGATATCCTGGAAGCTCTGAGATCCCTGCGCGCATCCCTGGCCCCCGATGTCCCTGTGAGCCCGCCACGATCTGCCGCCATTTTGAGCAACCGTTTCTTCTTGCCCCCCTCTTGTTACAGAGACTCCATTGCCTCGCCCCCCTCGACTGCTGCAAGTGTTGCTGCCGCTGATCGACGATCATTTTGTGTGCCAGTGACTTTGGAGCTCCCTGCTTTTCGAGGTTCGGACCCCGGGGACTTGGACATTGTGCCGCGGCCCTGTTCGGCTTGGATGCCTAGAAATATTGGTGGACTGCCGCCTGCACCTGCATCGCTGGCTACGCATTTGTCTATTGCAGAGAACCCCTCGCTTTCCCAAACGGCGAAACTGAACTCCTGTTCTTCATCACCCGTGCTGCGATTGCTGATGCATTTAAACTCTCTACTTGGACTTTTGCTCACTTGCGGACCGATTGACCCCCCTTGTCTACATGGTAGTCATCATTTTTTTCGATTGTGTGCTGGTCTTGTATTGAGTAGCTCATTTCACATTGTCATGTGGTGGGTGGGATTTGTGGTTCGGAAGGGATGGGGGTGATATGTACGACTCCTGGTGGATTATGGGTGTGCGACTTCGTGGCGCAGTTGTTTGTACCCATAGCGCGGTGGGAGGTCCCCTTCTCTGTAAGTTTTACGGCGCTTGAAATGGTGTCGTCCTGGTCTGTTTTTTGCTGCGATTATCTGGTTGGGCGGAGGGCTGCGGCCGACCGTATTGATTTCTGTTCTCATGCTCCTCCCTCCTGTTTTCTTTATTTCTGTTTATGTTTCTTTTTGTCTCGTTCTTCTCTCTTTCTTTTCTTGCTATATTTCGGGTTCTGGTTTAGGGCGACAGGCACGCTGTCTGAAGGGTAGGCCATAGCCTTCTACAGGGGTGCAGGGTGGGATGGGTGGGTTGGGTTCTATTTGTTGTTTGTTTTATAGTTCTATGGCCCTTTTGTATTTCTTTATAGTAATGCCGCGTCTGTCCTTGCCTCCCGTGGTATGTTCGGGGTGGGGTGTGTGGCGTCGTTGATCCTCCTCTTATGGGTCGGTTGCTTTTCATCTCGATTGCTGTACCCTCCTTGTTGCTGATACTCCTGTTTTCTCCTGTACTCTCGCCACGGGGCGCCTGTTTCGGCGTGGTCTTCTTTCTTTCGTTTTTGTATTTCATTTCCTATCATTTTTCCGCCTTGTCCTTCTCCCCTTCCCCTCTTTCACCCCCTCTCCCCCCTTTTCCTCGCCCCCCCCATTTTCCTAGAGGTCACTATGACGGGTTAGTTTTTGATGTAATGTATATCCGATCCCTCTGTTCTGGCTCGGCTGTGATGTTGGGTGGTGGGCATGTAAAGATTATAATGATCATGTGTCGATTGTGTCTGAATTATCCCTATCTCCCTGTGTGTATTGTGTTGCCTCTCCTGTATTACGGTCCCATACCCCCTTATTGTCGCTGAGGATGGTTTTGGGACTTCGGACTCCTCTATATCGAAAGTGAGCCTCTCGTACCCCTTATCCCCATATTATAAAATTAACCTTCTTCGCTCCTGTTTCTTGGCCGTCTGGTTCCTATGTGTTTTCTCCCTTTTTACGATTGTATTGCCTCTGATTCTTGCTGATTGTATCTGTAATGTTTGCCTTGGAACCTCTGACCGCTTTACATATTGAGGCCGGCCGATTTGGTTGTAGGCCTAGACTTGTATATCCTTTTGACGCTAATAAAGGTTTTACAAAAAAAAAAAGTAAAAAAAAAAAGAAAGAAAATAACAGTAATAACACATGCTCCTGCCCGAGGGAGGTCTCACTGACAGGTTCAAGTCAGCATAGCTCACCTGGTTTGGGAGGCTTGCCAGCAAGAAGAGCACAAAATCGCCCACCCACTGGATCAGCTGCTGAAGGGACTGGAGCGTGCTCATCTCCAGCACAAACTCCTCAGTCTTCAGGTTAATCATCACTTTGTCGATGTCTGAAGACAAAAGAAGGACACACAGACACGTCAATGGGACAGACGTACAGGACAACTGATTTAAAGTAAATTTTTCAGTAACGAGCAACTATGTAAAAGGGGCACGTGTAAGAAGATATCAAACAACCCAGGGTGCATCCGCCAGAAGGAGCACGTTATGTTATTCACCTGTAACACTAACATTGCAGTTTATGGTCGCTTACAGCTGCACACGCTTGAATCCAGCCAGCTCAAACTCTGTGTAGTCAAGGTTTGAACAGCCAGATGAAACTCATTTTACCTTGACAGCAAAGGTTTCCAGTCACCAGAACAGGCATCCGTACCTGAACCAGTCTAACTGGCCTCGAGTGATCTAGGGAACTGAAAGACTTCACTTTTTGTCAAAAAATTGAATAAACTACTCTGTGACTTTAGAAGCCTTTGGAGTTTTATTAATTACAGACTCCCTGGATGGCGGGGGGCAAGCCACCCTGGTCACCGAGCGAGAATAAATACTGTCATAATAAGCTAATAATGTGTTGATGTTTTTGACTCCTCACATGGGAGGGCTATGCACTAGCAACGGAGAGAAGCCAGGAGTCTAACCTCCACGTGGTTGCCACTCTCGCGCCGGATTCCACTTAAGTCCAGGAAAGCCTGTGGAGTCACATTCTTGCTTGAGCTCTGGAGAGAAGGGCCAGCTACATGTCTTCAAAAGAAGCTAGGGATAAACTACCAGAGCTGTGATCTGATCTGTGCGTGTGGAGCCGAGGCACCGGCCCAGCTCATTGGAATGACCGGTATACACGCGCAAACAGTAACCATTAGCCCAAGGTGGCAAAAGGTCAAAGGTTGGTGTTAACCAGAACCTTATCAACTTTAATTTAAATTTTGCCGAAAAAACACTCCATGACACTGCTGGTTATCAAACTGCTTTTGGAATGCCACAGCATCCAAGCAGGGGATCTTTTATCGAAGGAGGTTTTATCTTCAATATAAGACGTTTCACTTATTGCTTTAATTACTGCTCATTTAATCACTGGAATGGTCTTCAACTTAACACAGGCAGAGCAGTTTGTAAGTATATGAACCGAGGACCTCCCATAGCATTTTTCTTCTGCAATATTTCTGTCCACGTAAAGCGTTGTAAGGTCTATTCTGGAACATATCTTAACTTGTAGCATCATTTTACATATGCATCTTCCAGAGACCGCGACTGCTTATAAAAGCAAAATGCCAGGCTAATTTGGGCCTGAGATGTAGCACTCAGTAGCAAAAATAGCAGCCCATACACGTTACTGTGCCAAGTCAAAACACTGTGCTATTCTCCTCAGAGACAGCTCTTGCCCACGGGCCAATGATGGCAGGGGCCTGCTTTTAACTACCTTCAGCAAGGGCTCTAATGAAGGATGAGACATTTTCTTCACCGGCTTGCAAAAAGCAGGGCCAACGGAGTTAGATTAGGAATTAATTAACGAGAGAGGTTGACGAAAAATATGTCGCTCATCAAACTAATTACCTAGGTATTTATAACAAGAGACAGTTTTGAATCTTATTATTCAATATCCATGAGCCCGGTTTCCTTACCTTCCTCGCAATGGTTACCATCTTTGTGTTTGCCAAATTTACAGCTTGTGATTTTCTTTTAACACAAAAAGACTAATGCAGTAAACAATCTTCGAAGCCATCTCAACGCTGTGTTCAGGAACACGGTATCATCTGCGTATTGTGATGATGTAAGAAGTCGCCGACAATTTCTTTTTTTAGGGGGGGGTATGTTGCACTACTGAGGCAGTAATTTAGATCTGATATTTACACGTTAAATAGCAGAAGAACTAACGAGTGAGTGTACAGGCTTTTACAGAAATGACTTTCTCCGCGCCCACCATGGCTTGCATCTTTGTATCTCTCTGTAGCATCTGAACAGCAGTAGAGGAAATGAAAAAATGTGTGACTTAAGTTTTTGCTAATAATCATTTCTATTATCTCTGTCGAAGGCACACTTAAAATCGACAAAACCTGCATAAGGGAGCGAAGAAAGAGTGACGACTGCTTGGCCCACACTTTGCAAACTTCACAAAAGTATTTATTTGTGGCCATTTAACATGTGCTGCTCTTTCACTGTCCAATAAGTCAATCGACACACACTGACACAACCGGCAGGGCGATGAAGAGCACAATATGGGACGGGGACACATACATTCACCCATTCATCTCTACTCCCTCCCCTAAGTAAGGTACTGGTCCCTTGACGGCTGCTACCACTGGGGTCAAAAAGTTGGAGATTCCTCTCGGACCAGCACAGGCTGAGGATCCCCAGCTCCCGGGCCAGGGAACAACCGTAGAATCACCTTCAACGCTGTAAGGCGCTACCAAGACATAGAAGATCTGGCAAAAAGGCAGACACCTGGCACTTAGAAAAGGACTGAAAAACTACCTGCTTTCTCCCATTTTAGAGGCCATGAGACACATTTTCCAAATCTCCCTGAAGTGCAAGATTGTTACAGCCTGAGGCAGCCAAACTAGAATGTATAAAAAAACAACAGCAGTACTGGCTCACTCACCGATATCTGTGATTTTGGAGCAGATTTCAGTCAGCCTGTCTCCGGGGCTTTTATCTGGGGTGTTAAGGATCGTGGGACGAAGCAAAGACTTCAGTGTACTGCTGACAGCAATCAGGAATAGCTTGGCGTGATAGTCGCAGACGCGGGCCACTGTGGAAGGGGACAACTTGCACAGAGATGCTTTCATGGCAACGATCCGCGTGGAAAGAACCTGTATGAGAAAGTACATAGGCAGGGTGAGTTATTTCTCTGTGGATATTGAAGCTCAAGTCTCTAGAATCTAGAAACAATACAGGGAGGCAAGATGCGTTCTTCCATCGTGGATGTCCAAGCCTATAGATTCAAGGTGAAGAACCACAGAGAAGGGCTAACTAACCCCCATAGATGTACACATCTTGCAGAATATGGGTGAGAAACAAGAGGCAATAAATTGATAACCTGTTCCAAACCTTCCAAGCGGCTATCTTAGAACGTCCTGGTGCTCACTGGAACCTCTGCCCTTGCCCGACAGTAGTGAGAGCCTAGGATAAGACAGCTTTAACTTGGCCATGCCAAGTATTGCTGCTCTAAAACCAAAAAAAGCTAACAAGTCTCTTGATCTGCCAGCACAACTGGCAATTGCATTTAACTAGATACCATATGAAAATAACCACTGTTCTGCTGTAACCATCCAAATCACTCCTGGATTATTTGCATCAAATGAACATTGATTAATCTACCATTTACTGCCAGGGAACCTTCTCAGGAACCCCGAGGAAGGAGCGCTGCCCAGAATCTACTTGAAGAACCCGGTTGATTCCCCTCACTTAAGGTAACTCCAGATGTCGAGTCAACTGTCTGCCACGGTTAACTTTCTTCACTGCAGCAACCCTGCAAAGCGCTGCCCACAACCATCTAAAATGTATTGATTACAGCAAGGGAACCCATTGTGCTCTTACATCAGGGGACTCAATCAGAACACTGTCAGACCCAGTTTTGGAAATACAGATTACTTTTGAAGAGAAGCCATGAGAGACAAAGACTGTTACAAAAAAAGAATCATATAGATAACATTTGGTTCGGGAATACTCCTTCAGTGAGCTACAGCAGACAAACCTCAAGAACACCTTTTAAAAGTAACTTGAGAACTCCTACAATGAGACCGCGACAACAAATTCTCATACTGAAAAAGGATTTCATACACAGACACTTAAATGTACTCTGGCCCAAACCCAAGCCTGACCCGAATCCTAACTTTAACCTACAGCCTCATCCTAAGCAAACCCTTCCTTAACCTCTGGCTCTTTTCCTAATCTGCAACTTATCATTTTTCCCTAGTTTTCCAGCTTGTTAACTTTTATTTATATGTTTTTACCCAACCATCTAGAAATGAATACCTTTTAGGTGTTTTTTTGTGTTGTAGCGATCTTAAAAAGTATTTTTTTAGTAGGTCCTTTCCTTGTAGTGGTTCCTCTAGAAAGGTACTTTGATGCAATGGCTTGTCTCCCTAGTGGCTCCCAGCACATGGTGTTCTGTCAAGGCCGACTCCCACCAATCCTCCATAGAGCAGGACCTCAAATCACTGAAGAATCCAATTAATTAAGTGAAGCTAGTTAGAGCGGACAGCCCCTCAGTCAGCAGCAGTCGTCTGTATGGGCACACCCAGGGACAGCCACAATTGGCTGTTTTCACAGCTTCAATTCAGTTACAGCCTTTCATATATTGTCTGTATGAAAGAAAATGAGATACTTACCTGTAATTATAGTTCTCCAGAATTGGAATCTTTCATAGATTCACAGACTTGACTCATTCGCGGTAGTTGAGAAGGGAGTCCCCCGTACCATACAATAGTAGTAGAATGATAAATATAAAGCAAGAAGACCCTAGGTCTTACTCCAGCTACTCCAAGTAGCTGCCCTGCACATGTCCAGGAGTGGCACACTCACCAACAGTGCAGTTAATGCTGACACAGCTCTAGTAGAACGAGAATGGAATGATGTCTGCAATGATGACTGATGGTAAAAATAGTATAGCAACGGAAATCCATCTAGCGATGCTTTGTTTGGATAGGGGCTGACCTTTTCTATGTGCACTATACGCTACAAAAAGTGGTTCGTTTTTCTGAAGGACTTAGTTCTATCATTGGTAGAACTTGATGCACCTTTTAATGTCCAAAGAACGAAGAGCCCTTTCCGATGAACTTGAAGGATTCGGGAAGTAGGTCCTCAAAATAACAGGCTCATTAAAATGAAAGTCCGAGGGGACTTTAGGAATAAATTGGTGATTTGTATGCAGAATAATCCTTTCATGTTTAATTTGTAAGAAAGTTTTTTGAATCGTAAGGGCTTGAATCTCACTGACGCGTCTAGCCGATGTGAGCACTACTAGGAGCCACCGTCCGGGATAGGAACTTTAAGGTGGATCTGTGGATGGGCTCGAAAGGCTGCTTTGTGACTTGTGAGAGAACATTGTGAAGGTGCCAGGAAGGAGGTGGAGGCCTGAATAGTGGGAAGTCCATTCAGAAATATTTTAATTATCCTGGAGTACCATAGAGAGATTGTGTTGTGTGATCGCCTAAAACGATAAATGCCGGCCAGGTGAAGCCAGATGGAGGCAAGAGCCAAATCTGAACGTGCCAAGTGCAGCAAGTAAGGTAATATCTGCTCCAGTGAGGAAGAGAGAGGGTGAATTTGGTGGTTGGCAGCATAAACAAAATCTCTTCAATTTGTAAGAGTAGGTCTTATTAGTGTAATCATTTCTTGCCTGGGTGAGTACAACAAATGCGTAACACGGCCCTCTGATAAGCCTAGCTGGTCATCCACACTACCACAAAAGAGAGCGTTAGTGTTATCTACTTTTGCCTCTGTAAACCTCTGGGGATCCACTTGACTCACTTTGGCAAGTATATACAGAGATAGATTCCTACACAGGGTCTGAAGAGACTTTTCTTCTCCTTGTCAGACATGATGTAGTCTGAGAAAAATAAAGGTTAAAACCTTTGGAGTAGTCAAGAAACAAAGGCTACCGACTAATATCTGTAAAGAAAGCTGAGCAGAGCTCTGAGGAGATTCCCTAGCACACCTTGCGGTAGAAAATGTAAGGTACTGGAGCTTCTCTCAGGAGGGTTCTAAAGGGTGTTGCAGCCGGATTCTCTGAGACACGAGTCTGGTCTCTTTTCTAAAGTGACTATAATTGACTATAAAGGTAAAAGGCCTACAGCCTTCTTGCTTTATAGTTATTGTACTACTACTATTGTAAGGTACCGTGGACTCCCATCTCGACGATGGGGAATGAAAGTTCCAGTACTGGAGTAACTTGGGGGAATGTCGGGTGGTCCTTGCCGACAGACAAATCCAGTGCATGCCAATGACCTTTAAATCATGTTTCCAGCCCAGACACTTGGGGTTAGGCTTGGCGGGTTGGGCACACAGACGCACCAATCAACCGCTATGCCCTTTGGGCCATATCCAAGCCTTGGAATGTGGTGGAAGGTCGGATTGGCTCGGGAAGCGCTTCCATCACCTCCTTTCAGAATCTGGGTATCATTTCTACAGGGTAACGGGGTTTATCTCCATCAGAAGGCAATGCAAAACACTGGAGCCAAGTGAAGCAAATAAGGAGCAATGTGACAACAAGACATGCTGTTCGATTGAAATCATGTATGAAGTCAATTCCATTTAAATAAGTAACAAGGTACTGCAGAGGGTGATCAAGCCTCTCGACACACCTTGGTTGGAGATTTAAATACTCACATTTTAGACCTTGGTCAGATCACAGTGCCTAGTACTCTATTCCGGGATGTACTGTTTGAAATTCATTAACATGGACTTCTATATGAGATCTGAGTAGTCTGACTAAGGATGTCATTACTTTGAAGACGTTCGGCTGCTGGAGTATTCTGCGGAGCAGATGAAGCATACAGAAACATTCATTGAACTAATTGACAAAGCTGTCAAGTGCCTCTTTTGGAGGAATATACTTTCATCATCAAAGAGGGTTTTTATTGGACTACAGTCCTCTCAAGCTAATTGTCTGGGACAGTAACAAGTTAAGAAAAGTTGCTTCTGTGGCTAAGATAATGTCATAGACTACTGCAGATCTGAGGATGAACGTGCTGCCGGCACGGAATATAAACGCCTACAACTGTGATGGAGGCTTCGTTTGTCAAGGGGTGTTGTCATCCTGCAGCTCTCAAAGTGCTCCTATTATTTTAGAATGAGCAATTAGCGTGCCTCAGTCCTCCAGTTTCAAGAAGAATCTAGCTGAAATGCAGTCAAGGAGGCTACAGACACTAAAAGAATAATGGTCATCAATTGTCTTGCCATTAATGCAGCAAGACTGTTATTAACTGTGATCAATGCCAAAACCTCTTTTTCTAATGGGATGCTAATTAAGTCATTGGCAACAATGGTCAATGTCCTTTCTTAAATCGATGTCTGAGCTTCTCTAATGGCAGATGGCAAGTATTTAAAGATAGTGGAACTGAAGCAGGAGAAAGAGGGCCCAGATGAACACATTAATTTACTGGTCGCAAACCTTACAATTTGGTAAAATCGTGGGTTTGCAACCAGTAAATTTGTTTTTTCGAATGGAGTGATTCGGTAAGAGGTTACTGAATCACTAAATCGGATTAGGAAACACCAAAACGGTATTTGGAAGGGGCGTTTTGACGGGGGTTCCTTCCAAATACTGGTTAATGATGTCGACCTGCTAACGTGCAAGGTGCCACTGCGAGTCAAACAATATTGGCTCACAATTACACGTGAGGAGTCAATATTACACGTGGGAGGGAAGACGAGCTGTAAACCACTGAAAAGATCGGCTCTCCAGCTCATCTGTGGAGGTCGTGAACAGCTAGTTTTTTTTAAAAGAGTGCGAAATCACCCCAGGAAATTGGCGACAGCCTCAAAGACCCTTTGTTTTATTTATTTTTGGAAGGCGTGGGGGAGGGTTGGTGGAGTCAGAGGGCCTCTTTGGTAGTCCTTTGCATGAGGCTCCACCCCCTCCTCACACAGTGAAATATATGTTCAGGTTGGCAGGTCTGCTGATGGTGTATATTAGTTGTTAGCGACCAAAATCCAAATAGTAACATTTTACTGACTACTGAAAGGTAGTAACGCATTCACAAATGGGAAGGAGTCCTCAAGGGGACCCATTCCCCATTTAAGGGTCACACATTTTTATCAGGAATAGGCAGTGGTCCCAAGGACCACTGCCTACTCTTAAAAAAAGTTCTCAAAACCTAATTTATTTCTTTATTTTACATGTAGCCTGTTTTCCTTTAAAGAAGAGAAGTTTCATTAAAAACAAAATCTTTGTTTAAGATGGATCACAGACATGGTAGTCTTTGATATGGCAACACATCTTAATGGGTTGCAATTTGCAACCTACCTCATTAATATTCATAAGGTAAGTTGATTCCGACACACAATGATTTGGATTTTTAAGAACTGACCTATACGTTTATAGGTTGGTTCCTAAAAATCTTTACTGGTGGCAAAACATACTGGTCGAAAATTGCGACTAGAATTTTGCGACCAGGGACCGTACACATGGCCTGACGTGCTGCTGTGATTTATTTTGTTCAATTAAGGAAAACAGCCTCACTTTTCAACACAAGGTACATTTACTGCACCTGACAGAATACAAACTTAAGTTTCTCAAAGGACCGAGTGGAGCCGCAACAAAAGCTTCTGCTCTACAACAGTAGTAAGTACTAGATCTCTCAGTCATTCTGTCCACCTAAGAGAGCGTTAATTTTCAAAAGACCCCTAACACTGACCAAGTGGAATCAGATACACACACTCCCTTCATGGTCACACGTAACTGGCACTTGAAATAGAAGCACTTCAGAGCTATGAAGACACCAACAATCAAAACTGTGAAAAAGCTTAGCCTGCGTTATTTATGTTGTAGCAGAACAAGTAGGTTTGGTTAATTTCCAACTTGAAAACTAAGTTGATTCCAAGAAGATTCTGAGGCTCATGTCAAAGTCCTCAGGGGCTGGTTACTCGCTGGTTTTGTTGACGCCTGGCAGTATAACTAAGTGAAGCATCTCTTCTCCTGTGGACGGGGAGAGGAGCTAGACGGGGAGGTCATCGCAAACTGCCTCCCTAAGGTGTTTCATTGGTTGGACCCACAAGCAACTGAAATGACACCAGGACAAGACTGAGGTCGTGATTTTTGGGGCTTCTTCCCCATACCTCTTGGGATCTCGCTGGCCTTAAGATTCCCCCCGGAGGGCCCTCAACCGACCTCTGTAAGGAATCTAGGTATCAAATTTGATAGCACCCTCTCCTCTCAACCTCAGATCCAAGCTCTGATCAGTTCCTGTTTCGGTATACTACGGATGCTGAAAAGACTCCTACCTCTCCTGCCCGAGTCGGCTATGAAGAAGGTTGTCCAGGCTCTGATCACCTCGAGACTGGATTATGGTAACGCCCTTTACCTTGACCTCCCAGAGTACCTTCTGAGTAGACGTCAGGTGGTGCAGAACTCGGCGACCAGACTCCTACTTAAACTACCCCCTAGTTCTCACATGACGGCTCATTTAAAGGCCCTTCACTGGCTCCAAGTGAAAAAGTGGGTACAATTTAAGGCCATGGTTTTAGTGCACAAGGCCTTGCATGGCTCAAGAGCAGGCTACCTGAGAGAGAGGATTCAGGACTACATTCCGGCCCGCACTCTGTGTTCTTCTTCTGCACAACTGGCGAAAGTCCCTCCGATCCACCAACTTAGAACTGATGGTAGAGCCTTTTCGTGTTTGGGGCCCCTTAATTGGAATAAGCTCCTGAGGGACTTGCGCCAAACCAGTGAGCTTCCCGCTCTTAAAAAGGAACAGAAAACTTGGCTTTTCACACAATCCGTTTAGTTTTACAAGCTGGTGCTGTATGTCTTTAGCGCCGGGACACTCTTCGGAGTAGCTGTGCCCTATATAAAGTGCTATAACATAACCTAACATGAGAGGGTTATGCAGAACGTACAACTTTCCGATTCCTGTAGTAAAACACAACCATGCTGTCCCCTGGCAATCATGGGAACGTTTGAGGACATTTAAGAAGGCGACTAACAGATGGAGGAAGAGCTGTTTCTGCACACTGACGTACAAAGGATACAAGTTAGATATTAAAAATAAAGCGGAGAAATAATATTTGTTGTTAATATCAGAATCTTCTTAAATATGATAAGTGGCACATACTTGCGGTCTTCACCATTTAATCTCAGCTCATTCCATATTGGCTGCTCCCACCCGCCTCTGGAGCAGCTCGAGACGTTTGAAGCGGGTGAGTACGGCTCAAGTGGGGGATGGAGGTCAATGCTCACCTGCTGCAACGCGGCGTTCTGGCGCATGTACTCCTCGTGCAGCTTCTCCACCAGGTTCTGCACCATGCCAGACTGCACATGCAGCAAGATGTCCCACCAGTCGTAGCCGGTCACCATGCAGTACTCCAACAGGAACAGGAGGTGGCAGAGCGAGGTGTTTAGGTCCAGCATATGGCCCATGGATGGGGAAATGCGCATCAGGCTCAGCTGAGGGGGGACAGGAAGAGAGAATGAGGGTGAGGGGCAAGATACAGGACAGGAGCAGCAAATTACATAAACTGGGGGGAGAGAGCATAAGGGCGAGGAGAAGATACAGGAAAGGCAGAGCAAGAAGAGGAGAGGGGAGACAAAACAGAGCATGAGTGCGATGGTCAAGATACAGTGCAATGGGAGATAATTACACAATAAACGGAGGGAGCAGAAGCCCGAGCACAAGATACCCAACAGGCGAAGTGAGAACAATAGGAGCGGAGAGGCATGAGGGTGAGGGACAATATACAGGACAGGAGGGGCACGAGTACAAGGCGAGGGGAGGCAAAAAGAGCTTGAGTGATAGGGACAGTGTACAGGACAGGTGGAGCGAGATCACCAGAGGAATGGGAACAGAAACCGAGAATGAGGGTGAGGGAAAAGATACAAGAGTCAACATCAAGGGTGGCACAAGAGAAACTAAACAATCTTACTTTTTTAATATATTTATTTTATTAATTTCAAAGGCAGAAAAACAATAAACAATCTTACCTTTCCGTGGTTATCAATCCCGACCAGAGCTAGCGACGTCCAGGACATCTGCATGGCTTTGAAGTGCACAGAGGGGCCTCCGGCACGCTGGCGCTTCACCGCCTGCTCGTCCACTGGGCGTTGGGTGGCAGAGCCATAGTACACCGCCATCGTTTGCAGGGAGAGGCGGTGCACAATGTGGGCAGTACCGTCATGAAACGCCAAAGCCAGGCCTTCGAGGGAGGGAAATGAAGAAAAGTTGTGGGCAAAGCCTGCTGCGGACTAGTCTCTTAATACGACATTTGCTTCTAAAATGAAAGGCTGTATCTATCTTGCTCTCCCTTTCAGCCATTCTTGAGCAAGAAAAGGGTGAATATATTTAAATAACAAAAGGTAGGTTCTGTCCAGCTGCTACATAGGGAGTTAAAAAACACAATAAAACAAACAAAAAATATTTTTATTCTACACAGGTTTGAGCTGTTGGAGTTGGATTAGCAGAGAGTGTCAAAGTGAGGCTTAAACTGAGAGACACCATTATCTTTAGTTTATCAATGAAACTGGGGGAATCGTCAGGAGACCATAAAAGGACAGAAGCAGGTTCCACACTAAAAAGTAAGGAACAATCTTGTCCTGAGGACTTCAAGGGCGCGGACAGTGCAGACCTTCAAAAGTGAGACAAGCAAACAGAAAGCATGACCTGCCTCTTAGAGGAAGGAAGGTGGTGAAAGGCCACACAGGCAGGCGAGTCCTGGCTGTTGCAGATGTTTTGGCCTTACTCGCCATTTAACTAATTTATTTCATGCATAAAAATCTCAGTCATATTCATGCTAGTATTTGCCTCACACAGTGTCACTTGTGCTTACAGGCCTCAGGTAAATCACTCATCTGACTCTATATGCAGCTAAGAATACTCTTTTGCAAAAACGCCTGTTCTGTTTCTAGCTAAAGATGGCTCCATTATTTCCTAATGTTAATTTTATTCTATGCCTGCTCTGAGCTGAAGGTCTAAGCATGCTGTGTTCTCAGCTTACGCCGGTGTCCTGGCAGCTCACCCTGTCCTCGGCGGCTGCGGTTTGCCATCTCATCTCAGGGCCTATGATCCAACATGAATCCGCAACCCAACACACTCTGAACAATATCACAATGCTGTCTTTACACAGTTGTTACACTCACCCAGGCCAGGGTAGAACTTTGTTTCGTTGGCCACTTTCAGATCGGTTGTGGTCAGGGAGATGGGCAGCTTGGGCAGCGCCACGGCTGAGACGCGGTCCAGGTCGTTGGTGGCAGAGAGGATCCGCCATTTCAAGATCATCGGCTGCTTGTCTCCCACTGAGAAAGAAGAGAGCTCAAGTTACTGCGTCAGGCGTGAGCCAAAGGGATGCATTCCTGTCACAGGACGGATGCATCAGGCACTCTAGAAAAGAGCTATGGCAACCATAAGTCATGCAGAATTACCAGCCCTTGTAGATGTGCCTGAACATCTCGATTTTTGTATCAGGGAATCAAAGACGCAGGGTTTGAACCATAAACACTGGTTTATAGGGAACTAGTGCACTTGGCATAAAAAGGGTGTACTATGATAGTTGGGTATTATTTATACACACACAGAGCCTTCATTTTAAAGCAACTGCCTTTGCACAGTGCTCCATATGCGCAAACCCTATCCAAGATGCCGCAAAGTCAAATTTGGGTTGTGCAGTAACTCAAAAGAACTTCCACTGTCAAATAACATGGTAAAATGTAGTTCTTCATGAGCTAGAGATGGGGTTTACAAGGTTTGTAGCAATGTGGTAATGAGGTTCAGATTTAAAAAATCCTGACTGCCTTTACCAGGGGATAATGAACTAACCAATCAACCTGCTCTGTGAAATGGGACAATATCTGCAGTGGTAATAAAGGAGGAAGGTTCGGGCTTTTCAACATTGGGAACAAACCTTTTTAGGTCTCGCCTGTCGATGCGCATGCGCATCGAGCAAGCGAGACTATAGGGGCTCATCGACTCTTTATCTAACTTGCAAGGAATCGTGGCGATTCCTTGCAGTGCCCGTGACTTTTAAGCTCAATGCGCATGTGCATTGAGCTTAAAAGCGCGTGCACAGCCGCCCGCATTCCTCCGACACCTTTGAAGTGAAGCTTAGCTTCACTTCAAAGGCCCGGCTTCTTCACACCCACATGCCGCTCTGCCCCGCTCCGCCCCCTCCCCTGAGTCAGCACTGCAGAGAAAGCCGCCTCACGCTTTGAAGCCTGTGCATCGACCATTATCTTTCGCCTTCCTTCTCGCTCACTTAAAATGGCTTTCCAGTCACCACGGGTGGCGGCAACACGAAGCGCAAGTCTTTTGTTGCTTCGAACGAGATATGCAAGTAGCCAGCCTGAACGCCTCACCCCGGATTCCTCTGTTTGTACACGCTTGATATATTTTATTCCTGCAGTATTTGTTAGGCTTCGGTGGGAGAAATGACACTCATTTCGCGTACACAAATGTTTTTTTGAATCTGAGCATATTTATACAGAAGCCCTTGTGTTGTATGGAAATGAGATTAAACATGTATTACCACCTCCGAACCTTATTGTTTTTATTCTTTTCTATTTGCCTCGTACAACGCATTTTGCACCTTCAATACAAGAACTATCGCATATGGCTACACGTCTAGGCAGGAGGAGTACATGATTTCGAGAATGCCCTATTAAACTGCATTATTTTGGCGTATACCATAAAATCGGTGCAACTCCCACGGTCTGACTACCAGTTACAGTCCCCAGGGGGTTATTTCTCCATAAGACCCTAGTACTGTTCGTGGTCTTTGCAGTTGTGTCGCACGTGCATTCGGCTTCTGTGTACGACTCCGGCCTCAGTCTCTACCTGGGGGAGGGGGTGGGCTGGGCAGCTCGGTTCTCCTGCCTGTGAGCGTCGCACGCACTATGCTTGTCGCAGCTCTACACAATGCTTGTCGCAGCTCTACACATTTCACGCACCGGGCGCCACGTGTTTGAGTATATCTCACGCACCCTGAATCTCGTACAGGCATGGTACCGGTGTTCACCTCACACACTTTGTTTTTGAGAGTCACACACAACACGCTTATGTTTCCGAGTATCTCACACTATTCCTGCGTCTGTGAGCATCTTCCATGTTATTTTTTTCATTTATTTTATTTAATGCGATTTTATATAGCGCGAATATTATCCAAGGTGTCAGAGCGCTTTACAGGGGCATCACAGGCACACACCAGGCGTCTCGAGAGCGTCAGACTCGCCCATACTCGGCGTCTATCTCACACCCGTGTGTGTGAGCCTCTCGCGCTCTGAGCGGTTCACACGCACTGTACACGCTCGTATTCTCACACCAGGGTTACCCTGTGTGGTAAAATCACACACAGGGCTCGTTTGTTGGCACCTCACACCAGTTTCCCATGTTAAACGATCTTTTCCCACCTCACACTTCTGTGTTTCTATTCCTTCTCCACCTTCCCGTGTGTGAGGAGCCCCACGCATTACATACAAAATGCTTCATGTGTTTGTCTCCCACATACTTGAGTTTGTTGTGCTTGTGTTGTGAGCATCTCATGCACTGCTCTTTTGTGACCTTGTGCGGTGTACTCGCTTGGAAATGTTTCTCACAGTTTTCAAGTATCTCCCTCGGGCTCTCGTGCTGTGTTCATCGCAAACACCACACTTCTGAGTACCACCCACACACAGCCACCTCGTTCTGTATATCGAACTATGCTCATCATTGTGCATTTCCCGCTCCACATCAGGGCTTCTCGCGCGTGTACCTGTATCTCACACACGCCCGCGCATCCTAGCATCTGGCATGCTGCAAGCTTTTCATATTTGTAAGGTTCTCGCACCGTGCGTCTCCTTTTGCACCTCACTATGATACAGGCGTGAGGCGTCTCATAACTCACTCACCCTCACTCACACTCACTCACACTCAGTCACTCTCACTCACACTCAGTCACCCTCACTCACCCTCACTCACCCTCAACCCCTCACTCACCCTCACTCATCCTCACTCACCCTCAACACCTCACCCTCACCCTCACCCACCCTCAACCCCTCACCCTAACTCACAATAACCCTCCCTCACCCTCACCCTCACTCACTCTCACTCTCACTCACCCTCAACACCTCACTCACCCTCAACACCTCACTCACACTCAACTCCTCACTCACCCCCACCCTCACTCACCCTCAACACCTCACCCTCACACAGTGCAATAGGTCTCACAGGATTTTTAGTTAAAGCTTTTACAAATGTTTATTGCTTTTTTGATTTGTAATTCTTTAGCATTGGCTACAAAAAATAAAAATGCAAAAGATTTACAACAAAAAACCCATAAACAATTCTAAATGCACTAACTCTAATGCTGCGAGACCTATTGCATTTCCAATGCTTGTTTTCCTTCTTCTCGGTGATGTTCAGCA
The DNA here is from genome assembly GCF_964261635.1 of Lissotriton helveticus. NCBI lineage: Eukaryota > Metazoa > Chordata > Amphibia > Caudata > Salamandridae > Lissotriton > Lissotriton helveticus. Next base: position 9,582,515 of record NC_136073.1, on the reverse strand, counting down.
TCAACAGCTGCAAAGCCAAAATGTTGCCTAACGGCTTTCAAAGGGGAGTCCTATTGGCTCTGCCAATGCTTGTTGTTTTATGACCCTGATGACATTACTAGACGGTGTCAAGGTGATGTTTCAGAAAACGTAATGAGCATGCTCCTAGAGAGACCTTGATATTGAAAATTCAGATACCTGGAGACCTCAAGGGAGATTTTTATAAGACACTCCAGGGAATTAAAATCTAGTCAGAAAGGAGTCAAATCAGCCAACTCTATCTTCCCCCACTAAGTGCTCAAGCTTCTTTTGGCAAAGGCGGCAGGAAGGGAAGGGAGGAGGAGGAAGAGGCACAATACAAGAATCAGGAGAATCCCAGACTCTAACTCATAACCGTGCTGGTGAAAGGGATTCTGTGTCCATCTGGAATTTATCCCAACGTGAGCTTTCCGGCACAGAAATAGGAGAGCTGAACAAGGGCTTTTCTTTTGTCCCTTCAGCCATTCAAGATCCAATTGAATCCAAAATGGAGGTCCTTCAGTTCCTTTGTAAAGTACAATAAAAAGGTTTTCGCTGTCAACGAACCCCCCCACTGAAGAGAATCAAAGCGGCCTTAAGAACAAATCGAGTTTTTGTTTGGCAACTACAACTATGTCTCCGCAAGTATTGGCTTCGAAAATACTGTGTTGAGAGCAATGATGTAAATACTAAAGATACCTACTTTAAGCATAATTGTACCAAATCAGAAACAGAAGCAGTTCATCAATTGAACACAAATAAATCCATCCTAAACAAACCAGCAGATAAAGGGGTTGGGGGGATAGTAAATGCTTTCAGAAATCACCTCCAGAAATGTTAGGTCGGCTCCACAGAGGCGCCACCAACGTCAGTGAAGCCAGTTCTGCCTTATTTTCACACTCCAAAGGACAAAAGTAAAACAAGCATTGGCAAAGCCAACAGGTCTCGCTTATGAGAGCTATTAGCTTTGGCAATGTTTTTTGCCATGCAGTACAGCAGCGTGGATGTCTTGCTGTGCGAATAAAACACATTTTAAAAAGTGTTATGATGCAGCCATGGCTAATGCACCTTCTTTTTCTTCCCCAGGGTTCCTTAGCTCTAGATGCATTACAGTTACTTTTTAGGTCTCGCCTAGACGTAAGCAAAGCGAAGCTTTGCTGTCTGGCGAGACAACTTATGTAGTTACTTTTCGAGGAATGTGGACAGCAGAGTTCCACGCGCTTTCCCTTGCCGAGATTGAACCTCGGGGGCGCGCACGTCATAAAGCCTCACTCACGCATGCGCACATACACAGCCATACACACACTGCATACACACACGCACCCCCCCTTAAACAGACACACGCGCACACAGACAGACAGACACACGCACGCACACACACACTCAGACACACACCTCTCCTCTCCCTCAACACACTCACCTGTTCTGGCGGTGCTCGGCGGCGGTTCTGGCTCTCGGGCGGCGGTAGCGCTTTGCGGGGCTCTCTCACCACATGAGAGCCCTGCCTTCCCCATGCGCTCGGCCGCTCTTCACCCGGTCCCCCATCTCGGGACCGGGACTCGATCAGGAGCCCTCGGGGCTCCTCGGACAGTGGCTTCCCTCTCGCGCCGCGATGGGGGCGGGACTTCCGGTTGGGGCCGCGCTGCGATTGGCCGGCTGCCCAACCGCTTCCGGGTCGTCGCAGGCAGCGCCGCAGCCCGGCGGGGACTCTACAAACTCCTGGGCTGCGGCGGTGAGTTGAAGGCACACGAGGGGCGGGCCCCTCTCTGATTTAAGTATACCGTGAGGAAGGCACTCGCACACACACACTCACACAAACAAACACACCCAGCGACACATATCAAGGCTCTAATAACGGGTATCTAAATATCTCCGCCATTATGATGTGAAGGCGACATTTCTCAAAAGAAGCGTGCTCGTTTTTTTCTTCTCTTATTTGGGCACTGCGCCTAATTAAAATGAGGCCACACGCTGCACAAACAGTGTTTCTGAACTGTGCCTCACTAAATACTGAACCGCATAATCACTGCTTAGCATCCACAAATTAATGACTAGCGATTTTTAAACAGCTGACAAATGTGAAAAAATGTAGACTTCGGAATACAAAATAGGTTGACATTTTGTTACGAACGAATGTTGGTATTGCGGCCGCAGTTTGTCAGAGGGATATCTTGCGATTACAGAACTGTTCGGCACGCAGTTTTTATGAGCTATTGCAAATGTTTAAAACAGTGTACAGCTATGTAAACGTTGCTTGATCTATGTGTGGCTAGATTAGCGTAATATTTACATGCGAGCTGCAATGAAGGATGATATGTGGGGATGAGCTGAAGTTACGTATTTGTCAATGGTTTATTTATTCCAGAGTCTCAGAAAGTCAAATGCACTTTCATGAAATAATGTCTCCTCTTTTGTTGTTTCAAAGCGCCTAGGCCTCAAATGTGGACTGAAAAGCTGTAGTTAAATACCAATACAGTACAATACAATGTTTGGTGTGTCTGAATGAGATTTAAACCCCTTATGTTATCGCATTAAGATACGACTAAGTGCATTAACGTGTCAAAAGTAATTGTGCGAGCTTTCTATTTGTTTAGTTTTGGACATGCTCAAGATTTGTTACTCAGGCTTACCTAACATAAGAATAAAAGGAGCCACTTGTGAGTCTGTTGTGGCCAGCGAACTCTCCTCAGCTGTTGTTCCAAGCGGTTGACTAAACCTATTGTGGCTTCAATTAAAAATGCGTTTCAAGGGCTTATTCAGGCTCTCTATATCCAATGAGCAAATATGTGCACAAAGTGCCACGCATAAACATGGCCTATGCCCTCCACACGGTTCAAAATACCCCATTTTCTGACTCAGTTTCTGCACACCTACACTGCCCTCTACCTAAAGAAAAAAACATCCAGGCAGCTTACGGTGTGACCCCAAGGCCCAGCCCAAAAGACGCAGTGAACAACATGGGTGAAAGGAGCCCCGGCTTATCTTGGCCCACACCAATGCTTGACAGAGGCTTGTGTTCGCAAAGTGCGTGTGAGTTTTTTAAATGCTGTACTCAGTGATTTGTAGTCCTTAACAATTGCACTGCTGAATGTGGACTCTCCTATTGGCTATCGTGATTGGAACTGAACGTTTTCTGTCCAACCCATACAGCCCAGTTTTCATTTCCTTGTACTTTGCCTGTTATAACGCTCGTAAAAGTGCTCTCGGGTCATTTGTTGTGCTACCAATCTCACTGCTGCATGCTGTTGTCTCTCCCGCTTGTGCCTATTAATGTGCATCTTCCATCCAGTCCATGCAGATGCCATGCCGGTCTATTGTCCATAGCCTTTTGTTTGGTCTTAGCTTCTTTAAAGTAATGCACTCGGGTCACAGGTGGTGTACTATGCTTACTAGTCTTATCTGCATGTTGTAGTCTTCCACGTAGGTATAGAGTGCTACGGGTGCTATCCCCTCTCCTTCTCAAAATACCAATTAGAAGCTCTTCCAGCACTGGATCCCGTGATTCACTTAAATACCTTTTCGTATGCCTAGATGCGCTACCTGATCGCCTAATCATGGCCGTTTTCGTCTCACGCATTGCAGCGGACATTCTAAATGGTCGCTACAAATTTGAGCGCGGCGATCGCTTCTGAGCCCCTCTCTTTGACATGCTCACCCATTAGGCCACAAGCATGCCAGTTTGATTAGCGAAGGCACGTCGCCATGTTCACTGCGGCAACTGGATAATCGGTGCAGCATGAATCCATGAACAACTCACACCACTAGCATGCTCACAAACGTTGCGAGCATTCACAGTTTTTAATTGTTCATTTTACTGCTCAACACTGTGGTTTGATGCATGTTTTGACCACAAGCTCCAACAAATCGGCATAAGCACTGATCCCTTACCAATATTGACCGACCTATAGTTAAAAATAGCCACTTGTGGTAACTTGGCATAATGGGTTTTATCGACAGGTGGCATTTCCCCTCTCCGTAAAGGGTTGAACTTACACCTGTAGTGCTGCTCACTATTATGGTCAGCAGCGCTGATACTGCCCACTCCTTAATACGGGCACTGATGTTTGGAAAATAGGGGATGTACACTCAGATGAACATGCCCATTGCTCTTGGGTACCAGGCTGGACTACCTTCTCAGGCATGACCCCTGCTACTAGTTCTCTCCATAGGGTGTTGTGTGGTTCTGCAGTGTGGCATACTTGTGTGGCTGGAGAAGGCTCCAATACCTTCGGGTCATATTCGGCCTATATAAAACTACAGAAAACATTGGTTGAATTGGTACGTAGATCAGTTAGTTATGGGAAATCATGGGCTCTTGTGCTCCTTGAAAGGGATGCACGGTGGGCGTTAGTGCACTCCTGTAGTGGCTGCTCCGGTTTCACTCCGTTCCCCCCTCCCCTTTGGCTGCAGACGGTCACACCTCATGTATTCCTCAGCAGCAGCGTTTCGGTGATAGAAGCTAACTCATCACTTGCTGTGCCCACACTGTTCTTTGCCCTGTAATGCAATAGGTCTTGCGTTTGAGCGAGATTAAGGTATTGACATTATAAATGACAAAGCCATTTATTTATCTGTTTTCAAAACCAACACATAAATAAACATTTTGTCATTTACAATGCCAATAGCTCTAACTTTGGCAAAGGCGAGACCGTTGCATTGTAAATGCTTGTTTATTATTATTTTTAGCCAAGCTGGACAGCAGCCAAGCTGTTAAACAGCATGGCTACAAAACATTTCTAAAGTCATCAAATGCCCATGCTGCACAGAATGAAGAAAAGGCTAAGTGGCACAGCACCCCTGTGTTTCTGAGCAAGTCCTTTAATCTCCCCATGTGTGAAAAAGAAAAAAACTGACACTTGACAAAACAATCCTATTACATAAAGGAAGCAATTGCGTCTATGTCTTAGCGAAAATAAGTTTGGAAGCAGATAACATCTATTGTCACAACTAAAGCAGGTAACATCTGATTCCTCATCTAGCAAGACCCCCAAACCAGCATAATAGAAAGAGGGGGGTTTGGGGTATAACACACAAAGTTGACCAATACACCTTTTGTATAGCGTTTTAGGACCCTAGTGTAATTTTCCCGATTCATGCCCTTATATAGATATACAAGACTGTATACTTATATAGGCATAGAAATCATAACTATATTAAGACATAACTCAGGTAGTCCTAATACGGCTTGGCTACTTCCACCAGTTCCGAAAATCTACAACGATTTCTTGGAAAATCCCGCCTTCAGCAGCCATGGACTTCCCCCTGCATGAATATTAAGTTATCCAAGAAATCATGGAGTTTTCAGAGATTTAAGTCTCTGATGACGTTATTATGTCCAATCTTACGTCAAACTCAGCACCTTCAAGGTATAAATATGCCCACACTTGTCCAAACAAACACACGGTGGTTTAGAGCACTCCAGACAGGAAGTTTTAACAGCCCCCCCCCCCCCCCACACACACACACACACACAATGCCCTGGAACTCTTAGGGCTCCAAGAGTGTTGCATCAACATTTTCCAAGACTGAGAAGTTTTAAGAGTACCTATTGTCCTAAGCCTTGAGCTTCCAAGATTAGTTGGTACTCCAGGTGCTGTATCGCGCAACTACCCAAAAGTCTAGGTTGTGTGACAACCGCACTCCGACAGATGTGAGCAGCAAGCACCACCTGTGAAGCCGCTGAGAGGAGCCTGGAAACAAAAGGGTGTGGAGCAATGTATGGGTTTCCTCTAACAAGTCTAAGTGCTTTCAGCCCACGCATCCTCATTAAGAAACCAAACAGAAGATGATGAGATCTCTGGAGACCCCAAGCAGCTGTCTCAGCAGAAATAGCAGCAAGTGTGAGCTACCCTCAAAGAAGGATCAACTCTCGTCATCAAATTGCTAGTTATATTTGAAGTGTCTAAAAGAACATATTCAACATCTTTTGTTTTTGCCCCATGACACGCTCGCTTAGCTGCTTTATCCACATTATGCTAATGGGAGTAGCAAGTATACAGGAATTGGGCAGAAAACTACAAAAGGGTATTAGGGGAGGATGAAACAATGAGCCGCTAGAAGAGGGTCCCGTGCTCCAACGGTGGCACGTGGGCCCACACGCGTGCTCCTACAGCCAACCAATCTGAGCTGCTGCCACCACGTAAAGATATAGTACGCAGAATCTCAAAGCAGACACATTTAAGAGTGGCCCCATTTGTACCACATCCTCCTGGCGCCCACTGTGGGCTTGAAAGGAGAGACTGGCCAACTGCGAAGGGCTTCTTGGTTCGTCTTGGGAACATAACTAAGACAAAAGCACAATCTGCTAAAAATTGTGTAAAGCCACTAGAACCAGTGTACAAAAAGGTGAAGTGAACATAGGCTCACAGTCCCTGTTCACCCACCCTGAATCACAAGAGGGACTTCACAACAAACCATAGGTTTAAGGGAATCCATGGTTTATCAATACCCAAGAAGTAGTTCATTCCACAGAAGCGTCTATTCCACCTGGGAAGCCATTTGAAAAAAGTGACTCTCCAAGTATCTTTGTACGCAACCTACTTTTACCTGTTCCAACACGAACACCTAACCCTGCAGACTAGTTTTCAGAAGACAGAACTCTGATAAGAGTGAAAGTGTTCACTTGACCCTCTGGCACCCAATATCCGAAACCGAGCCATTCAACATGCTGCAGTTGAACCTTACATTTTGACTAATTCCAGAGACAAGACGGTAGACTGGAAGGCGCAAGTGAGGCTCGCATGGCTCGGCCAACAGCCACCAGGTGCAGTGGCGAGAGCAACCTGCTCTTATTCAGGTCAGTGTGCGATGACATGCTAAGAGCTTAAAAGGAATGTTCACCGTACCAGTGGTACAGAAGAGGTAGCAGCAGGACAAAATACACAGTTTACCATGCCCCAGTGCAAGCTTCTCACAGATTTGAAGAACAGGTAGAGAACACGAAGCAGCGATGCAAGCATCACTTGTGCTCAGAACAGGCGGAAGGGGTAGTTTGAGGAACACGCACACAGAAAGCCCAAGTAATGCATTCCAAGAATCTTTGCAATCTTGCTTCAGATGAGGTACGATTCAAAAGGGGGTGGTGATGGACAGAGTATCTGAATTAAGCAGAACACTCCTACCCAGTCAAAAGATCAGGGCTTGACCCATCACCGTTTTTTAGCTCACTGCACCATCCCAGTTCAGAACCTGGCTACATGCAAATTAGTCTGACCCTGGCCCAGTGCATCATGGGAACAGGGCAGACCAAACTACCAAGCCAATTCTTTACTGGAAAGGAAACAAGCTTCCGGGGACCGGTTTCTGGCATTACAGCCGTCTTCGGCCCGGCTTGCTTGAATCCTGATGGTGCAGTGAGCAAGGGACTCACATCTGAGCATACCCTTCAACACTTGTGGTGCCCAAACCGATTCAAAAGGGGGTGGTGATGGACAGAGTATCTGAATTAAGCAGAACACTCCTACCCAGTCAAAAGATCAGGGCTTGACCCATCACCGTTTTTTAGCTCACTGCACCATCCCAGTTCAGAACCTGGCTACATGCAAATTAGTCTGACCCTGGCCCAGTGCATCATGGGAACAGGGCAGACCAAACTACCAAGCCAATTCTTTACTGGAAAGGAAACAAGCTACCGGGGACCGGTTTCTGGCATTACAACCGTCTTCGGCCCGGCTTGTTTGAATCCTGATGGTGCAGTGAGCAAGGGACTCACATCTGAGCATACCCTTCCACACTTGTGGTGGCCAAAACGATTCAAAAGGGGGTGGTCCCTTGCTCACTGCACCATCAGGATTCAAGCAAGCCGGGCCGAAGACGGCTGTAATTCCAGAAACCGGTCCCCGGAAGCTTGTTTCCTTTCCAGTGAAGAATTGGCTTGGTAGTTTGGTCTGCCCTGTTCCCATGATGCACTGGGCCTGGGACAGACTAATTTGCATATAGCCAGGTTCTGAACTGGGATGGTGCAGTGAGCTAAAAAACGGTGATGGATCAAGCCCTGATCTTTTGACTGGGTATGAGTGTTCTGTTTAACTCAGATGCTCTGTCCATCACCACCCCCTTTTCTGAATCGTTTTGGCCACTATAGGAGTGGCAGGGTATGCTCAGACATGAGTCCCTTGCTCACTGCACCATCAGGATTCAAGCAAGCCGGGCCGAAGACGGCTGTAATGCCAGAAACCGGTCCCCGGAAGCTTGTTTCCTTTCCAGTGAATAATTGGCTTGGTAGTTTGGTCTGCCCTGTTCCCATGATGCACTGGGCCAGGGACAGACTAATTTGCATATAGCCAGGTTCTGAACTGGGATGGTGCAGTGAGCTAAAAAACGGTGATGGATCAAGCCCTGCTCTGTTGACTGGGTAGGAGTGTTCTGATTAACTCAGATACTCTGTCCATCACCACCCCCTTTTTTAAATCAGATGAGGTACAGCACAAACAGCAGTGCAAATTTCCATCAAACACACAACAGGCACAGCACAGTGAATGGAATCTACCCCCACACAGAGAACGGGTAAATCACAGGCAGCAGAAGTACAACTCTACTCACCACAGATATCGCAGTGAAGGCTCATCCAATACACAACATGTGCAACATATAAATCACTAGTGGGAGCCTTAGACACTCACCATCAGGTGCATCAGAGGCAGCAGGAGAGCAACACTCTGCCACTCACCGCAGATACAGCACAGACAGTGAAGGCTTCAGAAATATGCAACACGTACAACATGGGAATCCCCCGTGCAAGCCTTAGGGGCATCCTAAATTTAAAACAAGCAAGTACAATGTGTAATGGTATACTGAGTCTCTAATGGAGTGTGCAGCATGGCAGGACAAAACAAATCACAAGTGCCCGGGACATGGAGCACCAAACACCCCATAAAATGCATATAGGAGATTCAGACTCACAAATTCTTTCATCGTATCGCAAACCCTGCTCTGCACCTTAGCATATGGTACATGTGCTTCCCAGGTAAACAAACTCTCCACTGCCTGGGTCCAGCCCTGCGCAAGGCCTCCAACATTCCTTTTTCTACCAAACTGTAACTTTGTCCCAGAAGGCATAGCGGCAGCATAGCATGGCTAATGAACCCACGGCCCACTGGCATCAAGATGACAATTAGGCAATCAACGGCTTTAATTTCATAGTTTCATCTAACATGCTCTTTTTTGCCTTGTGTTCTGGAGAAACTTAGGCCTTGCGCGCGACAAACAAAAAAAAACCCTAATAAATAATTAAATAGTTCATACACAACACATTCTGGTGCTTCCTGATTAATCCATGACACTGGCCATTAGCTATACCGAGCGGAGGGATAAAAACACTTTCAGGATGACACATTAACCAGGCTGTTTGCAAGAGAATAAAATGTCACCTTAGGACATATCTATACAGGGGGCAATAATATTAGCCCCACCTTAGCTAATATAGTGCTACGCGCAGCCGTGCATGCCGTTTCTGTGGAAACCATGCAAAATAAAACAGGATTCCGCCTACTGCAAACACTGAAGCGTATGCTAGATAGCTTTTAACAACACTTCACTTGTGGATTCCCGTCTGTTGGGCTCAAGCCCGTTTTTCTGATTATTTCAGCACCCCCAGTCCAATCAAAACCCAGAAACGATAAACTGTGATTAATGGCAGAAACTGCTCCCACGTGTGTTCTTATTATATTTCTTGTGGCTTGGCAAGGGACTCTCCTGCGCCGGGGCCCAAACAGCTAGAAAAGGCAACTAGCATAAAATAACTAAAATAAAACAGAGTAAGATTCATAAATTGAATGTCGACTTTTCCGCTCTCTATCCAATTAACCACTTGCATGCTAATGACAAGGTGAACTCGTCATGAGGCACAATGAATCTGTGCTTATGACAAGGTGAACTCGTCATGTATAATGGGAAACATAAATCTGTAGCGCAGGAGGGGAAAACCCCTTAGCAGCCAAGTGGTTAAGAACAATGACGTTGTTTTCCACCCTCATTTTCTTGACACTCGCTTACTTCATGGCTGAAACAAAAAGGCTTGCTCTTGGGCAGGACTGATCACAGTTAGTCAGGCCAAACGCCATTACTACAATCCGGCCTGCACCCTCACTGCAGGCAGCTGCCGATAGCACTCTGCTTGATGGAATGAATGTAATAAATAAAGACACAAACACACACACTTGGGTGCCTCCACTGCATCACTCTGTCTCTTAGATCTTAACTTCACTTGCAGGCAGTCAGGCACCACCACGCAGTAACCTCTTGCCGCCCGCCTCCTGAGTGAGCCCGCTCGGCCTGTCCTGTCCTGTGAGGCTACTGCAATGGTTACTCCGGTCGTCTGCCGCTCTTTGCAACTGAATTTGCTGCGTGTGGGCAGTCGCGAGTGGCATTCAAGTTACTTCCCGTGCACATATTTTCCGCTGCTTTGTTTTAATTTAGTAATTTTTAAACAACACTGATTTTTCCCCGTTTTGCAAACTTGCCTCACCTTTCAGCTGCCCTCCCCCACCGAACTTCAATGGAAGGAACTCCAACAAAACAATGAGCCTCACTCTTCTTGAGAACGATAACAAAAAAGGCCCTTAAATTGCAGCATGTCAACAGCACGCCATCTGTATGCATGTGAATTGCCTTGAGTTCCCAAATCACGCGTGCAGATCAGAAACTGTGCACTGACGAGTGAGGAGAAGGTTCTCGTTCAAGAAACATGAAATAAGGCATTGGGCCTCAAGGCATGCCATATACCAAACTTCCTGTTTTGGTATACGGGAATATCTGGGTGCAGATGGAATCTCATAGTCCTGGCCCCCAGTGTCAGTGCACCTGCTGCACTATTGATGATAGCTACGTCCCTGTTTAAGCAACGAGCACAATACTTGCAACAAACTGCATCGCTGCACACTTCGACTAGTTGGCCAGTTAATGCTGAGTGACACTAGAGCGAGCGCACAAATAACTCATCTGGGCTCCCACCCCCTGGGATAAATTGATCCGTTACACTAGCAGCAGGTGTGCGGGGGCGTGGGGAAATGTCATCAGGAGGCTGCACGAGCAGCTTAAACGGTGGGATTCATTCCGCTCAGCCGGTGGCCGCATGGCAAAAACAAACAGTTTTTGCGGTGCTGCGCACGTTTGGAAATATTAGCAGGAAACCAAGTAAGGTGCATCTTCAAGGCTCAACTGTTGGCATTGCAATCAAGGCGACTGAAAATGCCCAGGTGTCTTGTGCTGCTTCGTCAAAAGCAGGAGGGGGGGAGGGGAGGTCTGCCTCTGCTCTGAACGGTCGTCGCTCCCCGTGAGCTGGAGATAGAGAGCGCTGCCATTGATGTGGAACACTCCTTGGAGAGGGGCTTGGACTAGTGCGACTCCCAGGTAACCCGACACTAGTGTGAACGAGTACCAACCAGTAACCCGACCTTTGTGCAGCCAGTAACGCGGAGAGGCTGCGGGGGTACCGCTCATACCTTGGGTATATCGCTGCAATATATTTCGACACATACGAGATGGACAGGTGTCCTTCACTCCTGGGTTCTCATTCCGCGTTTGTCACTGGGTCTCCCTGTGTCTGAGCTGTGAACAGACCCCGCCCCATCAAACGCCGGTATTCCGAATATGCATTTAATACGCAACACGCATATATCGGAGATGTCGCTGTTACAATAAAAATGCTGTGTCGAGTGTTTTATTGGGGCCCTGGAGCCATAGATACCTTAACTAACTAGCATCGCGGCACCGGTAATGTAGTTTCAACAATGCCCGCGAGTGGTGCGCACGCCACTTAAAGGCATATGTTTTCAATTAGCGGCCCATGTTTGGGCACGATTATTGAAAACATATGGGCTTTGTGTGCGCGTAACAGACACCAATAGGCCATGGGCGGAGCAATGCTCCCGCCTTTGGCCTATTGCGTGCTCTGTTTTAAACATACACGCACACAAAGCCCAACAGCAGGACCCAAAAAGAATCGCACACGCACGAGCGTGTGCGATTCCAGGGTACGTTTTCAGGCCCCGGACAAAAGGGCTCTCGCCCCTGCGCAAGCACTGCTGTGCAGTGCAACGCAGGGCGCGAGCCCTAAATAGGGAGACACCCAATACTCACTGCAGCTCTTGAGCTGGCAAAGTATCCGCAAAAAGGTCGGTGAGCTCAGAAAAAACTACTTAGCATCGTTTGCTATCCCAAACAAAACAAATGTGTTTGAGGTGTCAACTTAAGTACTTATGGCAACGTCAAATGAACTAAAAATATAAAACCATATATTTTCAAACCCAATTGTTGGCACTCCTTTCTTTTTTTGTGCATTTATTTTAAATTAACAAAACATTACAACTGACAGCGTTATAAATATACACAAACAATTATTAACACAAACAAAATCAATGGAAATGTTGGCTTCTCCCAACCACATCTTTTACAACAGAATTAACAAATATATTGGTGGCTCTATTAGTCCTATTACAGAGGTTTAAGTGCCAACCAAAAGATAATATCTGGGGACATTTGGTAATTTCTTAATATTTCCTAATACAATACCGTATAAAAAACGGTTAATTCATAATTTCTATCTGTGGATTTATCTTCACCAAGAAGGGAAACGGTCGATGCGTTTCTGCCTTTTAAGTCTTTAAGGCCTCATCAGGACCAGAGAGAAAGCGATGACCAATTAGTCCTCGACGTTCTCAAGTAAAGTGTTAACACAGGACTATGATCCAGCCCGACCCATTAATGGTCGCTGGTGTCCAGGGCAGAAAGGTGAAGCGGGAAGAATTCATGCTGTCCACCATATAATGTTCCGTCTCTAGGAGCCACGCAGCTGTGGAACTAAGTGTTGCACAGGGTTTAAAATCCACCGTGGAACGAGGAGAAAAGTCTTCCTCTGCGATTGAGTTTGAAAATATATGGTTTTATGAGGTTTGTTAAACTGACATCGCCATACATAATTAAGTTGGCACCTAAAACGCATTTGTTTTGTTTGGGATAGCAAACGATGTAAGTAGTTTCTCCTGAACTCACCCACTTTTTTGCTCCTAATTTTTGTTTCAAATTTCTCATGTGAACGTCACAATCACCACGGAGGCAGCCGCCCAACGGCTTCCAAGCATTATTAGTGGCATTTGGATGGATGAATGAAATTACTGCCAGAACCATCGCCACTGAAGGCATGCCTGCTGACAGGTCAGACATTACTAAAGTGTTGGACGATGGTTATTTAATCAGCACCTGCCGGTATGTGCCATTAGTCGGTGTAAATTGAGGCTGGAAGGACCTCTGTAAAGATGGGCAGTCTGTTTATACATGCCATGGTTTCATTATCCAGTGGAAGTGAGGCAGGTAGGATTTAAAGATGTGACAACCGGCATTCAGAAAGGCTTTTTGCTGAGACGCGTCTGCCTGGTCAAAACAAATTACAGCTCTGTGCCCCTAAGAGTGCTCCGAATTTTGGTTTCAAATATATCTTTAAATATATATATATTGAGCCTATACCTAAGGCTAAAGAATGCTTCATTAACATTGCCACGGTGCCAGTATTTACTTGTTATGATTTGAATGCAGCCAATTGACTAAATCAATCAATCCAGGATTTGTAAAGGGTGGCAGGTCACCCATGGGGGTCTCAAGGCGCTGAATTGTAGGCACAGGGAGATGACGTGATTTGCTCAGAATCACAGGGTGTTGACGCTGCCACAGAGACTCGATCTTGGTTCCCACCAGCTCCGAAGTCTGCAGCTCAGGCTGTTACGCCACATCCTCTCCCTAGGCTAACAATGCCTTTGCATTTCCTTCATTCAATAAAGGCTCTCTTTGCACCATAGGCTCTCTCTTTCTGGTGTACAGAAGTGTTTGAGTGTGGGAAGGGGTTCATTAAATGACAACCAATGTAAATGAGCAATTCAAGCCTTAGGTATTTGCGCACACATAGCCACCCACTACCATGGGGTCCCCGAACGTGGGCGGGAATATTCAGTGCTTATGACTTTGATGAGGATCCACTGGAAGAGAATGAAGGCGTGCACAATACACAACACGTACCACACAGGCATCACCAGTGCAAGCCTCAGACTCACCAACTCAGAGCAAAACAAGCAGCAATAAAGAAGCTTCATGCGTGCAGTCTGCACAGTCTTTAGGCAGTGGGGGTGGGGATGTGGGGGGGCTGTGGGTACCTTCCAATCCTCCCCCTTTCCACCTCCTCACTCAGATCTACCAGTAAAAAGGAGTCTTCTACAGTATGAAGCTCCAAAGGACCTCAACACATCAGGCCCAGCCCATGCATAATTTTTCTAATTCTGCAGATCGCATTCTGTACCACATGCAAAACTCACCCACAGGAGACAGCTGCTGGAAGATGTTGTTGACGGGCAGGCCCTCCTTGCGCAGCGACCAGCACTCCACGATGCTGCTTGTCTGGTTGGACGCGCAAAGCAGTACCTGCAGCACAGGAAAACCAGAGAGGACACACAGGGATGGTGAACACCTTGCATCTCAACGCTACAGCTCACCTTACTCACTTTCATTACCCAGGCTCACCAGAGGAACCAATTACCACCAACAGTGGTGAGGATGGAAAAGAATGAGGGTGTCACAGAGGCTTCTAATGTTCCACGACTTGGACCCCAAGCACCTCTCTGTCGATGCACCTCAACAACGGGCTCTGAGTGCAGTGATTTAAGGTGTCGTTTTACGACAGGCATGGGAATTACCAGCTGCGTACCCTAGAAACACAAGTATCTCCCTCTTACAAAAGTGCCTCCTTGTTGAGTGCTGGTCTCAAGCTGGAATGCTCAGCTCGGGTCCAAGAAAGCCAGATCTTCACTGTATCCACTATGTCCATTGGTCTCATTCACCTTAACTAGAAGGGCACTTGACCAAGGTGGATAGCCTGAAAAGGAGGGACAAATGCCAATTTGGAAGAATACCAGGGCTGACCACCAGGACTCCATCAAGAACCCTGTAGTTCGGGGAGCTACAAGCCCCTGGGGTTGAGAGCATGTATTCCCAGTAGATCCCATCTTACCATCCCTGGGATGTTCTCTTTATGCAAATATATCTATTAACAAGAAGGCGGAGGTAGGAGGCTGCTTTATGCGCTCTGTCAAACCCTGCTCCCACTCTCACTACGCCTCCTACTTTCCAACTCTGTCCGGATCTACTCCCGCTCTCACTATACCTTCGCCTTTTCAACGCTGTCAGACTCTCATTACCCTCATATCCGACCCCATGTCTAAGTCACTGTCAAACAATTACTCAATGTCAGCCTGGATTTCTCTTCCAACCTCACCCTCTACTTCAGCGGCCCCAGTGGCGGGACCCCAACGAAAACTGTGCTCTCCTTCATTCTCTGTCTTTCTCCTAAGTCTACCCCCCTTCCTTCTATTCCATCTCTGGTCTTTGAGAGTACAAGTGCAGCACAACGTAAGAAAGTAGCTCTGAGCCACACTCATCAAGCGAGGTCAAACTGCAGCAGGTTGCAGCTCACCAAAGCCATCCAGAAAGAAAATCAGAGAGTCGCTCACACTGGCTATTGATGCGGTTGCACAAACATGTATGCAGCGTACAAAGATTTGTGCTTTCTACTCATTCCCTGGCTGTCAGACTCTATATCTGGACAACAAACTTTGGCTCACAACATCTGGCTGAGGTTATTATGAGGACATTGTGACAGGGTCAAAATCAGATGAGGGAATTTTGCCACTTTACCACATAGCCAGACTGTGGAAACTGGTGAGATAAAATGAACCGTAATGTTCTAAACTGAACCAGCCGAGCAGGTTCAGATGCTCTAAACCTCTTGAGATAGGAACAGACATTGGCCCGCTCCCTTCAAAGCGGAGGAGGCACAGGCGTTAACATGGGTCGGGACAGTGGATTATTGACTTTGCACTGAAGCACATTAAAAACTAAAGGCACCTGCTGGTAAACTAGAAGTACCCACTTGTTCTGCATGTCTGAACAACAAAGTTGACAGGTTTGCTCTAGATGAAGATACTCAGACTGCCGTTACGAGAATGAACTAGTTTTTCCGAAGACACAGACAAAAACTTGAGGCTCATTCAAGGAGAGATTTACTGCCTCGGGATTGGATGTACTGATGGCTGCTTTGGGTACCCAGGTCACAGGGCCGAGATAAACACGGGACAAAGGGGCTTCCTGTCACAGCCTCTAAATATTCAAAGAAACATTCCAATGGAGGAACATGGGATAATCTGTCACAAACATGGCAGGTGTCTCCTCCACCATCTTACAAGTGCAACGCAGCCTGTGGGACCGGTACTCAGGCAGACAGGATATCTGCCAAGATCTGACAGAGTATCTCGTCTGCCAACCTCTACATAAGGTTCTCGGTTCTGCAAGCCTGTCAAATCCCGGAATGTGGTGGACTTGTTTGTGAGACCCCGTCACAGTACTGTGAGGACTGAGGGAGGGGTGAACCAGCCATGCAGCCCCACAGGATCATCTTTTATTCTTAGAGACGCTTGCAGATTTAAGCCCACACAGGTTGTTGAGCACTGCTAAACAGGAAAAGGTGGCCGCTGAATAGGGGTGGAAACATTCTTACCTCTACTGATGTGCGCTACGTACTCAAGTTCTGAGCCACGTACTGAATTACCTTCCACTATGGCCAACAGCCTTTGTCCTACAACAAAGGACAGGGCTTTCTTCCGCACTGGACTCTTCCTGAAACCAAGACCATCCCACACATCTCTGCCAAAAACGTGTCACGCCTTTCCCGGTTGCCCTTTTCTCATTCCAGTACTGAAAGTTGCAGACAAGTCTACTAGTGTCCTTCAAGACCGCCTATTTTACAAATGTTGCTGATGAGCTTAAACCTTTGAGTGCTGTGGTCAACATGCAGCTCTGCCAATGCACAGAGTTACCTGTTGAGCCCCCATCCCACCAATTAGGTACTGTGGCCCACACAGAGCGCCGCTAAAGAACAAAGACTTGCCTGCTGCAGCACTTCACCCAGTCCAGTAGCCGACCAACCACTCTATCAAAGCGCCAATGCTTACCTGCTTCGGCCCTTCTTCCGGTTCTGTGGCTACACGCAGCTGTGCCAAGACTTAAGTACTGTACCTTCTGCCCCTGAGATTATGAAAAGCTCACACAACCATCAGTGATTCAGCTAAGGACAGGAGATCCCCAGGAGATGGCCGATCCCCCAGGCATCCTTTTTAAGAGCAGAGCAACAGTCACATACACACCGAGCACCACCATCTAAGAAGACGAAGCAGAGGTCGCTTTGGTGGAATTCCAAACTCTTAAACCCCCAAAACAGTGCACTGTTTTTACCATTACAGTTATTCCTAATGAGCTCACCTGCTCAGACATGTCTCGGGCGAGGAACTTGAGGTGTGTGACGGCCGGGTACTTGTCCTTGCGCACCGGGTCCGTGGTGCAGCGCATGAAGAGTGAGGGCAGGATTTCGGTGTCGATGCGGCATTTCTCATTCACCACACCTACGCACACCTTGTAGAACTGGACTGGTGATGTACTGCTGCCGTCGGATGTCGCCACCACAATGTTGCCACCCCCGGTGAACGCGATGTCAGCCAGAGCCACTCGGCACCGCAGCCGACACAGGCTCTCCGTGGAAGTCAGTACCTGCCCATTGGGCTTCAGTAGCGAGACCGTGACTAGGCCACTGATGGTGACTGCGATCCAACCCTCCATGGGCTTTCCACCAAAAAGTGTGAGGGAGGGTGAGAACTTCACCCGAGAGAACTTGTCCCCAAAGCTTGAGGCGCCAGACTGGACAGGGAGAGAAGAGCAAGAAAAAAAACACACATGAGTGCCTAAAAGAGCGCAGTTAATGCCATCCAATGAGAAAGTGGGTGGACGCGTGTCTGCCCAAAGCAGGTGAGAGTGCACCATGGGTAGGAGTACAGTCAGTAGGAGCAATAACGCTGCACAAAATGGGTGGGAGAACCAGGTGACCAAAACCAAACAGTTTTACTGCACAATTTACATGGATGAACACTGAGGCCTCATCAAAGCGATCCTTCGATATGCACCAATGTACTGCGTAAGGCATTGGCAGGGCTATGCCACAGGCTTAAGCTTTCAGAGAGCAGACCAGCTCTCAGATTAGATGCCCAACAGCTGGGGTCATACACAGAAGAGCACTCACTCAAGACACGGATATCAAACACACTCAGCTCACAGAAATGAGAGCAAAGGCTAGGATGAGGCAATCCAACAAGCCGGGGTCACAGACAGTAGAGCACTCACTCAAGGCACAGATATGAAACACACTCAGCTCACAGAAATGAGAGCAAAGGCTAGGATGAGGCAATCCAACAAGCTGGAGTCACAGACAGAAGAGCACTCACTCAAGGCATGGATATTGAGCAATCACTGACTGCAAACAGATGAACTGTCACACAGGTGACCAATATCTAACAGCACCAGGTCACCGGTGCACAGGTTCCAGCTATTCCACTGACTCGGGCAGAGACAGCAGTGCCAGGGAGCAGGTTCCACACATCCCACGTGCTAAGCTCACAGACTACACATCTGTGAGTGAGGGTACAGATATCCAACCAGGTAACAGGTCAGAGACAAAAGAATCATTGCCCAGATTACTAATAAGAAACAAATTCAGATCAGACAGCAGAGCCATCAGTGAGGTTACAGAAACTGAACCCAAGTGGGGAACAGACAAAACTCTCACTTAAGATATGGATATCCAACCTTCTTAGGACACACACTCCACACACAATCACTCCTGAGGTGACAACATCCGAACAGACTCCAGCTCATTCAGCAGGTTGTAGACATAGAGGCGGCTTGAGGCATGCACAGCACGGTCCTGCTCACAAATGCAGCACAACAAACCTTCTCCACATGCAATGCCAGCTTGACGCCGTTGTGTAACCAGGAAAGGGCTACGATGGGGTCTCCTTCTACCCCGCTGCTCACAGTGTTCTCCCAGCTGTTGGCCAAGTGATCAGTCATCCCCCAACACTTGATCTGCCCGTCACCATCTGCTGACAGCAGCCTGGACCCTGGGAAAGGAGAACAGATGATGCAGTGTCCAAATAATAACAGACCACGAAGGTGCATAAACATGCAATCTGCAGAGAAGCAGGTGGCACACACTCCAGTGTTTGTGGGTGGAACTTCCAAACAAAAGCTAATCCGAGATGGGTGGAAGTAACCTGCATGCTGGACAGGTGAGCAGTGGGTGATCACTTAGGTGCCTGTATCCCTGGGGAAAGAGTCTGAAGCCTGCCACAGGCGTAGACACAAGGAGCCAGCAGGGCAATAGACATGCTCTGACCCTGTGTGAGACAGCTGCAGGCGGGGCAGATCCTGTGAGAGTACATGCAGTAGGCAGGGCATGCTTGGGAGTGTGGACGGGGCTGCACAAAGGAGTCGCAGAAAGTGTGTACGTTGAAATGCAATACTGACAGGCACAAAAGCTGTGTGGGTGGAACATGTCCAGATGGTGTGCAGATGCAAATGACATACATGTAGGGCTCACACAGCCTTGTACAAGGATGTCCAACAGACACTCACTGCTGTGGGAGCCACCAATGTATAGCTTTATACATGTTGCTTATTTATCTTGCTCTGGGGATACATCAGTCATAAATGGAAGGGGGGAGGAGACCCAGTCTCACTAGGCACCCACACATGATCAGACACGAGATGCCTACCAGAACAACAAGGGACCCTGATGGCTTTGTGTTTTAATGGTAATATGACTAGAAGAATGTTCTATGGCTATCAATGACATTTTGCAATGTATACTCTGTATGCACATGGACACATGAATAAAAAGGTTCACTCACAAAAATAAGAAATCTGTCATAAATGGAAGGGGACGCTCGGTTTAAAAGTCTAGGAGAGTGGCAGAGGAATCTTCTAGATCTGGTGTGATCTCTCAGGGGAGTCAACACTCTGCCAACAGCTGCATGGAAGCCGGGCCAAAGCCCTGGAAGAGTGGCTCCTTGCTGCGTAACAGCTCTTTAAAGGAAGCAAAGTATAATAAAGCTGCCCCTGTAGTAAAACATCTTCACTGAATACATCTTCCTTGCAGGCTTCCCCTTCAAGGGCAGCTGCATGGCTTGCAAAGCAGTCAACAATAAAATCCACCACTGTACCTGTCGTCCAAGATAAAGTCTTCTGAAAGGCTGCGCAAATGCAACAACAACATGTCCAGCCGACAGATAAAGCGCAGAGAAGAAGACCCTATGGCAGGCCTTCAAACGCGGCACCCAGGCGGTTAAATCCAAATTGGTCTTTTCTGCAGGGTCACAACAGATTTTTCACCTTGTTCTGGACCCTATTTTGCCGGCTTTAGGACTCTTTTCACTTTACCATTGCTAAACAGTAGTTAAGTACCTGTGCTTTCGCTGTACAATGTGTGCTGCACATTGGAGCCCCCTACTTTGCTTGTTAACGTCCCTAAAAGTGTATTATAAAGTGTATTAACTGCATTGAAAGTTAAATGTCATATGTGGGCTGCCGCATACGTTCACACCACCCACATAAGTCACAAAAATATATTTCTGCCAGATGCGCCTTTGTGCTCTTACTAGTTTGAAGTTTAAATGCACTGCAGTGGCACACGGCTGGGAAAAAGACATTGCAATGTAAGGAAAGCCTTTTTTCATATATATTGTTACCCTTAAAGTGTGCCTCGTAAGACTACAGTGCAGGTGCTACTCCATACCAATAGGGCCCACTACATATGAGGGTTAGTGTGCTCTCACATTTAATTAAACCCAAAAGCTATCACTCTATAGGCCTTGCTGGACACTAACCTAAGGAGACTAAGTGGAATTACAATCTTTATTTTCTTCCTCTGCTTAGGAAAGGGCTAGAAAAATACTTCGGTTATTCGCTGCTTGGCTTTTGAAATCTAGCAAACACAACAAGGAGATGGACGGACGCCCCAGTCAAAAGATGTGGGTTGAATTAATCGTTCTTTCACTCACCACGCCACCCTAGTTTAGACCAAGCCATATGCACATCAGTCTTGACCCTGCTCCTCATGGGAACAGTCCACCCCGAACTGCCAAGCCAGGTCCTCCCTGGTTCGCCCTATGTGGCTGAGGGTATGTACAGATGTGGGTCCCTTGCTCACCGTGCCACTTGATTCAGGCTAGGCTGGCTGATGTGGGGCGATACCCCGGAAACAATCCCGGGAAGCTTGTTTCCCGTCCAGGGGAGGACCTGGCCTGGCAGTTCATGCTGGACTGTTCCCATGAGGAGCAAAGTCAAGACTGATTTGCATATGGCTGGGTCCAAACCGGGGTGGCATAGTGAGCCAAAGAATGATGGATTAAACCCAGATCTCTTGACTGGGGCAGAGTGGTTGAAATGTTACAGCACTCCGTACATTATCTTGTTGTATTTGCTAGCTTTTAAAATCTGACTGGATGACTTTTAATAAATTTAGTGGAAAAGTAAAGTTCTAAAAATGTACTTTGGGCAGCCTCTTGGGCTGGAATACACATCCTTGGCTGGGAGAGTTAACAACTCTGGATGAAAAGCAATGGCTTTCCTCTGGGCCCACATAATGCCAAAGGGTGTTCCCGGCTGATTACTTAGCAGAGATTAGCCAGGAACAGCTGGTAGAACAACGGGCAGTTTTAGCACTACCTCTTTGGATTTGGAGAGGCCAGGGAGGGATTTTCATGATCATCCCATCCCCTAGACCCTCATATTCAGCGAGTAGTTTTTCTCGTCACAGGCTAGTGCCCAGGATACATCTGGCAGCTCAGCCGCCACCTCTTCAGAACATTCTAGGACTTAATAAACTCGAACTGAAGAAAAAGGCCCTGTGGAAAGATGAATGATTCATTCGGATTCATCTGGAAAAGACTTTAACCAGGACTCTAAATCCTGTGGCCACCTAGGGACTGGAGTTGCTCTCCAACAGACCCTGCAGAACACCTGGCTGGAGGCAGACCTATACCTTGAGTATGTGGTAAGTGGATTCCTTGTGTGACCATTTGCCCTGGATTTGAAGTTGACCTGTATGGGCTCCCCATCCCAGGAGAGAGGCACCCGTGACCGTGGTCTGAAGAGGTATCTCCTTATGAAACCGGATCCCTCGTAGGAGATTGGTGGGATAGCACTACCATTTGATGGACCGGAGGGCATGTTGAGACAATTGAATCCGGTCATCCCAAACTCCTGTTCACTGGTCCCATTGGTCTTCCGGGCATTCCTGCAGAGGTCTCATGTGGAGACATGCATTCGGAACGAGGAATATACAGGATGCCATTTAGCCCAGGAGGGAGGACACCTGTCACACAGTCGGGCGAGAGTGCCATGAGAGCCTGAGCCTTCCGAAGGATCGGTAAGCGTCTTACTTCCGAAGGATACACGTTTTCTGTGTGAGTATCGATGGACACTCTCAGATGTTGCAGGCACTGACTGCACAGGCACCTAAGTAGATTTCGCCTGGTTGACATGAAGACCCAACCGAAGGAAAAGATCGGGAGTCCAATTGAAGTGCAGCTGTGCCTCCGGAGATGTGGATGCCTTTATTAGCCAATCGACTAAATAGGGGTGGACGAACACTTTGTTTCCTCAGATGTGCGGCTACCACTGCCATGCATTTGGAGAAAGTCCTGGGTGCGGATTTCAAGCCAAATGGAAGTACACAGTATTGGTAGTGGCTGTTACCCAGTGCGAACCTCAAGAATTTGCGATGCTTCCTTATGATGGGAATGTGAAAGTATGCGCCTTGAAGGTCGATTGTGCATAACCAATCTCCTCGATGTACCTGAAGGTAGATTTGGTGCAATGCAAGCATTTGGAACCTCTCTCTCCGAATCCACTTGTTGGCCGTCCTTATGTAGAGAATGGGTCTGAACTCGTTCTTGTTGACAAGAAAAAATCTTGAGTATAGCCCCCGACTCGTTGTAAAGGAGGAACGTGTTTCCCCGCCTGTTTCTGTAAGAGAATGTGCGCTTCGTTGTAATTGGTGCAACTGAAATCTGGATTGTTTCGGAGGTATTGACGGTGGAGGGCTGATGAATCTGAGTGGGTATCCATTGCGAACAATATTCAGCACCCAATTGTCTTGCGTTATTTTTTGCCACTGTCAGATAATGTCGGATGCTTCCCCCTCCCAGAGCAGGTAGCGGAGGAGGGGGAAGACAGGATTCAGGGTTTTGCACCAGCTGGCATCTTGCCTCCTTGAGCAGGCTGCTGGCCTGATTTTCCACTTGTCTGTCTTTTCCGATAAGGCTGGTTGGTACGGTTGTTGTGTACCTGATTGGCTGCCCTGATACCACCAAGGGGTTTGAAGTCTCTGTCTAGAATAGCAGCATTGAAAAGGTCGGAAAGATTACCGCTGCTCCTTAGGTCTTTCCAGGCCTACAGCTTTTAGTGTCTCCATTTCTGCCTTCATCCTGGCCATTTCCTCGCCTGCATGAGGTTTGAGAAGAGTTGTAACTGAAAACGGGATATTCAGGATGCGTCGTTATGATTCAGGCTTAAGCGATGTAAGGCGTAGCCATGAGTGTCGCCCTAGTGACACGCCGTGGCAATACTCATGCGCAGCTAGAAGGAATGGGTAATCTGCTGTACTTATAATTTGATTTGAGACCCTCAGACCGTCTACCAGGAATCTCATTAAAGTCCTCTCTTTTGTCTCTTGGAAGGTAATCCGCAAACTGCTGGATCGATTCCCACAGTGCCCTGTTATATCTGCCTAACAAGGCTGTGGCACTAGCAACTTTCATGACAGTCACTGCTGTGTAGCAAACCTTCCTCCCCACCGAGTCCATTTTGCGGCTCTCTTTATCTGGTAGCACTGTCGAAGTCGGAGCCGTGGCATGTTGCTTCTTCGCAGCCACCACAATAACAGAATCCGGATTTAGGGCCATCCGTAGGAAAGCATGGTCCTGCTCCGGAAGACGGTATTCTTTCTGCAGCCTGGAAGGAGCCGACTTAATAGTAGAGGGTGTCAAAAAGAATTCCAACGCTGATTCTAAAAGACCCGGCACCAGAGGAAGCAAGGGACGTGATGCTTGTTTTTGTTGAAGAGTCTCAAATATGACAGAAGTTGTTGTGTAGGAGTGGAGACTGGAATGTTCAATTTTGAAGCACCCCTCACTAAAACGTCTTAAAACGTTGAAATGTCATCAACTGGTGAAATCCGCTGGGAGGAGAATCAGACAGTGTAGGAGAGTATCTGCCTGTGCTTGAAGAAGAAGTGTCCCTGGTGAGGCTAGAATGAGACCTTCCTAGCTGACAGCGACGATGTGAATGAGTAGAGGAGCGTCTATATCTGCAAGACCTATGCCTCCTGTGAGAGCTAGACCTCTGTCTTCGTGGTGGATTTGGTGGAGGAGGTGAGGAGGAGGCAGAGGCAGTGTCGGAGCTCTTGGTTTCACATCTGGAAGAGAAGGTGTAGACTGCTGATGAGATGTTGGAAAAGAAACAAGCCTAGATGGAGAACAGGTTCAGGAGTAATCCGAATCGGACATGTAAATACATCTTCTCCTCTTACGTGCCTCCTGAAGTCTTGAAGATGGTGACAAAGTCCCTGAAGAAGTTTTTAGGTCCCTCTCGAAGTCAATCTACTAGTCGACGGCGACCTTCGACGACACCTCGAAGGAGGATCTCATCTCAACATTGAATGCCGACCTCTCTGCGTCGACTGACGGTGGGATTGTGTTTGTGATAGATGGTGATGATGAGTCGAGGGACAATGATGACTTGGCGTCAATCGACAGAGGTGTCTCGACATCAAGCGAATGTACCGGTGCGATAAGGTTCTCGACCGCGATCTACGAGGTGTCGCCGTCGGCAGTGAATTTCCTGAAGCCAAACAAGGTGGTCTTGTCATCGGCTTTGTAATCGATGTAGAAGATCTTTTTTCTCGACGTGGAACGCTGACATCGTTTGGACCCAGACCCCTGGGTCAACGGCAAACAGGTCGGCGTTGTACCTCCTCTCGGCGTCATCGTCCTCAACGTCGACCAGGACCGGCCCTGCTTTTCAGCTCTTCTCCTGCTAGGGAGCCCCCCAGAGGCTAAAGATGAAGCCCTGGTAGAGCAATGACCCTCTCCTTGCCATGAAGTCCTGCCTGAAGACTAGGCCTGCTGTTTTCTTTGCTTTTCTGTTCCTTGAAGCCGGATCTTCTCTCCGTCACGCAGAGTACGCTTAGAGAAGGTTTTACAGGTGGAACAGGAGTCAAGAACATGAGAAGCAGGAAGACAAATTATGCACACTCTGTGAGGATCAGTCTTTGCCTTCTTCCTACCAAAGTCTGGGTACTTATCAGAAAGAGATTTTTGAGTGAAAAAACTGCAAATTTTCTATCAAAAGAGACAGAAAAAAAAAGAGGAAGACCAAAGACGTGGAGTGAAGTAGTTATTAGCTAAATTAAGAAGTGAATGTTGAAGAGAAACACCAAATTAGTAGAGCTCATTGCTCCAGGGTCCTGATAGCAGGAGCCGGAAAAAAGAACTGAAGTAACTGCCACTGGCTGTGCATGATGGGATACTGGTGGTCTCTCGATTCTTAAAGGTACAGCTTCTATTTCTAAGACATACAATGGCAGCCTATGAGGCAATTCTGTCCTTTTCTTTCATCTCTATCATGAAAAAGGGGGTTTGTGAAGGTGATTATTCTGTGCGTTAAACACTACAAAACACTACACAAAATGTATGTAGTATACTGGCCACCTTTTTTCTATTCAATATGCAGCCAGTGTAGCCTATGTATTTATTCTGCATTATTGTCTTTCTATCTCTTAAGTGTCTTTGCAGGCCTTTCTGAAGAAAGGCGGAAAATATACACTTAAGATGAAATATCAAAAGAAGTGTTCCGGGGTGCCCGCACGTGGGTAGGACTATTCAAGTGCTTATGACTATAGATGAAAATCCCCTACAAGAGATCATGGTGTTCTTAGCTAGGACACTGGTACTTCTAGAGCTCCGATGAGATTCATTTTATCCATGCTAGGTTGTACGTGTTGTTTGAAGGTGAATTCCTGTTTTATCTGGAAGAGCACTAAATAATGAAGCATTCAGAGCAGAGAGTAAGGAGCGGTGAGCCACACCGGCTCTTCTTGTGCCTGAATAATGTTCAGGTTGTGACTTTTCGGGCAAGTCAGCCCCTGGACAACCAGAATTTATTTTAAAGGAATTCAGTGTCTGAAGGAAGTCCTGTGCGTGCCATTGTTGGTGCAGTTCATGTGAACATTAAATGCATCAAAGATGGCCAGGGTGGGGGTAGTCACAGAAGACGATGAACATCTGCCCCCAGGCCATACAAGGACCAACAGCAGGTGTAGAGGGATCACCACGATATTATAAAGGAGGTTATAAAAGACAGATAATGCAATAGAACAGAGAGCATAGAACAGGCTAGACAGCAGGAGAACAGAGAGCAAAGAGAGGGAAAGAATACAACAGGAAGCCATGACCCTGGGAGTGGTTTTAAATTGAATTTGCTTTAAGAGATTGGCGTGGGTGTAAGGCAATTAAAATATACAATATGCCCTCCAGGCAGATAACTGACAAAGTGCTCCTCTCAGCCTCATTGCAGAGATGAACTAAAAAAATTGAACACTATGCAATTTGCAAGTGTACTCAAAAGCGGAACTGTCGCTGACTGTTACCCATTTTCCATTTCCCAGTGTTCCTAAAGTGACTGCTGCGTTATCTGCAGTCCTAATCTCTCATTCCCCAGACACAGCTATGGGTGTCTACAATGAAGGCTTACATTGGTGATTGGTCTTTCAGTTACCTGTATCTTTTTTGTAGCTGGAAACTGGGGTGTCATCCAAACTTCCTCCTTCTCTTAGTATTATGAGAAAATCAGTATCATTTAACAGGACTGTTGCGCTCTAAATACCATTTAGGAATATATCGACCTATTAGAATTAATAATCCAAAATTTTGATATTTTTTAAAATTATATATAGGAAAGAATATTGCTGTCAGATGATGTTTTGCTAACAGCACTTTGACATATAATCTGTACTGTGTATCGAAAGTTGGCCAGTCGCGCTCCAGCAAACAAATTCCTCAATGCTGTTGTGGATGTGGCCTGCCCAGTTGGATCCACACACCTAACAAATGCGTTCAGTTGTCACACAGGGCATTTATGCCGCTTCAGGGTTCTCAGAATGAATGAACCACTTCACACAAGTCACAGCACAGTAAATTGCTTCATTACTCTGAGCTCAGACAATACATTCTCAGAGAGCCTTTTCCAAATGACTTGTTTGTTAATAGTCAAAACATGCTGCGGGGACGAAGAGAGCTCGACTTCAAACACAAAAACCTATCCCTATCCAGTGAGCGAGGAGTTTGAGGGCTCTCTCTTGGCTGCCTTATGGCCTAACCATTGGACACCAATCTCTCCCTTCCTGCCTCAAGCATCTGAGAGGTGACAAGTTGTCACACAGGATCAGAGATACAACAGCACAAGACAACTTGTCACCAATAGGCAGCAACCCAAGTGAGTATGTGTATCTTCTATCTAGTGCATGCACCTAGAGGAATGCAAAATGCCAGCTTGCGAGGGTAGTATATACCTGCACTAAAACACAGGATGTTGGCCAGAAAAAGAGACTGGTGCTCTGTTTCATTGTGGTCTTTTCTTGTGGATGTTCTTCCTGCCGTCCGGGTGCTTTCCCTGCACCCATTGGTGTTTGAATCTCCAGGATTAGAAAGTAAAAGGTGCTTTTCTACATTCATTTGTTTTGTAAACAGTGTACCTTTTCTTTGCCAAGCTGGCTGCATTCTCAGCTATACTGTGACTGTGCAGCTTGGCCTAGGGCACTAAATCATGTCATTGGGCTGAAGAAAGTTTTACTTGGGTGCCCTGGGGCACCCTTTGGCGAATGGCGTTCTTGGCCAGGACCTCTGTTCCTGCTCCTTATCCAAGCGGTCCCTCCAGCTTCTGCCATTGTAAATGAGCACGCTTCGCACTCCTTGCACCAGTGCGACCTCTGGGACCAGACTAGCTCACATCTATGACCGGATATGCGGTCTTCCGAGGCCTCCCAATACCAAAGGTCGGGCTGACATACAAAGGTGGCGGGGCCAAGGCAGTGACCAATAACAGCTATTCCAGGACTCAAAGATGAAGGAACAGACCAAGGAAGGGCTGTGGCAGACGCACTCCACAGCAGGTGCTATATAATTAGAGGAAGAGGGGAGTGCAGCAAGGAGAACCCGAGTCCCGATAGGTGGCTGCTGTCTCTTCTCTTAACAGAGGGGTTTAGTAGAGGAGGGAGCATGGAAGGTACATATAATGGAGGTCAGGGGTGGTTAGGACTGAAAACCTTGAGCCCCAAAAGATTGTGTGACTGTTGGCTTCTCTATCCCAGGGCTGAGATCAATCTCAGATTCCCGAAACAGAAGAAGCAGAGTTGGATCTAAGGATTTGGCACCAAAAATCACAGAGGAACAGACTGGTTAAAATAGAGACCAGTATCTTTGAAGACACTTAACTTTGAAGAAGGATATAATGCAATATCTTAACAATGCAGTGTCAGAAGCTTGTCCTGTGCAGAAGCAAAACATTACAGGCATTCAAATTCTATTTAAAATCCAGGAGTGCTGTCAACATTCCCCCTCTGCTCTATCATCACGTGAAGGGGCCTGTGACAAAGAACATGGCTACTACCAATGAAGTGCATTAACAAAGTTCTTGAGATATGTCCTCTTAAGACTAACGTTAATATACAGAGTAAAGGTTACTCAGACAACTGTACCCTTGCAGCTCTTCTACGGACTGAAAATCATCCCAAACAGCAAGAGTGGTACCACCAGCCCAAGAACCTAGTACCTCACCTCCTTCATCAGAGTTGATATAACCAGGGTTATTAAGCGAGTCGTTTAGTAGTGACTTCCTGAGACCTGAACAATTCTTAACATTCCCTTCAGTGAGGTAGCAGGAGGAAGCGAGCAACTAAAAAGCCTCCATCCTGGTTGCCCGCTTTGAACCTACAAATTATGAAAAATACTGAATTACCCAAAAAATGCTCCTTTCCTTGACCCCAACATATCATCTGGAATACAGGTCCAGTGGACCAGTATTTTTGTACTCTTAGGGGCTTCAGGATAGATCGCACTGGCTCCATGAGGTGGTTTACCAGGGACCCACCTCTGCATGTTGCGTTCCCTCTCCTCAAAGGGCCTGGACCAAACCCTAGAAACTGGACACATCAGCGGCAGCGACCCAGGGAGGAGAGTAGCGCGTGTTGCTGTGAGAGAGAGAAGAGACCTGATCAGGAAGGCCAGGGTAAGGTCCAGTTGACGGCAGCCACATGCTTGGCACCTTGATCAGTAAGCTGTCCAGGAACCGAGTAAGACCCTTTGCCCAGTGGGTCAGAATCGATAAACAGAATCAGAAGCACCATGGGGAGCACTCCAGAATTGCTGACACCCTTGTTATGTCTTGGTTCGTGTAAGAAAATATGCATTTGTGGCTGTAGAGAAGAAACCTAAATGGGGAGTCTTAACCAGGGGTGTTGGGACACTATTCAATATTATGTATATTAAGCGCGAATTCATACATTTGAATGCCACTGTTTTATCACATATTTACAATTTTAGGACCACAATCACATGACTTTCATTCAAATGCAAGAGTGGTATTGGAATACTGGTTTGCTTGGATTCTAGATTGTATCTCCTGCCCCTGTCCGGACAGGCCCTCCTTGAAAGACCTCCAAGGAATAGGTTGGGATGCAAATGCTTTGAGTGACACAATCTGAACACATATTCGGCCCTTGTACTCTACCCCAAGTTCTTGACAGACAGAATACTCCTCACCCAACCACATCTCATAGGACCACAGATGGACAAGTACCCTGCTCTCCAATGACGCATGGTACCCGACGGTCAGCTAGTAACCGGAAGCAAGAAGCTAATTTTTAACTTCCATTTTAAAGCATACGTTGGTCTCACAGCACATGAAGCGCAAAGGTTATATTCAGAGGAGGATTCTTACCAGACTGATCCCACTCCAAGCAGGAGATGACCTCATTGTGACCAGAGTTGATGGAGTACACGTCCCACGGGTGCTCTGTGTCCAATATATGGATCATGTGGGTAAGGTCTAAGGAAAAACAAAAGAAGCGGAAAACAACTTTCAGCGCACCTGTTACCGAACCGGGGATATTCCAGGAGATCAGGCATTCACAGGCATCATCTAGTATTTAAAACACCTCACTTATCGAATACTAATTATTAATTTGCCCACTATGGCTTTAACATCGAGTCACCCACTCCACCACTATCAATATGTTAAGCAGAAACTGGACCAATCAAGGTTTCTGTCAAGTTGTGAGGAATCTGTGATGGAATCCGGTCTACTCCTTTGCGGCCATCAGGAACTCTTGTCTTCAGAAAAGAAAAAAGCTTCCACAACAGAAACAAAACAGAATTAACAAACATTTACGCCAACATTTTCCAGAAATATTGTTCTCTAAAGTGCCAGTGATCCAATCCTGCCCAACCTGGTTATGGTGTGGAGATAAAGCAGCCTTTATGCTTGAGCGGCGCCAGGGTGCTCACACTAGCTCTGTGTCGCACGGCATCTCCTCCCAATCGCATCAGACTATAAGGTCCCAAGGGACAGGGTTCGGTGTACGTCAGCAACAAATCCTGAAAATACTTCGCTGGCTAAAGTGTCATTAAGTCCTTCTAATAATTCTAAAAACAAATACACAACCAAAGACCATAAAGATCAGAACTATCTTGAATTTACTCAGAAAAGTGGTACAAGAACCTTCTGAAAAGCCCATAAACCCTCCCTTTTCTCTTAAACACTCAGGCTCTGACACGCAAAGCTGGTCATCGGGCTCTCACCAGCGCTTGGTGGTGCTGGAGCTCACAAGGGCGGTATGTGCAGATAAGAAGCAGTTTGTGACAGCAGCAGCTCGGACTCTAGGAAGCCCTCCATTGGACAGAGTGGTGCAAACGCCGCACCAGACGCTACACTGAAAAGAACTATCAGCGCGTCACAGACCGTTCAATGAAGCAGTATCATCAATGTACGAAGACTAGAAAAGTTTTTAAGACTTGTCAGTTAGACAACAGAATTTATATGGTATGGGGGGGGCAACAAAGGAGCAACTCTAACTCTGGGTGCTATTTGGTAGTTAATTTACTGACATTAACATTATTTGTATGCAAGAGGGTGGGGAAAAGAGGGGGTTATAAACTGAAACAACTTCGAATGGGAACTACGAGGAAACATATTAAACACACTTTAATAAAAGGTTCAAACTGCAGCAACAGGAAGCATAGCCGGGGAGTCCCTAATAAACATGAATAACGTGGATTCTGCATTAATCCTATTTCAATACCAGTCCAAACCCTCAGTAAATAAACAAATAATAAATTCAGGATTTGTAAAGCGCAGCAAATCACCAGTGAGGGTCTCAAGTCGCTGAATGGGAGGCACGGGGAGATTACGGGATTTGCCCAGAATCACAAGATGCTGACGCTGACGCAGACACGCAAACCTGGTTCTCACCAGCTCCAAAGTCTGCAGCTCATGCCATTACGTCACATCCTCTCCCCAAATAGAATCTCTAAATATTGCTCTTTTTCTCTTAAAATATTGGAATGTGTCTTTTTTTCTGATATCCCATTATACACAAACACAGTCTGAACAGGGTGAAAACTGAGGCTTTGTATTAGAATCCTCGACAGAGCATAAGATAAGGCAAACATAATTTAAGCTTCTAACCTTACATTCTTGATCGGCGCTTGGATAGCATAATCCTGTGTTAAAATCCTTGCACCCGGATCAAATTGGGATCTCGGTGGTGGGAGACCTCTGGGATCGGGGCTCAGTAATTGCATTCTCGCAGCTACAGCAGCAGTATGGTATGGGCCCCACTGAAACATTCAGATATGTGCAAATTCGTCACGCCCTACTTCAAGCCATTCCGCCTGACACCACACTCCCGGAGTCATCGCCCTTGGAGGACAGGTTATTGACGGAATTTATGGAACAGAAGGCGACCTCTCTTACGTACAAGAAACTGGTTAACAACCTGGCAACCCCCACGCAGAAACTTAGAGAGAGGTGGGTTGGGGATGTAGGAGACATGGATGACACTGAGTGGAATGAGGCGCTAGCGTCACCGAGGGAAGTGGGCATATCGGCTAGGTTCAGATTAGTGCAGCTCAAGATCTTACACCGCACCTATTACACCAGGACACTTCTACACAGGATACAGAGGGCGCCGCACCCCTTCTGTCTGAGAGGCTGTGGGGAGGAGGGTACATTGCTCCACACACTCTGGGACTGCCCATTGATCCGGGAAGTCTGGAGACAAATCATGCGCACGATATCCCAAGTCCTGGGGGTGTCACTTCTCCCTGAACCCCGTAAATGCCTATTAAACATTTGGGACCCTACTGACCTGAACAGGTATGGACAGCTGTGGGTCACGTTGGCTGTGACAGTAGCCAAAAGAGACATTGCACAGAAGTGGGGAGCCCCAGACGTACCTACGGTACATGGCTGGATTAGAAATATGGACATTCTATTGGTGAAAGAGAGGGCGGTGTATGTGTTGAGGGCTTGTCCCCGTAAATGGAATAAAGTATGGTTGCCTTGGAACAAATACAGGGGGGAGCCGTGTGCGCCTTTACCGGAGGTCGATGATGTGGAGTCAGATGGGGAAGATGAATAGGGGAAAGGGCCTAATAAATGCGACTCTAAATTGTGGTGGGATGGAGCGGGACCTGGAGGACACATTTAAACGCATATACGGACTGTGTGCAGTAGGTGGGGACTTGTATATGGATGGCTACAACGTTCTACTGGGATGATGACACCTGTTAGGTTTTCATAGTTGTGATTTTAGTTCTATTTGTTGAAACTTGCTGAGCATTTATGGCTGTATTCACAGTGGGCGAATTGCGCACTAGACCGGGGAGGGAGGTGTTGTCGAATACGAATGTATGCAGCTCAAGAGTGTTTCTTTCCCTCTCGTATGTACTAATATAATTATCACAAACGTTGGAATATGCCGAGAATTTATCAGATCCTGAATTGCTTTAGGCACTACTGTGAAACTGAAAATCGTTGCTGTGACTGTAAATGTCTTATATGCCTTATTGACAATAAAGTTTAAAAAAAATAAATAAAAAATCCTTGCACCCTCCGACCCCACTCCCCCGACACACACTCAAAGAGAAGTTGTACAATGTAGACAGCTCTTAGAATACTTGATGCACCCATATATTTTACACAAGTGTCAGGTCAACAAGGAGGCTTGCAGTCTATGTTTTAAAAATGTGCAGTGAAGGGCACACTCCCTTGCTGTCATCTGCAGGTCCCCATACAGAAAGTTGAACACATCTACTCACAATGGGCGTCTTCTTTTCCTGTTCTATTGAGTTTGCCCCATTGTCCACAATCCATACTTTTCCAAATCATTTTAATGTATTGTACTAACCTTGTGTCTTCCACACTGCTCTCTCTATTCCACCCCACGCACCAATGATGTCTCCTCTCACATGCAGATTTGTTCCCTTCAATACTTTTAATTCAATATCTGTTGTCAGTACCAAAGCATTGTGATAATGTATGCAAAGTATGTTTACATCTTAAATCGGCCCTGGAACACATTTTGACAATTTGAGCACAATACAATATAATGCATTTTTAACAGCCCACCTTAAGGGCTTCCTTTGAACAGAAAGCTGAAAATATCACAATATCTCAATGCAATGGTGCACCATTTAAGTTGGAGAGATCTGGATAGACAGACTGACGAGGAGGGACAGACAGAGAAGAGAATGGCGATACAGATAAAGATTTAAAGAGATAAACACACATACAGAGAGGCGAACAAGGGGAACAGTTAGATTAATATTTACTGACCCAGAAAAAAAAACTTGAAACAGAAAAAGAGCAGCTAAAGGTGAAATAAATAAAGAGCAGCTAAAGGTGAAATAAATAAAGAGCAGCTAAAGGAGTGAAGAGACATGGGAGGGACACAGAGGACATTCCCTGATAAGGCGCTGCGGCAAGAGCACATGGGATGAAGAGTTGTCGTTGCTATAATGACTGCTCACTTCAAACTTACAAAAGTGTGCTCAGTACTTAAGTAGAATTAAAAGTCAATAACATATTTTCCTGTATCGGGGATTTACACTATTTTTATGGGTGTCATTTTTAAAACGTCCAGATTAGAGTTAAGCAAGCAGAAAACACACACACACACACAAATAAGAGCAGACAGAGATGAGAAAGAGGCAACCGCCCAGCACGTCACCTTTCTCTTCTTCATTCTTCAGGTCCGTCGTGAAGGCGATAAGATTGCGGCAAGACCATGCGCACACCAGAGGGATTGAGGGGCAGTGGTTACTCTTGGGCCGGCGGTCCCAATCGCAGACGTAGGCCAAATCCATGGTGCACCCAGTGTCCGCCTGCGTGCCCGACTGGTCACAGCACCAAGCCCCTGAAACAGAAAGAGAAGGTGAGTACCAATGGCTCCCACTCGTAGACATCCATCTTCTCCCAATCTTCTGTCAGTTGCGGCTCTCTGGGCGAGCGGATAACCATGTGCCGCAACGAAGGCTGCAGCTACCAATAAAAGACTGTTGAGAAGCAAGGGAGAGAAAAGGCTTCATTTGGCACAATAGGTGCTCAGCCTACACTAAAGCAAGGGAGTGAAGAGTCTTCCTTTGGCACAACAAGGGCTTGGCCTACACTAGCTTCCTTCACATTCCAACATCCACTCTGCGATCCCGAGCTTCGATGTGAGCGCACGCAGCATTATCTCTCCATGGATGCACAGTATCCCTCATCCCACAAGACTTTACTTAGGATCACATCCACTCCTTTCCTCTCTCCCCTCTTCCTTAGTTTTAATCTTATCGCGGCCAACTAGAATAAATGGTTCTTCAATGTCCATTCGTCGGTTGTTTTATTTATAATGCTATATATCAAAATAAAGGGGAGAGAGAGCACATACTGGGTTTGTCCTAAAAAGAAAATCAAAATACCATAACAGAAACCCAGCAGTACCGAGAAAAGTAAAGAAGGATAAAGTGATAAAGGAGACGGTGCAAGAAAAAAAAAAGGAGTGTGTGATGCTGGGGGTGGATCTGTGTGACTTAAAAATACCTGCCTAGTTTCCCTATGGTCCTTCTGAAAAGTCAATAGGGGTAAGGCTTGAAACATGTTCACCCTTTAGGAAACCGGGTACATGGCAACTTATTTCCTTACCCGCCCCCCCTCCCCTGTTTTCAATCATACCAGCTAGAGGTCTAAATAAATAGGTTAAACCTACTGAGCAGGTATTTTTAAGACATACAAACCAACCCCCACTCCTATTTTTTACACCATCTCCTTTATCATTGTATAAAACTTTGTTTTCTCCAGTTCAGGGTTACTTTCCTCTGTACTGTTGGGTTTCTGTTATGGTATTTTGATTCACCATCTCCTTTATCATTGTATAGTCTTGAAAGTGTTCCCACCTATTCCGTAGGTGGCAGCACGCCCCACCGAGCACCGGAACGGGATGGACACAACGGTAAAGCATGTCACCAAGGCACAAACTCTGTTTTCTCCAGTTGAGGGTACTCTGGGTTTCTGTTATGGTATTTTTTATTTATAATGCCGCCTGCAGACCCCCTTGCTTACTCCAGACATTTAACAAAAATAGCTCCAACAAGAGTTTCAAGGGACAGAGGGCACCCAGGCAACAATTGGCGGCTCCGTATTAGGAGCGACCCGATGATGAAGCATGCCAGTGAGGTGGACGAGGGTCTTTACACATGTACACCCAGGAGAATAAGACACGGTCCAATAGCATATATTTCAGTCCACCAAGTTGGTTAATGTGCCCGACTTTGAGGGGCTGCTTGAACGAAGTATATTTGTTTCAAATATTTTACATCGGGAGGATATACTTCAGACTTTTCTTACCTCACCCCTCCCCGAACATCATCCACTCAATCTTTCAAGATCAGACTTTGACAACAGATTGCCCAGAGCAGCACAACACACCTGACACCTGCTGGCTTTACTCTACACTGGTTAAAAAAAATAGCAGGTTGGATGGAACCTCTGCATGAGTGAGAATCTAGTGCATTAATAATCTATATTGTTGTGTATATATGAAACATGCACATACAGTGAAGGCCAACAATATTCTCACCTTTGTGGTAACCACCCCACCTCTGTGGTTTAAAAATCTGAAAATGATCTTGCTTTTCTCTTATAGAACCAGAGCAGAAACTAGATTTTTGTTTCAAGCAGGAGTTGGTAGTTTTCCATCTATGCTGTACGAGTAACAAGGCAATCTCCTTCTTTTTAAATATTCATCTTCCAATTGGATGAAACTGTGGTAGGGGGATTTTTGCATCTGTAGTGTTGTGTGATCATGTGCAGTAGGACCCATGTGTTCCTCAGCAGACTCTTTAAAAATTATGTAATCAGTGGGGTGTTTCTGGTTGTGGTCAATAAAGTTTGTGACGCAATGCTTTCAATCAACAGTTACATGCTGAAGAATAAAGACATGTGTTACAGAGCTCTTTGTGTGGTGAAGTCCTTCAGGTGCTCCAGAACTGGAGTGGATGCGGCAATTGGCAACGAGTAGGGGATACGTGCCCAGAAGAAATAAGACTGACCTCCCTGAGGGTCTGCTCTAGCTCTTACGAGGCCCTAGAAGAAGTTGAAGGCCCTACAGAGAAGCGCCGCCAGAAAGAGCACCAGAGGACCACTGTTCAGGCAGAAAGAGGAGATACTGCCCCACAGTGTAATACAGAGCCATCATCCATACAAAAAAAGAAACGCTAAGGGCAGCAACAATCGAGTATAAGCAACAAAAGTCTACTCACCGGTGTAAAGCAGAAAAAGCGCCTTACAACCTCAAATCTGGTAAGGCGACTCCAGAGCAAACACGGGGTTGTGTCTACGAAGCCATTGGTCCCTGCAGAAAGACCAAAGTGACCGCTAGTAGCATTCAGCACAACTGAGAAGGTCTTCAAAAATTGAAGCTCTCCAATGGCAGAAGAGAGGAGAGCTGAATATGGCACAGCTACGTTCCTGAAACCTCCACCACCCTACGACACCACTAAAAGGTAGAATATTGCACCCAGATCGAAACGTTCAATGACTTCACACATTCTTTAGAAGAAGTAGATAACAAGAAGATCATCAAAGGCTTGAAGAACCTTGCAGGTGATGGAGCAAAAGTAGTGATACATAAAATATCACAAACTGCTGAAGTATCATACCGTCAAATCAAAGAAACACTGGAAGCCAATTCCAATCCACTGGCAAATGTAGACTATCAATGATACATTTTCAACCAGGCGAAATAGCAAGCTGGTGAAACGATGAATGAATTTGTCGAAAGACTTACAGCCTGATTCATCAAGCTGATTTGCGCTCGCAAAGGGCCAGATTCTGAGAATCTGGCCCTTTGCGAGTGCGATTTTTGCATTTGGTATTCATCATCCCAAATGCAAAAAATCACTATTAGCGAATTCGCATATTTGCGAGGAATTGGATTTGAGGAATCTCTAATAGAGATTCCTTAAATGCAATTCATCAACCAAATAGAAATAGCGAAATCGCAATATTTGGTCTCAATTTACCACCAGGTATGACTTGGTGGTAAATTGCGTAAATAGTGTAAAAAGCACTTTAGTGCATTTTTTGCTTTTGCATGTTACACACACACATGTCCTTTGGACATGTGTGTGCGCAACACCTGTTCAAATGTGCATTTTAGGGGTGCTACAGGGTGTCCTTTGGACACCCCTGGCACCCTTAAAATCGCTATCTGATTTGCGAGTAGCAAATTGCTACTCGCAAATAAGGGATACTCCCCACTCATTCCTATGGGCCTTTTGGCCCATAGGAATGAATGGGGAGTTATTTCCTTTTTTTGCGAGTAGCAAATTGATACTCGCAAATAGAGAACATGTAGGAATCGCTATTTAATTAGCAATTCCTACATGAATACCGTTTTGCGTGTCCTCAATAGCGAGTCGCTATGATTCGCTATTAGGGCCACGCAAAACGGCCCGTTGATGAATCAGGCTGTTAATGCCCTCATCAAACACTGCAAGTTCAGTGAATTCAATGACGAAGAAGTAATGTGTCTCAGAGTCATCGATGGTTACCTCTCCGATTCGTTCAGGTGATGCATGCTGAGAGAAACATTCATTCTAGAAAAGGTACTCATGGCTGTGAGAGCTGAGGAACGTGCAGACTGACAGGCTGCTGATATGGAATCTGGAATAGCCCCAAATAAATCAGCGCTGATCATGGAAAGGAAGCAGAAATACTAAGTGGGGGCCCATTAGACAATGTCTCAGAAGAAAAAGAAATTGTGTTTTCGATGTGGATTCTCATTTCCACATGAAGAAAAATGTCCAGCTATACATGCAAGGGCTGTGGGAAAGAAAACCATTTCATAACGGCCTGCAAAGCGAAAGAGAAACCCAAGTGCGTCCCTAGAAGAAGAGAAAATGGGCGCTAGAAAGTTCCAGAAGCATTCTAGTCACACCCACAAGACCAAACGGCAAAATCAATTGAGGCAAGTCAAGACAAACGAAGCTGATCGTCATCAAATTCACCTCCTAGAGACTCTTGAACGTCATCATCAAGAGACAGTGAAGAAGATGGCTGTGCAACAGCGATGTCAACTGCAGAACGATGTGCACATGTAAGATTGGCTGCTTGCAAAGCAGAACACAAGTTAAAGAGAGATCGCCACGTGAAGCGACCACATTCATTTGGACAATTCTCCAAGATCAAGCTAGAGGTGAATAGCTGCCCTATAACTTTTATTCTAGACATTGGTGCATCGATCAATACCATGCTGGACAAAAAAAAACAATAAACTGTCTCTGGTACCAGTCTAATGCCATTGAAAACAAAGGTGTATACCTGGGCTGCTTTTAAGCCATGCAAAGTCAAGGGTCATTTGTAGCGATCATGAAGCATAAGATAACGACAGTACAAGCACCAATTCATGTTCTCTCAGGTACTTCGGCGACTGCACGTCTACTTAGTTCAGCTCGGCTACTGACATGGAACTGATATCCATCAACTACAACCTCAATGCACATTCTGAAATAGTAAGTCAATTGCTGTTGTTGTTTCACGGACTGAGAAATTCAAGACAATGAAGTTACAACTTCACATTAATGAGGTAATTTGTCCTGTTGCTCAGCGACACTTTTGGATTGCTTTTCATTTACAAGAGGCCGTTGAGAAAAAAACAGAGACATTATTAAAGCATGACATCTTCCAGCGCTCTACTGGTCTCACGCCATGGGTTCTACCCATAGTAGCAGTGCCATAAAGGACAGCGGGGTGCGGTGTGCATCTGTGTTGATATGCGCCAGGCCAACAAAGCAAACGGGAGAGAAAGACATCCAGGTCCACACATACCGGACATGATGGCACAGCTGAATGGCGCCAAACTCTTTGCCCGTTATGATCTGAACAAAGAATACCATCAACTCAAGCTGGTAGAGAACTGTAGGTACATTACTACTTCTTCAACTCATGATGGTTTGTTTCATAAAAGACTCAGTTTTGGTGCGAATTCTTTCAGATTGGCATTAGCCGAGAAATTCAACCTGTCACACATGCTTCTACAGTGGTGATATACTAGTGTTTGGGGCCACAAGAAAGGAGCATGACAAAGCTCCTACACAAGTATGCCATCTACTCACTGATACAGGTCTCTCTTTAAATGCCAAAAAGTAGGAGTTTCACAAAACCAAACTCAAGTTATTTGGGCATATTTCCCTTAAAGGAGAACTGTACAGAAAGCATATCACCCTTGTCACCGACCACCAGGCTTTGCTCGCCGTTTTCGGAAAGCCAAGATGCCCCATTGCAGTGAGAGGTGGGAGATGCGACTGCAAGAGTATGATTACACTATTATGCAC
The DNA here is from genome assembly GCF_964261635.1 of Lissotriton helveticus. Lineage (NCBI taxonomy): Eukaryota > Metazoa > Chordata > Amphibia > Caudata > Salamandridae > Lissotriton > Lissotriton helveticus. The sequence goes on along the minus strand of NC_136073.1, from coordinate 9,542,661 downwards.
AAGCCGAGGAAGGATCAAAACACAGCAGATGACTTTTCACAAGAGCTGTTACAACATCATAGTGCAACATCTAAAGAGCTGAAGAGTACATCAATTTCATAGTGAAGTCTAGTACCCCTACAGCGCTATCCACTGAACAAATCAATGCTGCCACCAACACAGAGACATGGTCACACGCAAGGAGATCATTTCTTAACAATCATGGAGAAGACATACTCAACCTCTCACCAATAATGCCGAATATCAATAATTCAAAAATGTGATGGAGGAATGTTCTGCCACTCAAGGTTTTATATGATGTGGTTCGAGGATTGTCATACCAGAGAGTTTGAGGCAACAAGTCATTGAACTGGCCCACGAAGGACACTGTGGTGTTATAGCCACTGATAGAGCTCTCAGAGACGGAGAGTAGTTTCCTCGCCTTCACGAACGAGTCATGAAGGAACTGAAAGCATGTCAACTGTGTAACTGCTTATCCCCCAAGATGACAAAGCATCCGCTAAACATGTCTGAACTTCCTGGACAAGCGTGGAAGAAAAATGCAGTTGATTTCTTTGGAACCTTAAACAATGGCCATCATCGCATGGCAGTTATTGATAAAAACTCACTTTTCCTTAGTGGAGGATTTGTCATCGACCGTCCATGACAAAGTCAAAGAGAGGATGAAGGGCATTTTCGGAGCGTGGGGTGTTCTGACAGAAGTCCACCTTTCAATTGCAGAGAGTTTAAGGACTTAGTTAGTTGTTTGAACGTCAAGCATCAAAAGAGCATGCATCTCTGGCCACAGGCAAATGGCACTGTTGAACAATTTATGGGCATCCTGAAGAAGGTGGTTCAGCGCAGTGCAATAGAAGGAATCGATCTCAAGTCAGCCCTAAGTCCAGCCCTTCATGCCGATCGGATAGGTGAAAGCCCAAACACTCTACTGTTAAGGGAGAGCCATTGGGACTAAATTACCACAAAAGACCACAAACCGAGTAATAGACACTGATGAGATTCATGTCATGGACACTGCTCACAAAAGCAAGATGAAGACCTATGCAGATAAGCAGCGATCCGGTAGGGGCGCGGTTTTCGTAGAAGGAGACCGTATCCTAGTCAAACAAAAGCGGAAACACAAGACTGACGCACCATTTGATGCGGATTCATCAAGTGTCATAACCAGGAACGGACATACGGTGACCACTCAACGTCCCGGAAAGTCAATTTCTAGAGACTTGTAACATTTCGAGCATCTGCCTTGATGCTCGTCGGCTCCAGACCTTACGAGTGAGTCAAGTTCACCTGAGTGCCCGAGTCAAGCATCTGAATCTACATCTATGAAGCCAGATGACAGTGTGACTTCTACACCGCAACAACTCATTGAGGAATTCTAACGTATGTATGTTGTCCGTACTTTTTATCTAACAAGGAGGAGATGGAGTATTGTATGATCAAGTGCAATAGGACCCTTGTGGTCCTCTGCGGACTCCTTCCAACTTACCTATTCAGTTGGGGTGTGCTTTGATGGTTTTAAAATTTTTAACCGAATAAAGCTAAAAAAAAATTTAAAAAAAAGAATTTTGAACTTGAACAGTTGGGGTGTGGTCAATAAAGTTTGTGACGCAATACGTTCAGTTAACGGTTGCATGGCGAAGAATAAAGACGTGTGTTACAGCGCCCCGTTTGTGGCGTAGTTTTAAGGTGCTCCAGAGCTGGGATGGATGCGGAAGCCTCCAGTGCTCCTGCAGCCAGATGTCAGCAAAAGATTAGAAAAAAAACACAAGCAACAACAAAGCCAATAGACCTGCGCTGGCTGCCCCGCCATTTGACTTGGTCAATGTCTCTTTTGCTTGGCCTTTTTTTGAAAATGCTATTGTTAAGTTAGCCGTTGGGCCCTCTGCCTTATATTAAATAAAAGAATATAAAAAACTGTGACTTGAAGCAAAAATATTTTTATTAGCTATCAAATCGCACACAATGCGATAGTAGCCCTTGACAGTGGAGGGAATTACTTTGTGTCTGTATGGGTTACTGGTGAAAAAGCAGAATGCTGTCACTCACAGTGAAGTTACCAAGTGCCTGAAGTGGGCAGACTCACTGTGACAAACTGTACGGTGTACTTGGTGGAATAAACATGTAAATGATACAAGACCAATGAATGAAGAGGGCTAGCTAATAGCCTCTTTAAATATGATATACATATAATTTTAGTGAACTCGAAAGATCTCATACAACACCAGACCAAAAAAGAAAATGCTGACTAGAAGCACAACATTTTCTGTATCAAAAAACACCAATTGCCGTAGTAGTCCATTGCACTGAAGGAACTCTTTTTGTGCGTATGTGCTTCTTGCGAAAGAGCATTTTCACTCTCAGTGAAATTAGCCAATTGCTGAAGTGGGCTGACCCATTGCTTGAGGCCGTATTATGTAGCCGGCAGAAGAGAACGTGAATGACACAACAGCTCAGTGGTTGAATCAATAGGTCTGAAAGCCTCTACAAGTACATTATCTATATAGAGAGTCAGTGAAAATCAGACTAATGCCAAACCTAAAAATGTTTCTGCATCTGCCCATCCATTCTTCCAATTCCCCGATAGTAAAAGTCATTGTAACAGCCCCCAAGTCGGTCTTCTTTAATATTCCAACCCAATAGCATTATGCTGGTGATTGTTATTGTCAAGCTAAGCCCAACAGGCAATTCTAAATTGATCAACTTGGTGAAATGCCCAGCAGCTGTATACCAACAACAGACCGAAGAGAAAAACTAGAGTTAAATCTTACAGAAATGGAGATCAGGCAGTGACAGCTTTAGTAGCTTACTGATTGGAAAGAAGAGTTTGAGTCTGGCTGCCTGCCCACCTTGAATTTCTTGTCTGAAGAACTTTTGATTTCTACTTGACCAAGAACTGCCCCTATATCCAGAAATCTTAAATGTTATTATAACAAGCTTCTTTCTAGTAAAACTAAAATCTAAAACGCACTTCTGTACAATTTACGAACAAGCTTCAGCCTGGAGCAACTGTTCCACTCTGTAAACTTCAATGATGACAACTGAAAAAACTGCAGAGTCGAGGTGGTCAATGGCAACAGAAACTTATAATCCTGTGTTTTTCAGTTCAGAAATGTGAGGAGGTCCGTGATGAACCCAACATAAGCGACACCGCATCAACACAAGCTTTTGTCGTGATATGTAGCACCTAAATAAGAATCCAGACAAAACCTGTTCCTTCGATACCAGGTACCAACACCTTTGACAAAGACCCAGAAGTGGAGAGAGGCTCAGAGCACTTCTGATACTCCGACGCGTCTTACTTGATCTGGCCATGTCTTTGTTCAGCCCTATAATGAACCGAACAATGTGACCTTAATTGTGTGCTCCAACCTTGATCTTCGCGGTGGCCTTTTCAATGAGGTGTCTTGTCCTAAATAACTGGCAGGAACAATGCATTCCTAATTGAGTCTCTGTGAGTGTTTTTCCGGGTTACAAAGTCACATCATTTTTATGTCTTGAATGACTGGTAATAACAATGAGCCCCTAACTGTGTCTCTGCGACTGGTTTTCTCAGTGACCTTCACAAAGCATTATCCAGCCTTGAAAGATCACAAATAGCAATGCATCCCCTCTGGTACTGGAATTCACCGACGTTCAGCCCTGAACGTGGTGTTATGCAGTTTCCTTTCAAGTTACTTAAACTAGATTTGAAAAGACAGACTTAGGCCTTGAGGAATAAAGGTTCTTTGTCTGGACTGCGCTTTGGTGCCAGAGCTCCGCGCCTGAAGAAGAGGAGTGACAACTGCCTCCCTCTGGTGAAGCTCCAGCACTCACTGAAATGAAGGGACCGGGTCTGTCGAATCCCCTTGTCACGCCTATACCGGAGCCTCAAAGAAGGCAATCGAAAGAGGCACCTGTTCCTGTCGCGACTTTTCAGAGACACACGAGCTACACAAAGCAGTCCACTGCTGGCAAGACTTCTGCTGCCATGCGTCCAGGCTCTGCAGACAGCAGGTCCCCTGCCACCCGCTGGAAGGCTCAATGTGGCCACACCAGCAAGAATGGGTGAGAGACTAAAAGGGCTGAGTGCCCTCAGTGATTGTAAATGTAAATGGTAAATTGATACTTGTATAGCGCACTACTCACCCGCAAGGGTCTCAAGGCGCTTGTACGAATACCGCTGTGGAACCCAACCTGGCTTTCCCTGTGAGGTGCCCACTCCTGGGCACCCCCAAGGTGGAGGCCAGGCATCCTTAGAGTTGTGGGGGCCGTTGTGGAGATTAAGCAAGCTATTGCCCAGAGTTGCAGAGTGGGACTCCATGATTGGAATAGGCACGGAGGCGAGAATTATCAGGTGATTGAGTGCCAAGAGAGCTGGGGAAGAATGCTGCAACTCCAAACTACAGAAAGGGCTGCCTGGCAAGAAGACAGCAGCTGCCTGGGCAAGGTAGCCCAAACCTGCACGGAAACAGGCAGGGGTGCTACATGATAAAGCAAACTATCAGTGGTTTCTTTGTCCAGGACAGGAGGTATCATCATCCCCTGGTCTCATCCACATGTTCTCACTGAACATACTTCAGTTTACTGTTGATCAGTCACCGTTAGCTCTTATTATCTCCCCATTTATATTGCATTTAAGATAACACATAATAAAAGATGCACAGGCGATAACTTCAGGTCATGAAAATGAGTGGTTCGGCCATAGCCCTCCAACTGCTGAAGTAGGAAAAAGCTTCCTGTGACGTGTTCTTGACCTCTATGGGTTAAATTACTAAGAGTCCTTCAACGTGATCAGAGCACTCGACCAGTTAAATTTGTAGGAAAGCTATTGTGCCGTGTCTGGTGGCTTAGTGGACTAATGCTTACACTGTAGGGGGCTGTGCCTGACCTCATGGTCACAGTTCAAATCCCGGAGGGTCCACTTAGCCTTTCATCCTTCTGAGGTCAATAAAATGAGTACCATTGAGTTGGGTAACAATAAACATATGTTATTCAGTACCAAAATGTACACGGTGAACAGATGCTATGTTATGTCATTGTGGCTTTCAACCACTCAAAAGTTATATAAAGGGAAGGATTGTCATTATAGCCTTTGACCAGTAAATTAGTAACAAGGGTCCTCCAATGTCCTCAAAGACCACAGTAAAGATATCAGAAAGGTCCCCCAGCGTGATCATAGACGACAAAGATATCAGAAAGGTCCCTCAACGTGAACAAAGACCTCTGCCAGATAAACTTTGAAAAAGAGTCCAGTGACGCGATCTTAGACCTGGTACCTGGTAAAGTTGTAGAAAGTGTTGTGAGACAATGGAGTTCTCATCCAACTTGATATTTCCTTTAATAGACAGTGACCAAGATAACGACCAACGTGGATGGGATGTTCATGAATAATAGTGGATGGTAGAATTAGCGTACAGTGACAATAGTTATTCTCCAAGTAAAACATTAGAGAATATAGCTTCCCTAATAATACACGGAATAGAGAGATGGTTGAGTCAGCACGGAAGGTGCTAGTAACCTTTTTGCTTCAAGAGGTTACATCTCACACACAACTTAACCCACGCTTTCTTCTAGGATGAGTTAGTTTATTTTTCAGCTGCATAAAATGCACTCAGTCAATCAGAAGTAATTTTGGTCTATGCTGGAAAAAGCTAAACACTCAAATACCCAACATCCTGCCCTGCTCAGCATTGTTTATGAGCAGAATCAGCAGATAGAGAGAAAATGCTTTGCCATTTTGGTTGGAAAACTCATGTTGCATTTAGAAATTTCTAACAGTAGAGTTTTGGTTCCAACTTAAGAATAAATGCCTAAATAATATTGAATTTGTAGTATGCAAAAATTTGAATGCGTAAATCTAAACTATATTTGAATCAAATTACTATTTTCACTACGAATATCTGATTAGGTAAAAGGAAGATATCAGTTTAATAAATCAACAAGTTTGTAAAATGAAGTGTCCAGTGCCTTCCGAATTCTGTCACATTTAAATGGCTGTCACAGGAGCCCAACTGATATTAGCGCATGAACCGCAAACATTCAAGCTGAGCTTTGGTGCCCGAAGAGGGAGTGGCAGCCTAGACACGCCCCAGCAGAGTGTTGATGACAATAATCACCAAATGTCATTGACCAGCTGGGCATGGAGGTTGGGTAGGTAAGGCTCCTCTACTATGCAATCACACCCAGCAGACTTTTAACATATGATCTGGCAATGTCCTGTCATTGCGTCATTTTAGGCGGGTGTGGACCTGGAACTTACACAGACCCTGGGGTGGGTGGTTCCCCATGACCCATTACGTCTGATTTTAGGTGTGTTCGATGGCCAGGACAGCTCTCGGGCCGATAAACGCTTTCTTGGGACAGCAGTGGCGGTAGCGAACGGTGACTTTGAGGCACTCTGGTCGCAGGCCAACCCCCTACTGTACGCAGGTGGAGACGGGGAGTGGATTGGTGTGGTACCCAGGAGGAACCTCTCTTCGTAGCCCGGGGCTGCCCTGAACTATTCGAAAAGATTTGGGGTAAATGGTTCAATCTATTGTCCTGAGTGGTGCGTGCATTCATATGATTTGCGATAACCTTGCACGGAAATTTACTCTGAAGCTCGGAAATCTACTCTGAAGTATGATACACAGGTCTCTGTCATCATCTTTGCTGTTGTTTATCACCGAGATAATGTGCCTGATTTTGCTGCCAATGTAAATCTGTGGTTTCTTTTAAATATCAATAAATGTGATTATCAAAATAAAGAATCCTCTACTGCAGGGCTTCCCAAACTTTTTAAACCCAAGATCCACTTTTGCGTATGACAAAGTTTAGCAACTCACCTAGCTTTAATAGATATGAGGCAGGCGATTTCTTAATGTAGCGAAGGCACTCTGTGGTAGCTTATTGGCTTTTGCAGACGGCATATTCTCCATTGAAATGGTAACTAAATTTGCACAGACATACAGTTTTATAGATAAAACTATATTGCACACAAATTATGTTTTGGAATCAGGTTGCAGTGAATATTTATTATTTGTGCATCACTAAGTAAGGTGTCTTGATTTGCTCTGATATTATTAACCCGTTTACCGCGGCGGGCATTCTACAGAGTGGGTGGGGCTGCGTCAGGCAACAGCACACCTGCAAATCCTTCTACCATGTTTGCATCAACATCAGCCCTACTTGATCAGGTCTGCCTCCACACCCACCACTTTCCCAAATTCTTATTGTGCAGGTTGCACACAGCAATCACCATTTACTTTTCTTTATTTAATGGATGTTGCACCACAGTTCGCAATATGCTATGTAAACACAATGTTTCGCAACTTCGGCTGGACCCTCTACACTGGGAGACGCCACAAGTGGACCTAAAACGTGCTGATCCAGGGACACCACCCAATTGCAGAGCAGTCAACCAAAAAAAAACTACTTTGGTACGTCGGGAAGAGATAGTGCGATGCACTACTAATTGGGCCAACCATCGCAATACACATTCTTAAAGGTCCTGATCCAGGGACTTCGCTCAACCACAGATCCGTTAACAAAAAGGAACCTTTTCTATCAAATTTGGAAGAGACGGTGGTGGGCCCACTTTTGTAATACACACTACAAAAGGATCTGTTTTCGACTATCTATATAACAATTTCTGAGGTTAATTCTTCCCGGCAAGACCTGCGTGGCAACACCTTGAGCTACCATCATATAACTGTGAGGCCAAAATTCGGTCAGAAGCCCTGAGGAAGCTCCCTGTACGGGAGAGAAACGCGTTGGCTGATCAACTTTTGTATACAACGAAATTAACGAACTTTTGCACTTAATAACTTTTTGTACAAATAAAGAAAGGACTTCCAAAAAATACTTTGTTCGTTTTCGACTTCATATTTGTGCGCACCCACCCAAGCTTAAAATTTTTGGGGGAAAATCCAACCATTTTGGTCCAAACATTTGCTTATGAGTTCTGAAAATACAAACATTTACATTTTTAATATACATTTTAAATATTAGTATACATATATTAATGCAACCGAGCAAAAGCTTTTAATAGGTTAGTTGTGGGTGTGGGATCTGTAATAGGATACAGCCCCATGCTGTAGTGGGTGCAGGATCTGTGGGACGGGACGGCCGAGTAGAGTTATGGATGTGGGAGCTGTGAGAGGTACAGCTCCGCAGAGCAGTGGGTGCAGGATCTGTGGGAGGGAACGGCCCTGTAGAGCTATGGGAGCTGAGAGGGTACAGCCCCAAATACCAGAGTGGGCAGGGTCTGTTGGAGCAGTGAGAGGTACAGCCCAGCAGAGCAGTGAGAGCAGGGTCTGTGGGAGGGGACAGACATATGAAGTTGTGGGTGTGGGAGATGTGAGGTACAGCCCTGTGTTGCAGAGAATGCAGGGTATGTAGGAGTGGATGGTCCTGTGGAGGTGTGAGAGGGTACAACCTAGCAGAGCAGCATGTGCAGGATCTGTGGAAGAGCACAGCCCTGCCCTGTTGAGTTGCGGGTGTGGGAGTGGTGAAAAGGTATAGTCCCGCAGAGCAGAAGGTGCAGTGTCTGTGGGAGGGGACAGCCTTGTGGAGCTGTGGGTGTGAGAAGGTACTGCCCCACAGAGCAGCGGGTGCAAGATCAATGGGAGGGGATGGCCCTATGGAGTTGTGGGTGGGTGGCTGTGAAAGGGTACAGCCCTGCGGAGCAGAGGGTGCAGGCACTGTGGGAGTGGACAGACATGTGGATTTGTGGGTGGGCCCTGTACAGTTGTGGGTGTGGGAGGGTGCAGCCCCACAGAGCAGTGGGTGCAGGGTCTATGGGAGCGGACAGCCCTGTGGAGCTGTGAGAGGATACAGCCCAGTGGAGCAGTGGGTGCAGCGTCTGTGGGAGGGGGCAGCCCTGTAGAGTTGTGGATGTGCAAGGGTGCAGCCCGTGGAGCAGTGGATGCAGGATCTGTGGAAGAGGATGGCCGGGCCCTGTGGAGTTGTTTTTGTGAGAGGGTGCAGCCCCACGGAGCAGTGGGTGCGAGGTGTGTGGGAGAGGGACGGTCCTGTGGAGTTGTGGGAGCTGTGAGAGGATACAGACCCGCTTACCACTGGGTGCATGGTTTGTGGGAGGGGCAGCCTGGCCCTATAAAGTTGTGGGTGTGAGAAGGAACAGCCCTGTGGCCCACTGGGTGCGGGGTCTGTGGGAGGGAACGGCCCCGGTGGAGTTGTGGGTGTGAGAAGGTGCAGCCCCGCAGAGCAGTGGGTGCAGGGTCTGTGGGAGGGGATGGTACTGTGGAGTTGTGGGTGTGAGAAGGTACAGCCTTGCAGTGCAAGGGGGAAGGCGGGCTGGTGGCGTTGTGGTGTGAGAGGGTACAGCCCCGCGGAGCTGTGGGTGCAGGGTCTGTGGGAGGGGACGGCCCGGTGGATTTGTAGGAGCTGTGGGAGGGTACAGAGCAGTGGGTGCAGGGTTTGTTGGAGGCCAGACTGTGGAGTTGTGGGAGCTATGAGAGGGTACAGCCCCGCGTAGCGGTAGGTGCAGGGTCTGTGGGGAGGGGCAGCCAGTGGGTGCAGTGTCTGTGGGAAGGGGCAGCCCCGCAGCCAGTGGATGCAGTGTCTGTGGGAAGGGGCAGCCCCGCAGCCAGTGGGTGCAGTGTCTGTGGGAAGGGGCAGCCCCGCAGCCAGTGGGTGCAGTGTCTGTGGGAGGGGGCAGCCCCGCAGCCAGTGGGTGCGGGGTCTGTGGGAGGAGCAGCCCCACAGCCTGTGGGTGCGGGGTCTGTGGGAGGGGGCAGCCCCGCAGCCAGTGGGTGCGGGGTCTGTGGGAGGAGCAGCCCCACAGCCTGTGGGTGCGGGGTCTGTGGGAGGGGGCAGCCCCACAGCCTGTGGGTGCGGGGTCTGTGGGAGGGGGCAGCCCCACAGCCTGTGGGTGCTTGGCCTCTCTGTTAGTACCCCAGCTCCACAGAGGGTCAGCCCTCCAGGCGCCCCGTGATAGGAGGAGAAAGATCCCGACCACGCCCACAAGCTCCCCGCGGGGGCGGCACCCAGATGAGCGGTGGGCGGAGCCGCGCAAGGCGTCCCATGTACTGCCCGTGTGGCTCTGGGCACTGCGTGGCGCTCAAGGCTGCTGCGGCGCGGCTCTAGTCACAGGGCGCTCGCCTGGAGGTGGAGTTCACTCACCAGCACCGGCGGCGCTCGAGGGCTCTTCAGGCCGCCACGTGCCGGCCTCGGCTCAGCCAGACACACCGGGAGCACCGGCGAGGAGTCAGGACTCAGGAGCCCCGCCACCGGCAGGGGACAAGGCGGGCCTCAGACGTCCCATCCAATGAGCAAAAGGAGCACGATTCAACAGCGAATCAGAAACGACGAAAACTTCCCAGACGCCACTCAGCCAATGAGCATCAAAGAAATGTTTTCCTCTGCCAATTGTAATGACCGCTTGTTATGAGCGCCTTCATCCAACCACATGACAAGAACTCCTAACACGAATAGAAAGGCCCTACACTTTATTCTCCCTGACAGAGCATGTTTCCTCCTACGCGATTGGCTGTGAGGCTCAGCCCCGCTCACTGTGAATGAAGTGAAACTAAAAAGGAAGAAACCAGTTCAGAGTCGTGTGTAAGCACGGCTGGCGCGGGGCCTGTATTTACGCTCTCGGGGCCGATATATATTTTAACTTCTAGATTGCTTAAATACTGGCAATATTTGCGCTTGAGGTATTTTATTTTTGGGGAGGAATTATGAAGTAAAACCGTAAAAATAAAAATAAATCACCGCCTACATATTTGTAGGATTGTAAATATTCCTAGATCTCCGCTGCAGCAACGGATAGAAGCAGAGGCCAGCTTTCCATTATAGCGTCTGAGGCCCCTCTGAGCCTCTACTGTGGAATATTGTTTCAATTAACATTTTTTTTTCCAATTAACATTTTTAACAACATTCTCCCTGCAGTGCTCCCCACCCAGCAAAAAAGACACCCATCATGCAGCAAAGCCGACCATCACACAAATAAGCCAACTGCCTTTTAATCCAGTAATTCCACTCCCTCATTACAAACAGTGGTGTAACAAAACTTGAGGTAACCCACCTGCAAGTTACATGGAGGGGGCTCTGGACCCACCCAAGTCCACCGCCCATGCACAGTGCCGGAGTTGAACACTATGCAACAAGGCCAATGGCCTTGCAGCAAGACCAGCCATCTTCCAACAATGACATGCACAACAAAGCAAAGGCACTCCCCACGCAGCAAAGATGATCTTGTAACAATGTTTGCATCTCCCTGGGGACCCTAATCCATATCTGTTCTCTTCCACTGGCTACATCTGTCCGACCCTAGATGCATTCGCCCTCCCTTGTATTTAGCCTTATTCGCCCTTTCTCCTCGTCACTTCCCCCTCCCTGTTTACCGCCTTCACTCCTCCTTGCTCCCCCCTTCCCTTGTCCACCCTCAGCCCGCATCCCCTTCAACCCCCCCCCCCCATTTCTGCCCCTCCTGCTTCTCTTCCTTACCAACCTAACGGACCACTAACCTTCCTATCCTGACCCTGCAATTTTCCGGCTCTTTTTTCAATTTGTGCCTTTTGATATATATTATTATTATTTTTTTTTTTATTGTTGCAATTGTAGCATTGTAAGTATTAAGAGACGTGGCGTCAACATTCCGCCAAATCTAGTTGAAGCGCAACATTTCTTATTTTTTGTAATATTGAACCAAAAACAACAGTCAGATGTACAGATTGGGCTTACAGAAGCATGCTAATTGTACAGCATCTATGCTAGTCATGTCAGGCCAACAGGCCAGATTTCACCATCCACAGGTAGTCTTACCATCGGCTACGCCCGACGGGCTATGGAGGACCTAAGCAGCCCGCTCCCTCACCACCCCATCCCATCCGCAGTCCCAGTGCTATTCAACCTCATCCTCCCCCTCTGAACTGTCCACTTCTTCTTCTTCCGGTAGTGGTTCACAAGGGTCCCCCCTGTATGTGTTCCATGGCAGCCATATTTTGTTCCAATTACGTGGATTAGCCCGCTGTTGATAGACCGCCCGCTCCACTATCATGAGCAAATCCATATTTCTGCACCACTGTGCCAAAGTCGGTGACTCCGATGCCCCCCATTTTTGCGCTATATCCCGTTTCGCTAGCATCATCCCGATAACCACCCATCTCCGCCCATGTGGTGTAAGGTCGGTTGGGCCCCATACATTTAACAAACAAATTCTAGGGTCGGGAGTGTAGGAGAGCTGTAGTGTTTGGGCGACTGTGCGTGCCACTCGCTTCCAGTAGTCGAGTATGTTCGGACAGGACCAAAGGGTATGGAACAGTGTTCCCTCCTCCCCACAATTACGCAAACAATACGGGTGATCTGCCCTTTGGATTTTGTGTAGGGTGGTGCGTGTGTAGTACACTCGGTGCAATATCTTGAATTGTACTAAACGGAATCTTGCTGAGATTCCCGCTTCTTTAGGCGATGCCATTGCGGCATTCCACTCTGCCTCATCCAGGTCTCCAACTTCCTCCTCCCATTTCCCTTTCAATGTCTGTAGTGGGTCAGGCAAGTTATTCACCAATTTACGATACGTTAAGGATGTAGCGCTGGTTTCCATGTAATCAGTGAGCAGCCTATCTTCCAAAGGGGCCGAAGTCGGGACCTGAGTACCTGGTGTCAGCGCACCCAGTAGGGCATGTCTAATCTGTATGTAGCGATATGTCTCAGTGGTGTTCAGCTCGTACTGTTCTCGTAGCGTGTCAAACGGTATTACCCCCTCAGTCGTCCATAGATCACCCACCGTGGAGATCCCTATAGTGTCCCAGTGGTCAAACCCTTTACTACGTCTCAGGTTACCCAGCGATCTAGTGTCCCACAATGGTGTGAGCTGCGTAAGTACCCCCCCCCACTTCAGACGGGATTGAGCTCTGTGCCATAACGTGACGGTGTGTTTAGTCGGGCCGATCAGTTTTGTCATAATTCCTTTGTTATAAAGCGGGGCCAGAAGTGTATTAGTGCCAAGCTGCCGTCTATCTGCTAAGTATGCCGGGTCTTCCTGCGGTGCATGCAGCCACTGGTTGATCACCTTAAGGTGCGCCGCCCAGTAATACAATTCCAGATTTGGGAGTGCAATTCCCCCACTGTACCAATCTCTAATCAGTTTTGCCTGCGCTACCCTCGCCGGTTTGCCTCCCCACAACAGTCCCGACAATTGCCCTGCTATCTGTTTGAAAAAGGAAGGCGGCACCAACACCGGCGTGTTTTCTAAAACATAGAGGAACCGGGGCAGCGCCATCATTTTGAAAAGCGCCGCCCTGCCCAACAGTGTCAGCGGGAGCGTCATCCAGTGGCGCACGTCCGCTTTCAATCTTTCGAGCAGTGGTTTCAGATTCAAATCGTGAAAGGTCACAGGATCTCGCGCGACCCGAATCCCTAAGTATCGAAAGGAGACAGTCTCCAACATCAAGGGGCAATCCGCCTCCAGACGCGGCGGGGTCCCCCGCAGCATGAAGAGCACCGATTTCATCCAGTTGATCTTGTAGCCTGAGGCAACTCCCTGCCGCTCACACAGTGCCAGTAATATTGGAATCCCCTCCGCCGGGTTCGTCAGGTATATTAGCATATCATCGGCATATAAGGACACTCTGTCCTCCCAGCCATCTCCCCAGTCAATGCCCCGAAGTAGTGGTGTGGTCCTAATAATAGTGGCCAACGGCTCTAATACCAGGGCAAACAGTAGCGGTGAGAGCGGGCAGCCTTGTCTCGTGCCCCTTGCCAATGAGATGACTCTCGAGAGGTGTCCGTTCGCAGTCACTCGCGCCACAGGGGACTTGTACAGTAGCTTGATCCACCCTATGTATTTCGGGCCGAAGCCCATATGGTGCAAGACTGCAAAAAGGTATCGCCACTCCACCAAATCGAACGCCATAGTGGCGTCCAATGAGAGGATCGCTGCATCGGTTGTCAACAATGGAGCTCTCGCCATAACACCATGCAGGCGTCTGAGATTCAGCGCCGTGCTCCTGTGTGGCAGGAATCCCGATTGGTCTGGATGAATGAGATGACTAAGGTGAGGCAACAGTATGTTGGCTAGTAATTTCGCAAGAATTTTGCTTTCAGCATTGAGGAGGGAAATCGGCCGATAAGAGCCGCAGTCTTCAGGGGGCTTACCAGGTTTCGGGATCGCCACAATGGTGGCCATGCATTGATCAGGGGGCAGGTGTCCTTGCTCTAAGCTGTCTAGGTACATATCGAGTAGCGGCGTTGCGAGCGTTTCCGACACGGTTTTGTACCATTCAATCGGGATTCCGTTGGGGCCCATGGCTTTTCCCGGATGCAGCGCTGCGATAGCCGATTGCACCTCCTCAGTCGTTAAGTCTGATTCTAGGTCGTCAACCCCGTCCTGCGACAGGGTGCGGGTAGGCACTCCCGCGAGCGCCCCTTCCGCCATTTCCCAGGTAACCTCTATAGCAGAGGTATACACCGCCTGGAAGTGATCAGCTAGGAGTTCGACTATCTGGGCGGGGCGGGTGTGTAATACCCCAGCAGAGTCCCTCAACTGTAAGATGGTCCTCTGTCCCTCATGTTTTTTCGCCAGCCAGGCCAGGAGCTTACTTGCCTTATCTCCTACATCGTAAACCCTGTTTGCTGAGGCAGTCATGCTTTCGACCACTCTACGGCGCAGAAGCTCAGTATGACTCTGCTGACACAGACGTAGTGCGTGGAGTGTATCTCCGGTCGGGTCAGCCATGTGTGCCTCATGCGCCCTGGCGAGTCTGGCCTCTAGGTCTATTAGTTCTTCTTTCTGAGAGCGCTTATAACTCGTAATAGCGGAGATGGCTTGGCCTCGGAGGACCGTTTTATAAGCCTCCCAGAGGACCGATGGGGAAGAGACCGAGCCACTATTCTCCGTGAGGTAACACCTTGTCGCTGTTTTAAGAGTTTTGGTCACTTGTGGGACCCTAAGGTATCCTGGGAATATCGGGTATATGCGCTCTCGGGACCGTTCTGGGTTGGAGAGGGTCAATGTCAACGGGGAATGGTCTGAGACACCCCTGGGTTTAATCTGAACGTCATCGACAGTGAACCTCCCGTGACCCGGTGCAAGGAAGTAGTCGATCCTCGACAGGCTGTCGTGGACCGCCGAGTGGTAAGTGTAGTGCTGGTCAGTCGGGTGCAGGCGCCTCCAAAGGTCTATCAGGCCTTGCGCTTCTAGGAAGTCATTTAGCCGGGAGGGCCCTGCAGCTTGAGTTCGAATCGGGAACCTATCCAGTGTATTGTGTACCACGGCATTGAAGTCCCCCCCCACCAGAAGGTCTCCTTCCGGGAGTTCCAATAGGAATTTTCCCAAATCTGGGAGAGCTATCGTGTGTAGCGCCGGCGGAATGTACACCGACACTATAGTCAGCTGTCTCCCCTCCCACTGCCCGAGTGCTGCTGCGAAGCGCCCCTGCGTGTCTATTTTCGTGGATTGAAGTATAAATCTGGAGGACCGGTGCATCAGTATTCCTGTCCCACGGGACCCCCTCGTGAATTCTGAATGGACGATCATGCGGTAGCCTTTCCTGTCTAAGGCGCGTGTGGCTGTGCCTGTAAGGTGTGTGTGAGAAGTTGGCCTGATGTGCAGTGCTCACTATTCTAGTGATCACTATATATCAGTCCAAACAACCCTTATTGATGATTGGTTGTAAGTCAACCTTATAGACCAGCTATCCTAGTAGCATAGATACGAGCAGTCTAAGGCTAAGACTCTAGAGGGCGTGTTAAGCCAGCTGTTTTACCATCACATTACCCCTTGAACACCCAGTGAAAGGACACCACACAAGTGTTATGAAAATAAACAGTGTATTTATTAGAATCACAACAACCCTGTACTCTTTATGAGGACAGGGTGCTAGGCACACAACAAAACTCTTACGAAAATACTTAAGTTAGCACGTTATACACAAATGCCCGAGGGGCACGAAAAACCATATACTTTAAAAGTGGGATGCGAATTACTAGCAGGTAAGTAACAGTTCTAATAGGCTTTGGAATCGCTAGGACTGGACTAGGGAATCGTTAGATTACTACTAGGAGGCCCAGGGGACTCGGGTGCAGAGTGTGCACTCTCACGCGGGATGCGGGACAA
Organism: Lissotriton helveticus; assembly: GCF_964261635.1. Lineage (NCBI taxonomy): Eukaryota > Metazoa > Chordata > Amphibia > Caudata > Salamandridae > Lissotriton > Lissotriton helveticus. Next base: position 9,526,622 of record NC_136073.1, on the reverse strand, counting down.
AGTCTATGGAAGCTAGAATTCACAAAGTTAGTGTTCACGGGCGAACCCGACCTGGTAGGAAGAAAACGACAGTGGATCCTGACCCTAGGATAGTGAGGCTATGCTGGGACACCGAAGTGCCGAAGTTACCTAGCCCAGGGGCTGCAGCTGCATAGGTCTGAAAAGACGTCGGGGATCTCGTTGCCGGACCAGGAGCCTGGAAGAAGGAAGTTGCTGGCAGGCGACCAGTGAAGGAAAGTTCGATGGATCCAAGCCTGGATCAAGGAAGAAGAAAACCTGAAAGCAGAGGGGACCAAGTTCTTGAATCACTAGCCAGTGATTAAGTGGGCACCAGGATGGCACCGGGCGAAGTCACCGCAGTCAGGTGAGTGGGCGCTGCTGGGCTCTGCAGTCTCTCGGACCAGGAGGCGTTGTCGGCGACCAGGATGGAGGTGCGAGCTGTCCCACGAAGGATGAAGTCGTTGGCGTCGAAGTTACCCAGGATTGGGCAACAAGCCTTGGCTAATTCAAGCCCACGCGGTGGACTCAAAATGGCGTCTTGAGTGGACCAGGAGGGTCCAGGGTGCTCCTCTTCTGGGAGGGAGCAAGGGCCAGTCTGGAGCAACCAGACCAGCAGCAGAAATGTCGTCGGGCGTCGTCAGGAAGGCCACAAGCCAACGGGCTAGTAGCCAAACAACGCGGTGAGCAGCGGAAAGCAGAAGGGCCCCACGCAGATCGTGGAGATGCTGGGGGGCTGCACTTCGGAGCTGGAGCTGCTCAGAGTCGGGGCTTCTCGGACCCCAAAGCACTCACCAGTAGATTACTCGGCGGGCTTGCTGGAAAGAAGTCGTGCAGTCTTGCAGATGGCCGGTCCCTTGAGGTCTCGTCGCACCCACGGTTCTCAGCTGGGCTGTAGAGGTGGGTAGAGGTCAGAGGTGCCAGGGAAGCCGGTTCTCGTCGAGCTGGGCAGTCGGATTCCGGAGGAAGGACTTACAGCAGACCGCAGTGTTCTTAGATGGTGCCTGCGGATGCAGGGTGACTACTCCTTAGTCACAAGGGAGAAATCTTAGGAAGAAGTCTTGAGTTCCTTTCGCAGAAAGTAGTTTCAGGATTCAAAGATGATCTGATTTGGAAGGGGGCCAGTCTCTACCTTTATCCTGTAAAAAGGGGCTGGCACGCGACTAAGTCCTGCCCTATGGGTGGGACTAGGAGGGGGGTGGTTACACCCACTTCCTTGGCGGGCTTTTCCCCAGCACAGGGTCTGGAGTGACCCTGGAACTGGTTCAAGCCGGCCTATGCATAGTGAGCACCGGGGTGCTACTTGCAGTCACCTTCCTCTAAAGCCCTGCCTACCTACAATACACAAAACCCTGTCTGGGACGGTGCTGGCACCGCCCCTGGCAGGAAACCCTTTGTCCTTATCTCCTGCTCTGGGAGGACTCCCAGCAGCAGGAGGGCAGACTTGTGTCTCGGTGGCAGCATCCATTTTGTGGATGCTAAGGCTCTGTCTGACTTTTAACCGGGTTATAGGTTACAGGCATGTCGTGTCCCTCTAGAAGGGTGGAATGCTAACCCCGTCGCCAGAATTGGCGAGGGGTTAGTATTCCAATTCGTATGACACCTTACTCGACATGTTTTGATAAAGCGATACCAGAGTTGGCACATAACCGCGAGGATTATAATGCACTTAAGAGTATATGGTATGCGATATCATGGAAACGGCTAAGGGATGGATCCCGAAAGCCGCAGACAGGCTCAGCTCGTGCCAGAGCACCATCTCACACGATTCCAAGCACTCTGCCTTCAGGATTGTTAAGGCCTGCCATAGGAGTGACTGATAGGAGATCTGTGTGTCCATTTTAGGGTTAGATATAGGTATACTATATCTAAAGCAAAGGGTGAGTACACCACCTTGCCCCAGCTGTCGTGCAGCCAGTTGTGTCAGATTTGGATGGCCATCCAGGGGTGGCATAATACATGCTTCAGCCCCTGGTAGGCCCTGGGTACACCTAGGCCCTGGGTACCTAAGGTACACAGTACAGGGACTGATAAGGTGACTCAGTATCCAATTTAGATATGTACCTAAGGTACATGGAATCCATTTTACAGAGAGAGCAGTGGGCCTGAGGTCCTGAACAGCAGGGCCTCAGGTCAACTAAGTCAGAAAACCAGCAAAACACCAGGCAAAAAGTTGGGGGCAACCATAGTCAGGGGTCAACCTTCCTACATAACCCCCCCCCAAACGAAAGGAGATAAGGCTATCCTTGTCCAGGTAAGCCTATATTGCCTAAGTGGCCATTTAAGGAAGTACCAGCACTGGCATGGTTACCCCCTATGTCATGGTCCACTAAGCAATCCCTCACCCTAAGGGTGTCTGAGGGTCTCCACCATAGGGAATCTCTACCTGTGGTGTGTTTTGTCAAAGAAAAAGGCTGGTGCTGAAATGGAGTACTGAAGTGAGGCTCCACTAATTTTGGGCTCAGCTTCCTCCAATCATTTTCCACCATATAGGCCTTTCTTTCCAAGACTGAGTTGTTTTGGGCTCTCAGGGTCAACCTCTGGCTACCTACAGCTGGAGGTTGGGTCCCTCTGTTTGGCTTACTGGAGGGACAGGTCAGGTCTGGGGCCCTCAGGTCCCAAGTTTGGCTGTGCCCAACAGTGTCCATCTGTGGGAGGTCCCTAACTAATTTTAAGGGGGATCCCTCAGGAGTATGTTTTATTTTCACTTGGCTAGGACTACTAGCTTCAGTGCCCTTAATCTGCTGATTGGGAAATTCTTTTGGACAGGGGGCCCTTTGGGGTCCAACACTGGCCTCCCTGACCTCTACAGCCCTGGGCTGACTGAGGCAGGGTAGAGAGGGGCAGGTTACCTGCTCCAGACTGGGTCCCACCTTGGAAGGGTCCACTGACATCAGGGGTTCTGCCAGGCTAGGCCTGACTACCTCTGGGGCAGTTTCTTCACAAGGGGTCAGATCAGTTCCCTGAGGAGGCTGATCCTTTCCTAAAGTCTGGTGGGAGGGAGATTTCTCTTCCTCCTCAATACTCTCTGTCTGAGTGGAGTGATCCATAGTTTCAGGCTTCACAACACTGTCATCTGTCTGAGTTTGAGCTGTGGCCATCACAACTCTCCCAACCTTTTCAGGAGGGGGCTCAGTTTGGGTGTGGGCTGTGACCATCACAGCCTTGACAACCTGTTCTGGGAAGGAAGTTGTCTGAGATTGGGTTGTGACTGGCACAACCCTCCTGACCTGTTCAGGGAGGATATCTTGGACTGGGGCTGTGGCTACCACTGCCCCACTAACCTTACCATGGATGTTCACCATTCTAGAATGGGTCTCTTGCTCTATTTCAGCCCAGGCTGAGAGCTCTAAATCATTCCCCAGTAGGCAATCTACAGGCAAGTTTGGTGACACTGCCACTCTCTTGTGGCCAGTGACACCTCCCCAGCTGAGATTGACCACTGCCATGGGATGATCTCTCTGTACTCCATCAATATTGGTCACCTGGTATGTGGCACCAGGTAAAAGTTGCCTTGAGGGGACTAGACTCTCAGTCACCATAGTGATGCTAGCCCCTGTATCTCTATAGGCCTCAACTTTTATACCATTGATGAGGGGCTCCTGTCTGTACTTGCCCAAAGTGTTGGGACAAGTTGTGAAGTTGGCAAACCCCATGCCAGTCTCACAGACAAGAGTATCTAAGTTTGGGGACCTGGTTAGGCCAGAGTCCCCAGGAACTCCCAAAGTAAATGCACCCAAATTCTTGGGGGCACTCCCACCACCTGGGGGATTACTACTAGTAGTAACAGGAGGTTTGGGAATGTTACTTGGGGGTATGTTTTCCTTATTGTTATTCTTGGGGCAACTGCTGTCAGTTTTTAAATGACCCACCTGTTTACAGGGATAACAATAAGGTTTCTTCTGATTGTTGGAAGGATTCTGGGACCCACCCCCCTCAGAGGATTTTTGGGGCCCTGGTGTGGTTTGGTCTGAAGATTTATTCCCACCCTTCTCTTGAGGCTTTGTTGATTCCTTTTTCTGGTCACCACCTTGGTTCTTGGGCCTAATCCTGGTTCTGACCCATTTGTCTGCCCTCTTACCCAATTCTTGTGGAGAGGTCAGATCAGAGTCTACCAGGTGCTGGTGTAATAACTGGTTCTGACAATTATTTAAGACTTGCTCTCTCATAATTAGATTATACAATCCCTTGAAATCAGTAACCTTACTACCCAGTAGCCAGCCTTCCAAAGCCTTAGTGGCACAATCAACAAAGTCTGACCAGTCCTGAGACTGAGTTTTCTGGGTGTCTCTGAACAGCAACCTGTACTGCTCAGTGGTTAAGCCAAACCCATCAACCAGTGCATTTTTCAGGACCTGGTAATTGTTAGCATCCTCCACTCTTGTAGTGAGGAGCTTATCTCTACCTTTACCATCAAAGGAGAGCCACAGTATAGCTGCCCACTGACTCTGGGGAATGCACTGCACAGTGCAGGCCCTCTCCAAAGCAGCCATCCATTTCTGGATGTCATCCCCTTGCTTAAAGGGGGGCACTATTTTAGTCAGGTGTTTAGTATCTAAACCCTTCTCTCTATCTCTTGGGAGATTGCTGCCACCAGTGGGAGCTAGCCCACTCATCTGCTGCTCTCTTGCCAGGGCAAGCTTCTCTTTGGCCAGGGCAATTTCTTCCCTTTCAATCCTCAGTTCAGCTTGTCTCATCCTAGCCTCATGCTCCCTTCTCTGAGGGGAAGTAAATCTCCTCTGTGGAGGATTCCTTCTCCCCTGAGAAGAGGCATTAGAGTGCAGAGATCTATTGGAGTCCCTAGAAAGAGATCTATCTCTCCTAACTCCAAGGTTAGGCCCACTTCGGGTTAGTACTGGGGGGCCCCCAGATCCTAGCCCAAGTAAGTCTAAGTTGGTCCTAGTTAGCCTTCTGACTACCTCAAGACCTTTGTCTACCTCATCCCCAGAGAGTACCTCCTGATCCTCCTCCTCAACTGCTGAATCAGTGTTGGGGAGGTCTGGATCCCCAGAGGTTCCCTCTAAGGCTGGCATGCTCTCATGTAACTGAGAGAGCTTTCTGGCATCATATGTCTCTAAGAGACCTATCAGAAAGGGAATGGTGGGGTTAGACCCCTGCTTCAGTTTCCTGGAGACACAGAGTTGCCTCATCTCCTGAAAATTGAGAGCTGCATATCTTGAAGTGACCTGTGGAGGGTCAACACTGACCAGGGGAGTCTCAGTAGAGTCCCCCTGAGTCGACATGCTTTTCTAGTGAGGTGTAAGTGGTGCACTTACCTACACTATATGTTTGCCTACTGATCCCTTGCTAGAGTTGTAGTTTAGGGTGTGCTAGGCCCTAGGAGCTACAACAGCTGGTTCAGTAGAACTCAGAGTATTCTAAGCTAAGTTATATGTACCTTTAGTACTTATGTGATCTTTCACAAGATATTCTTAGGGCATGTGTGGTAAAACAACAGCAAGCTCAAATCCCAACCGCTGCTCACCAATGTGAGAAGTTGGCCTGATGTGCAGTGCTCACTATTCTAGTGATCACTATATATCAGTCCAAACAACCCTTATTGATGATTGGTTGTAAGTCAACCTTATAGACCAGCTATCCTAGTAGCATAGATACGAGCAGTCTAAGGCTAAGACTCTAGAGGGCGTGTTAAGCCAGCTGTTTTACCATCACATTACCCCTTGAACACCCAGTGAAAGGACACCACACAAGTGTTATGAAAATAAACAGTGTATTTATTAGAATCACAACAACCCTGTACTCTTTATGAGGACAGGGTGCTAGGCACACAACAAAACTCTTACGAAAATACTTAAGTTAGCACGTTATACACAAATGCCCGAGGGGCACGAAAAACCATATACTTTAAAAGTGGGATGCGAATTACTAGCAGGTAAGTAACAGTTCTAATAGGCTTTGGAATCGCTAGGACTGGACTAGGGAATCGTTAGATTACTACTAGGAGGCCCAGGGGACTCGGGTGCAGAGTGTGCACTCTCACGCGGGATGCGGGACAAAGTCTATGGAAGCTAGAATTCACAAAGTTAGTGTTCACGGGCGAACCCGACCTGGTAGGAAGAAAACGACAGTGGATCCTGACCCTAGGATAGTGAGGCTATGCTGGGACACCGAAGTGCCGAAGTTACCTAGCCCAGGGGCTGCAGCTGCATAGGTCTGAAAAGACGTCGGGGATCTCGTTGCCGGACCAGGAGCCTGGAAGAAGGAAGTTGCTGGCAGGCGACCAGTGAAGGAAAGTTCGATGGATCCAAGCCTGGATCAAGGAAGAAGAAAACCTGAAAGCAGAGGGGACCAAGTTCTTGAATCACTAGCCAGTGATTAAGTGGGCACCAGGATGGCACCGGGCGAAGTCACCGCAGTCAGGTGAGTGGGCGCTGCTGGGCTCTGCAGTCTCTCGGACCAGGAGGCGTTGTCGGCGACCAGGATGGAGGTGCGAGCTGTCCCACGAAGGATGAAGTCGTTGGCGTCGAAGTTACCCAGGATTGGGCAACAAGCCTTGGCTAATTCAAGCCCACGCGGTGGACTCAAAATGGCGTCTTGAGTGGACCAGGAGGGTCCAGGGTGCTCCTCTTCTGGGAGGGAGCAAGGGCCAGTCTGGAGCAACCAGACCAGCAGCAGAAATGTCGTCGGGCGTCGTCAGGAAGGCCACAAGCCAACGGGCTAGTAGCCAAACAACGCGGTGAGCAGCGGAAAGCAGAAGGGCCCCACGCAGATCGTGGAGATGCTGGGGGGCTGCACTTCGGAGCTGGAGCTGCTCAGAGTCGGGGCTTCTCGGACCCCAAAGCACTCACCAGTAGATTACTCGGCGGGCTTGCTGGAAAGAAGTCGTGCAGTCTTGCAGATGGCCGGTCCCTTGAGGTCTCGTCGCACCCACGGTTCTCAGCTGGGCTGTAGAGGTGGGTAGAGGTCAGAGGTGCCAGGGAAGCCGGTTCTCGTCGAGCTGGGCAGTCGGATTCCGGAGGAAGGACTTACAGCAGACCGCAGTGTTCTTAGATGGTGCCTGCGGATGCAGGGTGACTACTCCTTAGTCACAAGGGAGAAATCTTAGGAAGAAGTCTTGAGTTCCTTTCGCAGAAAGTAGTTTCAGGATTCAAAGATGATCTGATTTGGAAGGGGGCCAGTCTCTACCTTTATCCTGTAAAAAGGGGCTGGCACGCGACTAAGTCCTGCCCTATGGGTGGGACTAGGAGGGGGGTGGTTACACCCACTTCCTTGACGGGCTTTTCCCCAGCACAGGGTCTGGAGTGACCCTGGAACTGGTTCAAGCCGGCCTATGCATAGTGAGCACCGGGGTGCTACTTGCAGTCACCTTCCTCTAAAGCCCTGCCTACCTACAATACACAAAACCCTGTCTGGGACGGTGCTGGCACCGCCCCTGGCAGGAAACCCTTTGTCCTTATCTCCTGCTCTGGGAGGACTCCCAGCAGCAGGAGGGCAGACTTGTGTCTCGGTGGCAGCATCCATTTTGTGGATGCTAAGGCTCTGTCTGACTTTTAACCGGGTTATAGGTTACAGGCATGTCGTGTCCCTCTAGAAGGGTGGAATGCTAACCCCGTCGCCAGAATTGGCGAGGGGTTAGTATTCCAATTCGTATGACACCTTACTCGACATGTTTTGATAAAGCGATACCAGAGTTGGCACATAACCGCGAGGATTATAATGCACTTAAGAGTATATGGTATGCGATATCATGGAAACGGCTAAGGGATGGATCCCGAAAGCCGCAGACAGGCTCAGCTCGTGCCAGAGCACCATCTCACACGATTCCAAGCACTCTGCCTTCAGGATTGTTAAGGCCTGCCATAGGAGTGACTGATAGGAGATCTGTGTGTCCATTTTAGGGTTAGATATAGGTATACTATATCTAAAGCAAAGGGTGAGTACACCACCTTGCCCCAGCTGTCGTGCAGCCAGTTGTGTCAGATTTGGATGGCCATCCAGGGGTGGCATAATACATGCTTCAGCCCCTGGTAGGCCCTGGGTACACCTAGGCCCTGGGTACCTAAGGTACACAGTACAGGGACTGATAAGGTGACTCAGTATCCAATTTAGATATGTACCTAAGGTACATGGAATCCATTTTACAGAGAGAGCAGTGGGCCTGAGGTCCTGAACAGCAGGGCCTCAGGTCAACTAAGTCAGAAAACCAGCAAAACACCAGGCAAAAAGTTGGGGGCAACCATAGTCAGGGGTCAACCTTCCTACAGTGTGTCTCCTGCAATAGGACCAGGGCCGGGTTGAACCTCTTAATACTATGTAGCACCAGACCTCGTTTGACCTTGTCCCCCAGCCCCCTCACATTCCAGGACATCAGGTGCAGAGGTGTCATTCGCCCTGTCCCAAGGACCCCCCTTTCTACATCATTCTGAGTATTGCAAGCCATTGCAGCTGTGGGTGAGAAATTCTGTGTAACAGTGAAAGTGTGAGCTAATCTCTCGACATGAGCCCGTCATACTAAGTGTGTGTGCCTCGCGTTGCCAATCTACATCTGTAACACCAACCAAAACAATCAAACACCCCCCTTTCCCAACTCCCCCCCTCCCTGCCCCCCTGCTAGACGGACCCCGAACTGCCCGCCCCCCCAACTTAGCAGAGTGCCTGATCCAAACCCCAAACATAGTACTTGCTCGTCGGGGTGAGGGACTCTCCGGAGTCGGCGGCCTCCCTTCAAGTCCACGGAGGACCTCCGCCCGGCGTCCTGGACGGCCCGCCCGGCCAGCGTTACCTTTAGTCTAGTCCAGTGAGACTGGGAAGTCATTGGTCGCCGACGTTCTCAGTTTCTTGGGCCTCACTCAGCGGGGAATGAGGATCCACGTCCCCTCCGGGCGTGTGGGGACCCGATCGGGATCCATTTGTACGGTGTTTATTCGGTCGCGTGGAGCGGCGGGGTAGACCTGCTTGTCTCCACCCTTCCAGCCAGTCGTGTGCAGCCTCCGGAGTGTCGAAGAACCACGTTCTGTTGTCATCCACTACTCTCAACTTGGCTGGAAAGAGCATGGCATAAGGAAGTTCTCTCGCCCTTAGTTCCTTTTTGACTTCAAAGAATGTTCTCCTCCTTCGTGCGACCTCCGCCGTGTAGTCCGGAAAAAACGCAATGGTGGAATTTTGAATCCTAACTGGGGGAGAAGTCCTCGCCGCTTGTAAGATCGCATCGCGGTCCCTAAAATTGAAGAGTCGTGCAACGATTGGCCGCGGTGCTACTCCCTGTTTCGGACGTCCCCCCGGGACCCGATGTGCCCTCTCCACTGAGAAGAAGGCGGACAGTCCCTTGGGTTTGAGTTCTTGTTCGATCAATTGCTCCACATAGAGGTCCATCGCTCTCGTGTCCTCCGACTCCGGAACCCCAATAATACGGATGTTGTTCCGCCTCGAGCGTCCCTCCTGCTCGTCCAGCTTTGCACGTAGGTCCTTGTTTTCGTTGGAGATTCGTTCAACACTGAGCTGGAGCTCCGAGACATCCTCCACCAAGGATTTGGTCACCACCTCCATCGCGGAAACTTTTTCCGACATCTTGTGGAAGTCGGCTCTAATCAGTGTTATTTCCGTCGAGATTGAACCAACTGTAGCCTGCACTTGCGTCAGGGCTCTCATAACGTCATCGAGGGTCGCTTTTTTCCCCCCCGCTGGGTCGGTCGACTTGCCTGCCTGCGTTCTAACATCCGGTGGGGAGGTGGATGATTTGTCGAATGCGTACCTCTCGAGTCGTGTCCGCGCATTGTCACCCTTCGGCCCCTTGCCCGCCATGACAGACGTGGTTGTGTTGCAGTGAGTGTTATGAGCAGGGTTGCGAGGGAGTCGAGACTCTTCAGAAGGAGCCCTGGTAGCAGCAGTCTCTGAAAGTGGCCGGGCTGGGGGATCAACTGTCGTCGCCCTCGTCTCTTGGTCCGCCTACGAGATCAGCGGGTGAGGTCGAGTTGCAGCGTGGTCCGTCGGTCCAGTTGGTCCTCTTCACCGTAGGAGAGGAAATATCCAGAGGTCAGGGCGGTGCGTGAGTCCCAAGCCCCCAGGGGCGCCCGAAGCGATCCACTCGCCGCCTCCACAGGTGAGGTGCAGACTCCGAAGCTCCCAGGTCCCAGCCGGGCACCTTGCAGCCACACCCCGGGGGGCTCCTGTTGGTCTGAAGGGCACAGGGGACACTATGGAGCTCACAACGGGGCAGGATCTTCCCCCGCTGCGGCGGGGGCCCAGCTGTGTCGCACCCCGGCAGTCGAAGTGAGGACCCAGAGCACTGTGGATGGGGTGTGGGTGTCCAGGCTATACTGAGCCGAGACGCAGGTTGCGCAGCGTTCTTCAGGATGTTGTCGCGCTGTCAGCGCGTCAGTGGCTGCCCCCGCGTCTCACCCCCAGAAGCCTCCCGTTACAGTCCTGCCGCAGTTCGGGTGCCGGTCTTTGCTGTTCTCGGCGCAATAGGCTCTCCCTCAGTGCAAGGCCGGGCCCCGGCCCCTCCGGTGGTCAGGAGTGAAGGTGGCGGTCGCGGGCTCGGATTGGGTCCTGTCTCCGCAATGCGGAGGTCCGGAGCATTCCCAGCACTCACCGGGTATCAAGCGGTGGCGGCCGGTCACTCCCCCGCCGGCTCCAAAGGCTCCGGTGGCCGCTCCGGGTCTCTAGCTCCTCACGTCCCCGGTGCTCCGGTGTCCGCTCCCACTTCCGGCTTCCTCACGCCCAGCCCGGAGCACTTCCTGTCGGCTCCATCACGTTAGGCAGGTCCCCGGTCGCAATCTCCCTCCAGGGCCAGCGCTGGTGACACGGACAACTTAACTTCCCGCCGTCGGATTCAGGATCTGGTCGCTGTCGGGCGTGCCGCCCGGCCCCGGGCTTCAGTCCCAGCCCGCAGGGCGAATTACAGTAGCGGATTCGTGATCGGATATGCCTGGAGGCCGCTTCAACCGCGGAGCTCGCCCTCTAGGCTGCCACCATCTTAGGCTGCTGGCCACGCCCCCCCCTTTTGATATTTTTGATTTATCAAATCTTACACATTTTGTTGTGCTTATTTTCCATATTTATCTTTTTGAAATCTGTCAGGCGGAGACTTTTATGTTGTTTATATACATTGATGCTATGTATGTCCCCTGTCTTATTGACCTTTCTTGTTTTTAAAATGTAAAGCGCTCTGATACCCCGGGTCCAGCCAGCGCTATATAAAACCTCTAAAATAAATAAATAAATCTCCCAAAGTCCAAGACCAAAGCTCACAACTTGTTTTCTGACCCATCTTTTCCAATCACAGTTCCAAGAATATAGTCAGGTGATGCAATTCACAGAGCCATGCTGTGTCAGTCATTCACTCAGCAATTGCCTATTCATCCTCTAGGAAACTTCCTCTGTATAACAACTCTTCCACTCCACCCTACTAGAGTGGCAGAGTCCTAAAAACAAGAGTCTTACAGTCGCAAATTACTTACTTTCGAATTTCACCAGGCGTCAGACTGGATCCTGAAGATTTTTTGTCAGCAGTACCCCTGCACGTGGTGGGAGTCATCCATCAGCTCTGTGGGGCATCATACGACCCGTAAGTAACATCCACGGCACCGATATAGGAGCAACCCAGTCGTGCTGGCGTCAGTTACTTTTCACGACTTTCCATGCCAGAAGCGCAGAGCCATGAAGTGCACTGATACTGCTGTGTCCAAATTAGGGGAATGAAAGGGATCAGCCTTGACCCTAGAAATCTGTCCGCAGAGAGGGGAGGATGGGTGGGTTGGTAAGTAATCTTTATCTACATATCGTCTCTGCCAGATAAGGCGATACCGAAGGTAAGTAACTTGTTAATCTGATAGAGACCTCTAGCTACAGACTCCTTACCTTTCAAAAGATGTCCAAGCAATACCATCCCGGAGGAGGGCTACGGACCAGTTTCAGACTAGGTAGTCCTGTGGAACCAAACAGGCGAAGTGCCCATCTCTTCGGACCCGAGTGTCCAGACAGTAATCTTTGGTGAACGTGTGCAGGGAAGCTCGCGTTGCTGTCTGGCAGATATCCAGAACTGGGATTCAGCAAGCTAACGCAGTGGTCACAGCTATACCTCTGGTGGAATGAGCTCCGAAGTCTTCAGGAGGTTACTTCTCGGCCAATGCGCAGCAGATTTTCATTCAAAGCACGACCGAGCAACAGATGGTGCGATTCTGCACTGCCTGACCTTTCTTTGCACCAACATACCCCATGGGGAGCTGGTCATTCACCAGGAACCTACGTTTGTGGTCAAGGTAGAACGAAAATGCTTTTTTTGGTTCCAGACGAAGGAGTTGCTCTTCTTCTTTAAAGGGATGTGGAGGAGCATAGAAGGTAGGTAGGCTGATGAACTGTCCTACATGGAATAGTGTGACAACTTTCGGCAGAAAGAAGGCCCTTGCGCAAAGCACCTCTTTGTCAGTGTGGCTAGAGAGAATACGGCGGTTTGGATGAAAATGTCTGCAGCTCACTTCCTCTATGGGCGGATGAAATGAATGCTGTTGTGAGTGTGAGTAGCCTGAGTGAACTGTTGTGTAGATGCTCAAACGGAGCAGAAATAAAAAATGTTAGAACCAAATTAAAGTCCCAATGAATGGTGAAGAGGGAAAAATGTGGACTCGACTTTTCAAAAGCTTATGTACAATAGGGGATTTAAATAAGGAGGGCAAGGGTAAGAACAAAAAGCAAAACTTCAGAGAGATGGTGTCAGACCACAGCAAACCTTACCTGGAGCCCACAGAGTGACCTTACAGAGACAACATGAACCAGCTCCACCGTCCCTTTCCTCCCACTTGCATATGTATATCAACTGAACAAGGCAGAAATCTGGGGCATGGGAGAGGAAATTCTCGATTTTTCGTAGGGTGTTCTTCATGGCTGCACCTTAAAATTTAAAGGTCAAGGTCTGTATCTATGGGGGGAATGTTTATGATAATCTCGTGTACTCCCAACCACACCCTAAACCCTGATATCTACCTGAGGAAGGATTTAGTGTAGGATGACTCTTGGGCTCTGGCGGAAGCGATGAAGGTAATGTGTTCTTTGGAACTTCCCAAAATGAAGGATCCTAACATGACAAGGCAGTATTAGGGTATTAACAGATCTACTGCCCACTCACACACCCACAGTAGGAAAATAATATAAGTATATTAACCTTGGCACGATGTAACATCTCATAGTCCAGAAAAACAACAAGCAAATATTCTGTTTGAATTCACTGAGTGCTTTCCTCCTAAGCTGCACACTTCATGGGCTTTTGTAAATTAATAAAGAAAAGAAACTTGTTTATGTAGTGGTACTGTAAGGATGAACTAGTGCGTCCATCAATTTGATGCCAAAGAAACAAGAGATGTGCGCTCCAAGTGAGTGCTGAAAATGCTACAACAAGCGAGCCAATGCGCAGTAAGCAATTTCAAAATTAAGCGCTTCCAAGCGCATGCTGAAAATGCTACAATAAGAGCGCCATGCGCTGTAAGTAATTTGAAAACGAAGTGATTCCAAGCACATGCTGACCAAGAACAAGGTTAAGCGCTCCAAGCACGTGCGAGTCTGGCCTCCTGCTGCTGGACGAAACTACGGCAGGGGAGGCCTGGACAGTAGGTTTGCTGTCACAGGGAGGTCTCACCACCTCTCAGACAGGCTTTAATGTATTGGGGCTGGGTGGGTGCACTCCAAGAGTGCTTTGAAGTCTGCACTGGGGCACATTTGGTGTCCCTGTGCATAGCTCAGTTCAAATGGGTTGCAGGGGCTGCCAGCCCCTGCTCTGGCACGAAACTGGACTAAGGTAATGGGTGTAGCCACCCCTCTTTCCAAACCCTCCCATAGGTGGGTCCCCAGTGTTTGTCCAACCCCTTCCTTGAGTATAAGATAGGAACCCCTGGCTCCAGGACTTTAGACTTTAGATTACACCTGGACGAAACTCTGATACTGAATCCTGGAACTTCGACTATCTGCACGACGCTGGATGACTGAAGAATCTCCCTTGGAGTAAAGGAGTTACTCCCCTGCGTGGCAGGCTCCAAAGACGCATCTGACCGGTTTGCATCTCCGAAGCTCCCGCCGGACTCTGAAGCATTTGCAACACAGGAGGTGGATTTCCAGACTTCCCCGAGGCCGACCCGAGTCCCCAGCAAAGCTGAGGCCCGCAGCACTCGTGGGTACCATGGAACAAGAACCCCTGGACACCGTGCACATTTGCAAGTGCAACTGCTTCTCGATGATCCTTGAGGCTGGGCATTAGGTTACTTGTAGCCCAGACCCCTAGCACCTTTTCCACTGAAGATTGCTGGCCTACACTCCACGAGTGTTCCGTGAGCCGGCCTTTTGTGTTTTCGCTCGAGGTACCTTTGCGATCCCTGGTCCGTCGACTGGTTGGTCCCTGAGAAGGCAACTTTGACTTTCCTTGGGCTTCCCTGGTTGCTCCAGACGTGCCCTGACTCTCCACCACTTGGTGAGTCCCCTGGACCTTGCTGGTCCACACGGTAGCATCTTTTCTCTTCCTGCGTGGGTTGCTGTTGCCAAGGCTTGTTGGGTCCAATCCGGGCACCGACACCGCTGCACTCAACATCCTTCGTAGGACAGCTCAAATCCAGCTCCTGGTCATCGTCCAAGCCTCCTGGTCCTCGTGGCTGCAGAGTCAAGCTTCACCTCTTCACACCTGAATCACCCGACATCGGTGGGCATCCGTCTATCGTGCCCCTGGTCACTGGCAAGTGACTCAGACTCTATCCCCTCTGCTTTCAGGTTCCTCACATCTTTGATCCAGGCTTGGATCACACCGGACACTTTTCTCCTCCACGGCAGCAGCACATTGCAGCAGATTGCCATTGAAATCAACGACGATTCCCGACACAATTTGACACCTATGCACCCGGCTTCCCTGGGTGAGGTAACTCAAGTACTCTGGTGCTTCCATGGGTGTTGGCTCTAGAACCCCTTAAGTCTAAAGAGGTTTGCTCAAAGTCCTCTACTAAGTGTCCTTTATCTTTAAAATTTCAATCGGGACTTTCCCCATAGAAGCTAACGGCGATTCGCGGCTGTGTTCTCACACTGCACGTGTCCCCCGTGAGTCCCCTGTGTCACTACCTTGGGTGGTTTCTTGGGGACCCAGTGATTCAAAGGCTCTCGGCCTTGTGTCTAGTCAAGTCGTGGTTCTTATACCACTTTCGTAATATATGGTTTGGTCCCCCCCTGGGGCCCAGTGTAAATTGTGCTATTTACTGAAGTTCTATTGCATTTGTATTGTGTACTTTGCTCTGTAATCTCATAAAGAGATTACTAGTGAGTGTTTAGAAATAAATACATATATTTTATATATATACCTTGTGTGGTTCTCCTTTCATTTAGACATTCAAGAGAATACAATCTGGTAAACCAACCTGCTTTACACTCCTTCAAGACTTAGCCTGAAGGCTGCTCTCCATAGCTACCACTGGGATAGCTTTCAATAAAGGTTGACTTAAACCTATCATCAATAAGGGTTGTTTGGACTGCTGCAAGGTGCCCACTAAAACTAGTGGACAGCATATGCCAGGCCAACAACTCAGACAGGATGTTACTTCATACCAGAGATCCTATGTCTGACTTCCTGCCAACTGTTGAGAGAGTGGAGGGCTCCAGACTGCCCCTCTGTTTCTAAGTGAATAAGGAGAAATCACGCCTGTTCTCCCAGAGTGAGATGACTGAAGGGGAGCAACATATTGTCTACCCCTCTGGTCTCGGCTGCTGTCTTCAAGTTTTTGAGAGTTGGGATATATCATGCTGATGAACGTATGCCTCATGCCTGGGATCATCCCCAGGGCACTGGGGGGCATATGCAACGCGATACGGTTTTGTAAGAAGCTCCCTTCATCCGTGATTCGCAGCATGGTTCTTATGAAAATAGCGGCCCTTCCTCGTCTCCAATACTTGTACCAGAAAATGATGGTTGTCTTTAAGTCATCCATGTTTAGGAACTGGACACCCTGCTCACCAAAATAAAAACAAGCATTTGCAATGCAAGAGGTCTCGCATTTACAAGAGTTTGAGCTATTGGCATAGGAAATTACAATGGCTTTTATTTATGTGTTGTTTTTAAAACAGATAAATAAAAGGCATTGTCATTTACAATGCCATTATATTAAACTCTTGCAAATGCGAGACCTATTGCATTGCAAATGCGTTCGTGCTATAAACATTTTTTTAAAGGGTTAGGGGAGAACATGTCCTGCCTACAACAGCAGGCAGTACGAAGCTATCTGAGAAAATAGTGCCCAGAGGCTGTAATTAAAGCCTACCGAGTAACAACACATGTAACAGGGGGCGTCTCTATGGGAGGTTACAAAATTAGATAATGTGGTACTAAGGAGGTGCTACTAAGCCTATTGACCAATGAACAGCCACAGTTTATAGTGGACAATGACACAAGCCAATGAAAAACATGGGCGGCGCTGCAAGTCCCTACCTGAATTCACCATGCCTCGCAGTGCATTCGCTGCCGATGTTAGAAATAACAATAGTAACCATATTGTCTCGAAAGAGGAGCTAGGGCTCAATGTGCCATGGTCAAGATGATTCTTGCAGATGATTGTTGGAGAGGATTTTTGCCGTTTATCGCTGCAGATGTTTGTTGGAGATGTCTTACAGATGATTGTTGAAGTTTTACAGATGATTGTTGTAGATGGTTCGTGCAGATGATTGTTGGAGAGGACGTTTGCAGTTTATCATTGCAGATGATTGTTGCAGGTGATTGTTGAAGTCTTACAGATGATTGTTGGAGATGGTTTTTGCAGATGATTGTTGGAGATGGTTCTTGCAGATGATTGTTGGAGATGGTTCTTGCAGTTGATTGTTGGAGATGGTTCTTTCAGATGATTGTTGGAGAGGACGTTTGCAGTTTATCATTGCAGATGCTTGTTGCAGGTGATTGTTGAAGTCTTACAGATGATTGTTGGAGAAGGTTCTTGCAGATGCTTGTTGCAGGTGATTGTTGAAGTCTTACAGATGATTGTTGGAGATGGTTTTTGCAGATGATTGTTGGAGATGGTTCTTGCAGATGATTGTTGGAGATGGTTCTTGCAGTTGATTGTTGGAGATGGTTCTTTCAGATGATTGTTGGAGAGGACGTTTGCAGTTTATCATTGCAGATGCTTGTTGCAGGTGATTGTTGAAGTCTTACAGATGATTGTTGGAGAAGGTTCTTGCAGATGCTTGTTGCAGGTGATTGTTGAAGTCTTACAGATGATTGTTGGAGAAGGTTCTTGCAGATGATTGTTGGAGAAGGTTCTTGCAGATGATTGTTGGAGATAGTTCTTGCAGATGATTGTTGGAGATGGTTCTTGCAGATGATTGTTGGAGATGGTTCTTGCAGATGATTGTTGGAGATAGTTCTTGCAGATGATTGTTAGAGATGGTTCTTGCAGATGATTGTTGAAGTCTTACAGATGATTGTTGGAGAAGGTTCTTGCAGATGATTGTTGGAGAAGGTTCTTGCAGATGATTGTTGGAGATAGTTCTTGCAGATGATTGTTGGAGATGGTTCTTGCAGATGATTGTTAGAGATGGTTCTTGCAGATGATTGTTGGAGATGGTTCTTGCAGATGATTGTTGGAGATAGTTCTTGCAGATGATTGTTGGAGAAGGTTCTTGCAGATGATTGTTGGAGAAGGTTCTTGCAGATGATTGTTGGAGATAGTTCTTGCAGATGATTGTTGGAGAAGGTTCTTGCAGATGATTGTTGGAGATAGTTCTTGCAGATGATTGTTGGAGATAGTTCTTGCAGATGATTGTTGGAGAAGGTTCTTGCAGATGATTGTTGGAGATAGTTCTTGCAGATGATTGTTGGAGATGGTTCTTGCAGATGATTGTTGGAGATAGTTCTTGCAGATGATTGTTGGAGAAGGTTCTTGCAGATGATTGTTGGAGAAGGTTCTTGCAGATGATTGTTGGAGATAGTTCTTGCAGATGATTGTTGGAGAAGGTTCTTGCAGATGATTGTTGGAGATAGTTCTTGCAGATGATTGTTGGAGATAGTTCTTGCAGATGATTGTTGGAGAAGGTTCTTGCAGATGATTGTTGGAGATAGTTCTTGCAGATGATTGTTGGAGATGGTTCTTGCAGATGATTGTTGGAGATGGTTCTTGCAGATGATTGTTAGAGATGGTTCTTGCAGATGATTGTTGGAGAAGGTTCTTGCAGATGATTGTTGGAGATAGTTCTTGCAGATGATTGTTGGAGAAGGTTCTTGCAGATGATTGTTGGAGATAGTTCTTGCAGATGATTGTTAGAGATGGTTCTTGCAGATGATTGTTGGAGAAGGTTCTTGCAGATGATTGTTGGAGATAGTTCTTGCAGATGATTGTTGGAGAAGGTTCTTGCAGATGATTGTTGGAGATAGTTCTTGCAGATGATTGTTAGAGATGGTTCTTGCAGATGATTGTTGGAGAAGGTTCTTGCAGATGATTGTTGGAGATGGTTCTTGCAGATGATTGTTAGAGATGGCTCTTGCAGATGATTGTTGGAGAAGGTTCTTGCAGAAGATTGTTGGAGATGGTTCTTGCAGATGATTGTTGGAGATGGTTCTTGCAGATGATTGTTGGAGATGGCTCTTGCAGATGATTGTTGGAGATGGTTCTTTCAGATGATTGTTGGAGAAGGTTCTTGCAGAAGATTGTTGGAGATGGTTCTTGCAGATGATTGTTGGAGATGGTTCTTGCAGATGATTGTTGGAGATGGTTCTTGCAGATGATTGTTGCAGATGATTCTTGCAGTTGATTGTTAGAGAGGATTTTTGCAGTTCTTTGCTGCAGATGATTGTTGCAGATCATTGTTAGAGATGTCTTATAGATGTTTGTTGGAGATGTCTTACAGATGATTGTTGGAGAGGATTCTTGCAGTTGATTGTTGGAGAGAACTTGTGCAGTTTATCGTTGCAGATGATTCTTGCAGATCATTTTTGGAGATGTCTTACAGATGATTGTTGAAGATGGTTCTTGCAGATGTATTTGTTGGAGGGGATTATTGCAGTTTATCACCGCAGATGATCGTTGCAGATCATTGCTTCCAGACTCCTGTGAATACCTTGCACTTTCCATATGCAGCAACACCACCCAACTGAGCAATCTGCACATCTTTTACCACCCCCCAGACACGAATGACACCTTCACTGACCACCTCATGGAAATCATAAGAGCCAAGGTTTCCTCCAACTCTAAAGTCATTTTCCTTGGTGACTTCAACCTGCACTGAAACAACCCCAAGGATCCTCATGTCAATGCAATCAAAGATCTCCTGGCCGACCAAGCCCTAACCCAAGCCTGCGCACTCCCTACACACTCGAAAGGCACCACTCTTGACTGGATCATCGCTAAGGAACCAATAGTCAAACTTATCGCTATAGACCCTTGTGACTGGTCGGGCCACCACGCTATCACTTTCCTATTACCTGGCACCCATAAGACAAGGGCCCCGCAACAGGTGATTCCTAAACGTTGGGTTAGAGACACCAAGAACCTTGATCCCAGGGAACTGGCAGCTCGCTGCTAGTCTGACCCCCCGCATATCACAATGGTCAGTGACCTCAATGATCATTATCCTGCGACTATAACTAACATTCTTGATGACCTTGCACCGCTAAAACTAAAAAGAACCCAAACCAAAGACAGAAACCCCTGGTTCAATGAGTCCCTCAACAGCGAGAGGAAATCCCTCCGGCAGTCAGAAAGAATCTGGAGACAGCACCCCTCAGCCGCACATTTAAAACTTCTCCGCCAGGCCAGAAATGCCTACAACAGGAACATCCTCAACTCAAAAAAAGAATTCTTCAGAGCTGAACTGGGGAACGCCAAGAACAGACCCCGCAAACTCTTCGAATTGGTCAAACACTAATCCAACAAACTGGCCAAAACATCGACAGAAACCCCCAAGTCACTAATATCCTCTGAGGAATTCTCCTCCTTTTTCTCTGACAAAATCACAGCCTTAGGAAACGAACTGAGATCCTCAACTTACTCTCAACCCCTTCCGGATCTTCCTCCCTCTGAGCCGCCTCCACAGGCTTCACTCAAAATCCAAGCACACTGGACCGACTTAAAAATCCATAACGAACAATGTCTCGAAAATCCTTTCCACCTTTAAACTGAACAACCACTTTAATGACCGTCTCCCCTCTAACTGCCTAGCTGCCGCCGCCCAATCCATCATTCCTAACTGGACTGCAATAATTAATGCCTCCCTTCTTCAGGGATCGATACCCGACTCTCTGAAAGCCGACCAAGTCCTACCCATCTTAAAAAAATCGACGCTTGTCCTGCCTCCCCTGACAACTTAGGACCCATCTCTAACACCCCCCTCTTAGCGAATGTTCTGGAGAAGTGTACACAACAGCAGCTGAGCCAACACATCACCAACTTCCACCTACTAGATGACTTCCAATCCGGTTTCAGGCCTGGGCACAGAACGGAACCCACCATTCTCCACATCGTGGATGATGCCCTCCAAGCCCTTGACAAAGGCAAAACCTGTCTCCTAGTTTTCCTAGATCTATCCTCGGCCTTCGACACGGTCAACCATGATATACTACTTGAACGCCTCAAACTCAGGATGGGAATGGATGGCACCTTTCTTGAATGGTTTAGGTCCTTCCTTCATAACCGGTCTCAGAAATTCCTAATTAACGGTAACCTGTCTGCTCCCTCTCCGGTCACGGTTGGAGTCCCCCATGGTTCAACCCTGTCCCCCACCATCTTCAACCTTTACCTCGAACCGCTTGCCGAAGTACTACACACCGCAAATATCTCCTACCACATGTACGCTGACGACACCCAGATCTACATAAAAATCTCCTCCATCGAGGAAATTCTCTCCCTGAATGAAGCCCTGAAATTGACTGTCCAATGCCTCTCCTCCAATCAACTCAAACTCAACGCAAACAAGACAGAATTTCTACTAATTTCCCCACCCAAAACCAACCCTGAGACTCTGGTATGGATTAAGGCCATCACAGCCTTAAACTGTCCCCCGACCATCGTGGACTCGGCCAAATCCCTTGGAATAACCCTGGACAGCAACTTGAACATCCGGGACCACATCAACGCGATGGCCAATTCAGACAGATTCCAACTGAGCTACCTAAGGAAACTGCAACCCTTCCTCGATGCTCCAGACCTAAAAATGGCAGTGTAGTCACTAGTCATCTCTAGACTCTAATATGGCTGCTCTACCCTCTCGTGTCTACCCATGATCTCCCTGGCACCTTTAAAAGCCTGCCTCAACGCGGTCGCCAGACTACTAACAGACTCAAGGAAATTCTACCACATTTTACCACATCTGAAAGTTCTAAACTGGCTTCCTCTACAGGTCAAGGCATTATACTCAAACTCCCCTGCATATCTTGCCCAGAAACTCATGATATCCGGAGGAACCAGAAACTCCCGGTCCACCAGAGACCTTTTTCTCCAACCTGCACGTTTTCGGAAAAAGAAAAAACTTACAATCGGGCCTTCTCTTGGGCCGCACCAAGATTTTGGAACTCACTCCCGCCCGCCATCAGAAGAATCACTTCTCTGGCTTGCTTGAAAAAAGATGCCAAAACCTTCCTAATGGGCAAATTCCTTGCCTAAATATTGCCTTCTAATCATCCGGAGACCTTGCTCTACTTCCGTCTATTACAACTCCTTGGTGTTCCCAGACACTATCCACCCGGCACCTCCAGGCATCCCACCGTGGACCCTGGGACCTTGTTTCTTGTGTGATGTAAATGTAAAATGTAATTACTTATCCTTTTATCCCTTACGTATCCAGCCCTCCCCCCCCCCTCACTCCAAGTCTTTTGTCTACTACTGCTGATTCCTGTAAAGTGCTCTAATACCCTAACTGGTTAAGTTCGCGCTCCATAAAAACTCAAAATAAATAATAAATAAAATCTGGGAGCTTGCCCTGCCCAACTCGCAATCCTTCAAGGTAGGTGCAGCACAAGCCAAGGCAATGGCAGCGCAAGCTTCTCTCACACAAACAGGACAGTCTGTATACGCTGTGCAAGCTTTATTCACACTTAAAACACATACAGCTAGATTCATGAACGAAAATTCGTCTCACAAAGGGCCAGATTCTCAGAATCAGGCCCTTTCCAAGCGCAATTTTTGCGTTTGCGATTCATCATCCCAAATGCAAAAATCGCTAATTGCGAAATCGCATATTTGCGAGGAATTGCATTTAAGGAATCTCTATTTGAGATTCCTTAAATGCAATTCATGAACCATTTTTTATTAGCGAATTCGCTATTTCTGGCTGCTATTTACCACGAAGTCAAACTTTGTGGTAAATAGCGAAAACTTAGAAAAATGCACTTTAATGCATTTTTCTAAGTTGTATGTTACACACACACATGTCCTTTGGACATGTGTGTGCGCAACATCAGGCTACATTTCCATTTCAGGGGTGCTACAGGGTGTCCTTTGGACACCCCTGGCACCCTTGAAATCGCATTCTTATTTGCGATTAGCTAATTGCTAATCGCAAATAAGGATTGACTCCCTATTCATTCCTATGGGCCTTTAGGCCCATAGGAATGAATGGGGAGTTATTCCTTATTTGCGATTAGCAATTAGCTAATCGCAAATAAGGAAGCTGTAGAAATCGCAATTAAAATTGCGATTTTTACATGAATCCCGTTTTGAGAGTCTGTAATAGCAATTCCTTAATAATCGCTATTACAGACTCGCAAAAGGGGACTTTGATGAATCTAGGGGATACAGTATAGACTTGTGAAGCAGTGCAAGATGCCATCATGAATAGTACTTGTGAAGCACTAGTGAGGGGTTCCCTCACACTCAGAACACATACAGTACAGACAGCCGCACTCACAACACACACGCTACAGACAACAGTGCAATATTACGTCACAGACAGTGCAGGTGCTTTACAGGCACCAACATGGAACTTCTGTCCCACATACAACATGGCAGACTCTCATATCTTGGTGGGCTGCACAGTAATGCCCATGAATACAGATGAGGGCACAAAGCACATCACCCAGCTGGACTTCTTGCGGAAGCAGATAACAGATGTGTCTAATGGCGCAGAGTGAGGATGGCTCAGGGACAGGGTGATTCAGCTTCCAGGTCCCTTTCCAGACTCTTGTTTAGCCAAGTTTTAAAAAAGATGCAGTTGCTGCAATTTCAGACTCATCAGCCAGAAGAGGGTGATTTTGTTAAATGCGCCTCCATGATTGTCCAATTTCTCTCCATTAGAGAAGGGCTTCATTTCTCTAACTGCGCAGCCTCTTTCGCAGGCTGACCTAAAAATAAGTTTACAAGCAGAAAATAAAGGAGAAAACTTTGTGTGGCTTCTTTTTTCTCTGTCTTTCTCTCCTGCACTATCTCTTCACCCCTCACCCATTTCCAGAAACCTACTCATTTATGGCAAGACTTTTGCCATGATTGCATCTTGAGAGCACTAGGGCCAGTTGCTTAACAGCCCAAGCCTGTTCCAGTTTCCCAATCTCTTATACTTTGTTGCGGCTCGCGCATGTGTACATACACCCTTTCTGCCTATCGCACCTAGAGATCGCAATCACAACCAACGCATCAGAGGTCTGGTGAGTCCACGGTTGCTACTATCGCTCCACAGCATCTCAGGTATGTAGCATATAACGCTTACAACCATATGTGGGGCACGCCCTCTCTTATCCGCATGGATGCTAAGCTGCACCGCGTAGAGTGTAGGGACAGAGGGGCGCGGTCTGCTTTGAGCCAATGTCCTGTGTGATGGCCACTGAAATGTGGTTGTCATGGAACATATCAGATTTGTTCCTCCACATTAAAGCCCTGGCACCAAAGGCGGCTTTCTTGGCACTGCCAGCCTTTCCTCCAGTGGTCAAGTCCATGCAAGAGAACCTACCGATGAACCCATGGTGGAAACAGTATGGATGGAGCAAACGTTAGACGGAAGCACCAACAATACCCCGGCGTCCTTTGACCATTGAGAAAGGGGTACGAAGACCGGGGAGTGCATTAGGGAGAGTGGGGAAGGGATCCTTCCAGCTCTGCCTCCTTGGTGATGGGTAATCGGTGCTTAGGCACAGAGGGCAGCTTGGGTGCACGCTTGAGATACTGAGAACTGAGGGGCATATTAGAAAGAAATAGCAATATTTATCGCTAAATGTGCTTGGCGCATTTTCTTTTATCGCTGCCTATCGCTGGATATGTTAGAGGAGAAAACCTGCTATTAGCAACGTTTTTCTCCATTGTGCTAAAATATCCAGCGATAGCGGCGAAATGTGTTAATATTGCTGGAAATCCAGCGATATTCACACGTTAACGCCAATGGGGACTTAACCTGAAGATCCACCTCCCATTGGATAAACAGGTAAGTCATGTTTTTAGCAGATTATAGCGATAATCGCGCTTAGCGTGATTTTTTTTAAAACTAAGCCTGCCTTGCTAGTAGGCGATAGCTGTGTTATCGACTGCTTTCAGTCGCTAACAGTTTGGGTACGCCCACTTTGCATGTCATTAGCAATAAATATCACTGAGATGCAAAGCGGGACCCAAACCGCTCGCTATCGCCTAAAAGCTGTCGTTAACTGCTGTTAGCGACAGCTTGCTGAAAGGGCGATAACAATATCGCCGCTTTAGCGGCAAAAAGTGCTGCAAAAGCGGCGATATGGCCCTTGCTAATATGCCCCTGAGCACCTTATGGAAGCTTTCTTAGCATGCATGAATCCTAACATTAATTCCACCTTTGGGCGCCCAGTCACGGGAATGCTGGTACCCAAGACACAAACCGTGCACCTTTGCCCTCCCACACCCCACAGATCCGAGTGCTCCTGGCACGAGAAGTCTTATTTTTAGGTTTAACTCTTTTTTTATTAGCAGTTTCATTGTACATACATTTGAAGCTCTGCCATTTAATGCACAGTAAACAAAGAAGCATTGGCAAGACTCTAATGCCTTCAGCTCTGGAAGTCTCCTGTGTAGCCTCTGGTTGTGTGCCTGTCGTGTTTAGATGTATGCATTGAGTCTGGATGTACACACACAGGAGGCTATTCAGAAACTGCATTTTGTAGTACGTGAAGTAATACTACAGTTTTACTACTCGCTGGAGAGGAGGGGGCAGGTCTGACAGGTGTGCTTAATTGAGCAGGGCTGGGAGAGTTCCAGGATTGTGCGGTTCCACTTTTGGGTTTCTTTCCAGACTCTCCTTCAGCCAAGCTGAAAAAAACGCAGTTGCTGCAATTTCAGACTCATCAGCAGAAGAGGGTGATTTTGCTAAATGCACCTCCATAATTGGACCAATTACCCTCCATCACAGAAGGGCTTCATTTCTCTAATTGCACCGCCTCTGCTGCACGCTGACCTAAAAATACGTTTACGAGCAGAAAATAAATGGAAAAACTTTGTGTGGCGTCTTCTTCTCTCTCCCACTGTCTCTCTCGCTCTCCTCTCCTCCTCTCCCTCCCTCTCTCTCACTATCTCTTCACCACGCTTCCATTTTTAAAAACCTTGGGGCATATTAGCAACAAATGGCGATAATTATCGCTAAATGTGCTTAGCGCTTTTTTTTTATCACCAGATATTATCGCAGAGATAATGTGCTATTAGCAACGTTTATCCCTAAAGCAATAAAATATCTAGCGATAGTAGCTCAATGAGTGAACATCGCTGGAAATCCAGCGATATTCAGGCATTATCGCTAATGGGGACTTAACCTGTATATCCAATGGTAGGTGGATATTCAGGTTAAGTCATCCTATTAGCAGGCGTTAGGTTCTAGCGATAATCGCGCTTAGCTCGACTTTTTATATCGCTAAGCCTGCCTTGCTAATAGGCGATAGCTGTGTTAGCCACTGCTTTCAGTCGCTAACAGGTTGGGTACGCCCACTTTGCATGTCATTAGCGATAAATACTGCTGACATGCAAAGCGGGCCCCAAACCGCTCGCTATCGCCTAAAATCTGTCGCTAACTGCTGTTAGCGACAGCTTGCTAATAGGGTGATAAAAATATCGCAGCTTTAGCGGGGAAAAAAGTCCAGCAAAAGCAGCGATATCGCACTTGCTAATATGCCCCCTACTTCTTTATGTCTCGGCACGTGCTTGATTGCATCTTGCAGAGCACGGGGTCCAGCTGCACAACAGTCACCCCAAGCCTGGCCCAGTCTCCCCATCTCTCATAGTATGTGAGAGTTTGGGCTCATGCCTCTTGCTGGTGTACTTACACCCCTTCTGCCTGTCGCTCCTAGAGGGCGCAGTCACAACCAACTCATCAGCCGAGTGTTGGAGTAAACTCTCCTTGGTGTCTCATGAATGGTACTGAAGCATCTGTATGCCTATGTGTAAAGCACTGACAGGCTTGCATTTATGGACTACAAGCGGCATCACGTGGGGCGTGTGTAGTAGGGTGTACAAGGGTCTACACTGATACTCGTACTACAAAAGGATGTTCACAATGCTATGGCAAAGGGCCATCTCCTCACCTCTTTTTTTAGAATGGAAAGTTCCAGCAATAAAGGCATTTGTGGTTGCGGTAGATGTAAGAGGACAAGGTGGAGTCGATGGAAATGGGAAATACTTACTCCTAAATGGGCAGGGTTTAGGAACATTACAGGAGGGATTGAGGGAGAGGCATGCTAATAAGCAGATCTACAAAAGAGTAGGAACATTGGTATTCACAAACTACACTTCTAAAGTTACTACAACCCTAGGTGTCAAAACAGGGGTGATTGTACGACAGCCCAACGTTGGAGTAAGTCAAGTATCACACATGCCCACTCCCAGGTACTGCAACACACTCCCACATAAACTAGTGAAGGCAGGTAATAACAGAACACCCCATAGATTTCAATATATATATATATATATATCATCTCCTCCACCGCAATGTTAAGGACGTTCGATGGAAACAATGTCGCTGTGGAATGAGGTGAGGCTACGTTGTTGCTATTAAAGATTTTGAAGCATCAAGGAGTGTGTGGGCGGTCCTTGACATTGGGGATGGAGGAGATGATAGTGTTGGGCTGCCTTTCCTTCATCTTCACAACCTTGGGCTCTAACTATTGATACACAGCGTGAAGGAATGTCGTAGAAGCTAGGCTAGTGGCTATCTGTTTCAAGCTCTCTCACAGACATCCACCACACAAATATCATGAAGCTGTCACTTTCACTTCAGCATTACCAAGCTACACAATTCCCTTCTCTCCTCGTCTGGATCTCAAACATATACCCTCAGCTCGCTGCTGAAGAACCACAATACAGGGCGGGATATTTACCCGGAGACTCTAACACTGACTAAGACTCTGGAATCTCAGACAAGCAACGTGCTGTTGGTGAACCTAGGACACATCACGTCTTTGGCACCTTCCTGTCGGGATCCAGCTGTTTCTGTGGAACTGCACTCGTCCCCATGGGTATCCGCAAAGAGCTATTCACCTCGCGGGGTCAGGGCCATGCTCTGCAGAACACCAGCCCGGCCTCTCTGATCTCCACCTGATAAACCGGGCACCTTCTCCCCAGTCTCAGCCGAATGCCGCAAGCGGCTGCCTTGGCCCTACACTTGGTTTGATGCACAGAGGATTCCTCTTGCTCATGTAGTCGACTCGCACTACATTGGCACCATATGTATGCTGATGACACTCACTTGTATGTGTGAAGCTCTCCTCCAGTCCAAAGAACCACTGTTCTGGTCATTCACCCCCTTGCAGATGACCACCAGAGGGTGAAGGGCAAGAGGCTGAGTTGACATATGTCAGAGTCCAACTTCTATGGGTTTACTTCCTTGCCATCACATACAATGCAGCGCTCGGTGGAGGCCAATGCATAGAACCGCCCTTATAACTCCTATCAACATCATCAGCAGGGCACTGTTTTACCATCTGCCCTTGGTCTCTGCGACCCTATCCTGCCGCTTCTGCCGCGACACACTCAGACTGCCCTGATCTTCTCTGCCGCCCTCTTGACAAGATCTTTATAGACTTCCCAATGAAGCTTCAACCTGGAGTAGAGGGTGGACAATTACTACTGCCTGCCTCATTTTTTTTTTTTTTTAATATCTTTGTCTTTTCTTTCCATTGTCTTACATTACATGACAACACAGAATTTTCTAGTACATAGTTCAAATCTGCACAGAGCAATACGACAATAATACAATCGAAAACTACTGTTTTTTTTTAAAATTTATTTTGCAGAGTTTTATATAGCGCGAACTTGAACCGAATCAGTTATCAGAGCGCTTTACATAGCACCAGTTACGTTACATGAGGACACACTTTCATTTTTAGGTCTCGCCTGTCGATGCGCATGCGCATCGAGCAAGGCGAGAGTATTGGCACTTATCCGCTCTTTATCCACACTGCAAGGAATCGTGGCGATTCCTTGCAGTGCACGAGAAATTTAAGCTCAATGCGCATGCGCATTGAGCTTAAATGCGCGTGCACATGCCCCCAGCCGCCTACTCTCTCTCACAGCCTCCCCCAGCTCCGCCCCTCACTACTTGATTGCACGGCCGCTAGGCCGTGCCTCCCCTACTCTCCTCCCCCCTCCTCCTTTCCTCCCCTGCCTGCCTGCCGCTAGGCCGTGCCTCCCCTACTCTCCTCCCCCCTCCTCCTCCTACTCTCCTCCCCTGCCTGCCTGCCGTGTCGCACCTCTCCCCTCTCCGCCCCCTCCCCTGCCCGCCCCCTCCCCTGCCCGCCGTGTTACGGTGAAAGGCTTGTTGCTTGTTTGCCTTCGTCTCGTTCCTCCCCCCCTTCTTTTAATTCTGTCCTTCGTTCCTTCCTTCTATCCATCTTTCACTAACTTCCATAACACTCTCCTCCTGCCCTGGATTTCCTTCCCTTCGTCCATAGCTGTTTGCTCCATTTCTCCATCGTTGACTCCCTCCTTCATTGCTATTCCAGACCTGTTCTCAGGCACGGGTTTCTTTCTTTCTGCCCTCCATCTCCTCTAATCACCCAGCTCTTCCCGTGACCTCTGCTCCTTTCAATCACGGAGAAAGCCCGCGTTACCATAACAACCTAATGCGATCACTGAGAAACAGCGGCCTCCTCTGCAGTCGCCGCCAGTTGCAGCGGCCGCCTGGGGCCTTGAGCCCTCGGAAGCGATGGCTGCCCACCCCCCTCCTCCCGCGTAGAGCCTACAACGGGAGGAAGAATAGTGAGGTAAAAAGTGCATCCGAAAATGTTTAAGACATTCTGATCCTCTCAAGGGAGGCTAGGGGGTTCTTTACCTATTGTTTATTTTTAAATTACGCCAAAACATTCTTTTTAAAGAAAGATTTTCGGTTTGGCATGCAGTTCTGAGACATGGCTGTGCCAGTGACATTTTACTTCGTGGCTGCTTTCACGATTGGCGGGCCCGAGGGCTGCCCTCCAGCCCTCAACACAGCCCCCTGACCTAAAGCCTCCTGGCGAGTGCCCCATGTCCCGTATGCTCACTCCAGCACCGACGACAGTGTCAGGAATAATAATAATAATAATAATTCCTGGCTGCTCACTTCCAGCCCTCTATAATCTTGGATCAGTAGAGCAAAGAAAATATTAACTCAAAAAATCGCCGATGGGTTTGGCACAACACCTGACTCTGAAAGATTGTTCTTCAAGCAAGGTTTTACTGCATGCACTGGCAGGGCAGCCATGTAGCGGAAGAAATCATTGACAAAGCCAATGGCTTTCATGGCTGTTGGGGCGTGAATGTTCCCTGTATGATAAACATGTTCCCCTGCCCGAGTGCCCGACTCAGTGAAAAGGCCCGGACCTTTATTTTGCCCCTGGAGTCACATTATTCTAGTCTGTGCACAGAGGCAGAGGCCTGTCCCTGACAGAGAAAGACCCAGGAACCTGTCCTGTGACCAGCAGGGTTATACCAAGCATAGCATGTTTCATGCTTTTTTCTCAGACAGGATTCCCTGGTTTTAAAAGCAATCCTGAGTTACAGGACAGTGATAATTTGAATGGGCAATCAACCTGACATTAACCTAATTGCACTCACCCTCAACCCCTCACCCTCACTCACCCTCACTCACCCTCACCCACCCTCACTCACCCTCAACCCATCACCCTCACTCACCCTCACTCACCCTCACCCTCACTCACCCTCAACCCCTCACCCTCACTCACCCTCAACCCCTCACCCTCACCCCCTCACTCACCCTCAACCCCTCACCCTCACTCACCCTCACCCTCACTCACCCTCAACCCCTCACTCACCCTCACTCACCCTCAACCCCTCACCCTCAACATCAACCCCTCACCCTCACTCACCCTCACCCTCACTCACCCTCACTCACACTCACCCTCACTCACCCTCACCCTTACTCACCCTCACTCACCCTCACCCTCACTCTCACTCACCCTCAACCCCTCACCCTCACTCACCCTCACCCACCCTCACTCACCCTCACTCACCCTCAACCCCTCACCCTCACACAGTGGAATAGGTCTCGGAGCATTTGAGTTAGAGCTTTTAGAAATGTTTATGTTTTTTTTTTTTTAATTCTTTAGCATTGGCTACAGGAAACAAAAATGCTAAAGATTTACAAAAAAACCCATAAACAATTCTAAAAGCACTAACTCTAATGCTGCGAGACCTATTGCATTTCCAATGCTTGTTTTTTTAGGCACGGGGAGATTAAGTGATTTGCCCAGAATCACAGGGGGTTTTTGGCGTCGTTACCGAGACTCGAACCAAGTTCCCCAGGTCCGAGGTCGAGCGCCTTAGCCGTTAGGCCAACCCCTCTCCCCCACTGTTCACGTTACAACTGAGTGTTTCCATTGCGTAATAACGCACATAGTTATTACCAAGAGGCAGGCTCTCATGCATCACTGTGATTGCTTGGCCGTCGTACAGCCCCACAGTTTCCAATCTGCAAAGAAAATCGCCAGCGCCATATACTAGCATTCCCTGTTGCATTCAATCTATTTGTGACTAACGTTCAAAACACTAGCAGACGTCGTAGACAATAGCTTCTGACGACTTCAACATTTCAATGAGAGGATTCCTCCAAAGCAAAAGAAATAAGGATAAAAGAAAATGTGCCAATAAACGATATATAATCTAAATAACAACATTTAACAACATATTTAAATAGCTGCCATCGAGATGCAAATAAGATAACCATTACATGACATTGGGCCCGATTCACAGAACTAACTTAAGACAAAATCCTAAACTTACTACCATTTTGGTATTCACAGAAGGCACTTACTCATTTTGATATTCACAGAAGGCACTTACTCATTTCAGTATTCACAGAAGTTAGGAGTCCTAACTTTAGGACTCCTAAATGCCTTCTGTGAATACCGAAAGTCTTAAAGTTAGGATTTTTCTCAGTTTAGGAGTAGTAAAGTTACTTTCGGTATTCACAGAAGGCATTTAGTAGTCCTAAAGTTAGGACTCCTAACTTCTGTGAATACCGAAATGAGTAAGTGCCTTCTGTGAATACCAAAATGGTAGTAAGTTTAGGATTTTGTCTTAAGTTAGTTCTGTGAATCAGGCCCTGAGTGGGGGATCGTGTATCTTATATGTTACAATATGGTGACTCGCCAGGGTGGAACTTGGACTCATGTGGGTGTTGGGAGTCAGTGTTATGGCGGTAAGTGACTGGGTAGTAAGGGGGGGGCTGTCCACAATTACTACTGCCTGCCTCATGCCCTTTTAATGTACAACCACCTCACACCCCATCTAGTGTCACTCAATCGGCTTCTAGTCAACCAAAGCATGGAGTGCAAGGCCCCATGTTTCACCTATAAAACACCACAGAGCCATGTACAACATGGTGGTATAAAAGTGTTGACCCTGTGTCAACCGACCACAAACCTAAGATCTACTGCCCAGGGCAGCCTGCCACGCCACGCGGGGTGCTGAAAACGAGGTCATGTCACTCTTAAGTCTCCTCCCTCTGGAACTACTTCTCCTGTCCAAGTCCCAAGAAACAGACGTCAGAAAAAATTCATACGGGTGTGACAACTCACTGCTGTGGCTAAGAGTAAGTTTGATCTCCTATTAGCAAACATAACGTGTTTACATGTGGAATAAGGTACCTGTGCGGTACACTGTAAGAATATTGCAAGTCACTGAGGAGTTCTGTTGAGTAATGAAGCAGAAGGATGAATGCATTTTCAATATCATGAAAATATGAGGGGATGTGCAATATCCTTTTAACATAGACGGTAGATAATGTAATCTTTATAATTAGGGCTCCGAATTTTATGGTATTTATTTTTTGGCCATTTCCGTCTCTATTTATCCATATTTCTTTTTTGGCCATTTTATTTGCTTTTATCAATATTTATTTGTTTTTTTGCGTATAAATGAAGTTGTAAAACTGTACATTTCCATATCTATTTAACTGATAGACGAGCACTCATACTTAGATGTCTGCCGTGTTTTAGCTATTTAAGCTGCGAAATATTACATAACAATGCATCCAATGGTAAATACTAGCATTATACCAAAAAATGCATGTTGACATATGCTGTTATTTAAAGAAATTTCACCCTGTTTTTTAATTTCCCTTGCTGCCCACCTGCTCAGCTGCTGGCCTGTAATTCATGAAAGACAGCACGGAGAGTCACTTAAAAGAAGCACAATTTTCTGTATTTATGAACTTTAAAAAAAATGCAGACAGAAAACACAGTGTTTTCTGTCTGTATTTATCTGTTAAAATCTGTAAAAACTGAAAATAGGGAGTCCTATTTATAATACATGGTCATAACATTACCCTTCCCACAAACTGCTTAAATCATTTGCTTTTTTGCTCTTTCATATGAAAGAGATAGTATGGATGCAGACATGAAGAATAAAAGCAGAATCTGTAGTGCAAAATTAAACTCACCAAAAACCAGTTATTCATTTTTTGTAAACAAAAAGATATTAGAAACGGTTTAATGTAAGTCAGATTGAAATAATGCTGTGGCTCAGAATAGGTAGAAACGTAGAGAGAGTCTCTCTTTTCTGTAACGACTTACAGCATACAAAGTAAACATGTTGTCATAAATCCCTCCTTACTGCTGATTTTAGTTAATTAAAAAAAACAGCTCAGAATTATGACTAGCCATTTCTCATTTTGTTTGTTTAGACTGCAGATGTAATGATGCTCTGAACTGAATTTCACCCAGGCTTCTTTTTTTATTGCAGTTGAACGGTTACGTTGTTGTTTTCTTACCAGTGACACAAGTCATCTGTAATAAAGAGATTTGACATTAACCTTCCATACAGGGATGGCAGGTTTCCATGCATATGACATCCCCCGTACCATCCTATATTATAATAAGGCCTTGTCCATTGAGGTTTCAAGTTTCTTTATTTTTGCATAGTTAATTAAAACCATTGCAATAGTAACACTACAAAATTCTTAAAACATGTTGTTAAAACCAATTAAAATTCAAAGATAGAAAATTCATTGCTGGTTAAAATCACATTTAGGTTGTTCTAGATTTAAGGAAAGTCAGTTGAGGTGGTTGTAACAGTCGCTCTCTTTGGGGTTACTGCAAGGACATGACTGGCTCTCCTGAAGAAACCTCTTTGACTCACATCTCTCTGGCTGCTCAGTCTCTGAGGGCAATGAGGGACCCACCGATACACAAGACATACCGCCATATTGAAGTGGGGTGATCTGGGTCAATGCACAGTAACACAGGCGCCATCTTGGATGTGGGCAATAGTCCTTCTCTGCCACACTAACAATCAGAAGTAAAGCAGGCGCCATCTTGGATGTGGGCAATAGTCCTTTTCTGCCAAACTAACAATCAGAAGTAACGCATACGCCATCTTGGATGTGGGCAATAGTCCTTCTCTGCCACACTTACAATCAGAAGATGCTGAAGAGCTGGGTACAGTACGTGTCGCTGTTGTATCGCTGATCACGGCAGCATCAGGCCTTGGCTTTGCACTGCTTTTAAATGTTGTGCTATGGCTACATCCCTGCCCCAGATCTGCATTTCCACTCTGCGCTCTCACCTATCCAGTCTCACCCGGTGGAACCCTCTTATTCCACTGACATGGCCTGGACAATGCCCGCATCTGGAGCACCACTCTTTACGCCCTCTTGTACTCCAGAGCAGTTGCTTTGTTAAATCCTTTGCCTGACATGGCCTTGATTTAAGGGGTCTTCCTCTTACGGTGGCGTACAGCAAAGTACTGCTGTTGTTTCCTACTCTTCGCTACTCTTCTATCCACTCATGTTATGTTCTTCGCACTCCAAAGCTACCTTGGATTTTCCTACAAAAGTTTTTCGTCTCTTGAAGGCTCCTTGACGTCTGCTGGATGTCTTCTCCACTCTATCCTCAGTAGCCGCTTTTGAGCTCATGCCGTTCTGCGGATGATTTACCTTCTGGGAGCACCACTTTAAAATTCAGTCTCGCGATCCACCCTTTCACAAATGATGAGATTCTAGCAAAAGAACATGTAGATCTGTTGTTTATTAAGCACATTTTTCCTATTAACAGATTAGAAGCCAGCATTTACGAAGTACAATAACACAAGCCAATGACAAATAGGGGCGGAGAGTGGGCGGGGCTTCTAGTTCATATTCAAATACAGCATGGCTCGTTGAGCAGCGCATGCGATGCCCAGGCTCGACCTAAAATGGCCTTGGTACAGCGCTCCATTACCTCTTGGCGCTAGGCTTGCACTGTCAAATTCATTCAAAACGTGAGTGCGGCGGTGCAGGATGTTAGTGCCTTTAGTATTTGAGTCCCTCACCAGGGGGGAAACAACCTTTACAACGCAACTTTTACAACGCACTACCATTACAGCAAAACTTTTACAACGCAACATCCATTACATCGCATGCCATTACAATGCAACCATCACAACGCATGACACTACAACGCATACCACTACAACGCATGTCATTACATCGCATGTCATTACAATGCATACCATTACAACGCATAGTACCCTTACACTATCCAACACTTACCCTACTGTAGCACCCCCCTGGAGTTAGAACAGTAATTTTTACCCCTACACTATCCAATACTTACCATACATGCAATGTAATGTTATGCGTTGTAATGGTATGCGTTGTAAAGGTAGTATGCGTTGTAATGGAATGCGTTGTAAAGGTAGTTTTTAAAAATTCGTTGTAATGGCATGCGTTGTAATGGAATGCGTTGTAATGGATGTTGCGTTGCAAAAAATTAGTTGTAAAGGTGTGCGTTGTAAAAGTATGCGTTGTAACGTCATACATCCCACCAGGGCCTTCTATGCACTTACTGCTGTATCATGTGATGGGGCAAGGCCGGCGCTAGGCATGGGCGGCACAGGGAGCTGCCCAGGGCCCCGCACCTAACTGACCAACATGGGTCTACGCACCTCTAAGACCCCACGCCTTTGGCCTCACAACTGTGATGTAGCGCTGCAAGGCACTAGGAGTCGCAATCATGTGTAGCTCTGAAAAAGTATGAGGTGCACTTCCCCGGGGCGCCCCTCAATGCGCCATGACTGAGAGGTGCAGGGAAGGGGCGCCTCCTCCCTGGGCCTCACAGCTCTACACCATGAGTGCGATGCTCAGGGAACAAAGGCTAATCACGGCCTGTAAGTGGGGAGCCAGCCTCGTGCTGCCCACACAAAGGCACGGCAGGACACCCCAAGTCCCGCACTTGTAACCCTTTCAAATGACAAGGGGCTCTCTTTCAGCCCTTAATGAGCTGTGAAAGAGATGCTTGTGGGCGGCAGGCAGGGGGCGCTGCAGCACACCAGAGGCCCTGCACCAAGCAGCTTCAGTACAGCCTCCAGCTACTGGGCTGCAAAGAGCCTTAAATGAGTGAATGAAGCCTATTCTCAGGACCCGTACTGAGAGAATGCCCTGTAAGGTTATATTAAAGCGCTGTCACAATGTTAAACCACTAAACGGGGCACAGGGAGATTCATATTTGCCCAGGAACAAACGGTTGATTACATTAGTAGAGCCAAGACTGTAGCGCTTCTACTTGGTGTAAAAACTATATACAGGGCCACTGTAATTATGTATCAGAGGACGGCCAAATTGTGCAGCAGAGGTCACTAAATAATGCGATATTACTCACAAATTATGCGGTGTAATGCAGTACATTTTGTGATAGTATTACTTCATTCTTTTCTTATTTTACACTGGTTAACACTGTAGGTGCATCGGTTGCCCCTCATTAGTAACAGTTTAACACCCAAACATAGTACTACCTAACCAACGTGGGACCAGTCAAGCTATGAAATGGCCCTTTCTCTGCGTGGCAACACGTGTGGCTGCGTTTTGGGCAACTTTTGAACCGTTTGAGTTAGAAACATTTATTGGGTTAAAATCTGTGGATTATGCAACAGATGCTGGATTATGTGGCAAATGCAGCAAATCCATAGTTATGGAAAAACCACATTGGCAGCACAACTGCATAATTTCAGTGGCCCTGGCTATACTTTTGCCACTGTATTGCAATTAGGTGAATATTCCATGTGATTGGGTACTCCTCGCCAAGGTAATATTTAGTCTATTTTGTAATCATACGCTTTACTACCAATCTTGCCAAAAAAAGGAAACAGAGCAGTACATTCAGAAAAGTGATTGCCCAAGAGCACACAATTTGTCCAAGTGGGAAGCCGGGATTAATAAAGTGGCTCCTTGATACATATTTCCAGCTAGTCCACTGGACCACAACTGGAGTGTTAGTGATTCCTGCGGCAAGGCCAAGGGGGTGCCCTTCCCAGGGAAATGTCATTCTAGTCTTGCCTCTCTTTCATAGGCCTCACAGCCATGCTTCAGCATTGTGAGGCTGAGGACAGATTCTTCCCTGGGCTGACGAAAGGGGGTCCCTGGGCCTACGGAAAGGGGTCCCTGGGCCGACGAAAGGGGGTCCCTGGGCCGACGAAAGGGGGTCCCTGGGCCGACGAAAGGGGGTCCCTGGGCCAACGGAAAGGGGTCCCTGGGCCGACGAAAGGGGGTCCCTGGGCCGACGGAAAGGGGTGTCGCCCATGAGCTTGGAGGCACTGCTGCATGGCTATGAGACCATGGGGGGCTCTCTCATGGACGTAGCTGTCAATAGGGCGGCAGGTGCTGTGGCACCAGGGTTCATGGAGGGCAAGGAGCCAGTGAACCAAACATAATGCAGCGTTTTGCTGCCCAGCATCATTTACTTGCACCCGTGCCCATATTATGCCACTGGTCCCTAAACTCATGTACCTTTTTTGCACAAGGGCTCAATGCGCCACTGATACCCCACAGGTTCCCCTCCCCTCTCAATCCTGTTCCTCCGTTGCAAGGCCCCACATCACAGGACCATGGCTGTGAGACCCCTTGCAAAAGCACAGCTAATAATAGTGCAGCACGTGCAATAAAAGAGGAGCTCTGGGGTGCTAGTTTTCCGATATACCTAAATTCTTTCTGTTTTTTACCTATGTGTAGGAGAGTAGGGTCTGCTATCCTATGGTCACCCCAAATTTTAGCTTTTTGCTTCACTGGTTTTCGACTACTGAGGCTGTGGGCCTGCTAATCAGACCCCCAGCCTGCTGTTCTCTCTCTAAATTATTAATACATGTGCTATAGGTACATACCACAATTGGAAATGGACTCCTTGTCAGCCCCTGTACCATGCACTATAGGTGCTCAGGGCATAGGTGCCACCAAGGCCTACCAGGGGCTGCAGCATATCTTTTGCCACCCCTGGCTGGTTCTTAAATTGACACAACTGGCTGATCACTCAGCTGGGGCAAGTTGGTGTAATCACCTCTTGCTTAGGTATAGTATACCTATATCTAAACCTATATCTGGACACATATAAACCTGTGAGTCACTCCTATGTAAGGCCTCATCAATCCTGGAGGCAGAGTGCGTGGTTTAATGTGAGATGGAGCTCTAGTATGAGCTGAGCCTGTCTGCAGCTGTCGGGAACAACTCCCTAAGCTGTTTCAGGATAATGCCATACCATATACTATTAAGTGCATTATAATCCTCGCGGTTATATAGCAACTTTGGTTTGGCTTTATCAAAACATGTCGTGTAAGGTGTCATACGATTTGGAATACTATCCCCTCGCCAGTCCTGGCGACGGGGATAGCATTCCACCCCTCTAGAGGGAGAAGACATGCTACTTTACTGAAATGCGGTTAATTTCTAAAAGAGCCTCAGATCCACAAATTGGATGCTTCTGCCACAGACACAAGTCTGACCCCCTGAAGCTGACCGAAACTCAGCCAAAGGGGCCTGGACAAAGGGTTTCCTGTCGCAGGGAGGTGTCACAACCCCTCAGACAGGAGATAGTGGATTGTAGCAGGGAGGTTTGGAAGAAACCAGACACTGCTTGGGGCGCACAAGGCTGCCCCTTGCATAATCCGGCCAAACCGGTTCTGAGGGCACACCAGCCCCAGTCCCAGCGCGGCCTGGATCAAAGGAAAGGGGTGTATCCACCCCCTTCCTGGGTCCCACCCATAGGAGGGGACCTAGCAGGTAATCCAGCCCCCCAGATTCGAATAAGAATGGGAGCAGTGCCAATGCACTTCAGATTATCCTGATGAAACTTAAGAAATGAAACTCTGGACCCTTCGACATCCTACTCAACGTAGAAGACTGAAGAATCTCCCTTGTGGTCAAGGAGTGACCACCCTGTGCAAACAGGCACCATCCAGCACCTCGACGTCTGCTTTGTTGCAGTTCCCGCCGGAACTCGAGCGACAGAGATCGACGAGATCAAGCTTGCCTGCCTTCCAACAGCCCGATCCACAGTCCCTGCAGAGCTGAGACCCGTGGAGGCGACCGGAAGCGTGGGGCACGCCATCTTGAAAAGACCACGAGACGCTGACCGTGCAGCCCACGAGTGACCCTCGAAGCTGTACACCGGGGTTTGAGAAGCCCCAACCCTGAGCCACTCTTGCACCGAAGTTCAGCCCTCCACACTTGAAGAGTGCTGCGTGGGGCCCTTCTGCTTTTTTTGGCTCAACGCGTTGGAACGCGTTGGCCCGGTCCCTTGCCAGCTGGCTTGTGGCCCTGTGCCAAAGAAACATGAAATACGACTTGTGATTCTGGTTGCTCCAGATTTGCACCAGCTCACCTGAAAAGGAGCCCCCACTCTGACCCTCCTGGACCGAGTGAGAAGCAATCTTCCAGTTCCGCGTGGATTGCTTTTGCCAAGTGTTGTTTGCTCCAATCTTAAAGCCGACAGCGAGAGCCTGCGTGGGACAGATCGTGACCTGCTCCTGGACGTCGCAGATGCCCCAGAGCCCACGTGACAGCGGAGAGAAGCTCCTCGACAACGACCTGATTGCGCCCGACATTGCCTGGTTCCGTCCTGGTTCCACCCTGGTCACTGCTGAGTGACCCAGACTCTGTCCCCTCTGCTTTCAGGTACTTTTCGACTTGGGTCCACCCTTGGACTCCACCGGACACTTCTCCTTCACCTCGCCTGCAGCCCTTTCAGCTTCAAGCACCAAGAACCTGCGTGACGAAACCCGACTCAACTTCGACCCTGTGCACCCGCTTCCTGTGGGTGAGGTAATATTGCAACGCCGGTGTTCCCACACTGGTACACACCTCTAGGGTCTGTGTCTAAAGTTTTGTCTTCCTAGGTTCAGCGGAAGTGTCCTAAAACTCTATTTGTGTAACTTTTACGCACCATTGGTTAACATTGGTACATGCTTGTGCTTTCAGCACTGCACCCGAATCCTGCGGGCTTTTCCCGACTTCAGCATTGCTTGTCCCGACTGCTCCCAGCGATTCCCTAGGCCCTAGGCCTAACCACTGATCGATTGGTATCTCTTATACCACTTTTTTAGTATATGGTTTGAGTGGCCCCTCGCCCTCATCCAAAATTGTGCAACTTTGTATGTTATACTGTGCTTTTGATTTAACGCTTGTGCCCCTTTGTTCATAAAGAATACTGGGGATTGTTTTTAGTAATAAATACATATATTTTTATAATATATACTTGTGTGGTGTCCTTTCATTTGGTATTACAGGATTGTGATTGGTAAAACAGCTCGCTTAACACGACCTCTTAAGTTAAGCCTTTAGGCTGCTTAGTCCATGCTACCCCTAGGATAGCTTGTCTAACAAGGTTGACTTACAACCAGACACCATAAGGGTTGTTTGGACTGATACGTGGAGAAGTGTGGCTCACTGGTTAGAGCAGGCAGACCCTGAAGCAGAGGTCAGACCCGGGACCAGGGTTCAATTCCCGATGCGGCAGGGTCTTGAGCTCAAATGTCCACGGACTCGATAATTCTCGCTTCGGTGCCTGACCTAATCATGGGTTCACACTCTGCAACTCTGGGCATTAAGCTTGCTTAATCTCCACAACGGCCCCCCGCGGCGGGATGCCTGGCTTTCACCTTGGGGATGCCCTGTAGGGGCTATCTCACAGGGAAAAAGCCAGGACGGGTTCCCAAGGCAAAGCGCTTAGAGACCCCTGGGTTATAAGCGCTATATAAATCCAAACATACATACTATATAAATCCAAACATACAAGGTGGTTCCAGAATTGGAAACATCATATATCAGGCCAACTTCTCACATTGGTGCGCAGCGGTGCGGATTTGAGCTTGCTGTTGTTTTACCATTGCAATCTTTTTATCAAATTGAAAGATCACATCAAGTACCTTAGGTACATATAAAATCAAAAGCTTAGCATATTAAGTTCTACTGAACTTAGTAGTTGTAGATTAAAGGGATTAGCACACCCTGACTACAACTCACTAGTAAGGTACAGTAGGTAAACACTTAGTGTAGGTAAGCGCACCACTTACACCTCACTAGAGTCATGTCTGACACAGGAAAGGCCTCAGGCTCTGCTCCTGTGACAGTTGACCTTACCAAGGCAACTTCCAGCTATGACAAACTAACCCACAAAGACTTGGTTGCCTTGTGCATCTCAAGAGGGTTAAAAAAGAGCAGAAGTCCCACTAGTCCTTCCCTGATAGCCATTCTAGAACAGGATGACTTAGCTAAGGCGAGTGCAGCTCCCCTAGAATCAGGAGATGGAGTGAACCCCCCTGTAACTGATACCACTCCAGAGGAGGAAGAAGAGGAAGAGGAGGAGGAGGAGGAGGACTCAGATAGAGAGGACCTTGAAGGTCAGGATCAGAGGGGTAGCCAGGTTGTAGTTGCCAGGCTTAGCCAGACCAACTTAGACCTACTGGGGAATGGAGAGGGCCAGCACCTCCCCAGAACCCACCAAACCATTCTCCCAGGCAACAG
The DNA here is from genome assembly GCF_964261635.1 of Lissotriton helveticus. NCBI lineage: Eukaryota > Metazoa > Chordata > Amphibia > Caudata > Salamandridae > Lissotriton > Lissotriton helveticus. The sequence continues at coordinate 9,485,534 of NC_136073.1, read as the reverse complement.
AAGAGTGAGATCTCCATCAGGGGACTCTCATATTTCTAGTGCCTCAAGAGAATCTCAGAGAGGAATGACTCCCTCTCAGAGGAAAGAGCATAGGGCCAGGATGAGGGCTGTCAAACTCCAAATAGAGAGGGAGGAGGTAGCCCTGGCTCAAGCTAGACTTGCCTTGGCAAGAGAGCAAACATTGTGTGGCTTAGATGCCACTGGTGGCAGCAATATTCCTAGAGAAAAAGACAGGGGCTATGACAATAGAAACCTGACAAAAATTGTGGCCCCCTACAAGGAAGGGGATGACATCCACAAATGGATGACTGCTCTTGAGAGAGCCTGCATGGTACAGCAGGTTCCTCAGGAACAGTGGGCTGCAATTTTATGGTACTCCTTTTCTGAGAAAGGGAGGGACAGGCTCCTCACAGTTAGACCTGAGGATGCCAAAAACTACTCTGTTCTGAAGAGTGCTCTTATTGAAGGGTTTGGCCTAACCACTGAGCAATACAGGTTGTTGTTCAGAGACACCCAAAAAGCACAGACTCAGGACTGGACTGATTTTGTTGATTGTGCCACTAAGGCTCTGGAGGGTTGGTTGCAGGGAAGTAAAGTTTCAGACTATACAGGATTGTACAATCTTATCATGAGAGAACAGATCCTTAATAACTGTACAAACCAGCTGTTGCATCAATACCTTATTGACTCTGATCTGACCTCTCCCCAAGAATTGGGAAAGAAGGCCGACAAATGGGTCAGAACAAGGATTAAGCAGAAACCCCAGAACCAAGGTGGTGACCAGAAGAAAACAGACCAGAAGGGTGGGAATCAGAAAGATAAAGAAAAGGACCAGAAGTCTTCAGGCCCCCAAATTAGTAATAAGGAGGGTGGTTCCCAAAATGGAAACAAGAAAAAGAATAACGATGGCCCAAAGAAACCTTGGTGTAATACCTGCAAATCAGTTTCACACTGGGGCAGTGACTGCACCAAGAAAAATCCAGTCCCCACCACTGCAGCTCCTAAAGCACCTGCACCCCCTAGTTCAGTAAGCAGTGGTGGTGCACAGCCAAAGGGTGTAGTAGGGTTAACCCTGGGTACTGAGGTGGGACATGGCCTAGTCAGAGTCCCTACTCAGGCAGTTCTCCTATATGATGTGGACTTAGCTTTATCCACTACAGTGAGTCCCAGTAACCTGGGCAAATATAGGCAGACGCCTTTAATAAATGAGAAACTGGCTCAGGCCTACAGGGACACATGTGCCAGTGTCACAATGGTGACACCTGACTTTGTGGACCCTGGACAGATTGTACTAGGTGAAAGTTACCTAGTGACCAATGCAAGCAACTCAGCTACTTCCCATAGTGTGGCTGTTGTGAACTTCTCCTGGGGAGGGGTAGATGGCCTAAAGAAAGTTGTTGTGAGTGCAGACCTCCCAGTAGACTGTCTGTTAGGCAATGATCTTGAAAGCTCAGTTTGGTCAGAAGTGGAGTACAGGACTCATGCAGAAATGCTAGGGATTTCAGCACATGTCCTTGCAGTGACAAGGACTCAGGCTAAGAAGTGCTTTCCTGAACCAGTGGTGGATCTTGGAACAATAGACGAACCACAAAATCCAAGAGAAGAAGCAAGAGGGTTAAGGCTATGTCTTCCCCCTTGCCCCAGGTTGAGGATCAGATTTCACAGGAAACTGATTCTGCAGTCCAAGAGGAGACTGTCTCTGAAGAACTTGAACCTGATCAGTTTGAGTTTCTGGGGACAGGGGGACGCTCAAGGGCAGACCTGGGGCAGGCCCAATTAGATTGCCCTTACTTGAACCCCTCAGACAGCAAGCTGCTGCTGAGGCTGCAGGGAATGCCCAAGGTACCCATAGTGTGTATTGGGAAGATGGACTCCTTTACTCAGAGGCTAGAGACCCCAAGCCTGGTACAACCAGGAGGTTGGTCATACCTTTGCAGTTCAGGGGTTTCCTTCTCACCTTGGCGCATGATATTCCCCTTGCAGGACACTTAGGCCAGAACAAGACTTGGGAAAGACTTGTCCCACACTTTCACTGGCCTCATATGTCAGAAAATGTCAAGGAGTTTTGTCGCTCCTGTGTCACTTGCCAAGCCAGTGGTAAGTCAGGTGGCACAACAAAGGCCCCCCTGATACCACTACCTGTGGTGGGGGTACCCTTTGAACGTGTTGGAATAGACATTGTGGGTCCCATGGATCCTCAAACAGCATCTGGGCACAGATTTATCCTGGTGGTAGTGGATCATGCCACCAGGTACCCAGAGGCAATTCCCCTAAGGACCACCACAGCACCTGTGGTGGCAAAAGCCCTCATTGCAGTTTTCTCAAGAGTGGACTTTCCAAAGGAGGTGTTATCAGACAGAGGCACTAACTTTATGTCTGGTTATCTAAAAGCAATGTGGAAGGAATGTGGAGTAAACTACAAGTTTACCACACCCTATCACCCACAGTGCAATGGGCTTGTGGAGAGATTCAACAAGACCCTCAAGGGAATGATAAAAGGATTACCAGAGAAGCTTAGGCGGAAATGGGATATTCTTTTACCCTACTTGCTCTTTGCTTACAGAGAGGTCCCACAGAAGGGGGTTGGCTACAGCCCTTTTGAACTTTTGTTTGGCCACCCTGTGAGGGGTCCACTGTGTTTGGTGAAGGAAGGATGGGAGTTACCTCTCAAAAAGCCTAAGCTAGATATTGTGGACTATGTACTTGGTCTCCGCTCCCGGATGGCTGAGTATATGGAACGAGCATCCAAAAACCTGGAGGCAAGCCAAGAATTACAGAAAGCTTGGCATGACCAAAAGGCTGTTCTGGTTGAGTACCAGCCAGGGCAGAAGGTGTGGGTGTTGGAGCCAGTGGCCCCAGCAGCACTCCAGGACAAATGGACTGGACCCTACCCTATCATTGAGAAAAAGGGAGAAGTCACCTACTTGGTTGACTTTGGAACCCCTAGGAGCCCCCACAGGGTGCTCCATGTAAATCGTTTGAAAGCATTTGTGGACAGGGAGGACATGAGCTTGCTCATGGCCACAGATGGGGAACAGGAGGAAGAGAGTGACCCTCTCCCAGACCTACTTTCCCAGAACCCTGATGATGGTTCAGTTGATGGAGTAGCCTTGGAAGGCAGCCTCACTGACCAGCAGCAGATGGACTGCAGACAGGTTCTGCAAGCCCACAGACACTTGTTTTCACTCACACCCAGTCAAACTAACTGGTGCACCCATGAGGTGGACACCGGTGACAGTCTGCCTGTGAAGAATAAGATCTACAGGCAACCTGACCATGTCAGGGATTGTATAAAGGCTGAGGTGCAAAAGATGTTGGAGCTTGGAGTGATTGAGCCATCAGAGAGCCCATGGGCAAGCCCAGTGGTCCTTGTGCCAAAACCTCATACCCAAGATGGAAAGAGAGAAATGAGATTTTGTGTGGACTACAGAGGTCTCAATGCTGTCACTAGGACAGATGCACATCCCATTCCAAGAGCAGATGAGGTCATTGATAAATTGGCTTCTGCCAAGTTTCTGAGCACATTTGATTTGACAGCTGGCTACTCGCAGATCAGACTAGCTGAAGAGTCAAAAGCCAAGACAGCATTCTCTACCCCTAGTGGACATTATCAGTTTGTGGTAATGCCCTTTGGTTTGAAAAATGCACCTGCCACCTTCCAAAGGCTGGTGAATCAAGTTCTCACTGGGTTGGATGACTTCTGTGCAGCATATCTTGATGATATAGCTGTCTTTAGTTCCACCTGGGAGGATCACCTGGTCCACCTGAGGAAAGTGTTAGAGGCACTGCAAAAGGCAGGTCTCACTATCAAGGCCACTAAGTGCCAGATAGGGCAGACACAGGTTGTATACCTGGGCCACCTTGTAGGTGGAGGCCAGGTTCAGCCATTGGAGAGCAAGATACAGGCCATCAAGGACTGGGCTCCTCCAACCACCCAGACTCAGGTTCAAGCTTTCTTGGGCCTGACTGGTTACTATAGAAAATTTGTCAAGAATTATGGGTCCATTGTGACTCCACTTAATGACCTGACAAGTAAAAAGATGCCAAAGAAAGTTCAGTGGTCAGCAAGCTGTCAGAAAGCATTTGATGACCTAAAGCAGGCCATGTGCACAGCACCTATCCTAAAGAGTCCAGACTACTCCAAGACCTTCATTGTCCAAACAGATGCTTCTGAGTTGGGTGTGGGAGCTGTTCTATCTCAGCTGAATTTTGATGGTAACGACCAGCCCATTGCTTTTATTAGCAGAAGGCTGACCCCCAGAGAGAAAAATTGGTCAGCTATTGAGAGGGAGGCCTTTGCTGTGGTTTGGGCCCTGAAGAAGTGGAGGTCATACTTGTTTGGCACTCACTTCAAGATTCAGACCGACTATAAGCCCCTCTTATGGCTAAATCAGATGAAGGGTGAAAACCCCAAACTACTTAGGTGGTCAATTTCCCTACAGGGGATGGATTTTACAGTGGAGCATAGACCTGGTACTGATCATGGCAATGCTGATGGGCTCTCCAGGTATTTCCACTTAGAGCAAGAAGACTCACCTGGTCAAGGTTAGCTTATTGTCCCACTTGGGAGGATCCACTTGGGAGGATCACCTGATCCACCTGAAGAAAGTTCTGGAGGCCCTGCAAAAGGCAGGCCTGACTATCAAGGCTACCAAGTGCCAGATAGGGCAGAGCAAGGTTGTGTACCTGGGCCACCTAGTAGGTGGAGGTCAGGTTCAGCCACTGGAGAGCAAGATCCAGACCATACAGGACTGGGCTCCTCCAACTACCCAGACACAAGTCAGAGCCTTCTTGGGCCTGACTGGGTATTACAGAAAGTTTGTGAAGAACTATGGGTCCATTGTGACACCATTAAATGACTTGACATCCAAGAAGATGCCAAAAAAGGTTCAGTGGACAGTTAGCTGTCAAAAGGCATTTGATGACCTGAAGAAGGCCATGTGCTCTGCACCTATCCTGAAGAGTCCTGACTACTCCAAACAGTTCATTGTACAGACAGATGCTTCTGAGTTGAGGGTGGGAGCTGTGCTTTCACAACTTAATCAAGATGGTCAAGACCAGCCCATTGCTTTCATTAGCAGAAGGCTGACCCCCAGGGAGAAACGTTGGTCAGCTATTGAGAGGGAGGCCTTAGCTGTGGTTTGGGCCCTGAAGAAGTTGCGGCCATACTTGTTTGGTACTCACTTCCTAGTTCAGACAGACCATAAGCCCCTCTTGTGGCTAAATCAGATGAAGGGTGAAAATCCCAAACTGCTCAGGTGGTCCATTTCCCTACAGGGGATGGACTTTACAGTGGAGCACCGCCCAGGGACTGACCATGGTAATGCAGATGGTCTCTCCAGGTACTTCCACTTAGAACATGAAGACTTATCTGGTCAAGGTTAGTTTAATGTCCCTGCGTTTGGGGGGGTTGTGTAGGAGAGTAGGGTCTGCTATCCTATGGTCACCCCAAATTTTTGCTTTTTGCTTCACTGGTTTTCGACTACTGAGGCTGTGGGCCTGCTAATCAGACCCCCAGCCTGCTGTTCTCTCTCTAAATTATTAATACATGTGCTATAGGTACATACCACAATTGGAAATGGACTCCTTGTCAGCCCCTGTACCATGCACTATAGGTGCTCAGGGCATAGGTGCCACTAAGGCCTACCAGGGGCTGCAGCATATCTTTTGCCACCCCTGGCTGGTTCTTAAATTGACACAACTGGCTGATCACTCAGCTGGGGCAAGTTGGTGTAATCACCTCTTGCTTAGGTATAGTATACCTATATCTAAACCTATATCTGGACACATATAAACCTGTGAGCCACTCCTATGGAAGGCCTCATCAATCCTGGAGGCAGAGTGCGTGGTTTAATGTGAGATGGAGCTCTAGCATGAGCTGAGCCTGTCTGCAGCTGTCGGGAACAACTCCCTAAGCTGTTTCAGGATAATGCCATACCATATACTATTAAGTGCATTATAATCCTCGCGGTTATATAGCAACTTTGGTTTGGCTTTATCAAAACATGTCGTGTAAGGTGTCATACGATTTGGAATACTATCCCCTCGCCAGTCCTGGCGACGGGGATAGCATTCCACCCCTCTAGAGGGAGAAGACATGCTACTTTACTGAAATGCGGTTAATTTCTAAAAGAGCCTCATATCCACAAAATGGATGCTTCTGCCACAGACACAAGTCTGACCCCCTGAAGCTGACCGAAACTCAGCCAAAGGGGCCTGGACAAAGGGTTTCCTGTCGCAGGGAGGTGTCACAACCCCTCAGACAGGAGATAGTGGATTGTAGCAGGGAGGTTTGGAAGAAACCAGACACTGCTTGGGGCGCACAAGGCTGCCCCTTGCATAATCCGGCCAAACCGGTTCTGGGGCACACCAGCCCCAGTCCTAGCGCGGCCTGGATCAAAGGAAAGGGGTGTATCCACCCCCTTCCTGGGTCCCACCCATAGGAGGGGACCTAGCAGGTAATCCAGCCCCCCAGATTCGAATAAGAGTGGGAGCAGTGCCAATGCACTTCAGATTATCCTGATGAAACTTAAGAAACAAAACTCTGGACCCTTCGACATCCTACTCAACGTAGAAGACTGAAGAATCTCCCTTGTGGTCAAGGAGTCACCACCCTGTGCAAACAGGCACCATCCAGCACCTCGACATCTGCTTTGTTGCAGTTCCCGCCGGAACTCGAGCGACAGAGATCGACGAGATCAAGCTTACCTGCCTTCCAACAGCCCGATCCACAGTCCCTGCAGAGCTGAGACCCATGGAGGCGACCGGAAGCGTGGGGCACGCCATCTTGAAAAGACCACGAGACGCTGACCGTGCAGCCCACGAGTGACCCTCGAAGCTGTACAACGGGGTTTGAGAAGCCCCAACCCTGAGCCACTCTTGCACCGAAGTTCAGCCCTCCACACTTGACGAGTGCTGCGTGGGGCCCTTCTGCTTCTTTTGGCTCAACGCGTTGGCCCGGTCCCTTGCTAGCTGGCTTGTGGCCTCTGTGCCGACGAAACTTGAAATACAACTTGTGATTCTGGTTGCTCCAGATTTGCACCAGCTCCCCTGAAAAGGAGCCCCCACTCTGACCCTCCTGGACCGAGTGAGAAGCAATCTTCTAGTTCCGCGTGGATTGCTTTTGCCAAGTGTTGTTTGCTCCGATCTTGAAGCCGACAGCGCCGACGGCGAGAGCCTGCATGGGACAGATTGTGACCTGCTCCTGGACATCGTAGATGCCCCAGAGCCCACGTGACAGCGGAGAGAAGCTCCTCGACAACCACCTGATTGCGCGCCGACATTGCCTGGTTCCGTCCTGGTTCCACCCTGGTCACTGCTGAGTGACCCAGACTCTGTCCCCTCTGCTTTCAGGTACTTTTCGACTTGGGTCCACCCTTGGACCCCACCGGACACTTCTCCTTCACCTCGCCTGCAGCCCTTTCAGCTTCAAGCACCAAGAACCTGCGTGACGAAACCCGACTCAACTTCGACCCTGTGCACCCGCTTCCTGTGGGTGAGGTAACATTGCAACGCCGGTGTTCCCACACTGGTACACACCTCTAGGGTCTGTGTCTAAAGTTTTGTCTTCCTAGGTTCAGCGGGAGTGTCCTTAAACTCTATTTGTGTAACTTTTACGCACCATTGGTTAACATTGGTACATGCGTGTGCTTTAAGCACTGCACCCGAATCCCGCGGGCTTTTCCCGACTTCAGCATTGCTTGTCCCGACTGCTCCCAGCGATTCCCTAGGCCCTAGGCCTAACCACTGATCGATTGGTATCTCTTATACCACTTTTTTAGTATATGGTTTGAGTGGCCCCTCGCCTTCATCCAAAATTGTGCAACTTTGTATGTTATACTGTACTTTTGATTTAACACTTGTGCCCCTTTGTTCATAAAGAATACTGGGGATTGTTTTTAGTAATAAATACATATATTTATATAATATATACTTGTGTGGTGTCCTTTCATTTGGCATTACAGGATTGTGATTGGTAAAACAGCTCGCTTAACACAACCTCTTAAGTTAAGCCTTTAGGCTGCTTAGTCCATGCTACCCCTAGGATAGCTTGTCTAACAAGGTTGACTTACAACCAGACACCATAAGGGATTGTTTGGACTGATACAAGGTGGTTCCAGAATTGGAAACATCATATATCAGGCCAACTTCTCACACTATGGCTGCAATGCCCATGGGATGTGGCCCATCCCAGGGTCTTAGGTATCATTAGTGCAGCAGGTGCAGTGGCACTGGAGCCCACTGTGTTTTGGACTATATTTGCCAAAATGATGGATATATTGTGCAGGCCGGAGGGGAGAGTGGTTCATTTATCTTGCATTAACCCTGACCCATGGTACCATTACTACACCGCTAGTCTGCTCATCTAGGACTGACAGCCACAGTCCAGCGCTGCAAGTCAGGAGAGGCCTTCACTTCCCTGGACATCACCGCCGCGGTCCAGCGCTGTGAGTCAGGAGAGGCCTTCACTTCCCTGGACATCACCGCCGCGGTCCAGCGCTGCGAGTCAGGAGAGGCCTTCACTCCCCTGGACATCACCGCTGCGGTCCAGCGCTGTGAGTCAGGAGAGGCCTTCACTCCCCTGGACGTCACAGACACTGTCCAGCGCTGCGAGTCCCCTGGACGTCACAGACACCGTCCAGCGCTGCGAGTCAGGAGAGGCCTCCACTCCCCTGGACATCAGAGCCACTCAGGCGAGGCCTTCACTCCCCTGGACATCACAGCTGAGGTCCAGTGCTGCGAGTCAGGAGAGGCCTTCACTCCCCTGGACATCACAGCCGCGGTCCAGCGCTGCGAGTCAGGAGAGGCCTTCACTCCCCTGGACATCACAGTCGCGGTCCAGTGCTGCGAGTCAGGAGAGGCCTTCACTCCCCAAGACATCAGAGCCACGGTCCAGCACTGTGAGCCAGGAGAGGCCTTCACTCCCCTAGACATCAGAGCCACGGTCCAGCGCTGCGAGACAGGAGAGGCCTTCACTCCCCTGGACATCACCGCCGCGGTCCAGCGCTGTGAGTCAGGAGAGGCCTTCACTCCCCTGGACATCACAGCCGCGATCCAGAGCTGTGAGCCAGGAGAGGCCTTCACTCCCCTGGACTTCACCGCCGCGGTCCAGCGCTGCGAGTCAGGAGAGGCCTTCACTTCCCTGGACATCACCGCCGCGGTCCAGCGCTGCGAGTCAGGAGAGGCCTTCACTCTCCTGGACATCAGAGCCACGGTCCAGCGCTGTGAGTCAGGAGAGGCCTTCACTTCCCTGGACATCAGAGCCGCGGTCCAGAGCTGTGAGCCAGGAGAGGCCTTCACTCCCCTGGACATCACAGCCGCGGTCCAGAGCTGTGAGCCAGGAGAGGCCTTCACTCCCCTGGACATCACCGCTGCGGTCCAGCGCTGCGAGTCAGGAGAGGCCTTCACTCCCCTGGACATCACAGCCGCTGTCCAGAGCTGTGAGCCAGGAGAGGCCTTCACTCCCCTGGACATCAGAGTTGGAGTCCAACGCTGTGAGTCAGGAGAGGCCTTCACTCCCCTGGACATCACCGCCGCGGTCCAGCGCTGCGAGTCAGGAGAGGCCTTCACTCCCCTGGACATCACAGCCGCTGTCCAGAGCTGTGAGCCAGGAGAGGCCTTCACTCCCCTGGACATCAGAGTTGGAGTCCAACGCTGTGAGTCAGGAGAGGCCTTCACTCCCCTGGACATCACCGCCGCGGTCCAGCGCTGCGAGTCAGGAGAGGCCTTCACTCCCCTGGACATCACAGCCGCTGTCCAGAGCTGTGAGCCAGGAGAGGCCTTCACTCCCCTGGACATCAGAGCCACGGTCCAGCGCTGCGAGACAGGAGAGGCCTTCACTCCCCTGGACGTCACAGACACTGTCCAGCGCTGCGAGTCCCCTGGACGTCACAGACACCGTCCAGCGCTGCGAGTCAGGAGAGGCCTCCACTCCCCTGGACATCAGAGCCATTCAGGCGAGGCCTTCACTCCCCTGGACATCACCGCCGCGAGTCAGGAGAGGCCTTCACTTCCCTGGACATCACAGCTGAGGTCCAGTGCTGCGAGTCAGGAGAGGCCTTCACTCCCCTGGACATCACAGCCGCGGTCCAGCGCTGCGAGTCAGGAGAGGCCTTCACTCCCCGGACATCACAGCCGCGGTCCAGTGCTGCGAGTCAGGAGAGGCCTTCACTCCCCTAGACATCAGAGCCACGGTCCAGCGCTGTGAGTCAGGAGAGGCCTTCACTCCCCTGGACATCAGAGCCACGGTCCAGCGCTGTGAGTAAGGAGAGGCATTCACTCCCCTGGACATCAGAGCCACGTTCCAGCGCTGTGAGTCAGGAGAGGCCTTCACTCCCCTGGATATCACAGCCGCGGTCCAGCGCTGCGAGTCAGGAGAGGCCTTCACTCCCCTGACATCAGAGCCACGGTCCAGCGCTGCGAGTCAGGAGAGGCCTTCACTCCCCTGGACATCACCGCCACGGTGCAGCGCTGCGAGTCAGGAGAGGCCTTCACTCCCCTGGACATCAGAGCCACGGTCCAGCGCTGCGAGTCAGGAGAGGCCTTCACTCCCCTGGACATCAGAGCCACGGTCCAGCGCTGCGAGTCAGGAGAGGCCTTCACTCCCCTGGACATCACCGCCAGGGTCCAGTCTAGTGAGGCCCCCATTGTAGGAAGGCAGTGCGCTGGATTGCTCTGCTCTTCCTGTTAGATACAGCGCTCTGTACTGAGCGCCTGCAGAGTGTCAAAGGTCTAGCTTTTTAGGTCGAGCGACCTATCTCAATGCGCATGCGCATTGAGCGGGAGCTCGATATACAGGGGCTTATCGAGAGTTTACCTAACTGGCGATTCCACTGGCGATTTGATGCTGTGCCCGTGCGCTTTTAGGTCAATGCGCGAGCGCATTGACCTAAAATGCGCGTGCACATCATCAAATCGCCAGCCAATCACCAGCAGCACTCCTCCCACACCTTTGAAGTGAAGCTTAGCTTTACTTCAAAGGCCCCTTCTGCTTCACACCCTCATGCCGCTCTCGCCACTCCGCCCCCTCCCGCCGTGTCGCATTTCTCCTCCCCCACTTTCACTTTGACGGCCACAGGCCGTCTCTCGTGTTTCTCCTTGGTTTTTTTGTAACGTTACTGCTTTCTCCTCCGATCGTTTCTCTGTGTGCTTTCCCCCTCGGACCACCCTTCACCCTGTCCTTGTTTAACATTTCGCTCCCCTCTCCTCCAGCCCGCACTACGCTGTGCCTGCATTGCGGTTTTTGGGTGAGTGTCCTTTAAGTGTTTGTGTTTTTTCTGAACATTTATTTATTTAAACTATGTTCTACACATGTGCTTACACAACTCGAGGTACTTGCAAATACATACAGTTCAACAGCTTATTTGATGTCTGTGCCATTCCGGCGCTTCCCCACCCCTACTCCGTTGTCCATGCATTCCGCCCCCCTCTCCCTCCACCCACACTCCACTGTCCGTGCATTGTTGTTTTTTAACATTCCGCCCCCCTCTCCTCCCGCCCGCACTACGCTGTCCCTGCATTGTGGTTTTTGGGTGACTGTCCTTTAAGTGTTTGTGTTTTTTTTAACATTTATTTATTTAAAAGATGTTCTACAGCAGCGCAAATGCAGTGCAGCTTGGCTGAAATTAAAAACAGCTTTCAGCCTAGCTGCACTGCATCCGCGCTGATGTACAACATGGCTGAAAGAACATTGACAAAGGCAGTAGATCTTGCACTGGCAGGATCTTTTGGCTTCGCCAATGCTGGTTCTGCTCGTGTATGACTGACGAGGACCATATGCTGCTAAAAGCCCTGCATGGTCCTTTGATCTGAATTGAATAACAACGTTGCCATGCGCATACGCACCGGGTCAGTGAAGGGAATTGGCTGGCAGTATATGAGTGGATACTCCTTTTATCATCATTCACTCTTTCATTTTAAATGTATTCTTTGCCCTCCACTGAACTTGATATGCTGTATTCAAGTTGGTTATTTAAATGGGAATTACCTATCAGTGTTCTAAGGTAGAACGTTCACGTCAGCTGCCATAACACGTAATGTGCCGCCACTCCAGCTGTGACTCATAGGACACGTCACTGTCAAGATGGCAATAGACAGTAGCGGCGTCAATGCAAATGAGACAATTACCTAATATCCTCGCCCGTTCTCTGTCTCTTTTCCAACTAAAACCCAATCGGGTTGCAAATGGCACTTTGACCTTTAATTGCGACCTCTCGGAGCTCGTGCCTTTATCAGTTTACATTTGCATTATTATGTAAAGCAGTTATTGTGCCGCTTCTGCTGTCAGCTAATGCCTACACGTCGGCTATCGACCCTGCCATGCAGTGCGCCTTAATTTTATATTAGCTGAAATGGCATTCATTTACGAAAGTGATGAAAAGCATTTATTTATCAAGATTTCTTGAGCAGAAATTCACATTTTTTTTAAAGATTGTTTGCTGTAGGTTATTAGATCCAATTCAGACAAGTCTTTGTGAACCACCTTCACATTTTTTTAAATATATTATTACTTTTATATTAGTGAGCTGCACATATTATAAAAAAAACTCGTGGTACACGTGTCTTTAAAATTTTGTAAATGACACTGACTCACTGACACTGACACTCACTGACTCAGACTATCTGACTTCGACTCACTGACTTCGACTCACTGACTCAGACTCACTGACTCAGACTCACTGACACAGACTTACTGACACTCTCACTGACACAGACTCACTGACATGTGATGTATTCCTATAGGTTCTGAATCGATCCCCCTATTCCTGACCCTATTCTGGTTAGCAAACTAACAAGTTAACTAAGTAATCAGCCCATGAGGCAGAAAAACCCCATGATGCAGATACCGTTATCTGACGCAGTCACACTACGGCACAGGAACGTGTTATCTGATTAGGTCATAACGCTTGCGATCTAATTAGACAAGCGATATTCCTCCAGCCCCTGATAAGGCATACGGAGTTCTCATAACAAATCAAACCTATGACAACCTGGGCAAAACCCTGCGGCCATTGTTTTGATTTCACCGAGAACTTCAGCAAAAGAATGTGCTAACGAGCAAGTCGTATGACATCCTTATTGACGTATCTATGTCCATCCATACGTCAATCTCGGCACCTTAAAGGTATAAATATTACCGATCTTGCCCTATGCAAACACACGCGTGGTGACGAGACGGAGCAGCCATACTTGCCGAAGCCCAGAGCAGAGCAGACCCCGCTGGCAGCAGCCCCGCCTTTCTGACGCGCTGAGAACGAGAAGCTGCTTTCTCCTGCCGAGAAACCAAGCACCGGCGCTTCCGGGTAGCCCTCGCAGGCAGCCTGGAATATCGAGACCAGAGAAAGAGATACCATTCCTCATTCATCCTAACTTCCAGGTACAGAACTGAATAACCCCTCACAGAGAATTCTTAAGTTATTTCACTTGGCAAAAACAAACTTAACTTAAACTGTAACTTTCTATTCCCGCCCTCGTATTAGACTTAGGTCAGGTACACGGGGTAGGCGTATCTAGAAACACCAGTTGAGTACGTTTAGTCAAATGTATATGTGTATGTAATATCTTATGGCTTAGAAACCATATCAATGTTTTTACAGTATTATTTTATACCGCTGCTTTTAATGTATGCACTTTACTTAACTATAAGTATTGCAATAATATCGATCCATTTCTCTTGTATGAGAAAAGAGACTGATCAATAAATAACACCTTTTTATTGAACACGCCCGTCTCTTCCTTTTCTCTACAATCTGATGAGACTAAGAATGCACGTACTGACTGAGTAAAATAAATTGCCTTTTGTTCACACGACTCTCGAGATTTACTCTTGATTAGGGGAGAGCAAAGTTGTCATGTTCTATGGTTGTCAGAAACGAAATCCCTTCTTGTCTAATCAGGGAAGTTTATTCTTTCCTGAACATTCGAGAAAGTTTCTAGTGAACTCTGAGCTAAGCTGGCAAACCCAAAACTTTAAGTCTAATATCGACAGTAGTAGACCTAGTTAACGTCTGGTCTAGGCCTTTACTATTGTAGGTATTATTCCAATGCGCAGAGCCTATTGGGATGATAGGAGCTACACTACATGGCGCCCAACGTGTTTGGAAAGGGCGATAAAACTAAAGTAAGACATTTAGAGTAACTCAGTTGTGCTTTCTCACTCAGACCCCTTTTCCCATAATACTCTAAAGACGTCTGGAGTGGGTAAAAGGTAATATCCGCCAAACCTCGCAGGAGTAAACTCCTATGTATGGTACTTGGTTTAGTCAACGTTGAAGGATAAACCGTTCCAAAATATTGTGCATCTAATCTTTGTTTCCATAAGAAACCTGATCTGCAAACAAAAGAAATAACCGTCCTGTCAGTAAAATGGTAGACAGTGATTAAGAAAGAGAGGCAGTTAGATTAGCAGCTGACATAGCAGAAGCTGATACTGCACTACAAAATGCAGACCCGGAGATAATACTCATCCCGGTCATCAAAAGGAAATCTATAACCTTAAAACTTATAGAAAATGGACTGACACCTAGAGGTGGTACAGTCATATTCGTAATTGAGGCACACGAATATCGGCAGACAGAGGTATACTATTCATGGATACATTTTCCAGCAGCAAATGCTGTAACAAAGTACTTCCACTATTACAAAATAGAGGAACCTCCTGAAACGTACACTCCTTTCGAGGAGGTGGAAGTACCACTCAAATTTCAAGAGCACCTGCTCTTATTTGATGGCGCCCTAAAACATAATAATCACATCACCAGGCTCGGTCCTTTAGGTAGACCAGGAGCAACGTGGCCGGTCCTAGCCGGATACACACCACATCCAGACATCAATGGGATGTCTGCAGCAGACCTGTTAACACAGCTAAAACAATTAATAAAAATACATAGACAATTAGTCCAGTATGTGATGCGGACTTCAACAATTCAGCCAGCGATTAAACTTCCACAGCTGACCCCTCACCAGGGGAACAGGGGAACACAAATAAAATTACACCACAGAACATCCAATCCTGCCTAGGTAAAGTACCGACTAAACGGGAACAAATACCATTCTGGTTGGCGCAGAAAATCACCCAAATAGAGGCGGTGTTTCCAGACACCACCCCGCTAGAAAAGCACAGGATTCTGACTATCTGTCTCCCAATGGGAATCGCACCACACATAGAGGACTGTGACACTTGGGGTACAGTCTTTGCTTCCATCTACACAAAAACGCACGGTGTTCCATCCATTTCGGTAATACCAGATGTGCTAAAACAAATTCAAGACGAATACGGTCCAGAACCCGCTTTAACTCTTGGTATGAAATTACTAAAAGACTTCAAGCAGGTCTCGGCTATATTATTAGCCAACATAAAGGGAGAAGCAGCAAACGTGGCGATCCGCCAGAGGTTAAAAGAGACAGATATAGCAGACCAACCAGCTGAAATTGCCAGAATCATAGAAAAATCCTATGAGGAACTAGGTAGAGATAGTTTAGGTGGAATACCAGTAAAACCACAACTGATTGAAAATCCTGAAAAAATATTTTTTAATAATAATTCAACATCACAGAAAAAGAGCTGGGATGGAAACAAACAATCCAATCCCAAAGAAAAGAAATTCCAGGCCAGAGGAAGGTCTCCTAGGCGAAGAGAGAAATCTCCGAACCAAAGACACAGGTCACCGCAGAGTGACCCCTCTGGGAAAAGATATAACCTTAGAAATAGGGATAATATAAAAAAGCCTGATAGATATCAAGACATTGATACACGTCCCTCTCAATCTTTTCAGACTTCCTCGCAGAAATCGGAAAGAAGAGGACGATCAGAACAAAGAGAAGAGCACGCCAAGTCCAAAGACAAGGAACCTGCTCAGCTAAAAAAGAAATTACAATTTCCAAAAAAGAAGGTAGCCAGTATCAAGGTAGTTAACAATGCCGAGAATACTGAGGACACAACTGAAAAACGGAGAATGGGCTCAGACAATGCTAGACAGCGCAGCAGAAGTGAGCATAGCTCGCAAAGTCCTTATGAATCATCTGGAGACAGTGGACACGAATGAATATCTTCAAGTGGAAACTGCGGACACCAGAGTTAGCAAACCTCACAAAATATACAAAATAACATTGCGTATAGAGGGGGATAAGACTAGAAAAATAAGGGGACTATTTTGGGATAATCTCTCCAAAGGCTATGATATCCTTCTAGCTGAAAAAGACTGGCCACCAGAGTTTGTCAGGGATTGCCCTCATGGCGAAGAAATAATTATGCCTGCCTTCTCAAATCATATCCCAATTCATAAAAAATACACACTTGCTAGAAAGTGGGCAGTGGCTCTAGCTCCTGCTTTATATTAAAATCACGTGGGATGGGATGAGGACTCTCCTCCTCACAAAATCCAGTTAAAATCACAACCAACTGCACAAAGGCAGTACCCAATTAAGCAAGAAGCTAAAAAACAGGTAAATAAAATACTAGATCAGCTAGAATACCAGGGGGTGATTGAAACTTGCACCTCACAAATGAACAACCCTTTGTTTCCGGTCTCCAAACCAGACAATTCATATCGTCTAGTTTTGGATTACCGACACCTTAACTCATGTTGCAAAACTTTTGCAGTGCAAAACTCGCATAGTGCTGCACTAATGAATAACATAGTGTGCAAAAAATACAAAACAACCTTAGACATCTCCAATGGATTCTTTTGTCAAAACAAAGCACCAGAGAGCAGATATTTAACTGCGTTCTCAATAAATGGCACTCAAAAACAATTCTGTCGGTTAGCCCAGGGGTACAAGAACAGCCCGGGGGTATTCTCAGCGAGAGTAACAGAATTACTACAACTATATGATGATGAAGCATTATCTTATGTCGATGACATTTACTTAACAGATGATGACTTGGAGACTCACTTGAAGAGAGTGAACACCATAATACTTGGGTTCGCAGCAGAGGGTTACAAATTCAACTTTAAAAAATCCAGAATTGCCCATCGGACAGTCCTATTCTTAGGATATGAGTTATCAAGTATAGCCTGGCTGACAATTTTCTAGAAATGGAAAAAACATTCCCTCTGCCTATCGACATTCTGCCTTTACGACATTACGCCTGTGTAATTTATACAGACGGACATGCTCAACCCCCCGTTTGGGGAGAACAGGCATACAACCCAACATGTGGGATTACAAAAGAAGTGTTGTACAAGTGATGGGTTAACCCAATAAAGTCACTGGGACCTGGGTATCTAACATTAAGAGGAGGGGGTCCCAGTAAGGTAGACGTTTAAATAAATAAAGCAATTGAAAAGTAAATGCATCTATAATGTTTAATTCACATTATAGGGAAAAGGTACACATATGCATAAATTACAGTTGTATTGGTGCCCCTGGGGGATAAGGGGGGACGTGCAAACGTGAGGGTAGTGTAGGAAAGGATAGTGATATTAAAACCACGTATTATTCAAACATTCGTATAAATTCAATGTCGAACAGACAATAGGAGAACCACAAATCAACAAATAAGTTCACAATACACATGCCTCGATGTCCATACTGTGCATGAATTATGGGTTGGAGGAGGCTGTGTTTCAGGGTAAGGAAGTCGACGTTTCGACCCAGGTGGCGCAGGAATCAGTAAAGTCCTTGCAAGTGGGTCTTCATCAGGACGGGAGGGGGGGTGGGGCAAACAACCTAAATTTGAATAAATATATGGAGTGAGTATGTCTTAATTGAAACTGACTGAATCACAGTAAGTATCAGGGTATTCACATTATATATATGGTATGTGTAATATATGTAATGTGAATACCCTGATACTTACTGTGATTCAGTCAGTTTCAATTAAGACATACTCACTCCATATATTTATTCAAATTTAGGTTGTTTGCCCCACCCCCCCTCCCGTCCTGATGAAGACCCACTTGCAAGGACTTTACTGATTCCTGCGCCACCTGGGTCGAAACGTCGACTTCCTTACCCTGAAACACAGCCTCCTCCAACCCATAATTCATGCACAGTATGGACATCGGGGCATGTGTATTGTGAACTTATTTGTTGATTTGTGGTTCTCCTATTGTCTGTTCGACATTGAATTTATACGAATGTTTGAATAATACGTGGTTTTAATATCACTATCCTTTCCTACACTACCCTCACGTTTGCACGTCCCCCCTTATCCCCCAGGGGCACCAATACAACTGTAATTTATGCATATGTGTACCTTTTCCCTATAATGTGAATTAAACATTATAGATGCATTTACTTTTCAATTGCTTTATTTATTTAAACGTCTACCTTACTGGGACCCCCTCCTCTCTACAAAAGAAGTGTGGCGCGGAGGTAAACTAAAACCTCTATTAACAAAAACACACTCAGTAGAAACTGATTCAGAACAACAGACTGAAATATTAGCATTGAAAATGGCGCTAGATAATGCGGATCGCGAATTCCCGACACTTATAGTGTCAGATTCATATTACTGCGTCAAATCATATAACAAGGATTTGCAGACATGGATTCAAAACGGTTACAAAGATGACACAGATGCACCAATAAAGCAGAAACTGCTCTGGGAACAAATAGCTCTTTTACAAAAAGAACTACCAAAGACTCACGTGACACACTCACTGAGTCATCAGCGTGATGGCGTTCACGTTGCAGGGAATTCATTGGCTGAAACAGCCACAGCGGCAGCAACTAAAACGGCTCCCGTAGTTCGAAAAAAGCGTACATTAAAATACATTGACGGTGAAACAGTGCTGGCGGTGAAAACGTCATCAAAAGGCGACTGCTCAGCGTTACCGATCAACTATCCACTCAATTATACATACATAATCGATGCAAACTCCGTCCCTTTTGCTCGAATCCCTGGAGTGGGGGATAGAGTGATTCCAAACATGGACAGGAGAAACTTGTTAATCGCAGACGCACATATGGGCGAGGGTCTCAGACACCTCAAACTAAAAGATTCTCTGGAAGAATTACAATCACGGTACTGGTGGCCAGGCATGAGCATGCGTCACACCATGTTTGTAAAAAACTGCCCAAACTGCAACAGAGATCGCAGTGGGGAGAGAAACAGTTTAATACCTCGCCGTTTTGCTCCAGAAAAAATCAAGAGTAAAAAGGAAGGGTTGCGATTAACATATACAGGCTAGTTTCCACTTATAATGTAGATCCTCAGCACTCGGCTGACGTCTGGACTGTTATACAAAGATTTGCGAGTCTAAATGGCATATACACTAAGAGCATGCTACGTTTGACCATTATTTTCACTCTAGCCCTCCAGCCTGAGGGGAAACATGACCAAATGAGCATAGCCCAGCGGGAATCTTCTCACTTCCTTCCTGAGGGTACGGGATGGTGTAAAGAAAAAACCAAGGCATAAAGCAATCTATAACGGAAAAGATATTAGGTTCGGGAGCTGGGTGGGTCAAACATCTAATAAGTGTCCAACGTAGTCTAAATAACTTGCCAAGAAATTCTCTGAAGGGATTCAGTGCGTACGAATTATTATTTGGAACTAGGATGTTGATCTCTGACATTGATAGTCAGACTTCAGTGGTGAAAGAAAAAAGCTTTGATATCAAAGACCGTTTGGCTATTTTGCAGGACTTAAACAAAACAAGAAAAGACCTGAGCAACATAAAGTTGAATCAACAGCCAACAACCACTGAAGAACCACCACCTGTCCCAGCAAGACCTGTCTGGATTCCAAAAGTCGGGGATCTAGTCAGGGAGAAGATCGCGGTAAAGAAGGAATTTGGGCCTTCTTACAGAAAAGCAGTTCCTGTCTTGTCTGTCAACGGGACAAGATCAGTTGTACTACCGCCACTTGCTGGTAAAAAGGAGAACCCAGTTGTATCCATCGACCTGGTAAAACCACAATCATGTGGCCAATAACAAACAGTAGGCCAAGTGGACTCCCAATAAGTAGCAGAACACCAAGGTTTGCTACCAGTACAGAGGTCCTAACGAAGAGGCTCATCACATTTGAAACGCCTACAGAAGAACAACAAGGACTATGCAACAATGCAATAGAACTCAGACCTCTGAAAACCCAAATAAAAACATTTAGCAGAGACACACCAATCTATAATGAAGTACCAAGTGAACATGCAAGAAACAGAAATCCTGAAGCAATTGGAACAATTGACAGAACTGCATCCGGCTACTTCATAAACTTCGATGATTCCTCTGAAGGCTTCAGTGAATCAAAGACACAGCCATCATCAAAAACCTTTAAAGATAAAGCTAAAGAACTTTTGAAACAACTGAAAGAAACATATCTGATTTCCCCATGGATTGAATTTTGGGTGGGTTTTGGTGCATTTATCCTCATACTTTGGCTCATCATGGTACTAACTTTGGGACGCTTCATTGAGGGAAACTATGCTAAAATAGACACAGCAAGTCAGAAAATCAACTTGATCCTCAAACCACACACATCTTCACACGTCGAGAAAAGAGAACTTTCTTCAGCCAACTTCACAGCCAATCCTATACCGGGTGGGGTAGCATGGGACAACACTGACTATGAAATTTATGGTCCGGTCGAAATCCTGAAATATCCACACCAAATTAAGATCTCCTTGAGTGACTTTGCAAAACCAAACTCATTTGCTGATGATTGGGACTTTGAAAGCATTAATAATATGATGTCTGACTTAGTAATGTCTGCTAAATTTACCAAACATGATTATTTGCAGGGTTCTACAAATTATGATAGTATGTACTGTTATAACCACTATGGTAACCATTTTTTACATAGATCTGCACAACCTAGAAATGTTTTAAATTATAATCAATGGGAACATTGTGCTACACCTCCAAAAGGAAGCTCAAGGACCTTCTATGACAAATATTCATACTTTTCAGGTTTTAACATAAGTAATGCTGAAACATTTTATTTTAAATTATCAAACAAGACAGGGACAAAAACCATGATAACAAACACAAAATTGATATATTCGGACTCATTCTTTGAACAAATGAATACTTTTGGTTTTGATTATTGGGACAAAAATGTTGAATTGAAAAGTGTTTGGGGTACGAAAGAATGGCAAGTGCAGGGTATAGGATCTATGTTTAGAGCCTGCATGATCCCAGAACAAATGATATTTTTAAATGGCACTGTTCAACAGACTACCTGTCTTGGCCTAGCCAAAATTAAAGATTTAAATAAACCGTCTATTCCAAAACCAACAATGTTCAGCAATAGCTCTATAGATGAAGAGATAGACGTAAATTATGTATTAAACCAAAACAGAACACATCCTGATTGGAAACAGTGGTTGATCTGGCCCACAGATACAAATAACTGTCAAGACAGATTCCTGAACAAAACACAGGGGTTCAAAATGACCAGGCCAGACCCTAGATATCCCCAAAGACATCACCCATGGATAATAACAACCTACAGTGTGGGCAAATTATGCCTTCAATGGCTACAAACTTCCACACTGGCAGAAATTAAGCAACACCTAACTTTACTTACTGATGGTGCTGACTTGCGTGATTTCATAATGGGACCACGCAAACAGCGTCAAAAACGTTTCATAGCAGCCTCTGTATATGCAGCATACAATGAGGCCTGGAAGGTTACTCAAATTGAGACAGCAGAGAGAATACGGGAAATTGACCGTATTAATTTGGAAAATTCACTTTCTGTAGTGGACAATGGGTTAATGACTCTGTCCTCCAGAATTTTTTCTTTGGACAGCATTGTGTCTTCAGCAATCGACATATTATCGCAGGACTTACTGTTACTACAACACGGTCAGTCCCAATTGCGTTCTATTGTACAGCTTGGCTGGACGTTACAAAACCTGCGTTCAGGCTATGTGCCTTGGCGTTTAATCAACACAACGTCACTATTCCAAATCTTTAACCTTACTGATAGACAAATCAGTATGGCGCAAAGGGGTGCTGATTATACAATCTTGAGCATTGAAAAACTAGAAAGATTACCAGTGACAATGTCAGAACGACCTGTCAGTGAATGGATAATACATGGGATAATTAATATTCCAATCTCAACCTTCAGGTTTCAATACTGCCAAAAATATATACAGGCTGGCATGTACGAGAAATTGGGAAAGGGGTACATTAAAACAACATGGAACCTGCCCTATTCACATGCATGTGTCAGTAATAAAGGACAGAAAGTGTTTCTTAGTGGCAACAATTGTGCGATGTCACTAAGTGGCACACTTCTGTGTAACAGAATTAGTTTGCATGGAGCCTGTGAAGGGAATTCATACAACCTTTCATGTCACCAGCAAGGCGCACCTGCAACAGAAATAGAACCATTCTTTCAAAGACTCTATAATGGGAGTTACATTCTAATTGTAGATCGCAGATGTTGTAGTCTTATGCCCGGGACTCCTTATCTCGTAACTACGACTGCGAAGGTCAAGTGCTGTGGACGCTCATTGTTCCCCAGCTCCTTTCCAGACAGGGAGGCAAGGGCATGGCCCAATTTGAAAATTACTTCTATTCGAATAGATACTTTAAGCAGAATGAAAACAGTGCTTCTTCAGACGCCTACCAGGCTCTCGTCATCAAAAGAAACATATGATCTACAAGTCGCAAGGACGACTGCAGAGATACATTCGTTGTTATCAACTAATTCCCCCATACATTTCGCAGAAATACTAAACGAAATCTTAAATATTTCTGATACCAATGGGGTCTCAAAGGTATTTAAGACAGTATTTTCGGTGGCATTAACACCATTCAAAGCCATACTGGGTATTTTTCCAGATTTCGTCCATTCGATTTTTGGCGGACTTCCCCTGATCTTGGGACTAATTGCAGGAATACTATTCTTGGTCCTTATTTTTTGTTATGGCAACCCATGTATCTGGATCATGATCTGGATCTGGATCAACCCATGTATCATATCTGGATAACAGACAACAGGCAGTAACACTACCACCTTTCCGTTCTGCCATACGCCAGGTGAACCAGGGTGTCCCCCAGGGTTCGGCGATAAGTCCGATTCTTTTTAATCTGTACCTCCGCCCCCTGATACAACTTATAAGGTCTTTCGGTATTCAAGTCATCAACTATGCCGATGATACCCAATTGATTTTTTCTTTTGAGGGTTCAGAGGCAGTGTCGAGGGACACTTTCCATCAGTGTATGTCGGCCACAGCAGAGTGGTTGCAAGCCAATTCACTCCAATTCAATGGCGCAAAGACGGAGATATTGCACTGCTCTTCAGACCGACTCCCTCGCCCATTGCCGGAAGACTTCTGGCCTAGTTCCATTCCAGGCTCGGTGGAGGCAGCAGATTCGGCCCGCAATCTGGGAGTCATGTTCGAGCCGAACCTGCAATTGGACGTCTCGGTGAACAGGACTGTTGGGACATGTATGGGCCTGCTCCGTGCTCTACGGAAGATACTGCGCTTCTCCCGCGGGAAGCCAGAGTAGAAGTAGTGCGTAGTACCATCCTCAGTAGGTTAGACTACTGCAACGCACTACTTCTAGGAGCCCCAAAGGTTTTGATCCATAAATTACAACGGGTTCAAAACATGGCGGCTAAACTAGCCCTAACCTTGCCTCGCTCGGCTTCTTCTGCCGGAGCTCTGGCAATCTTACATTGGTTACCGGTCCAGCAGAGGATCTCCTATAAGGCTTTGTGCCTGATTTTTGGTGCACTGCATGGTCAAGGACCAATACCACTGCAAAACCTCTTTTCATGGTATCAGGCTGCCAGACCTCTGAGATCCGCCTCAGCGTTCTTAGTGAAAATCCCAAGAATAAACAGAGTGAGAATGGGCGGCCGCGCCTTCAGTTTTACGGCCGCCACAATGTGGAACACTCTACCTTTAACACTGAGGAGCAGTCAAAATTTGATTTTATTTAAAAAGGACCTTAAAACCTTTCTCTTCCCTAGAGCAGAATAAATGGTAAAGCAGATGGTGGAACTGATCTCAGCGCCAGGATACCCGCTGGGTGACAGCTGCGCTTAATAAGCATTAAAATACATACATACATACATGTCACAGACAAAACTCTTGCGACAAGGGAAGAAACAATCCTAGCCATTGGATACCGGGACCGGATATCAAAAATCCTGGGACTCTCCCGGCTTAGAGACCTGAACATGACTTGGTTTCTATCATTTCGACCAATGTGGCAAAGATGTGTTTTACCTGTATTAAGGTGTCTGCTATGCGGAGAAGAATGCGTGTTAGACACCTGTCTGACGCTACAATCGGATGCGCCAATGGATGCAGAAACATTGTTGAGCCCGATCAAGGTTCATGCTTTGTGCTGCCCTCAAAGGCTACCAATCCTGATGACGGCATTCGTGGAAGCTTCACCACTACGATTGATGGGTAGTGAAGTTCAAGATGAAAGCAGCATCGATCAGGTACGACCTTCTGTCAGCAATACGAATCAGAATGTCAATGGAGACAATCATGCGCACGAATGCATGATTACACCTATTTCCGAGTTAGTGGAACTTTCCCAGGAAGCTGTTGACAGCTTTTTCGAAAGCCTGAATGATATGATGTTCTCTCCAGAGCAGAAATAGAGACTTTTGAGCAAGCTCGCACACGGCGTTCCCTGAATTCGGCCTTCAACTTTAAAAATAAAGTCACATGAACAATTTTCCCTCCAGTTCACGGACAGCAAGTTTTTCAGCAGCCCCAAAATATTTTTGCATATTTTTCGGGACACTATCTTCTGCTTAAAGTAAGAAACTATTTCTTAAAGAACTAAGAATTCTACATTTTAGATAGCATATAGACATTAGCTGCCCGCTGGTATGTTCATAAATATTTTATTCTGTGATGGAATGGTCTCGAACTTTTTTTCTGTATTAAGAGCCATTTCATGTGTAATTTCTCATATACCAAATAAGCAATAATGTATACAAATGCGTGATTACTTTAGCATTATTCCATAGCTTGAGTGCATGCAATACATATGACTGCAATTTTTCTGTATATTTGAAAATTTCAAAATGCATTTATGTATTTTGGGGTGGTAAGGTATACACTATACTCTATAGTATGTTGTACTATGTTATACTATGCATAGATTAGTAAATATGACCATAGTTAGCGTGGAGTGGGTGTGATGTATTCCTATAGGTTCTGAATCGATCCCCCTATTCCTGACCCTATTCTGGTTAGCAAACTAACAAGTTAACTAAGTAATCAGCCCATGAGGGAGAAAAACCCCATGATGCAGATACCGTTATCTGACGCAGTCACACTACGGCACAGGAACGTGTTATCTGATTAGGTCATAACGCTTGCGATCTAATTAGACAAGCGATATTCCTCCAGCCCCTGATAAGGCATACGGAGTTCTCATAACAAATCAAACCTATGACAACCTGGGCAAAACCCTGCGGCCATTGTTTTGATTTCACCGAGAACTTCAGCAAAAGAATGTGCTAACGAGCAAGTCGTATGACATCCTTATTGACGTATCTATGTCCATCCTTACGTCAATCTCGGCACCTTAAAGGTATAAATATTACCGATCTTGCCCTATGCAAACACACGCGTGGTGACGAGACGGAGCAGCCATACTTGCCGAAGCCCAGAGCAGAGCAGACCCCGCTGGCAGCAGCCCCGCCTTTCTGACGCGCTGAGAACGAGAAGCTGCTTTCTCCTGCCGAGAAACCAAGCACCGGCGCTTCCGGGTAGCCCTCGCAGGCAGCCTGGAATATCGAGACCAGAGAAAGAGATACCATTCCTCATTCATCCTAACTTCCAGGTACAGAACTGAATAAACCCTCACAGAGAATTCTTTAGTTATTCACTTGGCAAAAACAAACTTAACTTAAACTGTAACTTTCTATTCCCGCCCTCGTATTAGACTTAGGTCAGGTACACGGGGTAGGCGTATCTAGAAACACCAGTTGAGTACGTTTAGTCAAATGTATATGTGTATGTAATATATTTTATTCATTTTAAACATCTTATGGCTTAGAAACCATATCAATGTTTTTACAGTATTATTTTATACCGCTGCTTTTAATTTATGCACTTTACTTAACTATAAGTATTGCAATAATATCGATCCATTTCTCTTGTATGAGAAAAGAGACTGATCAATAAATAACACCTTTTTATTGAACACGCCCGTCTCTTCCTTTTCTCTACAATCTGATGAGACTAAGAATGCACATACTGACTGAGTAAAATAAATTGCCTTTTGTTCACACGACTCTCGAGATTTACTCTTGATTAGGGGAGAGCAAAGTTGTCATGTTCTATGGTTGTCAGAAACTAAATCCCTTCTTGTCTAATCAGGGAAGTTTATTCTTTCCTGAACATTCGAGAAAGTTTCTAGTGAACTCTGAGCTAAGCTGGCAAACCCAAAACTTTAAGTCTAATATCGACAGTAGTAGACCTAGTTAACGTCTGGTCTAGGCCTTTACTATTGTAGGTATTATTCCAATGCGCAGAGCCTATTGGGATGATAGGAGCTACACTACAGACAGACTCACTGACTCAGACTCACTGACAGACTCACTGACTCAGACTCACAGACTCACTGACACAGACTCACTGACACAGACTCACTGACACAGACTCGCTGACACAGACTCGCTGACTCAGACTCCCTCTATCTATCTATCACCCTCCCTCTATCTATCACCCTCTATCTATCGCCCTCGATCTATCTATCTATCTATCTATCTCTCTATCTATCTATCTATCTATCTATCGCCCTCACTCTATCTATCTATCGACCTCACTCTATCTATCGCCCTCCCTCTATGTATCGCCCTCTATCTATCGCCCTCTATCTATCTATTTATCTATCGCCCTCAGTCTATCTATCTATCGACCTCACTCTATCTATCTATCTATCGCCCTCACTCTATCTATCGCCCTCACTCTATCTATCGCCCTCACTCTATCTATCTATCTATCGCCCTCACTCTATCTATCTATCTATCGCCCTCACTCTATCTATCGCCCTCACTCTATCTATCGCCCTCACTCTATCTATCTATCTATCGCCCTCACTCTATCTATCGCCCTCACTCTATCTATCTATCGCCCTCACTCTATCTATCACCCTCACTCTATCTATCACCCTCACTCCTTCACCCTCACTCTATCTATCTATCTACCTATCTATTGCCATCTATCTATCTATCTATCTATCGCACTCACTCTATCCATCTATCGCACTACCACAGCATCACTCAGCACCACCACAGCTTCACTCATGGGCACCACAACATCACTATGCGCCACCACACCATCACTGAACGCCAACGGATCACTCGTCGCCACCACAACATCACTCAGCACCACCACAGCAGCAATCTGTGCAACCATTCAACAACAACTGGTTCAAATATGTTATCTCAATGTTTGAAGCTTTATTACAAATGTCACAAAAAAAGTTAATAATTCACTTCTGTTCTTGGATTTTCGTCACAATAAAGTACACTGAACATAATCTTCACAAAAGTTATTTACTAAAGTTTAAGCTATTGCCATTATAAATTACAATAACTTTTATTTAAGTATTAATTATTTAAACAAATTAAAAGCCATTGTTATTTGTAATATCAATACATCTAAGTCACGTAAATACAACACATATTGCAGTACAAATGCTATAGGTGTCACATTTGCGAGAGTTAAAACTATTGGCATTGTAAATGACAAAGCTATTAATTTAGCTATTTTCAAAAACAACACATAAATAAAAAAATTGTCATTTACAATACCAATAGCTCAAACTTTCCTAATGCGAGACCTATTGCATTGCAAATGCTTGTTTTGTTTGCCACGGAACTGATTTAGACAAGCAGCCTAATCACTGCTGGTTATAAAACATACAGTTTATCTGGGAATCCTGGGTAGCTCAGCCTGTGGCATGTCTTCACACTGGCTCTCCTGTACATAGGTGCAGGGGGGCGCATTTACTAACATGGTCACTGGGGTGGAGACTTGCACCAAAGGAAGTGATGTACACAGGCCACTTTATTAAAATGTTTACCTTTACAGCTGCTAAAATGGAGGAATGTAAACAGAGAGAATGAATCGCCCTAGAATGAGCAGCACTCACCTTAAAAACTTTAAGATAAAGGGCAGTCAGCCCACGAGATGATGGCAGGTAAGGAGTTAAAGGTACAGCAAGAACATGATTTGCCCAAGATCAAACAAGTTGGTCAAGTTGGAGAACCAAGATTGCTTGTTTCAAGACACATAACTTTGGTTTGATTCGAGGGGGCCGTTCCCTGGCCTATATATGTACCGCATGCACTTATATCGAATGCACTAATCGGGAAACACATTTTTAACATTTAATTGAATCATCAGTTTTGGAGCGACCTAGGCCAAACCTTTCCATCCAGTGTGACTAATATAAGGTATTTCCAATTAATTTAAATTGAAAACGTGTGTGTTTATTGTATTAGTGTCAATATTAATGTTTGTGTTTCACCGATATCTGCACCAAGACAGCTGCTTCTTGCACAGTAGCTCAGCGACAGACACTCGATGGCTCTTCCAGGATGCCATTTTCTGTGATTCCGCGCTGTATCCACATCAGAGGGGGGGCTCACACGTGCCCTCTCTGCTCGGGGCCCCAAAGGTCCTGGGACCGGCCCCGGGGATGGGGTGAGAAGTGCCAATGGTAGGGATGGAGGTGAACCTATAATTCAGTGTACGTCATCTCCTCCCAGCCCCCAGCATCTGAGCGTCAGCCTGCGTCACTGCCAGGCCACCTCTGCCCTCTCCCCCCCTCCTGCACTCAGGCAGCCACCCCCTCCCTCGCACGCGCCAACACATAAAGTGCCAGCGCGGAGGGGCACCGCTGGAGGGGCACCCCCCGCCCCCGCACTTAGAAATAATAGCGCCTTCCAGGGAGAAGCAGAGAGGCGCGCGGGGCGAACAAAGGCCCGAGGTCCCGGGGGCACGGGGGCTGCGAGGGGGATGTGGCGCCGGGGGCTGCACGGACGCACCATCACGGGCCACAAAGGATGCTCACGTCAGGGCGAGTGGCAACTGAAGGTGTGCGCTTGAGCTCAGCGTGTGAGGTTGTGTGTGCCAAGCCCTGCAGGCGAGGCGCTGAGCTGGAGTGCAGCATGGTGTGCGTTGTGTTGCGCAAATGAGTGAACATTGCCTCTCCTGTGCCAGAACGCCGCGCACCATGGTGGCTTTCAGTGGGAAGCTCGTCGTGGGTGCTGCAAGCTTCGGCTGCTTGAGCTGCGGCTCCGCAGCTGTGCTGCAGCTGTGCTCTGAAGCCAGCGGTCCAATCAGACCAGCAGCCACACGTGCCCCACGTTTGCCTCATTATTGACATGGGAAAAGTGACGCAAAAGTGGCGCAAGGGGCTTGTAAATACGCCCCTCAGAGTTGGGTGGACTGGCCCCTGTGATCCGAGGAGTGACCCGTCCACCAAACCCGCGGCCTCCAGCTTCATTCAGAGGCTGGCAGAGCTGGCATCTGATGGGCACAGAGCCGCCCTCGCCTCCATCAACAGGAGACTGCCCCCACTGGTCCCACTGAGGAAGTGCGGCCCCGAGCAGACGTTACACCCTCCACCCTAGCTAGGATGGAAGGAGTAATGCGCTTTTCATCCCTGTTCATCACTGCCAGGAAAAACCAGGCAGCGAGGGACGGAAGAAATCAGAATAACACCCAGGCCCTGAGGAAGAACACCCACGACCCGAGAAAGAACACCCACGACCTGAGGAAGAACACCCACGACCTGAGAAAGAACACCCAGGCCCTGAGAAAGAACACCCAGGCCCTGAGAAAGAACACCCACGCCCTGAGAAAGAACACCCAGGCCCTGAGAAAGAACACCCAGGCCCTGAGAAAGAACACCCACGACCTGAGAAAGAACACCCACGCCCTGAGAACGAACACCCAGGCCCTGAGAAAGAACACCCACGACCTGAGGAAGAACACCCACGACCTGAGAAAGAACACCCAGGCCCTGAGAAAGAACACCCAGGCCCTGAGAAAGAACACCCACGCCCTGAGAAAGAACACCCACGACCTGAGAAAGAACACCCAGGCCCTGAGAAAGAACACCCAGGCCCTGAGAAAGAACACCCAGGCCCTGAGAAAGAACACCCAGGCCCTGAGGAAGAACACCCACGACCTGAGAAAGAACACCCAGGGCCTGAGAAAGAACACTCAGGCCCTGAGAAAGAACACCCAGGCCCTGAGAAAGAACACCCAGGCCCTGAGAAAGAACACCCAGGACCTGAGAAAGAACACCCAGGCCCTGAGAAAGAACACCCAGGCCCTGAGAAAGAACACCCAGGCCCTGAGAAAGAACACCCAGGCCCTGAGAAAGAACACCCAGGCCCTGAGAAAGAACACCCAGGCCCTGAGAAAGAACACCCAGGCCCTGAGAAAGAACACCCAGGCCCTGAGAAAGAACACCCAGGCCCTGAGAAAGAACACCCAGGCCCTGAGAAAGAACACCCAGGCCCTGAGAAAGAACACCCAGGCCCTGAGAAAGAACACCCACGCCCTGAGAAAGAACACCCACGACCTGAGAAAGAACACCCAGGCCCTGAGAAAGAACACCCACGCCCTGAGAAAGAACACCCAGGCCCTGAGAAAGAACACCCAGGCCCTGAGAAAGAACACCCAGGCCCTGAGAAAGAACACCCACGACCTGAGAAAGAACACCCAGGCCCTGAGGAAGAACACCCACGACCTGAGAAAGAACACCCAGGGCCTGAGAAAGAACACCCAGGCCCTGGGAAAGAACACCCAGGCCCTGAGAAAGAACACCCAGGCCCTGAGAAAGAACACCCAGGCCCTGAGAAAGAAAACCCACGCCCTGAGAAAGAACACCCAGGCCCTGCGAAAGAACACCCAGGCCCTGCGAAAGAACACCCAGGCCCTGAGAAAAAACACCCAGGCCCTGAGAAAGAACACCAGGCCCTGAGAAAGAACACCCAGGCCCTGAGAAAGAACACCCAGGCCCTGAGAACGAACACCCAGGCCCTGAGAAAGAACACCCAGGCCCTGAGAAAGAACACCCAGGACCTGAGAAAGAACACCCAGGCCCTGAGAAAGAACACCCAGGCCCTGAGAAAGAACACCCACGCCCTGAGAAAGAACACCCACGACCTGAGAAAGAACACCCAGGCCCTGAGAAAGAACACCCAGGCCCTGAGAAAGAACTCCCAGGCCCTGAGAAAGAACACCCACGACCTGAGAAAGAACACCCACGCCCTGAGAAAGAACACACAGGCCCTGAGAAAGAACACCCAGGCCCTGAGAAAGAACACCCAGGCCCTGAGAAAGAACACCCAGGCCCTGAGAAAGAACACCCACGACCTGAGAAAGAACACCCACGCCCTGAGAAAGAACACCCACGCCCTGAGAAAGAACACCCAGGCCCTGAGAAAGAACACCCAGGCCCTGAGAAAGAACACCCACGCCCTGAGAAAGAACACCCAGGCCCTGAGAAAGAACACCCAGGCACTGAGAAAGAACACCGAGGCCCTGAGAAAGAACACCCAGGCCCTGAGAAAGAACACCCACGACCTGAGAAAGAACACCCACGACCTGAGAAAGAACACCCAGGGCCTGAGCAAGAACACCCAGGCCCTGAGAAAGAACACCCAGGCCCTGAGAAAGAACACCCAGGCCCTGAGAAAGAACACCCACGACCTGAGAAAGAACACCCACGCCCTGAGAAAGAACACCCAGGCCCTGCGAAAGAACACCCAGGCCCTGAGAAAGAACACCCAGGCCCTGAGAAACAACACCCAGGCCCTGAGAAAGAACACCAGGCCCTGAGAAAGAACACCCAGGCCCTGAGAAAGAACACCCACACCCTGAGAACGAACACCCAGGCCCTGAGAAAGAACCCCCAGGCCCTGAGAAAGAACACCCACGACCTGAGAAAGAACACCCAGGCCCTGAGAAAGAACACCCAGGCCCTGAGAAAGAACACCCAGGCCCTGAGAAAGAACACCCAGGCCCTGAGAAAGAACACCCACGCCCTGAGAAAGAACACCCAGGCCCTGAGAAAGAACACCCAGGCCCTGAGAAAGAACACCCAGGCCCTGAGAAAGAACACCCACGACCTGAGAAAGAACACCCAGGCCCTGAGAAAGAACACCCACGACCTGAGAAAGAACACCCAGGCCCTGAGAAAGAACACCCACGCCCTGAGAAAGAACACCCAGGCCCTGAGAAAGAACACCCAGGCCCTGAGAAAGAACACCCAGGCCCTGAGAAAGAACACCCACGACCTGAGAAAGAACACCCACGCCCTGAGAAAGAACACCCAGGCCCTGAGAAAGAACACCCAGGCCCTGAGAAAGAACACCCAGGTCCTGAGAAAGAACACCCAGGCCCTGAGAAAGAACACCCACGACCTGAGAAAGAACACCCAGGCCCTGAGAAAGAACACCCAGGCCCTGAGAAAGAACACCCAGGCCCTGAGAAAGAACACCCAGGCCCTGAGAAAGAACACCCAGGCCCTGAGAAAGAACACCCAGGCCCTGAGAAAGAACACCCAGGCCCTGAGAAAGAACACCCAGGCCCTGAGAAAGAACACCCACGACCTGAGAAAGAACACCCAGGCCCTGAGAAAGAACACTCACGCCCTGAGAAAGAACACCCAGGCCCTGAGAAAGAACACCCACGCCCTGAGAAAGAACACCCACGACCTGAGAAAGAACACCCAGGCCCTGAGAAAGAACACCCCGGCCCTGAGAAAGAACACCCAGGCCCCGAGAAAGAACACCCAGGCCCTGAGAAAGAACACCCAGGCCCTGCGAAAGAACACCCAGGCCCTGAGAAAGAACACCCAGGCCCTGAGAAAGAACACCCATGCCCTGAGAAAGAACACCCACGCCCTGAGAAAGAACACCCAGGCCCTGAGAAAGAACACCCACGCCCTGAGAAAGAACACCCACGCCCTGAGAAAGAACACCCAGGCCCTGAGAAAGAACACCCACGCCCTGAGAAAGAACACCCACGACCTGAGAAAGAACACCCAGGCCCTGAGAAAGAACACCCACGCCCTGAGAAAGAACACCCAGGCCCTGAGAAAGAACACCCACACCCTGAGAAAGAACACCCACGCCCTGAGAAAGAACACCCAGGCCCTGAGAAAGAACACCCACGCCCTGAGAAAGAACACCCACGACCTGAGAAAGAACACCCAGGCCCTGAGAAAGAACACCCACGCCCTGAGAAAGAACACCCACGCCCTGAGAAACAACACCCACGCCCTGAGAAAGAACACCCAGGCCCTGAGAAAGAACACCCAGGCCCTGAGAAAAAACACCCAGGCCCTGAGAAAGAACACCCAGGCCCTGAGAAAGAACACCCAGGCCCTGAGAAAGAACACCCAGGCCCTGAGAAAGAACACCCAGGCCCTGAGGAAGAACACCCAGGCCCTGAGAAAGAACACCCAGGCCCTGAGAAAGAATACCCACGCCCTGAGAAAGAACACCCAGGCCCTGAGAAAGAACACCCACGCCCTGCGAAAGAACACCCAGGCCCTGAGAAAGAACACCCAGGCCCTGAGAAAGAACACCCACGCCCTGAGAAAGAACACCCAGGCCCTGAGAAAGAACACCCAGGCCCTGAGAAAGAACACCCACGACCTGAGAAAGAACACCCAGGCCCTGAGAAAGAACACCAGGCCCTGAGAAAGAACACCCAGGCCCTGAGAAAAAACACCCACGACCTGAGAAAGAACACCCAGGCCCTGAGAAAGAACACCCAGGCCCTGAGAAAGAACACCCAGGCCCTGAGAAAGAACACCCAGGCCCTGAAAAAGAACACCCAGGCCCTGAGAAAGAACACCCACGACCTGAGAAAGAACACCCACGACCTGAGAAAGAACACCCAGGGCCTGAGAAAGAACACCCACGACCTGAGAAAGAACACCCAGGGCCTGAGAAAGAACACCCACGACCTGAGAAAGAACACCCACGACCTGAGAAAGAACACCCAGGCCCTGAGAAAGAACACCCAGGCCCTGAGAAAGAACACCCAGGCCCTGAGAAAGAACACCCACGACCTGAGAAAGAACACCCACGACCTGAGAAAGAACACCCAGGGCCTGAGAAAGAACACCCACGACCTGAGAAAGAACACCCAGGCCCTGAGAAAGAACACCCAC
Source organism: Lissotriton helveticus (assembly GCF_964261635.1). Classification (NCBI taxonomy): domain Eukaryota; kingdom Metazoa; phylum Chordata; class Amphibia; order Caudata; family Salamandridae; genus Lissotriton; species Lissotriton helveticus. The sequence goes on along the minus strand of NC_136073.1, from coordinate 9,451,442 downwards.
GCCCTGAGAAAGAACACCCACGACCTGAGAAAGAACACCCAGGCCCTGAGAAAGAACACCCAGGCCCTGAGAAAGAACACCCAGGCCCTGAGAAAGAACACCCAGGCCCTGAGAAAGAACACCCACGACCTGAGAAAGAACACCCAGGCCCTGAGAAAGAACACCCAGGCCCTGAGAAAGAACACCCAGGCCCTGAGAAAGAACACCCACGACCTGAGAAAGAACACCCACGCCCTGAGAAAGAACACCCACGCCCTGCGAAAGAACACCCAGGCCCTGAGAAAGAACACCCAGGCCCTGAGAAAGAACACCAGGCCCTGAGAAAGAACACCCAGGCCCTGAGAAAGAATACCCACGCCCTGAGAAAGAACACCCAGGCCCTGAGAAAGAACACCCAGGCCCTGAGAAAGAACACCCACGACCTGAGAAAGAACACCCAGGACCTGAGAAAGAACACCCAGGCCCTGAGAAAGAACACCCAGGCCCTGAGAAAGAACACCCAGGCCCTGAGAAAGAACACCCAGGCCCTGAGAAAGAACACCCAGGCCCTGAGAAAGAACACCCAGGCCCTGAGAAAGAACACCCAGGCCCTGAGAAAGAACACCCAGGCCCTGAGAAAGAACACCCAGGCCCTGAGAAAGAACACCCACGACCTGAGAAAGAACACCCAGGCCCTGAGAAAGAACACCCACGCCCTGAGAAAGAACACCCAGGCCCTGAGAAAGAACACCCAGGCCCTGAGAAAGAACACCCACGCCCTGAGAAAGAACACCCAGGCCCTGAGAAAGAACACCCAGGCACTGAGAAAGAACATCCACGACCTGAGAAAGAACACCCAGGCCCTGAGAAAGAACACCCAGGCCCTGAGAAAGAACACCCAGGCCCTGAGAAAGAACACCCAGGCCCTGAGAAAGAACACCCAGGCCCTGAGAAAGAACACCCAGGCCCTGAGAAAGAACACCCACGCCCTGAGAAAGAACACCCACGACCTGAGAAAGAACACCCAGGCCCTGAGAAAGAACACCCACGCCCTGAGAAAGAACACCCAGGCCCTGAGAAAGAACACCCAGGACCTGAGAAAGAACACCCAGGCCATGAGAAAGAACACCCAGGCCCTGAGAAAGAACTCCCAGGCCCTGAGAAAGAACACCCACGACCTGAGAAAGAACACCCAGGCCCTGAGAAAGAACACCCAGGCCCTGAGAAAGAACTCCCAGGCCCTGAGAAAGAACACCCACGACCTGAGAAAGAACACCCACGCCCTGAGAAAGAACACACAGGCCCTGAGAAAGAACACCCAGGCCCTGAGAAAGAACACCCAGGCCCTGAGAAAGAACACCCACGACCTGAGAAAGAACACCCAGGGCCTGAGAAAGAACACCCACGACCTGAGAAAGAACACCCAGGCCCTGAGAAAGAACACCCACGACCTGAGAAAGAACACCCAGGCCCTGAGAAAGAACACCCAGGCCCTGAGAAAGAACACCCACAACCTGAGAAAGAACACCCAGGCCCTGAGAAAGAACACCCAGGCCCTGAGAAAGAACACCCACGACCTGAGAAAGAACACCCACGCCCTGAGAAAGAACACCCACGCCCTGAGAAAGAACACCCAGGCCCTGAGAAAGAACACCCACGCCCTGAGAAAGAACACCCAGGCCCTGAGAAAGAACACCCAGGCACTGAGAAAGAACACCCACGACCTGAGAAAGAACACCCAGGCCCTGAGAAAGAACACCCAGGCCCTGAGAAAGAACACCCAGGCCCTGAGAAAGAACACCCAGGCCCTGAGAAAGAACACCCAGGCCCTGAGAAAGAACACCCAGGCCCTGAGAAAGAACACCCAGGCCCTGAGAAAGAACACCCACGCCCTGAGAAAGAACACCCACGCCCTGAGAAAGAACACCCAGGCCCTGAGAAAGAACACCCACGCCCTGAGAAAGAACACCCAGGCCCTGAGAAAGAACACCCAGGACCTGAGAAAGAACACCCAGGCCCTGAGAAAGAACACCCAGGCCCTGAGAAAGAACTCCCAGGCCCTGAGAAAGAACACCCACGCCCTGAGAAAGAACACCCACGCCCTGAGAAAGAACACCCACGCCCTGAGAAAGAACACCCAGGCCCTGAGAAAGAACTCCCAGGCCCTGAGAAAGAACACCCACGACCTGAGAAAGAACACCCAGGCCCTGAGAAAGAACACCCACGACCTGAGAAAGAACACCCACGCCCTGAGAAAGAACACACAGGCCCTGAGAAAGAACACCCAGGCCCTGAGAAAGAACACCCAGGCCCTGAGAAAGAACACCCAGGCCCTGAGAAAGAACACCCACGACCTGAGAAAGAACACCCAGGCCCTGAGAAAGAACACCCACGCCCTGAGAAAGAACACCCAGGCCCTGAGAAAGAACACCCAGGACCTGAGAAAGAACACCCAGGCCCTGAGAAAGAACACCCAGGCCCTGAGAAAGAACTCCCAGGCCCTGAGAAAGAACACCCACGCCCTGAGAAAGAACACCCACGCCCTGAGAAAGAACACCCACGCCCTGAGAAAGAACACCCAGGCCCTGAGAAAGAACTCCCAGGCCCTGAGAAAGAACACCCACGACCTGAGAAAGAACACCCAGGCCCTGAGAAAGAACACCCACGACCTGAGAAAGAACACCCACGCCCTGAGAAAGAACACACAGGCCCTGAGAAAGAACACCCAGGCCCTGAGAAAGAACACCCAGGCCCTGAGAAAGAACACCCAGGCCCTGAGAAAGAACACCCACGACCTGAGAAAGAACACCCAGGCCCTGAGAAAGAACACCCACGACCTGAGAAAGAACACCCAGGCCCTGAGAAAGAACACCCAGGCCCTGAGAAAGAACACCCACCGGGTGAATGACATTCTTTTTTTTTGTTTTTCTAAAACAAACCCCTGCAATGGGAGCTCGAGTCAAAAAAGACAAAAGTTTGGAGCAGAGTCGTCCCAGGGCCCATGAACCCCACCCTCTCCAGCCCTGCAGCCTCCCTCCCTCTGTCTCTAGGACACCCCCCTACAGTGGGTTCCTTCAGTGCACCAACCTATGGGCGTCTCCTGCAGCATTACAGGGCCCGTCCCGGGGACACGGGCATGCACCGCTCCAGCTCTTCCTGAGTTCCTTCCGTGCACCAGCCTATGGGCACCTCCTGCAGCATTACAGGGCCCTTGTTGTGAGACAGTGCCCTCTTTCTGCATGGTTGTCCCCACTTTTTGCTGAATTGCTGATGTGCTTTGACCTAGTGTGCCCTGGGCTCCTGCCAATCAGGTACCCAGTGACTATGTTCTTTCCCTAAAACTGCATTGAAGCCTAAACCCAATTGACATCGCTGGCCACAGTTCAGCCCCTGGTAAATGGTACCCTAGGTACCCAGGGCATTGTGACCAGAGAAGGCCTCTAAGGGCTGAGGCACTTATTGTGCCACCTTTAGGGGCTCGGTGCCCTGACACCCACATTCTGCCTTTGCAGGCTGAGTGTCTAGGTACTGAACTAAACAAAGAGTTGAAATGGCACACATCCCTGTGTGCCATGCCCACAAACCCACTGCCCTGGCATACATCAGTCACCCCTCTAGCTGGGTGCACTATACCAGTGGTGTGGGCAATACCCAGGGCCATTCCTGGGCACTGTAAGTGCAGTGTTGCCATTTAGAGTTCATGGGGCTGGGAGTTTGTCATTACGAACTCCACAACAACATAATGGCTACACTGAAAACTGGGAAGTTTGGTATCAAACTTCTTAGCACATTAAACCCACACTGATGCCAGTGTGGGATTTAATGTAAAATGCACAACAGAGGGCATCTTAGAGATGCCCCCTGAAACTCGAACAACTTCTAGTGACCTGACTGAGTAGCTGCTTTCAGCTGCCACCACCAGACATGTTTCTGGACCCTGGGTTGAGAGCTTCTGCTCTCGGGGGCCTGAAACAATGCACATCCTGGGACGAGGTGCCAAGCCTCCTCCCTCTGGATGGACAGAGTTCACAAAGGAGAAGCTTCAAAGGCATGCCACCTTTGTGAGCCTCTCCAGACCATTTGCTGCTTTCAGCAACCGGTCCCCACTGGTTCTACCCCCCACTTTGGGCGGGAGAGCCGGAGGGAAAAACAAGTGAGGAAGAGAGGGGTGCCCACCTCTGCCAACTGCACCCCTCAGGTGGGGGAGGCGAGGTGAAGCACAACTCTCAGTCCATGCCATCTTGAGGATGGGGGGACCCAGCCAACCAGGGACAGGCTCCTGCCCCCCTCCCACTGGAGAGTGGCAGAATAGAGGGTGTACCCGCCCCAGGTAAGGGACCCATTGGTCCCTGTCCTTTACCTACCTGTAGCACCCCTAAATTTAGTACTTAGGGGGCACCCTGAACCTTCCTTCCTCAGATCCAGAATCGACAAGAAAAGAAGATAAGAAGGACTGAAGAGCCGTGCAGAGCTAACAAGAGGACAACGTCCACTGACTTGGCCCCAGCCCTACAGGCCTGTCTTCCCTCTAACCTGCTCCTGCAAATTCCCGGTGTGTCCTGCAGCCAGCAACCTCAAAAACCCCGGAGGACCTGCCTGCCTTCACTTCAAAGACTGAATCTCCCGTGAACACCGGACATGTTTAAACTGCAGCTTCTGGTGCCAGCCAGAGACCGCAAATCCAGCCCACTTTGCACCCGCCGAGCCCAGCCTGTGTTTGAGTGAACAAACACCACGAGGAGGTACCCCCGGCGACCTTGACCCAAGATCCAGCAACCCCCGACCTGCCTCATGCCTCCAGACGATGCCTGCAGCCTTAATTCAGAGGACCCCCCTACCGCAACCAGTATGAAAATTTAACGTCCCAAGGCACCCCTGCACCCGACGACCCATGGCCTTGTGTTCCCAACCCAGTGGTGCCTAACCATGCCTCCACATCCCAACTTACCCCTCAAAGTGGTGGTTGCTCCTGGAAGGTCCTCGACCCCGAGACTGCAGTGTTTCTTTGTACTGGAGATTCTCTATTGAAAACACCAGGGCACCCGACCTCAAAACAGCACTCTGCCCCCGGCCGCCTCAGTGCCGCTGAGTGTGCACCTTTGGTGCTACTTAGGTCCCCAACTTGCCCTGAGCTAAACCCTAGGAGTTTTGCTCCCACAACCTTGTGGCCTGCTTGCCAGCAGCCACCAACCGGAGACCCCCTATCCTCCATAGGATAACATTGAGCCTCAACACTCTGCACCCGGCCGCCCTAGTGCCGCTGAGGGTGCAATCTCAGTGCATCACTGACCCTGGGGGACCCCTGAGTCTAACCCCAGAACCTTAACGCCCACAGTCATTTACTTACCTGCAAACCGTTAACCTGCTTTTCCTCCATAGGATAATATTGACTATTTTCCTTTCCAAAAAACAACTAAGTGTGGAGTTTTGAAAACTAAAGATATTCTTTAAAAATCATACAAATAACCCCCAAAAATGTTCTCACCTATTTGCAGGAAATGTCCCAGTGCTGAATCTAGGCATCCAGCAATGAGTTAGAAAAAGTAACGTAAAAGTAACTTACTTTTAATGTACTTTATTTGCTAAGTGTTGCATACTACTGCTCCCCTGTAAATCAAACAAAGTACAATTTCTATTGCATTTTCAAACTGTTCTCTATCCAGCAACTTATTACTGAAAAGTATTTAATGCTTACCTGTACCAGTCTTGCTTGGTTCTAAAAATAAACAACAGTATATTTTTATACAAAAACAATTGGCCTAGAGTTCGGTTCTTGAGTGTGTGAATTTATTTGCTGACTGAGTGTGTACATCAAATGCTTAACACTGTCATCTGATACTGCCTTACTGTTCGACCAAGCTACCACTATTAGAGAGTAAGGTTGTTGGAAATGGCCCTTTTTGAAGGGTTATCCCCAAACTTTTAGCTTCCTCCTCCTATCTTTTCCTGACCTGTTTGTGTTGGTTTTAGGACTCTGGGCACTTTACCACTGCTAATCAGTGCTAAAGTGCATATGCTCTCTGTGTAAATTGTGGTACTGATTAGTGTTTCCATGATTGGATGTTTGGTTTTCTTGTCAGCGCCTAGTAAAGTGCACTGAGTGTGCCAGGGCCTGGGAATCCAATGCTACGTGTCGGCCTGCAGCGTGGATTGTGCCACCCATGTGAGTAGCCCGGAAAAGGTACCTCAGACCTGCCATTGCAGAGTCTGCGAGCAGTTTGTAACTGTCATAACGACTTGGCCCGTGCACACACTGGCCGGTCCTTAACCCTTCCTTTTCTTACATGTCTGGCACCCCTAAGGTAGGCCCAAGGTACCCCTGTGGGCAGGGTGCAGTGTATATGAAAGGTAGGACATGCCCTGATGTGTGTGAAAATTAGCAGGCGGGGTTTTTAAGGTTTCAGACAAGAGCAGGCGCACTGCCTAGTGTTAACGTCTAGTGTGTCTAAATGGCTATGCATGTAACGTGGTGCGGAAGGGCGAGCGGACAAGACCCCTTAACCGTTCACAGATGGGTCTGAAACAAACCCACGAAACAAATTAATATAGCAATGCCCTCACACACAACAAACAAGGTATATCAATGGTAGTTATAGCATAAACCGGGCTGGTTGTGGAACTAATAAACCTATATCCATCTTCAAAGATGAAACTGCAACTGTCTTAAAAATTATCTTGATACATTGATTTTTGTTTATGCTCTAACTACCATTGATATGCCCTGATGTGTGTGGATTGTCTTGATAGTAAATTACAGCCCATTTCGTTTTTCACTATTGTAAGGCTACCTGTTCCCCATAGGACAGAATGGGAAGTTTGTCTATAACATCTTATTAACATAACTGGCCCTGGGAACTAGGTGGGAAAATAACATTTAGTATGCCTGAACTCAGAATCTAACGATGCATCTTTAGGTAAAGGTGATTTTTACATTCTGTGTTTGAAAATACCACTTTTAGGAAGTAGGTATTTTCTTGCTAAGTCATCCAGTGTGCCTCTGCTGGAATGTGGATTGCCTGTCTGGGTTTTGGACAACAGATGGCTAGGAAGCAAGGGTGCCGCCTGATAGTCTAGGTACGTCACTAAAGGGCTGAATAGACCTGGGCTGCGATAGGGGAAGAGGGAGGAGATTTCCTCGCACCTCAAAGGGCCTGGTCTGCCTCTGACAATGCCGTCTTCACCCCTCCCAGGAAATCACACCAGAGAAGGCAGAATTGGTTCTGGCTGGGCACAGACACCCTCTGCCTCGGGGATCAAAGGCTTTTTGGATACAAATACTGGGGGACGACCCCTGAACTTTAGAACTCTTTTGGATCAAGAAGACTGCCAAGAAGAAGAGCTTGAGAAGCTGTGAGTAGGGACTACCACTTTTCTGTGTGCTTTGCTGTGTTGGCCTGCAGTGGCTGCTTCTGTCTTGGGCAGTGAAAGGACTGGACTGAACTTTCTGCAATCTACTTTGTGAGTTTCTCCAAGGGCTTGAGGTAGAGCTTGCCTCCTGTTCGAGAAGTCTCAGGAACAACAAACACTTCAAGCTCTTCTGCCCTCAGCACTGGGGGACTGTGTGCTATGTGCTGCAACTGAAGAAAAGCAACCCGCGACGCTCAGCGACGACGCTGCCGATTCCGTGTCCCGAAGGCACCGCAGAGGGCACCTCTGCAACGCTGCACCGCGACCCTGGTCTCGCCGACATCGCATGCTGATGCTGCCACCGAGCCGCTGCTCGCACCATGACCTGTGGGCACCGCACCGCTTCGTTTCACGAATACGCCTTGGCGCCGCAGAGGGCACCGCCACAATGTCGCACCGCGACCCTGATCTCACTGACAACGCCTGTTGACGCTGCCACCAAGCCGCTTCTCGCACCGTGACCTGTGGGCACCGCACTCCGCACCGCCTCGTTTCACAACGACGTCTTGGTATCCCCGACACCACCAATCCACGCCAAAATCGACGCAGCGGCTTGCACCGTGGTTCGAGGGCACCATTCGTAAAGTTACATGAGGCATCGCCATCGACTCCTGTTCGTCAGCCGACAACAGCGCTTCAGCAACAACAACAACGCTGCTTGCACCGTGACCTGCCAGCACCGTGGCGAGCACCGCCTTCATCTCGCCTGGCTTTGGCACATGCCCTAGCCTGCTAAAAATCCAATTTCTAACAAAGGTTTTATCTAACTTTAACCTCTGCCTACCTCCCGGGACACTTGGACTCTATACACACTATACCTCATTTTGGCGTAGTATATATCGAGCCAGTTTCTTACATTTCGTCCCTCGGACACTGGCATGCAACCTCTCCAGCTCTTCCTGGTTTCCTTCCACGGACCACTATGGGTCCCCTCGAATGCATTACAGGGCCCTCGTCCCTGGGACACTGGCATGCATCTTCTCCAGCTCTTCTTGGTATCTTTCTATGGGCCCGTAGTACAGCATTACAGGGGCCCTCGCCCCAGAAACTTAGCCCCGACTTATGTGGTTTAATACAGGGCTGCCTTGCTTCATCCTTCATAAAAGATAAATGTATATTTTATTAAATTCAAGAGATCTGCTAAATAAATAATATAACGAGGGAGTAGGCTTGCTACACGCTTTACAGGGAATAAAACACATATTCGGTCAATTCTGCAGATCTGCTCAGAAGAAAAACAGGGCATGGAAAGGCGGTGAAGACACTCAGGGGTTCAAGAGCAGCCTTCAGGCTCGAGCTGATGCCGAGGGAGGCAGATGATGGGCACTTCAGAAGGACTTCAGAAGGTGTTTATCTACCTGCCATCCATCTCTCTGCCTTTGATGTCCAGGGCTCTGTTGTCGTCTCCAGCTCCCTTTTGGTGACAGGTTTTTCATGCCGCTGAGTTTTTGAGAAGCGAGTCTCTCTTTGTTACTCTTCAGCAGGGTCGTGCACCATCCTTGGCGGGGCAGGAGTCCTTTGGGAGACAGGGTTTTTCTTGCGCATGATTAGAAGGCTGCGCTGCTCCGAGTTTGTAAAAGGTGGACAATGAACATCAGATAAAGGAAAGTGTGGGGCAGATGGTCGCTGAGAAAGAGAACAGCGTCTCCCCCCTGCCCGAATACCAACCATCCCCCTGGGAAAGAGGTTCTTTCACATGTTTCTGAACACAAGCCTTCAATCTGAAGGAAACTTCTTTCTTCCAGGGGCAACTTACTGTCCTCCCATTTAAAAGGGGACATCAAGTGTTAGTCCTACCACACAAATGATTATAGATGTCGAAAGTCTGTAAGAACATACACACAAGCCGACGAGCCGAGGTGATGCCGCTTCATTGTGTCCCACACCAACACCCAAAGCGCAGTTGTAGGGATGGATACATTGCTTTCCTGTAATCCTAGTTTTCTTCCAGGGGATACTCATCAAAGTCATAAGCACTGAATAATCGTGCCCATGCGGGGGTCTCCGGAGCACACATTAAACAGTGTTTTTACACATTAAGGTCTCATTTTCTGTCCTGCAGAAATGTTGAGTGGTTATGGGCTTTTAAATTAAAGCTTTCAATGTAAGTTGAGCGTTTCTTAGCTTTCTTATTCTATAGGAGGCTTGGTTTTGGGGTACAATGTGCTTTGATAAATCTAACATACACACACACACACACACACGTATATATATATATATATATATATATATATCTATCTATATATATATATATATATATATATATATGCAAAAAAGAAGGAGAGAACTCTGGGTAGGTCTCAGTTTAGGTGGAAAGCAGCTCCTGTTAGAGCACTCTCAACACCAGCGACACTCTAGATCTGCTCACCTCAAATGTCTGTTTTTCTATCAAAGTTTTTAAGCATAGGATTAGACAGTGCTATCCACGCCGAGATAGAAAATGACAAAGTCTTTTGCCATTTAAACAGCAAAGTCTTTAAGCATGGGACTAGTACAGTGCAGTCCTTGCCGAGCTGTAAAATAACAAAAGCCATTTATCACTCCAGGCACAATATTACAGCTTTGAATTGGTAAAATACAAATTTGAGCCAACCTGAAATGAGTAAAAGCAACCCCTGACATAGTGTTTCGCTCTAATTAGAGCTCTTCAGAGAGGTATAGCTTTGTCCAGACACAAGGGAGCACCCAGTATTAAGTCAAAACAAAACCCTTTCAGACACTGTAGCACCCGCAGGCAGGTACCAACCCTGTGCAAATCACCCTTGTTACTCCTCCAGTAGGAAGAGGCCTGTCCAAACAGCCACGCCAGGTTTGTGAGGTACTTCCAGCCCTCCAGGGCCTCTGTGAAGTACTTTCACACCTCCAGTGCCTCTGTGAGGTACTTTCAGCCCTCCAGGGCCTCTGTGAGGTACTTTCAGCCCTCCAGGGCCTCTGTGAAGTACTTTCACACCTCCAGTGCCTCTGTGAAGTACTTTCACACCTCCAGTGCCTCTGTGAAGTACTTTCAGCCCTCCAGTGCCTCTGTGAGGTGCTGCCTCCATGCTATGACACAGCGAGCGTGTGGCTCACACCTGAGCTCACCGTTCATACACTGAGCAGCGGGTGAAATGCTGGGCCCTTGTGGGGCGATGCCAAGGCTGGCCTGCATGTCTCGGTCCCTCTCAGTAACGGCTAGTGTTGGGACGGGAAGTCTCCTGCATGTCTCTGCAGAGAGCGCTTCCCCTGCCTTATGCCGATCTCCAGGCAAGCCGTTTAAAAGTTCCTGTATGTTTTCTAGATCCCTACCTCAGTGAACATGACAAATCATGCATGTCCACTGAGGGTCTCCCTGTTTACATGGATTGAGACCCTCGAGCTTGGCTCTGAGGTCGAGGGGGCATGCCTAGTGCACCCCTGTTTCACAGAGAGTGGCTGCTGCCATCTCTTCCTAGGCTGGGATAGACTGACAGTGGCGGCAGCAATACATGTACAGTCCGGTATCCCTGTATTCTAAGACAAGAGGGTTTCTAGCCCCCTCCTGATCAAGTCTGTGTAGTCTGCCTTGCCTGTGGTCCTTTCGTCTTTGTCTACCTGACGTGTGTTTGAGAGCCCGAGAGTGTACTGGGGAGGGAAGGTGAGTTGAGCCATTTTGTGTAATGCGAGCTGTTCTGCAGCAAATTTCAACTTCCCCATGCCCCTCCCTATTCCTTGGACAAGCCTCATGGGCTGGGGTTGGACACTAGCTTTTATCTGGGTTTTAGCTGCACTAACCCTGCTAGGAGGGACCCTTTCTGTTGGGTGATGTTCAGGCCTCCTGGTTTGGACTTAATTAAAATTCCTCTTCGGGGAATAGCCCGAGCTGGTATGGTGGGATTATTTTGCATGCTTTGGTCACCCAGTAAAAATGCCATAACTGTGCCTTGTGATTGGAGGGGCACTCAGGATTCCAAAGTAGCAGACCCTCTGATTGGATCAGCCTATCAATCAGAGATTATAAAAGTCTGGCTTTAGGGGACAGTGTTTGTTCAAGACTGGTCTATGATTCTGAAGAGGCGGCCACACCGGTTTCATCAGAGGAAGCTAGCCATGACCCACAATGTGAAGGCAAGATAAGACGCTTGCTCGCCGCGCCTGGAACTTGATAACGTTTTCTCTATGCCTGATGGATCATACTGCAAAGGAATGTGCCAGTTTGATGAGGAGCAAGAGCTACAGCGGCATCCATCAGAGAACCAGCAGCTCATGTGAGCCGTGCAGAGCTGGCGTTTTGAACAAGGATATTGCAGGCATCTTCTCAAGATAAGGAAGCTTGCAGCACATCAACGGAGACAGAGGGAGACAGGAAAGCTTGTTCCCAGGCCTGGAAGGTGAGATTGCTTTGCCCAGAGCCCTCCTCTGCATTGCGGGAGCCTGTGTGGAAAGGAAGCTTGAAGCATATCGAGGGAGACAGAGAAGGGGAAGCTTGATCCCAGTCCTGAAGGGGGATCACTTTGTCCAGACCCCTTCCCTGCACTGTGGGAGCCTGTGTGGTACTTCCAGTTACAAGAGGTATCTGGGGAATAGAGACCGGTTGAACAGGCCCCCACCTTTCTTTTCATGATACCTGGGGGTATCAGAGTGTACTGGCACTCTGTGCAGCCACTACCCCCCTACAGCTAGCCAGTGGCTACTGGACTAGTGGGACTCAAGTAAACTGTGCCAAGACATCAGGCACCTGTGATCTGAACCCTGACGCCACTAGAGCGGTGTCCTCACTCAGGATGGGAGGGCACTTCTGTTGCTTTGGGTCAGGGGTTATGGGGCTGATCAAGAACCTTCGACTTCACATCATATGCTGAAACTATATCCTTTCAATACAAAGGTTGGTATCAAGGCTCTAGTGAATGAGAGCAGCCCTGTGTAACATGATACGTAAGATGCAATGCTAATTATGTGTTTTCATGTTAACTGTGTTTTTATAGTGCTTGGCGTCTAGGCGCTATAATACTGTTTGGGGTCAGAACTCTGCCCCAGAGGGCTGTAGAGACATGTGGTTTTCACTGTTTATCCTAGTTTTTTGTGTAGTATAATTATCTTGTGTGTATTAAAGTACTTTTCTTTTATAAAAAGTAAAGCACTGACTGGACATTGAGTTTATCAGCTGGTGGTACGGTGTGCACTGTATTCTGAATGTTTAACCCCACCTCACCTCCTTGAGTAAGCCTTGGACTGCTCTGTCTCGCTACCCTGAGAGAGTCAAGTGCTGGAGGGGAGTGCTTGGTTATCCAGTTTTGGGTCCACTAGTACTGAGGCCCCAGGTCACCACCACCCTCCAGTGGATGCGATTGGAGCGCAGTAACCCCTGAGTGCCCTGGCGCCCAGAGAGCCGGGTCTAACAGCACAACGCCAGCGATGAAGAGCAACGCGGCTCAGAGGGAATACCAGGAACTGACACCCATTCAAGATTTCCACCCACCCCTTTTTGGGCTGCAGCCCAAAAAGTCTTATATGAAAGAATATTTTGTAGCACCATGATGGCTAATGTCTCTTCTTGTTAAGCAGAGAGGACTTTGCTGCCACAGCCAATGTTCAGAGATGAAACACCCCAAAGGTGGCACAGGCGGATGGATGCCGACATGGCCCCGCAGAGACTCTGGGTCTTACAGACTCACAGCTCTCATTGCTCAAAGGAGGTTTCAGATCCTGACACATCTCTGGCAGAATGAACAGGGTCTGGGAACAAATCTCTTGGTCTCCTTCTCACCTTGATGAATATTTCATCTGTTTGAAAAGTTTTCTGCTGTGGAGGGAAACTGTACTAACAGGCAGGAGGGCGGTGAGGAGTGAGAGGCGGCTGCAAAGGGCTAAGGAGAGCTGTATGAGGCAGTGGAATCGACCAGGGCTGCAGGAGATGTTTACCAGGTACAATCCTAGGAGGCAGCTCCCTCTTCGAATGCAAATCTGATAACAACTACCAGATTTAAGAGATCCCGGATGGGGGGCAGAGCTTTTGGTGTGGCTGCCACGCGCCTATGGAGTGAGCCGCCTCACAACCGTAGACAGGCCAGCTCTTTCCCCGAACTGAAGGAGAATCACATTTCAGCGCCATAAGACGGCATAGACAAAACATTAGACTTCCCCGATGAAGGCCAGTCGGCCGAAATGCATTGGAAGATATAATTGTTTTGGATATATATAAAGAGAATCAGCTTAACACTTTATGGACCATGAATAAAATACAACTAAGAAAGTGCATTGAATTAATGCTACAAGTATGAATAAAATACTTATAAAATTGAGAAGCGCATTGAAAACTTGTGTTTGAAAAACTGTATTTCACAAACATTAGCTGGTGGTTCCAGCAACTATTTACCAGTGCCATAGGAGACACTAGCACATGCTGTGATAGTGCGGTCTACAGTTCTGTTTTAGGAAGAGCCTGAAAACGTGGCTATTTCCAAGAGTTGATCATTAGATCTCTCTACTGACAATTGACTCTGTTTTATGGTGGCTACTCTTCAATCTAAGCGCCAGGAAACCCGTAGGGTGGCAGTTTTGTGCTATATAAGTTCTAATTCAATTCAATTCAAGAGAGCCGTGTTCTGCGGGCCTTCACCAGTGCATAGTTTATAGAAAAAGAAATTAAGAGCTAGGGCCCAAGGTATTTCACACTGGCCCACTACAGCTGGAAAAGCCCACGTCACTTTAAACTAAAGGTTTAAGCACAAATTTTACCATTTTTGAAAGATACAATAAATACTTAGATGCTCCCCAAATTATTTTAGCTTCAAAATACACACACAGCTCCACCATCTGGTGGACTCTCGTAAATCAGTGCCAGTGTTTAAGAAATAAGTGCCGGTGCAGAGCACCAGCAACCACCAGGACAAATTAAACACTGGTGTTAGACTAATTAAAAACAAACTTTGAAACGAGTCCCAATTGGGCCCTATATCCATGGCCTTCATTTCAAAGGAAAGCTCTGATAGATTTCTCAACAGTGACTGTAAAACCAAATAAGGTAATCCACACATATTTTATTTTCTCTCTGCCAGTGTTTGCTTTTTCCAGATGCTGAGTAGCTAGATGTGTTTTCATGCATCATGGGACTTTTGCATAGTGCATCTGTTAACAGAGACACCTCCTTATATCTGGGGGAGCTCAGACTGAGGGCGCGTGTTATTGACAGAGCACGAGGCAGCACAAGATTCTCAGTGCGTCATACTGTTGTTCAGAACACATGCTCATCCAATCTTTGGCCTCTCTGCAGAGCGCTGAGAACACTTGTGCTACATATAAATGTGATTCTTTGGTAAAGTGTGTGGAGGGGGTACCCAGCTCTTGAAATATTGCCAACGCCTAAGTAAAAGAAAATGAAGTGCGTACAGTCGAGTGCGGGGGTGGTGAAGTGGAGAAGATGAAAGGCGGAGACAGGGCTGGAGTGGCCTTTTCCAGTCCTATGCATTTCCAGCGTGGTTGGGAGCCCTCGGAGGCCATTTCTGAAAGCAAGGCTGCGTCTGATGTCCCTGTCACTTTGCCCTACTCCTGAGGTCAACCGCAGCAGGCATGGCGGCTTCAAGGGAGAGAAAAGGAGGGAGGGAGGAAGACATTAAAGAGAAGGCGAGAGAGAGGATGGGGGGAAAGAGAAAGAGAAGCAGGGAGAGGGACACAGGCCAAGCCCTGAAAGGAGAGAATGGGGAGAGGGTGGTGGAGAGGAAAGAGGTCAGCTGTGTGATACGCAGACGGAGGATTTCAGAAAGATTTGGGGAGAAAAGGGCGTCAGCGCCTGTGTGAGGGTAGAAAGCATGGGTCATTCTGCAGAGCCCGTCCACAGACCTCATGTTGAATTCACAGCCTAACATTTTCAGAATTGAAATATTTTCAGTTATAATGTTTATCAAAAAAATCATAGCAGTTGCTTATTTAGTTGATGCTACTAACAAGCACTAGCAAAGCCAATAGGTTGATCTGTTTTTGGTGTATAGCTATTGTGATGTTTGCATTGAATAACAGAAAACTCACACAAAGAGGGGCATATTACCAACAACTAGCTATAATTATCGCTATGTTGGTTTAGCGGCAATATTTTTATCGCCGAGCTGCAGCGATTTTTATCGCTTAGCAACCTTGCTATTATTAAGGTTTATCTCCTAAGCGATGAAAATCGGCCGCAATGCATGAATATCGCTAATAAGTCAGCGATATTCGTGCATTACCGAGCTAAAGCTCTTAGCCATGTTATCCACCTCCCATTGGATAACATGGCTAAGAACTGCTCAGGGCAGGTGTTAGCTTTTGGAGATATTCGCGCTTAGCGCGAATATCTCCAAAAGTTGGTAATAGGAGATAGCGATGTTAGCGACTGTTTCCAGTCGCTAACATCTTGGCACGCCCACTTTGCATGTCATTAGTGATACATTTCTCTGACATGCAAAGTGGGGGCCCAAGATGGTCGCTATCTCCTACTAGCTGTCGCTAACTGGTGTTAGCGACAGCTAGGTAATAGGGAGATAATTTTATCTCTGCTTTCTTAGCTTTTAAAGCCAAAAAAGCGGAGATAAATCCGTTGATAATATGCCCCATAATGTTTAGGCGGCGCACTTCCTGGAGCACTGTGTTACATATGCACACTATAAGCCACAGCCTTAATCACATATGCATGCCTCTTGTGAATGATTCCCTGTTAAGCTTATTTGGCCAGGCCAACAGGGCGTGGGGTGAGTTGCAATGAGACCTCTGTGGGTGAGTTCCGGGGTTGCAGCGGCGATGCTCTTATCCTGACATTGGTAGCTGGAGGTGAGTTGAGTTTCAGGGGGACATGTTCCGGACATGTTCTGGTGGTGTTTGTGTGTACAGGAGTTGTTTCCTGCACGCCGGGAGGTGGTAGCTTCAGTTATCGTGAGGGCTAAAGTGCATGCAGTTTATAAAAAGCTTTTTTTTTATATTTCTTTTTATTAACACAAGGCATCAAAACAATAAATAATAACATTACATGGGGGAGACAATCTCCTATATCGCTCACAATCCAACAAAAGGAGAGGGTGGGGAAAAGCGGTAAACTTGGTACATAGTTATAAACAATCACTGCGAGGCAGGGATATCAACGGGCGCATCTACAGGTGACACACAAACGTCCCCCCTATGATGATTCCACAGCCCCCACACAGGTGTCCACTTACGGGGGCGGCCCCTCGCCACATAAACAGTTTTTTCTCGGAACATACACCAATCCATGTTCTCCATCCATTCTTCAACGGTCGGCACACTCTCTGCCCCCCACCTCTGTGCTATATTCCGTTTCGCAATCATATTACCTAAAGTTACCCATTTGGTCTGCGCCACATTTAGATCCGTAGGTTCCCGAATATTCAGGAGGCATCTCCGTGCTTCTGGCAACACAGCGACTCCCAGAACCTCTCGCATGACATCATGTATCCCACTCCAATACGCGGTTACAGAGCGACACTCCCAAATAATGTGAAGGAAAGTACACACAGAGCCGCAACCTCGTCTACACAGACCAGTCTCCGATAGTCCCATCCGAACCAGGCGGGGCCCTGTGACATAAACCCTATGCAATATTTTCAGCTGAACAAGGCGCAGGCGCGCTGGGATTGCGACCACCTTCGGTGAGGAGACCGCAGCTTGCCAGTCCTCATCATCTAGTTCAATACCATCGTTCGACCATTTGTCCCTTAGCTCGATCAAGAGATCTGCCCTATGATTAATAAATTTTTTATAAATCAGGGAAATGGTCTTCTCGGGCAGGTGGCCATCCAATATTCTGTCTTCAAGAGGAGACGCCTCGGGGAGGTCTGCCTCCGCCGGCAGTACCGCCATTAACGCATGCTTGACCTGCGCATAACGAAAGTACTCCGTTTTCCACAATCTATATTCAGTTTGCAATTCTTCAAACGTCTTAATCCTCCCCTTAACCAAAACCGCCCCGATAGTAGAGATGCCAATCAGATCCCACTTGTCTAAGCCCTTTGTATTCCAAAGCTTGCCCAACTTTTCGGAGTCAAAAAGCGGTGTAGCCTGCGTCGAGTGGTCATTCTTATAAAAAGCTTTTTAATAATTATCTTTGCTCGTAAGGGTGTGAGAGGGACAGTGCTCGAAGACTGGTCGCTGGTTTACATTTTACCGCTTAAAAACTTGGTGTGAGACTGCGCTTCATTCATACATTAAACTAACAGACTGCGCTGAGTACAGGAGAGGCCTCGGCTGCCGTCCGAGTCCCTGAGGGCAAGCTGCACCCTGCAGTGCTGCAAAGGTAGCTCGGTGGGTTCTTTCTGTGGCTGCCACGGTCCAAGCATGTCCTGCCGGGTCAGCTTCGACCGGCTGGCCTTCTGATGTGAGCAGAAAGAGACCCGGTACGACGGGAAACAGTGAACGTCTGTTACCATGGCGACGGGATACCTTAAGTTATGTTAAAAATAAGTTATTAATTTAGATGAGCGAGGCAGAAGTGAGGGCGGCTGGAGGCGTCTGCGGCCCCGCAGGGCCGAGGCTTGTTTTTCTCACATTGTATTATGCGGAGCTAGCAGAGGCGTGGGGCGTCGCTGCATAGAGCCCCGTACGGGGGCGGTGCGGGCGCCAGATGTGCATGTGAGGTGCCCTCGCCGGCGGCGGTGCCCGGGGGTCTCTCTGCGGCTGTCAGTCTGCGCAGAGCGTAGGGGCGGCTCTACACCAGGCCGGGGCGCTCAGGGTGCAGGGCTGACGGGCTGCGGGGGGTGAGCGACGCCCCCTGGAGCCATGACGTGAACCCGGGCCACGGACACGGCAGGAGGTGCAAAGCCACTGAGAGCATGGAAGGAGAAGAGACAGATGTGGACCCGCCAGAAGGGACATCCCAGACGAGAGGACCCGCCAGAAGGGACATCACAGACGAGAGGACCCGCCAGAAGAGACATCACAGACGAGTGGACCCGCCAGAAGGGACATCACAAACACGTTGTGAGAAGTTGGCCTGGCATATGTTGTCCACTAGTTCTAGTGGGCACTTTGCACCAGTCTAATCGACCCTTATTGATGGTGATTAAAGACAACCTTTATTTAAAGCTATCCTAGTGGTAGCTGTGCAGAGCAGCCTTCAGGCTAAGCCTTAAAGAAATGTAAAGCAGCTTGTTTTACCAGATTATAACCTGTTGAATCACTAAATGAAAGGAGAACCACACCAGTATATATATATAAAATATATGTATTTATTTCTAAACAATCACTACTAATCTCTTTATGAGATTAGAGTCCAAGATACACAATAATACAGTTCTAAAACAACAGTAAATAGCACACTATACAATGGGCCCCAGGGGCGGACCAAACCATATACTAAGAAAGTGGTATAAGAACCACGACTTGACTAGACACAGTGTCTAGAGCACGTAGAATCGCTGGGACCCCAAGGAAACACCCAAGGTAGTGACACATGAGACCCAGGGGGGACGCGTGCAGTGTGAGAACACAGGCACGAGCCCCGTACTATTCTATGGGAAAGTCGCGGTTGGAATTTTAGAAGTTAATGACACTTAGGAGAGGACTTTGAGCAAACCCCTTTAGACTTAGGGGGTTCTAGGGTCAACACCCACAAGAGCACCGGAGTACTCGAGTCACCTCACCCAGGGAAGCCGGGTGCATAGGTGTCAAATGGTGTCGGAATCGTCATTGATTTCAATGGCGATCTGCTGCAAAGTGCTACTGCCGGGAAGAAGAGAAGTGTCCGGTGTGATCCAAGCCTGGATCGAAGATCAGAAGAACCTGAAAGCAGAGGGGACAGAGTCTGAGTCACTTGCCAGTGACCAGGGGTACGATAGACGAATGCCCACCGATGTTGGGTGTTTCAGGTGCAAAGAGGTGAAGCTTGACTCTGTAGCCACGGGGACCAGAAACGTCAAAGATGACCAGGAGCTGGATTCGAGCTCTCCCACAAAGGATGTCGAGTGTTGCGGTTTTGGTGCTTGGATTGAACCCAACAAGCCTTGGCAACAGCAACCCAAGCAGGAAGAGAAAAGAGGCTTTGGTGCAGACTAGCAAGGTCCTAAGGACTCCACAAGTGATGGAGAGTCAGGGCACGTCTGGACAACCAGGGAAGCCCAATTATAGTTACAGTTGCCTTCACAGGGACCCACCAGTCGACAGACCAGGGATCACGAAGGGACCTCAAGAAGAATCACACAATATCAGTTCACGGGACACTCGGTGAGTGTAGACCAGTAATCTTTGGCAGAGTCACTGCTCGGGGTGTGGACGACAAGTAGCCCAACGCACAGCCTCAAGGATTGACGAGAAGCTGATGCACTTGCAAATGTGCAGGGTGTCCAGGGGTTCCGGTTCCACAGTCCCCATGAGAGCTACGGGCATCAGCTTTGCTGGGAGCTCGGGTTGGCCTCTGGGAAGTCTGGGAACCCACCTCCTGTGTTGCAAATTCTCCGGAGTCCGGTGGGAGCTTCGGAGATACAAACCGGTCAGATGAGTCTTAGGTGCCTGCCAAGCAGGGGAGTAACTCCTTTACTCCAAGGGAGATTCTTCAGTCATCTAGCACCTTGTAGATTGTCGAAGTTCCAGGATTATGTATCAGAGTTTCGTCCAGGTAAATCTAAAGTCCAATAGCCAGGGGTTCCTATCTTATACCCAAGGAAGGGGAGTGACAATCTCTAGGGACCCACCTATGGGAGGGTCAGGAAAGAGGGGTGGCTACAACCATTTCATTTGTCCAGTTTCATGCCAGAGCAGGGGCTGGTAGCCCCTGCAACCGGTTTGAGCCTAACTATGCACAGGGACACCAAATGTGCCCCAGTGCAGACATGAAAGCACTCTTGGATTGCACCCAAAAGCCCCAATACTCTAAAGCCTGTTTGGGAGTTGGTTACACCTCCCTATGACAGGAAACCTATTGTCCAGGCCTCCCCTACTGGAGTTTCGTCCAGCCGCAGGAGGGCAGACTCATGTCTTTGGCTGGTGGCAGCATCCATTTTGTGATGCCAGGGTCTGTTAAGTTGGTACCGGGTATACCGGTGCTGTCATGTTTCTCCCTCTAGAAGGGTGGGATCATATTCCCACACCAGTTACTGGTGTGGGGGTATGATTCAAAGGTGTTTGACACCAAACACAACATGTTTCCATGCAGTCCCAAAGTTAGCATTTACCGCAAGGTTATAATGCACCTAAGAGTATATGGTTTGGCTGCATCACGAACAACCCCGGAATAAAGGTTCCGAAAGCTGCAGAGGGGCTCTGCTCATGCATGGGCACCCTCTCACATGAAACCCAGCACCCTGCCTTCAGGATTGTTAAGGCCTGCCACAGGGGTGCCTGATAGGTTTACATGTGCAGTGATATAGAGAGATATAGTGATCCTATATCTCAGTAAGGGGTGCATACACCACCTTACCCAGGCGGCAGTAGCAGACCTGTGGTGTCATCTTGTAAGGCTTTGCAGGGGTGGCACAATACATGCTTCAGCCCCTGGTAGGCCTCTGGGGTACCTATGCCCTGGGTACATAGTATACCATATACTAGGGACTTATAAGGGAACCCCAGAATCCAATCTGGAGTGTACCTAAAGTACTGGTTATCAATTTAGAGAGGAAGCAGCTAGGCTGGGGTCCTAGTTAGCAGGGCCACAGCCAGACTAAAGTCGAAAAACCAGTGAAACATCAGCAAAAAGTGGGGGTAACCATAGGAAGCAGATCCTACTTTCCTACGCGTGTGAACCCACCAGAAGGGACAACACAAAGGTGTGGACCCACCAGAAGGCAGATCACAAACCTGGGAACCCGCCAGAAGGGACATCACAAATGTGTGGACCCGCCAGAAGGGACATCACAAACGTGTGGACCCGCCAGAAGGGACATCACAAACGTGTGGACCCACCAGAAGGGACATCACAAACGTGTGGACCCGCCAGAAGGCAGATCACAAACGTGTGGACCCGCCAGAAGGCAGATCACAAACGGTGTGGACCCGCCAGAAGGGACATCACAAACAAGTGGACTCGCCAGAAGGGACATCACAAACGTGTGGACCCGCCAGAAGGCAGATCACAAACGTGTGGACCCGCCAGAAGGCAGATCACAAACGGTGTGGACCCGCCAGAAGGGACATCACATACAGGTGGACCCGCCAGAAGGGACATCACAAACGTGTGGACCCACCAGAAGGGACATCACAAACGTGTGGACCCGCCAAAAGAGACATCACAAACGTGTGGACCCACCAGAAGGGACATCACAAAAGTGTGGACCCACCAGAAGGGACATCACAAACGTGTGGACCCGCCAGAAGGCAGATCACAAACGTGTGGACCCGCCAGAAGGCAGATCACAAACGGTGTGGACCCGCCAGAAGGGACATCACAAACAAGTGGACTCGCCAGAAGGGACATCACAAACGTGTGGACCCACCAGAAGGGACATCACAAACGTGTGGACCCACCAAATGAGACATCACAAATGTGTGGACCCACCAGAAGGGACATCACAAAAGTGTGTACCCGCCAGAAGGCAGTTCACAAACGTGTGGACACGCCAGAAAGGACATCACAAACGTGGGGACCCGCCAGAAAGGACATCACAAACGAGTGGACCCGCCAGAAAGGACATCACAAACGTGGGGACCCACCAGAAAAGACATCACAAACGTGTGGATCCGCTGTTGTGGGGTCTGCACGCGTGAGGCGTCCAACGAGTTGTACTCACAGTTAGCAAGTGCAGGAAGCAGCCTGAAGGAAAGTCCCCAGGTTTCAGGTGTCTGTCGAAACTCACAGAGACGTGCCCTGCATTTTATCCAAAAGGCAGTGACTCTTAGGGTCACATTAAGGGCTCCCCAACCCCGGGACTAAGCAAGCTACGGACAGGACGCACGCCGACAACCAGAGCTGGCGTGAGTGTTGTTGTGCAGCACCACAAACAGTGCAGCCATCATTTTGAAATTAACAACAGTCAGCATTTAACCCACCAAAACCCACCAGGCCTCCCGCAACACACGACATCACACCACTGTGCAGCAGAACTCACCAACCACACACTGCTACAACGAATCACTGCATCAGTCCATCCACGTGCAGTGATTATGAAAGCACACAAACCTATGGTGTAGGAGGCCGGCTTAGAATATGGTGCACACTTATCTAAGTGAAGCACCCTGCACTAATCCAGACAACCCTTATGGTGATACTTCCATCCAGGAAAAGGGAGGCAAACATTGTCAAGTTCACAAACCACAAGTAAAACCTCCACACTAGGACCAGGGAAGCCAACACTGTAAAGTTCACACACCACAAATAAAACCTCCACACTAGGGCAAGGGAGGCCAACATTGTCAAGTTCACACACCACCAGTAAAACCTCCACACTAGGACAAGGGAGGCCAACATTGTAAAGTTCACACACCACAAGTAAAACCTCCACACTAGGACTACGGAAGCCAACATTGTCAAGTTCACACACCACAAGTAAAACCTCCACACTAGGACAAGGGAGGCCAACATTGTCAAGTTCAAACACCACAAGTAAAACCTCCACACACTAGGACAAGGGAGGCCAACACTGTAAAGTTCACACACCAAAAGTAAAACCTCCACACTAGGACAAGGGATGCCAACGCTGGCAAGTTCACACGCCACCAGTAAAACCTCCACACTAGGACAAGGGAGGCCAACATTGTCAAGTTCACCCACCACCAGTAAAACCTCCACACTAGGACAAGGGAGGCCAACACTGTAAAGCTCACACACCACAAGTAAAACCTCCACAAAAGGACCAGCGAAGCTAACATTGTCAAGCTCACACACCACAAGTAAAACCTCCACACTAGAACAAGGGAGGCCAACGCTGTCAAGTTCACACACCACAAGTAAAACCTCCACACTAGGACAAGGGAGGCCAAAATTGTCAAGTTCACACACCACAAGTAAAACCTCCACACTAGGACCAGGGAGGACAACATGGTCAAGTTCACATACCACAAGTAAAACCTCCACAAAAGGACCAGGGAAGCCAACATTGTCAAGTTCACATACCACAAGTAAAACCCCCACACCAGGACAAGGGAGGCCAACATTGTCAAGTTCACACACCACAAGTAAAACCTCCACACTAGGACAAATAGGACAACATTGTCAAGTTCAAACACCACAAGTAAAACCTCCACACTAGGACAAGGGAGGCCAACACTGTAAAGTTCACACACCACAAGTAAAACCTCCACACTAGGACAAGGGAGGCCAAAATTGTCAAGTTCACACACCACAAGTAAAACCCCCACACCAGGACAAGGGAGGCCAACATTGTCAAGTTCACACACCACAAGTAAAACCTCCACACTAGGACAAATAGGACAACATTGTCAAGTTCAAACACCACAAGTAAAACCTCCACACTAGGACAAGGGAGGCCAACACTGTAAAGTTCACACACCACAAGTAAAACCTCCACACTAGGACAAGGGATGCCAACGCTAGCAAGTTCACACGCCACCAGTAAAACCTCCACACTAGGACAAGGGAGGCCAACACTGTAAAGCTCACACACCACAAGTAAAACCTCCACACTAGGACAAGGGAGGCCAACATTGTCAAGTTCACACACCACAAGTAAAACCTCCACACTAGTGCAAGGGAGGCCAACATTGTCAAGTTCACACACCACAAGTAAAAACGCCACACCAGGACCAGTGAAGCCAACATTGTAAAGTTCACAGACCACAAGTAAAACCTCCACATTAGGACAAGGGAGACCTACATTGTCAAGTTCACACGCCACCAGTAAAACCTCCACACTAGGACAAGGGAGGCCAACATTGTAAAGTTCACACACCACAAGTAAAACCTCCACACTAGGACAAGGGAGGCCAACATTGTCAAGTTCACACACCACAAGTAAAACCTCCACACTAGGACAAATAGGACAACATTGTCAAGTTCAAACACCACAAGTAAAACCTCCACACTAGGACAAGGGAGGCCAACACTGTAAAGTTCACACACCACAAGTAAAACCTCCACACTAGGACAAGGGAGGCCAAAATTGTCAAGTTCACACACCACAAGTAAAACCCCCACACCAGGACAAGGGAGGCCAACATTGTCAAGTTCACACACCACAAGTAAAACCTCCACACTAGGACAAATAGGACAACATTGTCAAGTTCAAACACCACAAGTAAAACCTCCACACTAGGACAAGGGAGGCCAACACTGTAAAGTTCACACACCACAAGTAAAACCTCCACACTAGGACAAGGGATGCCAACGCTGGCAAGTTCACACGCCACCAGTAAAACCTCCACACTAGGACAAGGGAGGCCAACACTGTAAAGCTCACACACCACAAGTAAAACCTCCACACTAGGACAAGGGAGGCCAACATTGTCAAGTTCACACACCACAAGTAAAACCTCCACACTAGTGCAAGGGAGGCCAACATTGTCAAGTTCACACACCACAAGTAAAAACGCCACACCAGGACCAGTGAAGCCAACATTGTAAAGTTCACAGACCACAAGTAAAACCTCCACATTAGGACAAGGGAGACCTACATTGTCAAGTTCACACGCCACCAGTAAAACCTCCACACTAGGACAAGGGAGGCCAACATTGTAAAGTTCACACACCACAAGTAAAACCTCCACACTAGGACAAGGGAGGCCAACATTGTCAAGTTCACACACCACAAGTAAAAACGCCACACCAGGACCAGTGAAGCCAACATTGTAAAGTTCACAGACCACAAGTAAAACCTCCACATTAGGACAAGGGAGACCTACATTGTCAAGTTCACACACCACAAGTAAAAACGCCACACCAGGACCAGTGAAGCCAACATTGTAAAGTTCACACACCACAAGTAAAACCTCCACACTAGGACAAGGGAGGCCAACATTGTAAAGCTCACACACCACAAGTAAAACCTCCACACTAGGACCGACATTGTCAAGTTCACACACCACAATTAATGTAATGGTTTGAACAAAGGCAAGAGACGAGGTTGGAGGTTGCAAGCGCATAGCCATACCCAGGAGATCTGCGTAACCAACATGTTTAACTGCTAATGTAAGCAACATGCTTAAAGTGCTGTTTACCTGAATCAGTGGTGTAACATTAGCCCCTGCGGAGTCGGAAGCCCCAAGCTCCAGGGGCCCCCTCTGGTACTGTGCACAGGCAGCAGACAACTGGCCTAAGGGCTCTTGACAGGGTCCCTGTGGGGGCCCTCCACATACTTCAAGTTTTGTTACGCCACTGTTGTAAATACTCTGTTACTTTGTATTCTGTATATTTATCTTACTCTGTACAGCGCTCTGATATGCTCAGATCATGTTCGCGCTTTATAAAACTCTCAGATGAATACAAATTTCCAAACAGAGCCTTGAAAACAGTAGTCACAGCACTTTGTGGAAGTGCTTTCACACACAACGAAGGGAAAATATATACTTGAAACTACTTATATTGACAAAGCCTTGTTTGGAAAGCCCTAAAGGTTTTTAAAAACGCTCCACCCACTAGATAGTGGTATGCTTTATCATAGGGCCGCTGAGACACCCTGGTGCAGACCAACAATCAGGGTGAAGCGCTGTATTTTTTATCCAAACTATTAGGGGTCCACTAAGCAGAAAAAACTATTTTTGATGAGGGCAATTTAAAAAACCCATAGGACTTTCCAAATAAGGCTTATTTTATGTAATGTTAAGTACATATTGTCCCTTCTTTGTGTGTGAAAGTGTGATAATTGGGAGGAATAGAGAAAGTATTGTCCTCTCATCCCTCCCCTTTTTGTGAGTATAAAGAATGTAGCGCTTACCTTTATAACACCTCTACTATTAACCCTAATAGGTAAGATGTAGGAGGCTGGCTTAGTACATGGTGCAAACACATTCAAGTGGTGCACCCTGCACTAATTCAGGCAACACTTATGGGGATTTTAGTGGTCTTTGATGATCATAAAAAGCTCTCTAAGTGGTAGCTGTGGAGAGCAGCCTTCAGGCTTATCTTGAAGGAGTGTTAAGCAGCTTGTTTACCAGTTTAATCTGTAGTGTAGGTGGGATGAAAAGAAACCACACAGTAATTAGTAAAAATAAGTCAATTTATTACAACTCAATATCACTATCACTGCGTCTACGGTATTCTATTCACAAATATTAAAATGTCCCTCCCTCTGCATCTCCGAAGCAAAAAGCGCAGATAAATCGATGCAAAACAAGCTGTTATTTTCACTGCAAAGCGTCCAGAATGACATTGATCTCTTTCTAATTGGAACAGCAAATGATATTGAATTGCTCCCTCTGATGAGTCATCAGTGGAAGGCCAACATTTGGGTATCTACCAAGATTTCATTTCTCTTGCAAGATGAAAGTATTATGTGGTAGTACAGGGCTGCAAACCCTTTATTGCTGCTGAAGGGGAGTCCAAGCCCCCTACTCCACTGAACACCCGTCTCCCTGGAGGGAGGAGCTGCCGCAGCGCTTAATCGCGCCATCGTTATCCCGCGGCAAGGTACACGCGCGGCCCGCGCCCGGGCAAAACCCGGGCCAAGGGCAGGCCTGTCCTTGCCAGGAAGAGGCAGGGCAGGGCCGTCCCCGTTGGTTTTCTGAATAAGGAGTTTTCTGGGACTCAAAGGACTGCCTTCTGTGCTAAAGATTTATCTTGTAAGTGCCGGACATTCTTTTTTATCCTTTTGTTTTCTTTTTGTTTACAACTCGTTTGAGCTAAGCATCTTGTACGTCTTCTCCTTAGCAAGTCTGCAGCAAGTGCCTACTACATTATTAGAAAGGTGTTTTTAAGTAAATTGTATTAGTTTTAATATTTAATTTACACTGTTGTAAACAGGATGGGAAAATGCAAGAATAATGAGGGGTCAGGAAGACAGTTGGGACTCGTTTGAGAGCTACCTAAGCTGCAAAAGCTAGTAAAATGCATCCAGTCCGCAGACCTACAGCTAGGTCTCCAAACCGGTCCTGGAGGGCCGGATCCATGCCAGATTCTAAAAAATTACTACATGTATCTCAATGGGGATATCCAAAAAATCTGATCTATTGATAGAGTGCCAAGATATTCTAGATCCTCACTCCAATTTAACTACTGTAAATAATTAACTTACTCCACTAGAGATCCAATCCCCCATAGCTTATTTCCAGCATCTGCTAAACGAATACCTCTCATATATACCAAACGCATTACAAGGTGCCCAAAGGACAAGCTTCGCAGCCATCGCCACTCCTCGCAAACTACTGGCCTAAATGAGATTGCTAGCGAAGGAAGTGATAACCTCTCATCGGCAGGAGTAGAGTCTAATTTAATAGGAAGGTACAAAGTAGATACTATGAGTACTGTTGACCCTAAAGACTCTATTATCCCTTTGGCAAATAGATTCCTACTGTTACAGGATTTTATAGAAAATTTGCAAGAAGGGGTATCAGAAGAAGAGATGGTATCGTTATTGTCAAACATTGATGCCACCC
The DNA here is from genome assembly GCF_964261635.1 of Lissotriton helveticus. Classification (NCBI taxonomy): domain Eukaryota; kingdom Metazoa; phylum Chordata; class Amphibia; order Caudata; family Salamandridae; genus Lissotriton; species Lissotriton helveticus. The sequence continues at coordinate 9,423,647 of NC_136073.1, read as the reverse complement.
ATGGGAGACAAGATCTAGCAAAGGAAAGGGTAGGGGGTTGCCCAGTAAAGCCCACTATATCTGAGCAAGAAAGGATAACAACTATTAATGAGCTAAGGGCTGAAGTCACCACCCTTAAGACACTTCTCCTTGCGCTTACCAATCAAGTTAAAGTCCTTTTTGATAGGGATCCAACAATGATACGCACCCCCTTGTTGAAAGAGGGCGTTTCAACAAATTCTATCACACAATCAAAAAGCGTAGCAGCTCAAAGATCCTTGACTAACATAATCTCTTTAATGTCCATCCCCACTTGCCCCTCAGTTAATCCTCCTGTATCGATGGCGCGTGCTTTAATAGACAAAAACATGAGTAGAAACAATCTGTATACTACTGGCAATGAACAACACTCAAGTAATAGGTGTGAGCTGGCCCGTGGCCCTTCTAAGAGTATTTACATGATAAATGTGCCCAAAATCCAACACATGCCAAGTATGAAGATAACAACTCTTTAATAAATAAATCAATCTATATAGAAGGTTAGGGGGTACAGATCAGTCATTAGAGATTATATCCTTTGGGCAAAAAGGATAACCCACTGCTTGTCAGATTCTATCGAATTACATCTTAAGGATGAAAATAGGGGACATTGTCTAATAGCTCTTGAAGCCCTCATCGACCAGAATCCAATCGAAATACAATCCAACTGGTGCACCGCAGCTCCAATCCAGTAATAGGTAAGGATGCAGCGCTACTGGATATAGTGATAGCAAACTCATACAGGGCAATCTTCAATCTGCCAAGATACGTTTCTCCAGCACAAATTCGGCTTGAATTTGGTCTGCTAAAACAACCACTGGAAAGGCGAAGCATGTATGTCACGACCTGGCACAAGATTCGGAGTGCAGAGCTGGCTCTTTAAACCCAAATCTATGGGAAGAGCTGCTTCGCTTTCAAAAATCCTCTGCCAGAGACTATTTATTTGAATCACTCCAAGTCTTGGGACTGTCAGACCTCTTGGTCACCCCTACTGATCTTTTGTCTTTTAAAAAAATCTCAAAAAAATCAGCACGTATCATTTCTTCTATAGAGGACAAGAAGACACTATCCAAAAGAGCGCACGGGTGGATTACACTCAGCGACTATGTAATACTGACACCTCAAGAGAATCTTAGTATTGGAATGAATCTAAAGACAAAGGAAAAGTTTTTTAAATTACGTCTAGGTGTAATCCCTGCTGCCCCCCATCTGCCACCCTGAGAAAGAAACAACTTTCCGCAACACTGTCACTTGTGCAAAGCTGGCAAGGAAGACATTATCCCTGTAATCTGCCCTAAACTAAAGGACCTGAGGTGCATTTTACTGCGCCCATCATTTAAACTACATGCTGTCCGAACATGTAGGCAGGCAGTCAAATCGTGTATTAATCCCACCAAAATAAAATTAAATTGTCGGGTCACAACATTTTTCGAACTGGTAGCGAAAAGACAGAAGAACACGTTGACCGCGGATTAATAAAAAAAAAAGCCGGACTGAAAATCATTGAGACGGTGCCCTGGAGCCATGAACCTTTCATTTTAACGATGGCCAAAAATTGACATTAAGTACATTTAAAATTCTTTATTTTTTTATTTTTTAGAAAGTTGCATAAAATTAATTTTACGTTCATTTTTTAGTAATGTTCTAACTGCTTTGTAAAGGTTTTAATTAACCATGTACAAATAAAATTATTTACCTTACCTTACCAATACCTTACCAGTGATAGGTATGGTACTTCACTGGATACAGTTTCAACTATAGCTAATACTGACTGACACCCCTAGCATCATTAAGTAATTTGCCATTCCATCTCCCTGATCCAATTGTCTATCTAGCCCCTAAGGACGAGCTAAAGGATTATGAGCCGCAAGCCAACGATTATCAGTCTCACAGTTCTGAGGCCCCCCTTTACACACAGCCTTTGAACAGCAACCATTGGTCATGTCCTACTTACCAAAATCCATCCGTGAGCTTATTGCCAAGATGTGCAATAGACGAACACCGCCTCGCGGGCTCCGACAACGAAAGGCTAATTAACAAACTGCGTGTACTATCCGGGGATGTGGACGGGTTAAAAAATAAGGTAGCACTCCCGCATTGGGCCAAATATATTGAGCGTTTTGACATCTGTATACTACAGGAAACATGGCCCACAGAACCAATTTACATCCCTGGATATATCACCATATGTCGCCCAGCAGTCACTAATAGACTAGGACGACCGGCCGGAGGGCTTCTGATATGGATTAGAATTGATCTACAATGTTCCGTGAAAGAACTCAAGACTAATAGCCCCAATATCCTTGCAGTTGACCTTAGGGGAAGGAATGGTAAATCCGCATTCCCTGCAGAGGCAAACGGATTTAACCGAGGCTCTCACCGCTGCTGAAAGAGACCTTGCGCCACCTCTGGGTCAAGACGCCATTTGTGATCCACTAGGCCTCGGCGGCTGAGTTCATCTGCCCTGGCGCTCAGGGAGCCCACCAGGTGCTGAATATGCCCTGACGTTCCAGCCATGCCCTGAGTTGCAGATCCTCTTGACAAAGGGTACACAACCCCACCCATTAGCCTAAATAGTAAGTCAGATTTGCCGTCCCCTACACTGCGTCTAACTGCTTTCTGTAACTCCGTACTTAATGCGGGTGATTTTTCTTTTTTTTTCCCTTTTTTAAATAGAAACGCTCGTAACTCATTTTCCTCAACTCTGCGCCACTCCGACCGCCTATGCATACGGTGGCTCGCATGTTAGTTTGCTTGATATCCACCCCTATAATAGCCCCTGCACTATGTCTTTCTGGTGTTTTTATTAAAAAACACGACCGATGGGATTCTAGCCAGTCAGTCAGATAATATCACCTAACGGGCTGACCACAAGGGGTGACCATGCTTTTACTAATTACTCTATCACATGCCCGGTTACAAGCCCTAGTCACACAATATCCCCTCGGTCCCACATCAATATTACTATGCGACACAAGCCCAGCTGCTAGGTAATCATGAGCATATACAGCTGCAAACATGTCAAAAGATGCGCAAAAAATGTGTAAAATGTATAAAATATATGAAGGAATGACGTATAACTAAAGATATGTAGACTATTTAAATTTTTTAGGGGGCTGTTCTGAATATATTGAGCTAGATACTGCAGAAAGGAGGTAAACATAGGTTTTTGTAATATAAAATGCCCCAATTCAAATGTAAGATAATAGGAAGACCAATATGTTTAAAGTAACTGTTACTGCTGACACATGATGGTTTGGATGTTTAGATTTCCGTGACAAAAGTACAAAATACAATTGCTAGGCATTATTGTCAATGGGTTAGAGAAACTTTATGTATTAATAGCATGAACCCGGGCATCTCGGCTGTGAAATCTGTCTCTTTTTAAGACTCTGACTTCACATAGTGTGAATCTGAATGATGCAATGTCCAATTTAATATGTCGTGTATATATATGATTGGATGTCAACATAATGGCACTTATGAACTGTTCTGTTTTAATTAACAGGAAATGTCTTTTTATTGAAGAATTATATTTTTATATTACGGAGAATGTAAATATTTTGAAACAAGAATTCTCGACGTGAATTAATCCATTTAGGTATTATGATTGGTTTTTTTTTTATCACATTGCTGCTCGCTTCTTCTTCATCCTTCTTTGCTTTAAAATTTTGGGACTCTTTTGACTGACTAACCGATCAGTCACACCTCCGTTTATGTTCATCTAAACCCTGCTGTCTACTTGTAAATTAATACCATAAACTCATCCACGCTGTCTCTTCCTGAAATCTGTTTTGTGTTTCTTCGGAATTCTTTTGATCACTGCACTGTACTCAGGCACTATTATTCACTAGACACAGTTTCCGTTTCTTCAGGTGTTTTGGTATCAAAGAATTAATCTAAGCACTTCCACACACTTGGTGTTTTTTCTGGTTCTCTCTTGGGGTCAACTGCTCTTAGACCTTATTATTTTAAAACTTTCTCTTATTCCTCCTCAACAGCCTTGAGAAAGCCCCGGCGCAAATCGCCAAGAGGGGGCGAAACACGTGTCGGCTGTCCTTGTCGCATGAATTAAAATAAAGAAACTTTGCTGCAAACAGAAATGTCTCTGTCCTTCATATCACAAGCTGGAAAAAACGGATATTAATCCTGGCAAATTAAACCTATCTTATATGGAAATCACACTCACAACTTCTTAAAATTGTTTCCCTAACCCTGAAGCCCAAGAGGTCCAGAGCTTCGAGTGTGTTTCCATCCACTAACTAACCACACTTATTCAAGTGTTGTCTAAAGCCTTGAAATCCTTGGGCCTTCGCTACTTTATTCACACAACCCCACCCTGCCCTGTTTGTTGCAGTACCACATGGTGGTGGTGGTGTCCGTGAACACCTGCACTAGCCTTTTATCTGATGGAGGGCAGATAGGCTTTCACTGCCAGTTGGATCGACTGGATCTCCAGCATGTTAATGTGGAGCTCGGATTCTGCCAGGGACCAGAGTCCTCTAATTTCCATCTCTTTGGAGTGGCCACCCCATCGCAGGAGTGATGCATCTGTCAATAATGTCAGATCTACTTTGGGAAGGAAGAGGAGTCTGCCTCCGACACAATTGTGGTTTGTTCGCTACCACTGCAGACCTTCTGCAGTTCCCTTCGAGATCTGGACCAAGTCTGAGAGATTCCCTTGATGCTGCGCACACTGGAACTTTAGGTCCCACTGCAGAGTCCGCATACGCCAGCGGGCATGTGTCACCAGCAGGATGCATGGGGCCATGAGGCCCTGCAGCCTCACTGAAACCCAAGCTGTAAGGTGTGACTTTAGTATGTTGATAGCGAGTGCAAGAGATTCGCCACAGTCTGGAGGTGGAAGAGGACAATCTGGGGTGAGCCACCTTCAACAGACAGGTGTCAAGATAGGGGAAGACTAGGGGGCATGGCTTGAGCGCCATCGAGTATGGACGCGTGAGCTCAGAGCTCCGGGTCGATCTCGATAATTATCCTGACAGCGAGACTCCCCTGGCAGTGTTTGCGGCCCAGTGTGGGCACTCCGAAGCTGTGAGGCGGCTGTGCATGTATCCAGGGCGAGTGGATGGTCCCGGCTGCAGAGGGAGGGACAAAAGGCGAAGCTTCGCCTAGAGGGCCCGGCAATTTTGCTTGCGGTCTGCGGCAGGCCTCTCATCCCCGGCCTGGAGTGACGGCGTCTGGCCTATATGAGGTGGACAATGCCTCCGTCTCTCTTCACCCTGACTACTCCCAGGAGGTGCAGCGGAACCACTTTTCCTTCCTAGCGGTCAAGAGGGCCCTCCGCGTTGAGGGTGTGCAGTACTCTCTGTAATTTCCAGCACGCTTGAAAGTGATGGTAGACGGGACAGCGACCTTTTGTGACACGCCGGAAGACGCCTGGCAATGGCTGGAACGATACCGTGCGGGCACGGATGGCGCTGGCAAATGGGACAGGACAGCTGAGGCACAACTAAAACCCCGTAGGAGCCGTCGCAACCGGAAACGCACATTGAACAAACAATCCCCGTCTACATCTCAGACAGAGTTGGAGAGACTGGCTGCTTTACAGGCGGTGTCTGTCATTTCCGGAGCGGTGACTGTGGCCTCACAGGCGGACTTTGGATCACAACAAGGATCGGATGAGGGGGGGTCGGGGGGCTCTGAGGGGGACCCTGGTGGCTTGCCTCAGGTTACTCCACGAACTGCTGATGACCTGATGGACGAGTGATCCTGTTGGATTTCGCATGGTATACAGTATGGGGCATGCCTGTGCTGCGGCAATAAGACGCCTGGGGTTGTTGTGGAACATGTACTTTAGCAGGCAGGAGGCTTGCTTTTCTCCTGGGGCGGGGGGAGGCTGGGGGGGGGCTCCTGAGGAAGGGGGCACGCATGGGGCAGGGCACTGCCGGGGTGAGAAGGTTTCCGGGTACGAGATCTGACTGATGCGCTGAGGCAGACCGATCGTGGTCCGGCTCGGTTGGTGTAGGGTCACCCCCTCTACCTCACATAACTTGAGAGTCTCTGGTTGTTACCAGAGTATCCCCGTCAGCGGGGTTTGGGTTTGGATGGATAACAAGTGTTTGGCGCCTGTTCTGGGGGAGGGTGGGTTGAGGGCTTGTTGGGGTTGTTTTGAGTTGTGGGGGTTTGTCAGTGTGTCCGTTAGGATGTACGGGGTTGAGCTCAGCCGTATACCTGCTTATGGCGACCCGACTTGAACTAAAATGTATCACCTGGAATGTGCGAGGGCTGAACTCTATGAGGAAGCGATATAAAGTGCATGCATATTTAATCCGCAGGGGAATCCAGGTGGCCTTTTTACAGGAAACACACATTAATCAGGCTGAAGGGCAGGCCCTGCAGAGGAGATGAAGGGGACAGCTCTTTTATACCACTTATTCCTCATTTGCAAGAGGGACCTTGATTTGGGTGCGCGCAGGAGTTACTTTTCAGCCCATGACCACGTTGGTAGACTCTGACTCGTCTAGACGGCCGAGATGTTACGCTTTGCAGTGTCTATGCTCCGAATACCGATCAAGCCGCTTACTTTTTGAGGCTTTCTGGGAGATTGGCGTCCTTCTTGGTAGGCACAGTGTTTATGGGGGGGGACTTCAACACTGTTGCGGATGTGGAGTTGGATCGTTCTCATCCCCCGTTGGCCCAATCAGTGGTGCGTAGACTGGCTAAGACGCGGCGGGAGTGGCAGGAGGAGTGGGGCCTCACGGATGCCTGGCGGACGCATCACCCCGCAGATAGGGATTATTCGTTCTATTCTGCGCCACATGACCTCCACGTGCGACTTGATAGCATTTTATGTACACCAGGGGCCCAGGAACTCACGCATCATAGTGAATACCTGGCGAGGACACTCTCGGATCATAACCCTTGTCTGATCACAGTCCTCTGGTCGCGGCATCGTCAGGCAGTACCCACGTGGCGACTGAACCCATTGGCGCTGGAAGACCCTGTGTTTTGTGCGGAAGTCAGGGAGGGCATCGAACATTATTTTAGGGAGAACTCGAGGACGGCGACGACTAGAGCCCATGAGTGGGATGCCTTCAAAGTTGTGATGCGGGGCGTGTGTATCTCGTCCACTGCAGGGGCGCGTCAGACCTTACTACGCGACATAGAACGAGAGGAGGCTTGCCTGCGCCAGGCAGAGAAAGACAGTCATACGGACACGGGGGGTCAGGAGAAAGTATTGGTGGCGCGGGAACAGGTGGCCACTCAGGTTGAATGGCTTCGCTGCTTTGACTACAGAGAATACATGGTTCGCGCACATGCTGAGAGGGACAAGGTGGGCACGCTGCTGGCCTGGCTGGCTAATCCGGCTGTCAGGGGCACCCCAATAGTATCGCTGGCTACGCCAACTGGGGATCTGGTATACTCACAGAGAGAGGTCAATGACCAATTTCTGGATTATTATACATCGCTCTATCAGAGTAGGTTGAAGGTGCTACCTGATGGTCTAGACACTTTCCTGGAGGAGGCACAGTTGCCGCGATTGGAACCGGAGCAGGTCGACATGCTGGGCGCTGTTATTACATTGGGAGAGATCAGGGCGGCGGTTAAGCACATGGCCAGGAAAAAGACACCGGGGCGGACAGCTTGCCAGTGGAGTTTTACGCAACATATATTGACCTCCTCGCGCCACAGTTACACATGGTGTACGGAGAGGCTTGGAAACTGGGCAAGTTGCCGCCATCAGCCAGAGAGGCGATCATAGTGCTGTTGCTGAAGAAGGGCGGAATACCCACTTCCAGGACAGCATACCGCCGGCTCTCAATGCTCACGGTGGATTATAAGGTGCTGAGCAGGATCTTGGCCACGCGACTCTCGGATCATATGAGTACTCTGGTGCACCCGGATCAGTCGGGCTTCATTCCCGCGCGGAATACTGCATCGTGCATACGACGGTTGATACGTCTCATGGGGGAGAGAGGAGAGGATCCATCGGGAACGGTCGTGCTGTCGGTGGATATCGAAAAGGCGTTCGATAGTGTAGAATGGCCGTACCTGTTCCGGGTGCTGCGAGGCTTTGGATTGGGGGATAATTTCATCCGCTGGACGCAGCTGCTGTACAGCTCTGCTACGGCCAGGGTTTGTACGGGACGCTCTATATCGGAGGCGTACCAGGTAGAGAGAGGTACCCGTCAGGGCTGTTCTTTATCTCCTCTTATTTGCACTGGCAATCGAACCATTGGCGGCGCATGTCCATCAAGGACGACATTCTGAGGGGGTTCTACTGCGTGGAGAAACTCATTATATCTCCTTAAATGCGGATGATCTCTTATTGTACTTGGCCGATTCGGAGGATTCTATGTGGGTGGCCCGGGCCCTTCTCCGGGAATTTGGCCGGCTATCGGGGTTGCGGGTTAACTGGACTAAGACCTGTTTATTCCCCTTAACTCCGAACTGCCCGCAGCCCTCGACACTGGAGGATCTATGCTGGGAATCTGTGTGATTGCCGTACCTGGGTGTTCGCTTATACCATGCCCACTCCGACCTTTTGGAAGGAAACGTAGGCGGGGCGCTGAGGGGAATTAGAGGTAGCATGGGGTTCTGGCGGACTCTTCCGCTGTCGGTAGCTGGGAGAATAGCGCTCCTAAAGATGGTGGTCCTCCCGCGGTTGTTGTACTTCTTCCGCACTTTGCCGGTGTGGATCCCAGCTTCCTTTTTCAAGACGCTACGATCAATGGTGACAGGGTTTATCTGGGGTTCTGGCAGACGGCGAGTAGCGTTGGCCACCCTGCTGCGGCCACGGGAGGAGGGGGGGCTGGCAGTTCCAGATTTCGAGTGGTACTACTTGGCGGCGCAGTTGCAGTGGCTTACACAGGCGGTGGCGCGCGAGTTTAGAGGCCCGAATGGGCCGCAGAGCAGAGTTATTCCTCGCCACGTGTTGTCCTTCATAGTGCTACAGCAAAAACTTAGGTTGGATCAACTCACTCTTGAGGAGCGCACCATCCGACAATGCTGGTTGCGCAGCCAGAAACGAGCAGGAATTCCCGTCCCGTACGCCCCAGAGATTCCTTTGGGCATGTGCACCGCCATTCCACATGGCGGAGATTGGTCAGCGCTGGCGGGTTGGGAGGAGTGCAGAGTCCACGTGATAGGGGACTTATATGGGGACGGTGCCCTGCTGCCTTTCCAAGATCTGAAGAGTGCCTTTGATCTACCAAGTGGAGACTTTTTGCTTCACGCCGTCCTAGTGTCGGGAATCCAGAAACAGTGGAAGATGGGACTGTTGGAGCCCCCCACATCGTTGGGCTGTCAATATGTCACGATGGCCGCGGGCACATTCAAGGCTATCACCTGTTTATACAGGAGACTGGCTATGGAGGGGCTCCCGCCCCTGGATAGGCTAAACGGTAAACGGGAGGAGGACCTTGGCAAGCCGATACCTGAGACAACATGGCCACAGCTCGTGCGGAGGGCCTGGAAAGGCAGGCGCAACGCCCGGTTTCAATTAGTTCAATATTTCACGCTGCATAGGGCTTACCAAACGCCGGTTAAAATTCAACAAGCTTTTGGGGGGACTCACTCGATGTGTCCCCGAAGTAATGCGGATGGGGCTGATTTTGGTCATATGTTTTGGTCCTGCGCGGGGCTGGGTTCCTATTGGACGGAAGTGGTGGCGTGTTTGAATCGGGTAACGGAGCGTCAAATTGAAGTGGGAATGGGAGCTTGTCTTCTGCTTTGGTTCCCACACACACCCGCCACAAAAATTACTAGCAAATTCTTTGATTTGGGGCTGTTCATGGCCAAAAGAGAGCTCACCATGCATTGGAAGTTAAGAACGGGACCCAGCCTTCAGAGATGGCGAGGGAGTTTCCAGCAATGACAAGGCGCTAGAAGCAGCGAGGGCTTGGGGCGCGCTGGTAGTGGAGCTTCAGTCTACAGCGGAGGCAGATGAGGAGAATGGGGAGGAGGTACCAGCGAACCAGGAACTAGAGACTGGAGCAGAGAACGCCGGGGAGCACACTGGGGATGGAGCCGCCTAGACCCATGTAGACATGAGACGGCTTCCGCGCACTAGGCTGTGAAGAGATACGGTCCAAGCACAGGGACATAGAACACACCTGATTATTTAGCTAGAACCATCGGTTTCCCGATACGGACGTAGTTGCACACAACCATCGAAGGGAGCTAGGTACCTAAGCGCAAGGGGTTTCAGTCATTTCATTAGGAGGGGTAGAGGAGGGCACACTGACATGGGGGGGTGGGGGTAGAGGAGGAGGCGGGTCGGAGGGCTAGGCGAGAGTTACTGAGTATTGGATGTAAATGTAAATGTAAATTGATACTTGTATAGCGCACTACTCACCCGCAAGGGTCTCAAGGCGCTTGTACGAATACCGCTGTGGAACCCATCCTGGCTTTCCCTGTGAGGTGTCCACTCCTGGGCACCCCCAAGGTAGAGGCCAGGCATTCTTAGCGTTGTGGGGGCCGTTGTGGAGATTAAGCAAGCTATTGCCCAGAGTTGCAGAGTGGGACTCCATGATTGGAATAGGCACCAAGGCGAGAATTGTCAGGTCCGTGGATTTTTGAGCCCAAGACCCACCGAGGCGGGGAATTGAACCCTGGTCCCGGGCTAGACCTCTACATCAAGGTTTGCCGCTCTAACCATTGAGCCACACTTCTCCAATACTTCTGCTTTGTATTCTGAAGATAGGACCATCGAAGCGATGGCCCTGATTGAACTGTAAGAATGTTGGTAGGATGACTGAAGAAAATTAATAAAAATTTGTTTTAAAAAAAAAGATAGGGGAAGACTACACCCCTGATCTGCGCAGAGTAGCTCGCAACAAATATGCATGCCTCTGTCATTAAAGGCAGGCTCACATATCAATTTAAGCAGGTGTGACCTGTTAAAATGTATTGGGTGATGCAGACCTTATCACACCAGCTCATCACCAGGTGTAGTAAATCCGCCCAACTTGCAATTGTGACAGCCTTGCAAACCGGTGTTTAAGCAGGGCTTGTTAATTGCAGAGGAACTTGTAATCAAAGCATCAGCATCATACTTGAGTGTAATAAAAAAGGTGTGATTCACTTTAAAATTTCTCTAAAAGTTTATAGTTCAATACAAATAGATTATGTATATATTTCCGTTTCTACTGATTTTTACAGATAAAGACAGACAGAAAATATTAATTTTCATCTCTGTATTTATTTTTAAATGTGAATAAAAACGGAAATAGGGCTGCTTTTTGAGTAATTCTAAATACGGTCTGCAATGACCACCAGGCCAATAGCTGTGTGGATTGATAGGTAAGGGGGCTGAGAAAGAAAGGAATTTTAGTAAAGAGGTTTTAACAGCAGTCGATATGCACAAGGTTGATACTGAAATTTGCATATTTTCTTATAAGTGGATTGATTTATCTTCTGTGGGTGTTTAAAGCATTGAAACCTGGTAGCCATTAAGGTGCATATTTACTGGTTAAATAAATGTGTAAATATACTCATTTCAGCTTCATTTTTCCACAAAATCCAAAATAAATATGGATACAGATAAAATTAGCAAAAAATAAATATGGATAAAAACAGACGGAAATGTCAAAAAAATAAATACCATAAAACCAGGAGCCCTAATTATGTATTCTTATCTATTATGTGTTGACAGCACATGTTGCAAACATGGCTAATGTAAGTACGGCTCTTAGATATGCTTAGAGTGGGCCAGCTTGAGCATCTCAAAAGGCAACGACACAAGACCCCTGCCTCTGCCCCCCCCCCCCCCCCCCACCCCCCCTGGAACATTCACAGTCCTTTATATATCATTTTCCTCCTGCACCTGGAGGAGGTGAGTCTGGCGTAGAAAGGCCCTTCCTTGTCTGTCCTCGGCTCCAGACTGTGCGCGGCCTAATTGTGTCGGTCTGCGGTGCCCTCGTGGCCTCAGGGACCACACCTGCTCATGGGCGCCACTGGGGGCAGAAATAACGAGCTCGGGGTACCCCGAGAGAAGCGGAATCCGCAGCACGCGTCCCCTGAGAGCACGAGGTCGCGCGCGGCCTCCTATCCCTCGACAGGAGGCGGGAATCTGCAAAAGCACTTCTCAGAAACATGAAGATCAGTGTATGCATCTCCTAACCTCCCATGGCTCAGCCTGCTTGCGGAAGACGTAAAGAAGCTGCGGTGACGCACACGCTGCAAGATCAGGGGGCGCAAAGTTTCCTTCTGGAACATTCTCCGGCAGCGTCGGATTGGTAATGCTGGCATTCGGTCAATGCCCGAGGGGCCGGTGTCCAGTGTCCAGTCCCAGCTGTGGGCTGCTCTTTAGCACTCTGGGGGCGATTTGGCGGTTTCTGCGTTGCTCGGATGCTGCCAGTGGGGGCCTGAGTGGCCTTTCTGGAGACAGATGGGCCTTCCTTTTATCAAAGGGCAAAGGTGTCACTCCCTTTCTCACGCTGGGGCCGGCCCATTAACATATGCATATTGAGCGGGGGCAGGGGGCTGGAGCAAAACTGGCCTCACTTGTATTCCGGTGAGTTTCACCAGTGTACACTAATCTTGCATTTTTTTACCCCCCCCCCCTTTTTTAAATAAAACTTAGCCGAAGCAGTAATTTGCAAAGGCAATATGCAAATGTGGGCCACTTTTTTATAGCGTGCCCGGGCCGATTTCTAATCCCAATCCAACCCTTTCTCGGGCCCGGAAACATGGAGGGGGTGAAGTGGGTCCCGCTTCCCGATTCTGCCACACAGAACAGGATAACTCAAAACATGGATGATGGGAAACGGGACCCAGCTAGCCAGTCCCAGGGCACAGCAGTGGTTGCTGTAAACAAGGAGAGGGTGAACCAGCCCACCTCCTGCCCCGTCCCAGTACACAGCACTGGACAGCTGAAAACAGAGGGGGTGAGCCCGCCCCAACTGCCCCATTCAAGCGCACAGCACTGGATAGCTAAAAACATGGACGGTGTGAACATGGCCCAGCCCCGCCCAGTCATATGGCACAGAACCTGAAGCTCAAAACATGGAAGGCTGAACTGGGCCCTGCTCCCACGTCCCATTGCACAGCACTGGATGGCTGACAACATGGAGGAGGGGAACCCGGCCCAACGTCCCCATCCCAGCCCTGGCTGGATGAACCAGGCCCAACGTCCCCATCCCCGCCCTGGCTGGATGAACCAGGCCCAACGTCCCCATCCCAGCCCTGGCTGGATGAACCAGGCCCAACGTCCCCATCCCCGCCCTGGCTGGCTGAACCCAGCCCAACGTCCCCATCCCCGCCCTGGCTGGATGAACCAGGCCCAACGTCCCCATCCCAGCCCTGGCTGGCTGAACCAGGCCCAACGTCCCCATCCCCGCCCTGGCTGGCTGAACCCAGCCCAACGTCCCCATCCCCGCCCTGGCTGGATGAACCAGGCCCAACGTCCCCATCCCCGCCCTGGCTGGATGAACCAGGCCCAACGTCCCCATCCCCGCCCTGGCTGGATGAACCAGGCCCAACGTCCCCATCCCAGCCCTGGCTGACTGAACCCGGCCCAACGTCTCCATCCCAGCCCTGGCTGACTGAACCAGGCCCAACGTCCCCATCCCCGCCCTGGCTGGATGAACCAGGCCCAACGTCCCCATCCCCGCCCTGGCTGGATGAACCAGGCCCAACGTCCCCATCCCAGCCCTGGCTGGATGAACCAGGCCCAACGTCCCCATCCCAGCCCTGGCTGACTGAACCAGGCCCAACGTCCCCATCACAGCCCTGGCTGGCTGAACCATTACCAACGTCCCCATCCCAGCCCTGGATGGCTGAACCAGGCCCAACGTCCCCATCCCAGCCCTGGATGGCTGAACCAGGCCCAACGTCCCCATCACAGCCCTGGATGGCTGAACCAGGCCCAACGTCCCCATCACAGCCCTGGATGGCTGAACCAGGCCTAATGTCCCCGTACCAGCCCTGGATGGCTGAACCAGGCCCAACGTCCCCATCCCAGCCCTGGATGGCTGAACCAGGCCCAACGTCCCCATCCCAGCCCTGGATGGCTGAACCAGGCCCAACGTCCCCATGCCCGCCCTGGCTGGATGAACCAGGCCCAACGTCCCCGTACCAGCCCTGGATGGCTGAACCCGGCCCAACGTTCCCATCCCCGCCCTGGATGGCTGAACCAGGCCCAACGTCCCCATCCCAGCCCTGGATGGCTGAACCATTCCCAACGTCCCCGTCCCAGCCCTGGATGGCTGAACCATTCCCAACGTCCCCGTCCCAGCCCTGGATGGCTGAACCAGGCCTAACGTCCCCGTACCAGCCCTGGATGGCTGAACCCGGCCCAACGTTCCCATCCCCGCCCTGGATGGCTGAACCAGGCCCAACGTCCCCATCCCAGCCCTGGATGGCTGAACCAGGCCCAACGTCCCCATCCCAGCCCTGGATGGCTGAACCAGGCCCAACGTCCCCATCCCAGCCCTGGCTGGCTGAACCATTCCCAACGTCCCCATCCCAGCCCTGGATGGCTGAACCAGGCCCAACGTCCCCATCCCAGCCCTGGCTGGCTGAACCAGGCCCAACGTCCCCATCCCCGCCCTGGCTGGATGAACCAGGCCCAACGTCCCCATCCCAGCCCTGGCTGGCTGAACCAGGCCCAACGTCTCCATCCCAGCCCTGGCTGGCTGAACCATTCCCAACGTCCCCATCCCAGCCCTGGATGGCTGAACCCGGCCCAACGTTCCCATCCCCGCCCTGGCTGGATAAACCAGGCCCAACGTCCCCATCCCAGCTCTGGATGGCTGAACCAGGCCCAACGTCCCCATCCCAGCCCTGGATGGCTGAACCAGGCCTAGCTCCGACATCCAAGGGCACAGCACTGGATGGCTGAAATGTTGGAGGGGGAACCAGCCTCAGCTCCCCCATCCGGGCACACAATATGGATGGGTGGAAATATAGAGGGTGTAAAACGGCACCAGATCCCCCATCCCAGCCCAGGGCACTGGACGACTGAAAACATGGACGGGTACCGAGCCCAGCTGTTCCAGCATGCACATATGAGTGGCTGAAACTTGAGGGCCCCCCCTGCGAGTTACGTAAAGGGGTGCCTCTGGGCTCACTAAGGAGCTCTCCGGCCAGAGTACTGTGCTGAGGGAGCCCCCTGGAACTGGGGCCCCTCTCTCCCGCACCACGGGAGGCCTGTATTACGGCTCTGAGGGGGTACCGGGCCCAGCTGTCCCAGCATACAGAACTGGATGGCTGAAAACTTTGGCAGCAAATTGTCTACTTACTAAAGTTATCACTTGTGCAAGTTACATTTAATTTGACTTGAGCATCAATTTGGGTTTATTGCAATGATTCTTTTGATACCTTTATGTATCATACTTAGTAGTCCCATTCACAATGTAGCACTGCTGAGTTGTCAGCGTGTAACTCTGTACTCGCCAATGGAGCTACTTTCTTCCCCACAGCAAAAACGACAATGCCATGTTTTTACTGTCAGGATACAAAGTTAATAAACACATGTCCAACTTTTTATTACAATGCACCCTGCCGTTAGGCCTCAGTATGCCGGCCTTAGCTGTGACTTATAAGTACTAAAAGGGAAGGTCTGGGCTTTGCCATTACTGGCAATGGCAAAGTTGAATAAGCATTCGAAAACGGCTTTGCCAGCCAACAATGTCAGGCTGGGAGTTATGGTCTGGTTTGTCACACTCATGATAGCACAATCAGGGATGCAGTCCTATTCCAGGGGTTATAAGTATGCTAATTTATGCCGACTGTGGATGAACCAATCAAATATATCTCTTTTAAGGGTCAGGGCGCTGGCACGCAGGTCTGTTTAGCACGCCTCAGTGCACCTCCACAGTCTAATATCCAGTAGCATCAATCCAAAAACCTGAGGGTGATCATGGAAACACAGGAGGCATTTCCTTACAAGTGGATTTTGAATAACTATTAAACAGAATCCTTGAATTAATTTTCTAGCTGATTACAAACTAAACTGAGCCTTATGAGATGTAATAATGTAACCCAGTGTTTCCCTATGGAGCAGCCAGCCTTGCTGCTTTGAAAATAGCTTTTGGGCATTCTTCACTGTGAGAACAAATGCAGCAGTAAACTTTTACATGTCCCACTCTTTGAAATACCATGCACCCTGCTTTATGGCCACAAAGACCTACTCAGGGGCAATGTCGTAATATTTAAAAGAAAGGTTTTGATCAGTTAAAGGTAAGTAAAATATATCAATCAAGTTTATAGCAATTACAATATGCTAAAAGGGAAGACACAAGCACGTTACTACTGGTTACCAGGGGTAAAGGGTGTGGAGTTCTAAGGCCAACAACAATAGGGTTCAGCAAGAAGTCAAAAACATCCAGGGTGACCCTACCAAAAGGGCACATTTCCAACAACCACGGTCATAGGCAAGGTGTGCTTGACGGAGCTCAGGAGCGCTTAGTCATCACATTATCCCTGAAAAGTAACTCTGAGAATGGATTACTTTTAATTTCACAAGTAGGAACAGACTTGATATCATTAAAGTGTTTCCACCAGTAGCAAAACAATTGAGACCCAAAGATCTGTTCATGTATATCACATGTGAGTCCCAAACATATGTTCATGTATCTCACGTGTGAGCCTAAAAGATCTGTTCATGTATCTCACGTGTGAGCCCCAAAGATCTGTTCATGTATCTCACATGTGAGCCCCAAACATCTGTTCATGTATCTCACATGTGAGCCCCAAACATCTGTTCATGTATCTCACGTGAGCCCCAAACATCTGTTCATGTATCTCACATGTGAGCCTCAAACACCTGTTCATGTATCTCACGTGAGCCCCAAACAGCTGTTCATGTATCTCACATGTGAGTCCCAAACATCTGTGCATGTATCTCACATGAGTCCCAAAGATCTGTTCATGTATCTCACATGAGTCCCAAAGATCTGTTCATGTATCTCACATGTGAGTCCCAAAGATCTGTGCATGTATCTCATGTGAGCCCCAAACATCTGTTCATGTACCTCACATGTGAGCCCCAAACATCTGTTCATGTATCTCACACGTGAGTCCCATGTATCTCACGTGAGTCCCAAAGATCTGTTCATGTATCTCACGTGAGCCCCAAAGATCTGTGCATGTATCTCACGTGAGCCCCAAACATCTGTTCATGTATCTCACAAGTGAGCCACAAAGATCTGTGCATGTATCTCACATGAGTCCCAAAGATCTGTTCATGTATCTCGCGCGAGTCCCAAAGATCTGTTCATGTATCTCATGTGTGAGCCCCAAACATCTGTTCACGTATCTCACATGAGTCCCAAAGATCTGTTCATGTATCTCACGTGAGTCCCAAAGATCTGTTCATGTATCTCACGTGAGTCCCAAAGATCTGTTCATGTATCTCACGCAAGTCCCAAAGATCTGTGCATGTATCTCACATGAGTCCCAAAGATCTGTTCATGTATCTCACATGAGTCCCAAAGATCTGTTCATGTATCTCACGTGAGTCCCAAAGATCTGTGCATGTATCTCACATGTGAGCCCCAAAGATCTGTGCATGTATCTCACATGAGTCCCAAAGATCTGTTCATGTATCTCACAAGTGAGCCCCAAAGATCTGTTCATGTATCTCACAAGTGATCCCCAAAGATCTGTTCATGTATCTCATGTGTGAACCCCAAACATCTGTTCATGTATCTCACAAGTGAGCCCCAAAGATCTGTTCATGTATCTCACGCGAGTCCCAAAGATCTGTTCATGTATCTCACAAGTGAGCCCCAAACATCTGTTCATGTATCTCATGTGTGAACCCCAAACATCTGTTCATGTATCTCACATGAGTCCCAAAGATCTGTTCATGTATCTCACACGTGAGTCCCAAAGATCTGTTCATGTATCTCACATGGGTCCCAAAGATCTGTTCATGTATCTCACACGTGAGTCCCAAAGATCTGTTCATGTATCTCACATGAGTCCCAAAGATCTGTTCATGTATCTCACGTGAGTCCCAAAGATCTGTTCATGTATCTCACATGTGAGCCCCAAACATCTGTTCATGTATCTCACAAGTGAGCCCCAAAGATCTGTTCATGTATCTCACGTGTGTCCCAAAGATCTGTTCATGTATCTCACATGTGAGCCCCAAACACCTGTTCATGTATCTCACAAGTGAGCCCCAAAGATCTGTTCATGTATCTCACATGTGAGCCCCAAACATCTGTTCATGTATCTCACAAGTGAGCCCCAAACATCTGTTCATGTATCTCACAAGTGAGCCCCAAAGATCTGTTCATGTATCTCACATGTGAGCCCCAAACATCTGTTTATGTATCTCATGTGTGAGCCCCAAACATCTGTTCATGTATCTCACAAGTGAGCCCCAAAGATCTGTTCATGTATCTCACATGTGAGCCCCAAACATCTGTTCATGTATCTCACAAGTGAGCCCCAAACATCTGTTCATGTATCTCACAAGTGAGCCCCAAAGATCTGTTCATGTATCTCACATGTGAGCCTCAAACATCTGTTCATGTATCTCACAAGTGAGCCCCAAAGATCTGTTCATGTATCTCACATGTGAGCCCTAAACACCTGTTCATGTATCTCACATGTGAGCCCCAAACATATGTTTATGTATCTCACGGGAGCCCCAAACACCTGTTCATGTATCTCACATGTGAGCCCCAAACATATGTTCATGTATCTCACATGTGAGCCCCAAACATATGTTCATGTATCTCACATGTGAGCCCCAAAGATCTCTTCATGTATCTCACATGTGAGCCCCAAAGATATGTTCATATGTCTCTCGGGGTTCCATGCTGCTCTTTGCAAACACCTTCCACATTAATAATTCTGTTGTTGAATACTGTTTGACAAAGAATAAGGATCATGAAATAAATAATGCAACTTTTTAAGGATTTGTGACGTTCTGTGGTATTTTGTTTTAATGTTAGTGCTCACTGTAAAGATCCCTAATTAAAAAATTATTATTTTTATAACAGAAAAGACATTAACTTTACCTTCGCTAAAAACTGTCACTCATTTAGTATGTAACTTTCTCTCTGGCAAACAATGCATGGTGGGCCTAATTGTCTGCACCTGTCCTGTGGTGTACCTGTACTCCTTCAGCTCTGTCCTACTATAATAATCTTTTATACAAAACAAGAGAAATACAGCTTAAAGCTGCAATATATTACTTAACTCCCAAAATATATTGTATCACTAACCATTGCCTGAGGAAAGCCACTCTGCAAAGGCGTAAATGGCAGATTCAGAAAATTAGCTTAATATATTTTCTCTGAAACACACTCTGAGGCCCAACTTACTCCACTGAGCCCCTGAGAGAAATCACTTCCAGGAAATAACAGGAGAGCTGTCTTTACTGTGGCTTTTGAAACCCAGGGAAACAGTGTCTACAGAATTAGAATCCCTGCTGAGGCTTTGAAAGACCAATTATTTTTTTGTTCACTGCTGAAGTCTGCGAGGAAGCGCTGAACAGAAGACAGGTACACTTTACACATGCACAAGAAATGGATACCTCTCTGTACCCCTGTCTGTACCCAGGGCTCCTCCTACACGCCACACATCAAGGGGTCAACACATGTATGCGGCAGTGTTTATGCCTTATGCCACATTGGCTGTAATTGCATCTTCTCCTGTCCGGCTCCCAATGGTCTGCACCCACAACAAGCTTTAATCCAAGGCAATTGACTCAGAAAGAGCAGAGACAGACAAAGGGGGCATCAGAGGCTCAAGATTCAATAACTCAACCTTGAACCACCGGGGACAGAAAAAGAGTCATCAGAGCCTCAAGATTCACAAAATCAACCTTGAAGCACCAGGGACAGAAAAAGGGTAATCTGAGGCCCAAGATTAGATAACTGAACCTTGAAGAATCAGGGACAGAAAAAGTGTCATCGGAGCCTCAAGATTCAATACCTCAACCTTGAAGCATCAGGTACAGAAAACGGGTCATCGGAGCCTCATGATTCAATAACTCAACCTTGAAGTGTAGTGTAGTTCCTATTATCCCAATAGGCTCTGCGCATTGGAATAATACCTTCAATAGTATAGGCCTAGACCAGACGTTAACTAGGTCTACTACTGTCGATATTAGACTTAAAGTTTTGGGTTTGCCAGCTAGCTCAGAGTTCACTAGAAACTTTCTCGAATAGGCAAGGAGGAGTCGAACCTCCCTGGATAGACAAGAAGGGATTTAGTTTCTGACAACCATAGAACATGACAACTTTGCTCTCCACCTAATCAAGAGTGTATCTCGAGAGTCGTGTGAACAAAAGGCAATTTATTTTACTCAGTCAGTACGTGCATTCTTAGTCTCATCAGTTTGTAGAGAAAAGGAAGAGACGGGCGTGTTCAATAAAAGATGTTATTTATTGATCAGTCTCTTTTCTCATACAAGAGAAATGGATCGATATTATTGCAATACTTATGGTTAAGTAAAGTGCATACATTAAAAGCAGAAGTATAAAATAATACTGTAAAAACATTGATATGGTTTCTAAGCCATATGAAGGTTTAAAATGAATAAAATATATTACATACACATATACATTTGGTTAATCGTACTCAACTGGTGTTTCTAGCTACGCCTACCCCGTGTACCTGACCTAAGCCTAATACGTGGGCGGGAATAGAAAGTTACAGTTTACGTTAAGTTTGTTTTGCCAAGTGACTGACTAAAGAATTCTCTGTGAGGGGTTATTCAGTTCTGTACCTGGAATCTAGGATGGATGAGGGATGGTATCTCTCGTCTCTGGTCTCGATATTCCAGGCTGCCTGCGAGGGCTACCCGGAAGCGCCGGAGCTGGATTTCTCGGCAGGAGAAATAGGCAGCTGCTCGTTCTCAGCGCGTCAGGAAGGCGGGGCTGCGCCAGCGGGGTCTGCTCTGCTCTGGGCTTCGGCAAGTCTGGCTGCTCCGTTCTCGTCACCACCGCGTGTGTTTGCATAGGGCAATATCGGTAATATTTATACCTTTAAGGTGCCGAGATTGACGTAAGGATGGACATAGATACGTCAATAAGGATGTCATACGACCAGGTCGTTAGCACATTCTTTTGCTGAAGTTCTCTGTGAAATCAAAACAATGGCCGCAGGGTTTTTCCCAGGTTGTCATAGGTTTGATTTGTTATGAGAACTCCGTATGCCTTATCAGGGGCTGGAGGAATATCGCTTGTCTAATTAGATGGCAAGCGTTATGACCTAATCAGATAACACGTTCCTGTGCCGTAGTGTGGCTTTATCAGATAACGGTTCCTGCATCATGGGGGTTTTCCGCCTCATGAGATGGCTGCTAGTTAACTTGTTAGTTTGCTAACCAGAATAGGGTCAGGAATAGGGGGATCGATACAGAATCTATAGGAATACATCACACCCACTCCACGCTAACTATGGACATATTTACTAATCTATGCATAGTAAAACATACTATAGAGTAATGTGTATACCTTACCACCCCAAAATACATAAATGCATTTTGAAATTATCAAATACACGGAAAAAATGCAGTCATATGTATAGTATGCACTCAAGCTGTAGGAAAATGCTAAAGTAATCACGCATTTGTATACATTATTGCTATTTTGTATATGAAAATTTACACATGAAATGGCTCTTAATACAGAAAAAAAGTTCGAGACCATTCCATCACAGAATAAAATATTTATGAACATACCAGCGGGCAGCTAATGTCTATAAACTATCTAAAATTAGAAATGTTAGTTCTCTAAGAATAGTTCTTACTTTAAGCAGAAGATAGTGTCCCGAAAAATATGCAAAAATATTTTGGGGCTGCTGAAAAATATGCTGTCCGTGAACTGGAGGGAAAATTGTTCATGTGACTGTATTATTAAAGTTGAAGGCCAAATTCAGGGAACGCCGTGTACGAGCTTGCTCAAAAGTCTCTATTTCTGCTCCGGTGAGAACATCATATCATTTAGACTCTCGAAAAAGTTGTCAACAGCTTCCTGGGAGAGTTCCACTAACTCGGAAATAGGTGTAACCATGCATTCGTGCGCATGATTGTCTCCATTGAC
This sequence comes from Lissotriton helveticus, assembly GCF_964261635.1. Classification (NCBI taxonomy): domain Eukaryota; kingdom Metazoa; phylum Chordata; class Amphibia; order Caudata; family Salamandridae; genus Lissotriton; species Lissotriton helveticus. The sequence goes on along the minus strand of NC_136073.1, from coordinate 9,401,655 downwards.
ATTCTGATTTGGATTGCTGACAGAAGGTCGTACCTGATCGATGCTGCTTTCATCTTGAACCTCACTACCCCTTAATCGTAGTGGTGAAGCTTCCACGAATGCCGTCATCAGGATCGGTAGCCGTTGAGGGCAGCACAAAGCATGAGCCTTTGTTGGACTCAACAATGTTTCTGCATCCATTGGCGCATCCGATTGTAGCGTCAGACAGGTGTCTAACACGCATTCTTCTCCGCATAGCAGGCACCTTAATACAGGTAAAACACATCGTTGCCACATTGGTCGAAAGGATAGAAACCAAGTCATGTTCAGGTCTCTAAGCCGGGATAGTCCCAGGATTTTTGATATCCGGTCCCGGTATCCAATGGCTAGGATTGTTTCTTCCCTTGTCGCAGGTGTTTTGTCTGTGACATGGTTTGCCATAACGAAATATAAGGACTAGGAATAGGATTCCTGCAATTAGTCCCAAAATGAGGGGAAGTCCGCCAAAAATCGAATGGACGAAATCTGGAAAAATACCCAGTATGGCTTTGAATGGTGTTAATGCCATCGAAAATACTGTCTTAAATACCTTTGAGACTCCACTGGTATCAGAAATATTTAAGATTTCATTCAGGATTTCTGCGAAATGTATGGGGGAATTAGTTGATAACAATGAATGTATCTCTGCAGTCGTCCTTGCGACTTGGAGATCATACGTTTCTTTTGATGACGTGAGCCTTGTCAGCGTCTGAAGAAGCACTGTTTTCATTCTGCTTAAAGTATCTATTCGAATAGAAGTAATTTTCAAGTTGGGCCATGCCCTTGCCTCCCTGTCTGGAAAGGAGCTGGGGAACAATGAGTGTCCACAGCACTTGACCTTCGCAGTCGTAGTTACGAGATAAGGAGTCCCGGGCATAAGACTACAGCATCTGCGGTCTACAATTAGAATGTAACTCCCATTATAGAGTCTTTGAAAGAATGGTTCAATCTCTGTTGCAGGTGCGCCTTGCTGGTGACATGAAAGGTTATTTGAGTTCCCTTCACAGGCTCCATGCAAACTAATTCCGTTACACAGAAGTGTACCGCTTAGTGACATTGCACAATTATTGCCACTAAGAAACACTTTCTGTCCTTTATTACTGACACATGCATGTGAATAGGGCAAGTTCCATGTTGTTTTAATGTACCCCTTTCCCAGCTTTTCGTACATGCCAGCCTGTATATATTTTTGGCAGTATTGAAACCTGAAGGTTGATATTGGAATATTAATTATCCCATGTATTATCCATTCACTGACAGGTCGTTCTGACATTGTCACTAGTAATCTCTCAAGTTTCTCAATGCTCAGGATTGTATAATCAGCACCCTTCTGGGCCATACTGATTTGTCTATCAGTAAGGTTAAAGATATTGAAAAGTGACGTTGTGTTGATTAAACGCCAAGGCACATAGCCTGAACGCAGATTTTGTAACGTCCAGCCAAGCTGTACAATAGAACGCAATTGGGACTGACCGTGTTGTAATAACAGTAAGTCTTGCGATAATATGTCGATTGCTGAAGACACAATGCCGTCCAAAGAAAAAATTCTGGAGGACAGAGTCATTAACCCATTGTCCACTACAGAAAGTGATTTTTCCAAATTAATACGGTCAATTTCCCGTATCCTTTCTGCTGTCTCAATTTGAGTAACCTTCCAGGCCTCGTTGTATGCTGCATATACAAAGGCTGCTATGAAACGTTTTTGACGCTGTTTGCGCGGTCCCATAATGAAATCACGCAAGTCAGCACCATCAGTAAGTAAAGTTAGGTGTTGCTTAATTTCTGCCAGTGTGGAAGTTTGTAGCCATTGAAGGCATAATTTGCCCACACTGTAGGTGGTTATTATTCCTGGGTGATGTCTTTGGTAATATCTAGGGTCTGGCCTGGTCATTTTGAACCCCTGTGTTTTGTTCAGGAATCTGTCTTGACAGTTATTAGTATCTGTGGGCCAGATCAACCACTTTTTCCAATCTGGATGTGTTCTGTTTTGGTTTAATACATAATTTACGTCTATCTCTTCATCTGTAGAGCTATTGCTGTTCATTGTTGGTTTTGGAATAGACGGTTTATTTAAGTCTTTGATTTTGGCTAAGCCAAGACAGGTAGTTTGTTGAACAGTGTCATTTAAAAATATAATTTGTTCTGGGATCATGCAGGCTCTAAACAAAGATTCTATACCCTGTACTTGCCATTCTTTTGTGCCCCAAACACTTTTCAATTCAACATATTTGTCCCAATAATCAAAACCAAAAGTATTCATTTGTTCAAAGAATGAGTCTGAATAGATCAATTTTGTGTTTGTTATCATGGTCTTCGTTCCTGTCTTATTTGACAATTTGAAATAAAATGTTTCAGCATTACTTATGTTAAAACCTGAAAAATATGAATATTTGTCGTAAACGGTTCGTGAGCTTCCTTTTGGAGGGGTTGCACAATGTTCCCATTGATTATAATTTAAAACATTTCTAGGTTGTGCAGATCTATGTAGAAAATGGTTACCATAGTGGTTATAACAGTACATACTATCATAATTTGTAGAACCCTGCAAATAATCATGTTTGGTAAATTTAGCAGACATCACTAAGTCAGACATCATATTGTTTATACTTTCGAAGTCCCAATCATCAGCAAATGAGCTTGGTTTTACAAAGTCACTCAATGAGATCTTAATTTGGTGTGGATATTTCAGGATTTCAACCGGACCATAGATTTCGTAGTCAGTGTTGTCCCATGCTACCCCACCCGGTATAGGATTGGCTGTGAAGTTGACTGAAGAAAGTTCTCTTTTCTCGACGTGTGAAGATGTGTGTGGTTTGAGGATCAAGTTGATTTTCTGACTTGCTGTGTCCATTTTAGCATATTTTCCCTCAATGAAGCGTCCCAAAGTAAGTATCATGATGAGCCAAAGTATGAGGATAAATGCACCAAAACCCACCCAAAATTCGATCCATGGAGAAATTAGATATGTTTCTTTCAGTTGTTTCAAAAGTACTTTAACTTTATCTTTAAAGGTTTTTGTTGATGGCTGTGTTTTTGATTCAGTGAAGCCTTCAGAGGAATCATCGAAGTTTATGAAGTAGCCGGATGCAGTTCTGTCAATTGTTCCAATAGCTTCAGGATTACTGTTTCTTGCATAGTCGTTTGTTACTTCATTATAGGTTGGTGTGTCTCTGCTAAATGTTTTTATTTGGGTTTTCAGAGGTCTAAGTTCCATTGCATTGTTGCATAGTCCTTGTTGTTCTTCTGTAGGCGTTTCGAATGTGATTAGCCTCTTTGTTAGTACCTCTGTACTGGTAGCAAACCTTGGTGTTCTGCTACTTATGGGGAGTCCACTCGGCCTACTATTTGTTATCGGCCACATGATTGTGGTTTTACCAGGTCGATGGATACAACTCGGTTCTCCTTTTTACCAGCAAGCGGCGGTAGTACAACTGATCTTGTCCCGTTGACAGACAAGACAGGAACTGCTTTTCTGTAAGAAGGCCCAAATTCCTTCTTTACCGCGATCTTTTCTCTGACTAGATCCCCGATTTTTGGAATCCAGACAGGTCTTGCTGGGACAGGTGGTGGTTCTTCAGTGGTTGTTGGCTGCTGTTTCAACTTTATGTTGCTCAGGTCTTTTCTTGTTTCGTTTAAGTCCTGTAAAATAGCCAAACGATCTTTGATATCAAAGCTTTTTTCCTTTACCACTGAAGTCTGACTGTCAAGGTCAGAGATTAACATCCTAGTTCCAAATAATAATTCGTACGGACTGAATCCCTTCAGAGAATTTCTTGGCAGGTTATTTAGACTACGTTGGACACTTATTAGATGTTTGACCCACCCAGCTCCCGAACCTAATACCTTTCCGTTATAGATTGCTTTATGCCTTGGTTTTTTCTTTACACCATCCCGTATCCCTCAGGAAGGAAGTGAGAAGATTCCCGCTGTGCTATGCTCATTTGGCCATGTTTCCCCTCAGGCTGGAGGGCCAGATTGAAAACAATGGTCAAACGTAGCATGCTCTTAGCGTATATGCCATTTAGACTCGCAAATCTTTGTATAACAGTCCAGACGTCAGTCGAGTGCTGGTGATCTACATTATAAGTGGAAACTAGCCTGTATATGTTAATCGGACGCTTTGCTTTTTACTGTTGATCTTTTCTGGAGTGAAACGACACGGTATTACACCGTTTCTCTCACCACTGCGATTTCTGTTACAGTTTTGGCAGTTCTTTACAAAAATGGTATGATGCAGGCTCATGCCTGGCCACCAGTACCTTGATTGTAATTCTTCCAGAGAATCTTTTAGTTTGAGGTGTCTGAGACCCTCGCCCATATGTGCGTCTGCTATTAACAAGTTTCTCCTGTCCATGTTTGGAATCACTCTATCCCCCACTCCAGGGATTCGAGCAAAAGGGACGGAGTTTGCATCGATTATGTATGTATAATTGAGTGGATAGTTGATCGGTAGCGCTGAGCAGTCACCTTTTGATGACGTTTTCACCGCCAGCACTGTTTCACCGTCAATATACTTCACTGTACGCTTTTTCCGAACTACGGAAGCCGATTTAGTTGCTACCGCTGTGGCTGTTGCAGCCAATGAATTCCCTGCAACGTGAACGCCATCACGCTGATGACTCAGTGAATGTGTCACGTGAGTCTTTGGTAGTTCTTTTTGTAAAAGAGCTATTTGTTCCCAGAGCAGTTTCTGCTTTATTGTTGCATCTGTGTCATCTTTGTAACCGTTTTGAATCCATGTCTGCAAATCGTTGTTATATGATTTGACGCAGTAATATGAATCGGACACTATAAGTGTCGGGAATTCGCGATCCGCATTATCTAGCGCCATTTTCAATGCTATTATTTCAGTCTGTTGTTCTGAATTAGTTTCTACTGAGTGTGTTTTTGTTAATAGAGGTCTTAGTTTACCTCCGCGCCACACTTCTTTTGTGATCTCACATGTTGGGTTGTATGCTTGTTCTCCCCAAACGGAAGGTTGAGCATGTCCGTCTGTATAGATTACACAAGCGTATTGTCGTAAGGGCAGAATGTCGATTGGCAGAGGGAATGTTCTTTCATATTCTAGATTTTTTAGTTCCTCTAGTTCTGGATCAAAGTAGTAGTATACTTTGTCCGTTGTGATTGAATTCACCCATTGTATCCATTCCGGATTCAATGTTGTTGTTGGTAAATTACATGGTGTTGTTAATGCCTCAAAGGCTGATTCTGCTGTTCTGACCGTGGTGTGTCTACCGTCTGCTTGATCTTTTTCTCTAGCTATTGCGGTTTGAACTGCATGAACAATTTTTTCTTTAATGCTGAATTTCTTTTCAGCTTCTGTGTACAAGTGTGATTTGAATGCAATTGGTACCTTTTCTCCCTCATTAGAGGTCAGGTATGTGAATCCGCATCTTCCTGGGATGACTCGAATCACAAGATTGCGTGTGTTATCACGTGTTTCTAATTTTGTTTTAATTAGCATGTCTGTTTGTAAGGATCTCAGAATTTCTGTGTGTATTTGAGTCCAATTGGTTCGTTTAAAATCCGGTTTTATTAGATCATAAAGGGGTTTGACCCTTTCTGCGTAATTTGCAATGTATGTTCTTCCGAAATTTAGGAAGCCTAGAATTGACTGTAGGTTTTTTAGTGTTCTAGGTGCTTGGAGTACGGCACATTTCTCTAGGAAATTGTCAGCCAGGCTTTTGCCTTCACTTGATAATTCATATCCTAAGAACAGGACTGTTAGATGGGCAATTCTAGATTTTTTAAAGTTGAATTTGTAACCCTCTGCTGCGAACCCAAGTATTATGGTGTTCACTCTCTTCAAGTGAGTCTCCAAGTCATCATCTGTTAAGTATATGTCGTCGACATACGATAATGCTTCGTCGTCAAATGTTTGTATTAATTCTGTTACTCTCGCTGAGAATACTCCTGGGCTGTTCTTGTACCCCTGGGCTAACCGACAGAATTGTTTTTGAGTGCCATTTATTGAGAATGCAGACAAATATCTGCTCTCTGGTGCTATGTTTTGACAAAAGAATCCATTAGAGATGTCTAATGTTGTTTTGTATTTTTTGCGCACTATGTTATTCATTAGTGCAGCACTATGCGAGTTTTGCACTGCAAAAGTTTTGCAACATGAGTTAAGGTGTCGGTAATCCAAAACTAGACGATATGAATTGTCTGGTTTGGAGACCGGAAACAAAGGGTTGTTCATTTGTGAGGTGCAAGTTTCAATCACCCCCTGGTATTCTAGCTGATCTAGGATTTCTTTTACCTGTTTTTTAGCTTCTTGCTTAATTGGGTACTGCCTCTGTGCAGTAGGTTGTGATTTTAACTGGATTTTGTGAGGAGGAGAGTCCTCATCCCATCCTACGTGATTTTTATATAAAGCAGGAGCTAGGGCTACTGCCCACTTTCTGGCAAGTGTGTATTTTTTATGAATTGGGATATGATTTGAGAAGGCAGGCATAATTATTTCTTCGCCATGAGGGCACTCCCTGACAAATTCTGGTGGCCAGTCCTTTTCAGCTAGAAGGATGTCATAGCCCTTGGAGAGATTATCCCAAAATAGTCCCCTTATTTTTCTAGTCTTATCCCCTTCTATACGTAATGTTATTTCATATATTTTGTGAGGTTTGCTAACTCTGGTGTCTGCAGTTTCCACTTGAAGATATTCATTCGTGTCCACTGTCTCCAGATGATTCATAAGGACTTTGCGAGCTATGCTCACTTCTGCTGCGCTGTCTAGCATTCTCTGAGCCCATTCTCCGTTTTTCAGTTGTGTCCTCAGTATTCTCGGCATTGTTAACTACCTTGATACTGGCTACCTTCTTTTTTGGAAATTGTAATTTCTTTTTTAGCTGAGCAGGTTCCTTGTCTTTGGACTTGGCGTGCTCTTCTCTTTGTTCTGATCGTCCTCTTCTTTCCGATTTCTGCGAGGAAGTCTGAAAAGATTGAGAGGGATGTGTATCAATGTCTTGATATCTATCAGGTTTCTTTATATTATCCCTATTTCTAAGGTTATATCTTTTCCCAGAGGGGTCACTCTGGGGTGACCTGTGTCTTTGGTTCGGAGATTTTTCTCTTCGCCTAGGAGACCTTCCTCTGGACTGGAATTTCTTTTCTTTAGGATTGGATTGTTTGTTTCCATCCCAGCTCTTTTTTTGTGATGTTGAGTTATTATAAAAAAATATTTTTTCAGGACTTTCAATCAGTTGTGGTTTTACTGGTATTCCACCTAAACTATCTCTACCGAGTTCCTCATAGGATTTTTCTATGATTCTGGCAATTTCAGCTGGTTGGTCTGCTATATCTGTCTCTTTTAACCTCTGGCGGATCGCCACGTTCGCTGCTTCTCCTTTTATGTTGGCTAATAATATAGCCGAGACCTGCTTGAAGTCTTTTAGTAATTTCATACCAAGAGTTAAAGCGGGTTCTGGACCATATTCATCTTGAATTTGTTTTAGCACATCTGGTATTACCGAAATGGATGGAACACCGTGCGTTTTTGTGTAGATGGAAGCAAAGACTGTACCCCAAGTGTCACAGTCCTCAATGTGTGGTGCGATTCCCATTGGAAGACAGATAGTCAGAATCCTGTGTTTTTCTAACGGGGTGGTGTCTGGAAACACAGCCTCAATTTGGGTGATTTTTTGTGCTAACCAGAATAGTATTTGTTCCCGTTTAGCTGGTACTGTACCTAGGCATGATTGAATGTTCTGTGGTGTAATTTTATTTGTGTTTCCCTGGTGAGGGGTCAGCTGTGGAATTTTAATTGCTGGCTGAATTGTTGAAGTCCGCATCACATATTGGACTAATTGTCTACGTATTTTTATTAATTGTTTTAGCTGTGTTAACAGCTCTGCTGCAGACATCCCATTGATGTCTGGATGTGGTGTGTATCCGGCTAGGACCGGCCACGTTGCTCCTGGTCTACCTAAAGGACCGAGCCTGGTGATGTGATTATTATGTTTTAGGGCGCCATTAAATAAGAGCAAATGCTCTTGAAATTTAAGTGGTACTTCCACCTCCTCGAAAGGAGTGTACTCTCCAGGAGGTTCCTCTACTTTGTAATAGTGGAAGTACTTTGTTACAGCATTTGCTGCTGGAAAATGTATCCATGAATAGTATACCTCTGTCTGCCGATATTCGTGTGCCTCAATTACGAATATGACTGTACCACCTCTAGGTGTCAGTCCATTTTCTATAAGTTTTAAAGTTATAGATTTCCTTTTAATGACCGGGATGAGTATTATATCCGGGTCTGCGTCTTGCAGTGCAGTATCAGCTGCTGCTATTTCAGTTGCTAATCTAACTGCCTCTCTTTCTCCTTCACTGTCTGACATTGTACCGACAGAAGGTTATTTTGTTTGTTTGCAGATCAGGTTTCTTATGGAAACAAAGATTAGATGCACAATATTTTGGAACGGTTTATCCTTCAACGTTGACTAAACCAAGTACCATACATAGGAGTTTCCTCCTGCGAGGTTTGGCGGATATTACCTTTCACCCACTCCAGACGTCTTTGGAGTATTATGGGAAAAAAGGGGTCTGAGTGAGAAAGCACGACTGAGTTACTCTAAATGTCTTACGTTAGTTTTATCGCCCTTCCAAACACGTTGGGCGCCATGTAGTGTAGTTCCTATTATCCCAATAGGCTCTGCGCATTGGAATAATACCTTCAATAGTATAGGCCTAGACCAGACGTTAACTAGGTCTACTACTGTCGATATTAGACTTAAAGTTTTGGGTTTGCCAGCTAGCTCAGAGTTCACTAGAAACTTTCTCGAATAGGCAAGGAGGAGTCGAACCTCCCTGGATAGACAAGAAGGGATTTAGTTTCTGACAACCATAGAACATGACAACTTTGCTCTCCCCTAATCAAGAGTGTATCTCGAGAGTCGTGTGAACAAAAGGCAATTTATTTTACTCAGTCAGTACGTGCATTCTTAGTCTCATCAGTTTGTAGAGAAAAGGAAGAGACGGGCGTGTTCAATAAAAGATGTTATTTATTGATCAGTCTCTTTTCTCATACAAGAGAAATGGATCGATATTATTGCAATACTTATGGTTAAGTAAAGTGCATACATTAAAAGCAGAAGTATAAAATAATACTGTAAAAACATTGATATGGTTTCTAAGCCATATGAAGGTTTAAAATGAATAAAATATATTACATACACATATACATTTGGTTAATCGTACTCAACTGGTGTTTCTAGCTACGCCTACCCCGTGTACCTGACCTAAGCCTAATAAGTGGGCGGGAATAGAAAGTTACAGTTTACGTTAAGTTTGTTTTGCCAAGTGACTGACTAAAGAATTCTCTGTGAGGGGTTATTCAGTTCTGTACCTGGAATCTAGGATGGATGAGGGATGGTATCTCTCGTCTCTGGTCTCGATATTCCAGGCTGCCTGTGAGGGCTACCCGGAAGCGCCGGAGCTGGATTTCTCGGCAGGAGAAATAGGCAGCTGCTCGTTCTCAGCGCGTCAGGAAGGCGGGGCTGCGCCAGCGGGGTCTGCTCTGCTCTGGGCTTCGGCAAGTCTGGCTGCTCCGTTCTCGTCACCACCGCGTGTGTTTGCATAGGGCAATATCGGTAATATTTATACCTTTAAGGTGCCGAGATTGACGTAAGGATGGACATAGATACGTCAATAAGGATGTCATACGACCAGGTCGTTAGCACATTCTTTTGCTGAAGTTCTCGGTGAAATCAAAACAATGGCCGCAGGGTTTTTCCCAGGTTGTCATAGGTTTGATTTGTTATGAGAACTCCGTATGCCTTATCAGGGGCTGGAGGAATATCGCTTGTCTAATTAGATGGCAAGCGTTATGACCTAATCAGATAACACGTTCCTGTGCCGTAGTGTGGCTTTATCAGATAACGGTTCCTGCATCATGGGGGTTTTCCGCCTCATGAGATGGCTGCTAGTTAACTTGTTAGTTTGCTAACCAGAATAGGGTCAGGAATAGGGGGATCGATACAGAATCTATAGGAATACATCACAGAAGCACCGGAGACAGAAAAAGGGTCATCGGAGCTTCAAGTTTCAATAACTCAAACTCGAAGCACCGGGGACAGACAACGGGTAATCGGAGGCCCAAGATTAGATAACTCAACCTTGAAGCACCCGGGACAGAAAAAGGGTAATCGGAGGCCCAAGATTAGATAACTCAACCTTGAAGCACCAGGGACAGAAAAAGGGGCATCAGAGCCTCAAGATTCAATAACTCAACCTTGAAGCACCGGGGACAGAAAAAGGGTCATCAGAGGATCAAGATTCAATAAATCAACCTTGAAGCACCGGGGACAGAAAAAGGGTCATCAGAGCCTCACGATTCAATAACTCAAACTTGAAGCACCGGGGACAGAAAAAGAAGGCATCAGAGCCTCATGATTCAATAACACAACCTTGAAGCACGGGGACAGAAAAAGGGTCATCAGAGCCTCACGATTCAATAACTCAAACTTGAAGCACCGGGGACAGAAAAAGAAGGCATCAGAGCCTCATGATTCAATAACACAACCTTGAAGCACTGGGGACAGAAAAACGGTCATCAGAGGCTCAAGTTTTAATAACCCAATCTTGAAGCACCGGGGACAGAAAAAGGGTCATCAGAGGATCAAGTTTCAATAACTCAACCTTGAAGCACCGGGGACAGAAAAAGAGTCATGAGAGCCTCAAGATTCAATAACTCAACCTTGAAGCACCAGGGACAGAAAAAGAGTCATGAGAGCCTCAAGATTCAATAACTCAACCTTGAAGCACCAGGGACAGAAAAAGAGTCATCGGAGCCTCAAGATTCAATAACTCAAACTTCAAGCATCGGGGACAGAAAAAGGGTCATTGGAGCCTCAAGTTTCAATAACTCAACCTTGAAGCACCAGGGACAGAAAAAGGGTAATTGGAGCCTCAAGATTTAATAACACAACCTTGAAGCGCCGGGGACAGAAAAAGGGTCATCAGAGGCTCAAGATTCAATAACTCAACCTTGAAGCATCATGGACAGAAAAAGGGTCATCAGAGGCTCAAGATTCAATAACTCAACCTTGAAGCATCAGGGACAGGAAAGGGTCACCAGAGCCTCAAGATTCAATACCTCAACCTTGAAGCACCAGGGTAAGAAAAAAGGTAATCAGAGCCTCAAGATTCAATAACTCAACCTCGAAGCACCAGGGACAGAAAAAGGGTAATCGGAGCCTCAGATTCAATAACTCAACCTTAAAGCACCAGGGACAGAAAAAGGTTCATTGGAGCCTCAAGATTCAATGACTCAAACTTGAAGCACCGAGGACAGAAAAAGGTTCATCGGAGCCTCAAGATTCAATAACTCAACTTCGGAGCACCGGGGACAGAAAAAGAGTCATCAGAGCCTCAAGATTCAATAAGTCAACGTTGAAGCACCGGGGACAGAAAAAGGGTCATTGGAGCCTCAAGATTCAATACCTCAACCTTGAAGCACCAGGGTAAGAAAAGAGGTAATCAGAGCCTCAAGATTCAATATCTCAACCTTGAAGCACCAGGGCAAAAAAAAGGGTAATCGGAGCCTCAAGATTCAATAACTCAACCTTGAAGCACCGGGGACAGAAAAAGGGTCATCAGAGGCTCAAGATTCAATAACTCAACCTTGAAGCATCAGGGACAGAAAAGGGTCTTCAGAGCCTCAAGATTCAACAACAAAATCTTGAAGAGACAGAAAAAGGTTCATCGGAGCCTCAAAATTCAATAACTCAACCTTGAAGCACCAGGGTAAGAAAAAGTGTCATCGGAGCCTCAAGATTCAATAACTCATCCTTGAAGCACCGAGGACGGAAAAAGGGTCATCAGAGCCTCAAGATTCAATACCTCAACCATAAAGCACCAGGGACAAAAAAGGGTCATTGGGGCCTCAAGATTCAATAACTCTACCTTGAAGCACCAGGGACAGAAAAAGAGTAATCGGAGGCTCAAGATTCAATAACTCAACCTTGAAGCACTGGGGACAGAAAAGGGTCATCAGAGCCTGAAGTTTCAATAACTCAACCTTGAAGCACCGGGGACAGAAAAAAGGTCATCAGAGCCTCAAGTTTCAATAACTCAACCTCGGAGTACCGGGGACAGAAAAAGGGTCATCGGAGCCTCAAGTTTCAATAACTCAACCTTGAAGCACCAGGGACAGAAAAAGGGTAATCGAAGTCTCAAGATTCAATAACTCAACCTCCAAGCACTGGGGACAGAAAAAGGGCCATCGCAGCCTCAACATTCAATAGCTCAACCTTGAAGCACCGGGGACAGAAAAAGGGTCATCAGAGCCTCAAGATTCAACAACGAAATCTTGAAAAGACAGAAAAAGGTTAATCGGAGCCTCAAGATTCAATAACTCAACCTTGAAGCACCAGGGTAAGAAAAAGGGTCATCAGAGCCTCAAGATTTAATAACTCATGATGGTCGCCTGATTCCTCGGCTCCGTCGACCCTCTTGCCTTTCTCCCGTATTCCGCCCTATCCTGCTGGTGATCCTGATTTTGAGTGGCGACATCGGAATCGGGAGGCGACCCCGGTTCTACCGGTGTGCTCCTTTGTTCGGTCCCCGCAGTGGAAGTGACGAGACGCCCTCACCTCCTCCTGGTGCTCCACGGCGGTGTCCGGGTCTTTGTTCTCCGAGTGCGGTCAGCCCTGAACTCCACAACAGCGGCCATTGCAGGCGAGACGGAGACGGTCGGCAAAACGTGTTTGCCGCATTGTGTTTTCCGCATCTTGGCTCGCCGCTTCACAGGTTTTGTGAACTGCCGCAGAGAGGGATACATTGTATAGTCTCCCCAGCCCCCGGACGGCTCTGCTCGCTACTTTGTCTCCCGAGCGCTGTGGTGGGCGCCATTTTGCTGACTACGTTCGGCACCTGATTGTGAGGATCCTGGGCTGCTACTTACGACACAGACGCCTGTCCACGCCACTTTGACACCGTGTGGGAATGGAGTGTGCTACCCCTGTGCCCCCGGACTGGTCGCGCTACGATGAGTGCTGGCGGGGTGTTCAACTACTTGCTGGGGGTGATGGCGGCCAGCTTCCGGGACTACTACGCGTTTGTGCGCCCCATGCTCAGGGGACTGCTGCATCCTCTCTCCCTGAGGCACCAATGTCGATTGGTGACGTTTTGGGCGCTCTAGGCACGCTGAGAATTGCCCTACGTATTGCTGCTCGGGATTTGGGGGACTGGCTGGACGCGGCTCTATCTGTGGTACCCATGCCTGTCTGTGACTGCCCTCGAGTGTGGGACGCTGCGCCACACCCTGTGTTTGATTACTGTGGTTTTTCTGCCCCGGTCGCCGTGGAAGCGTTTGGGGTGCGAGACCCTGCTCCTGCTGAGGTGCCGGTTGGAATATCCTTGGAGAGGTCTGAAGTTCGTGGAGCTGTGAAATGGCTGGGAAATCGTCACCGGGTGCCATATATAGCGACTCCTTTTGGGACTTCTGGCGTACCTCGTTGCCTTACCCTGGAGCGGTTACTACTGCTTGGGCTGGCCGACCTTGGAGGATCACTACTGTGCGCTTCTTCCTGTACCACTGCTAATCGCATGGCTATGTGTCGGATGGACTTTGGTGGGCGGCGTCTTACCTTGCTGTGGTCACCTTGTTCGCTCACTTTATCCAGGATGACTACTATGAAACTGGACTATGTCGCTACACCGGACCGCGGGGGGCAGGGTTGAGGGTGTCTCCTCTCATGTCAGGATTGTTGTTGCTCGCACTGCTGGGATGCTGATGGATAGCCGGGGATATTGCACATTCGTCTTGTATCGGTAACGGGGTCTAGGGACGGGCGGCCCGAGTAATACATGCTGGGAGTGGGTCTATTTCTCTCCTCCTCCACTCTTTATATCTTTATATTTTTCCCTACTATGGGGCAGTTCCGGGGCGACAGGCACGCTGTTAGTGGGCTTGGCCGTAGCCATTACAGGGGTGCGGGGTGGTGGGTGCGGGGGGGTTTGTTATTTTAGTTTGTTTTGTTCTATGGTCTCTATCGCTCTTTTCCGGCTTTGGGAGGGCTCTTTCCTCTTCGTAGGGTTGGCTGTTTCTGGGTCTTGCACCTTTTCTCTTCCTGTGTTTCACCTAATCTTTGTTTCCTGTTATTGGGGATGGGCTCTCTGGGATTACACTTGGAACTGTTGCTTTTTGTACTGTTGCTTATTGTCCACTCTTATTGTTGCGGTTGCTTAGCCTATATAGTTGCTGTATTTATAGCCTAATTTTGATTGTATATGGGGTACGCCCCTCTTGCTGCATCTCTTTTGTGTCCCTTTATGTAAGGTGTGTGTTCCTTCCTGTTGCAGCCCCCTCGCTTCATCTAATCTTAAAAATGAAAACCTCCTATCCTGTGTTGCGCACCCCGTAGTCACTTCTGGCGTACTTTGTAATATCCTGATTGTATGTTGGCCTGCTGTTCTCCTGTTTTTAATCACCTATCTTTGCGGCCGGCCGTGATGGTTGTGGGCTTGCGCATGTATCTCCTACTTTTATCTCAATAAAGGTTTTCAAAAAAAAAAAAAAAAAAAAAGATTTAATAACTCAACCTCGGAGCACCGGGGACAGAAAAAGGGTCATCGGAGCCTAAAGTTTCAATGACTCAACCTTGAAGCACCAGGGTAAGAAAAAGGGTCATCAGAGCCTCAAGATTCAATAACTCAACCTCCAAGCACTGGGGACAGAAAAAGGGCCATCGGAGCCTCAAGATTCAATAACTCAACCTTGAAGCATTAGGGACAGAAAAGGGTCATCAGAGCCTCAAGATTCAATAACTCAACCTCGAAGCACCAGGGACAGAAAAAAGGTCACCAGAGCCTCAAGATTCAATAACGAAATCTTGAAGAGATAGAAAAAGGTTCATCGGAGCCTCAAGATTCAATAACTCAACCTTGAAGCACCGAGGACGGAAAAAGGGTCACCAGAGCCTCAAGATTCAATACCTCAACCATGAAGCATCAGGGACAGAAAAAGGGTCATCTGGGCCTCAAGATTCAATAACTCAACCTTGAAGAACCGGGGACAGAAAAAGGTTAATTGGAGTCTCAAGATTCAATAACTCAACCTCCAAGCACTGGGGACAGAAAAAGGGCCATCGGAGCCTCAAGATTCAATAGCTCAACCTTGAAGCACCAGGGACAGAAAAAGGGTCATCAGAGGCTCAAGATTCAATAACTCAACCTTGAAGTATTAGGGACAGAAAAGGGTCATCAGAGCCTCAATATTCAACAACAAAATCTTGAAAAGACAGGAAAAGGATCATCGGAGCCTCAAGATTCAATAACTCAACCTCGGAGCACCGGGGACTGAAAAAGGGTCATCGGAGCCAAAAGTTTCAATGAACCAAGCTTGAAGCACCAGGGTAAGAAAAAGCGTCATCAGAGCCTCAAGATTCAATAACTCAACCTCCAAGCACTGGGGACAGAAAAAGGGCCATTGGAGCCTCAAGATTCAATAACTCAACCTTGAAGCATTAGGGACAGAAAAGGGTCATCAGAGCCTCAAGATTCAATAACTCAACCTTGAAGCATTAGGGACAGAAAAGGGTCATCGGAGCCTCAAGATTCAATAACTCAACCTTGAAGCACCGAGGACGGAAAAAGGGTCACCAGAGCCTCAAGATTCAATACCTCAACCATGAAGCATCAGGGACAGAAAAAGGGTCATCTGGGCCTCAAGATTCAATAACTTAACCTTGAAGAACCGGGGACAGTAAAAGGGTCATCAGAGGCTCAAGATTTAATAACTCAACCTCCAAGCACTGGGGACAGAAAAAGGGTCATCAGAGCCTCAAAATTCAATAACTCAACCTTGAAGCACCCACCAAAGCCACCCAAAGAGACTGTGCTCCCCCACTGGCGAAGAACTGTCCTCACTCCCCCATGTTTAAGAAAACAAGCTAGTGCCTTCATAGAGCAACACATGGCTTCCCGAAGATGTGATAGGCAAAGAACCTTCTATAGAGCAATCAAACACAAATAGAAAACAGCCTGACAGGCTCAGCTCCACGGAATTCCATGTAAAACTATTTTTAGGCTCAAAGTTTACTTCATCCACCTGAATGAAAATGCCGAAACCCGACACCAGAGAGGTCTTCAAGAAGCAAACATTTTCATTACGTGCATAGTGAGAACTCCCCATTCCAAGAGCTGGTGCACACATTCAGATGCTTGTTCTTCAAGGACATCCAGAAAATCTGCAGCAAAACTCTAGTTTTTCAAGCTGCTCCATGTGCATGACCCTCAAGCAGTGGTCTAGACTCCTTCTATTGATGTAATTGATACCAATCTCTGTTCTTGATGATTATAAAGCCATAGGGCAAGGAGGGTGCCGCCGCTTGGAAACACAACGTCATGAAAAATCTATCCAGACGTGTTGCCACCACCAGCTTTGCTTTAATCGCAGACAGACTCATAGCTAAAACGTCTGTACCATAGTGTATGAACATTCAACCATCAGTGAGGTCCTTATAGACACAAACCTCTCTTCCTGGAACCATCCAACTTCAGAACAATCGTCAATCTCCCTTTCTTCGGCCCCTCAACCCACAATGGTAAACAGTCAAAATATCGACTCCAAAATATCGAATGGACATAATATCGAGTTTTAAATATAGAATGGACAAAATATCGACAGGACAGAATATAGATATCAAAAATATCGATTTTAATGTAAGTAATGTAATATCGATTGTTAAAAATATAGACAGTTAAAATATCGAAGTATATAATATAGGTTATTAAAAATATCGAATTTTTAATAATATCTAAAAAACAATTAGTGTTTTTTATGTTATTATATGTGTGAAAAGTGTGTATTTATGTTATAATTTATTTTAATTAATGAAATTTGTTATTTTAATTTTTGCGTAATTTAATTCTGTAGCGGGTTGTGGTTTATAGGGGAATAGGGTGGGAAGTAATTTAATTATAATTAATTAAATATGTAAATTTATTTATTGGTATTTATTTTAAATTAATTGTTAATTAATTTATATTTGGTAAATAATTAAATTTTAATTGGTAATTAATTTTAATTAATTGATTAATTATGTTAAATTTACTAATTTGTTTTCTGTAGCGGGTTGTGGGTTTATAGGGGAATAGGGTGTAAAGTAATTTAAATATAATTAATTAAATATGTAAAATAAAATTATTGGTATTTATTTTTAATTACTTGTTAATTAATGTATATTTGGTAATTAATTAAATTTTAATTGGCAATTAATTTTAATTAATTGATTAATAGCTAATTATGTTAATTTTACTAATTTATTTTCTGTAGCGGGTTGTGGGTTTATAGGGGAATTGGGTGGGAAGTAATTTATTTATAATTAATTAAATAAATCAATGTATTTAATTGTATTTAATTAGAAATAATTGGTAATTAATTTTTAAATGTTAAATTATTAATTGTTAATTTGTAATGAATTTGTATTAATAGGTAAATAATTGTAATAATTAAAAATTGTAATTTTAATTGATTAATTATTAAAATATATTACATTGGTAATTACTTTTAATTAATTTTTTATAGATATTAATTTATATTTATTGAATTAATATATGAAGTATTTAATTTCCCTACTATTGCACTCTCTGGAGTGGGAATACTAATTTTTACCACTATGCTATCCAACGCTTTCCCTAATATTGCACTCTCTAGAGTGGGAATAGTAATTTATACCACTATGCTATCCAGCGCTTTCCCTACTGTTGCACTCATTGGAGTGGGAATATTAATTTGTACCCCTACGCTATCCAACGCTTTCCCTACTATTGCACTCACTGGAGTGGGAATAGTAAATTTTTACCCCAACGCTATCCAACGCTTTCCCTACTGTTGCACCCACTGGAGTGGGAATAGTAATTTTAACCCCTACGCTATCCAACGGTTTCCCTACTGTTGCACTCACTGGAATGGGAATAGTAATTTTAACCCCTACGCTATCCAACGCTTTCCCTACTGTTGCACTCTTTGGAGTTGGAATAGTAATTATTACCCCTACGCTATCCAACGCTTTCCCTACTGTTGCACCCACTGGAGTGGGAATAGTATTTTTTACCCCTACGCTATCCAACGCTTTCCCTACTGTTGCACTCACTGGAGTGGGAATAGTAATTTTAACCCCTACGCTATCCAACGCTTTCCCTACTGTTGCACTCTTTGGAGTTGGAATAGTAATTTTTACCCCTACGCTATCCAACGCTTTCCCTACTGTTGCACTCACTGGAGTGGAAATAGTCATTTTAACCCCTACGCTATCCAACGCTATTCCCTACTGTTGCACTCTTTGGAGTTGGAAGAGTAATTTTTACCCCTACGCTATCCAACGCTTTCCCTACTGTTGCACCCACTGGAGTGGGAATAGTATTTTTTACCCCTACGCTATCCAACGCTTTCCCTACTGTTGCACTCACTGGAGTGGGAATAGTAATTTTTACCCCTACGCTATCCAACGCTTCCCCTACTGTTGCACTCTTTGGAGTTGGAATAGTATTTTTTACCCCTACGCTATCCATCGCTTTCCCTACTGTTGCACTCTTTGGAGTGGGAATAGTAATTTTAACCCCTACGCTATCCAACGCTTTCCCTACTGTTGCACTCTTTGGAGTTGGAATAGTAATTTTTACCCCTACGCTATCCAACGCTTTCCCTACTGTTGCACTCACTGGAGTGGAAATAGTCATTTTAACCCCTACGCTATCCAACGCTTTCCCTACTGTTGCACTCTTTGGAGTTGGAATAGTAATTTTTACCCCTACGCTATCCAACGCTTTCCCTACTGTTGCACCCACTGGAGTGGGAATAGTATTTTTTACCCCTACGCTATCCAACGCTTTCCCTACTGTTGCACTCACTGGAGTGGGAATAGTAATTTTTACCCCTACGCTATCCAACGCTTCCCCTACTGTTGCACTCTTTGGAGTTGGAATAGTAATTTTTACCCCTACGCTGTCCAACGCTTTTCCTACTGTTGCACCCACTGGAGTGGGAATAGTAATTTTTACCCCTACGCTATCCAACGTTTTCCCTACTGTTGCACCCACTGGAGTGGAAATAGTCATTTTTACCCCTACGCTATCCAACGCTTTATCTACTGTTGCACCCACTGGAGTGGGAATAGTAATTTTTACCCCTACGCTATCCAACGCTTTCCCTACTGTTGCACCCACTGGAGTGGGAATAGTAATTTTAACCCCTACGCTATCCAACGCTTTCCCTACTGTTGCACCCACTGGAGTGGGAATAGTAATTTGTACCCCTACGCTATCCAACGCTTTCCCTACTGTTGCACTATTTGGAGTGGGAATAGTAATTTTTACCCCTACGCTATCCAACGCTTTCCCTACTGTTGCACTCTCTGGAGTGGGAATAGTATTTTTTACACTTCTGCTATCGTACGGTAATAATATTGGATATTATTTAATTATATTATGTTACTATATATATATGTTTTAACAAATATGATTGTAAATTTTTTTTTATAACTTTCATTAATTATTTAATTATTATAAGTTAATTTAAGTATTTTTAAGTATATTTTAGTAATTAATTTTTACTATTAATTTAATTTAACCCTGTTTTTAATAAAGTCGATATTTTAATAAACTATATTTTTGTAAACAATATTTTGTACTCGATATTTTTGTACTTACCTGTTTGTAGATACAAACTCGATATTCTGTCTGTCGATATTTTGTCCTCGATATTTTTGCAAGTCGATATTCTGTCCGTCGATATAATGTCAGTGATCCCCCACAATGCCAGCAAAAACAATCATTCGGACATGGGACACAATCAACCCTTGGAAGTCCTGCTCCTGGTCACTGAGGCTTCTGATGAACGCAGTCGGGCAGTCTTGGTCATAACGCTTCTCAGCAGCTTTTTTACAGCATCGACCATCAAACCTTTGTGGCGCGTCCGAGAGGCTAGGCAGGCGCATCGAGAAAGGCACTTGAAAGGTTCACCCTCCTTCTATGCTAGCCGTCACAGCAAGTGCATGTACCACCCTTCTGTTCCCGGAGGTCCAGCTCGCTTCTACGATCTAAACTGTCCCACTGAGGGCTGGCATCATGAATTTGCACTGCTGGCTTCCATGTGCTATCTGCTGGTGTGTAGCTTGAAAGGGAGTCTGGCCAACACAGTCATCACCAAAACAAAAGGAGGTACCCGCAAATCCAAAAGGGACAGGGTGTAATCAGAGATACCCTAATCCCGGAAGCTGTACGTTGGCGAAAGGCAGGGAAGCCGTACACTGACGATAAGACCATAAACTATCTATATATTTAAGGAAGCGGTCCAAACAGAGGAAATTGCAGAGTGTAATTATCGTCACTCGAAAAGGAGATAGATAAAGACTTGTTATTTCACGAGCAAGCTATGATGATCGAATATCAAGCAAAATATTAAGCGGTGGCCTACCAACGTACAGCCCATACACTACCTTTGATTATTATTGAACAGGTGGTATATTATTTCTCCACATTGGAATCATAAACAGCGCAATTGATAAAGCGGATCTGTTTGCCTCTTGAGAATCATGATGACTTGTCCTTATTTTTAGACTAGAGAAAACCGTCCTGAAGAAGGTGTAACATCACAAAAGCACCGAAACGCCGCATCGACTGTCTGTTTTTTTCTGTATATAAATGATAAATTGTGTTTTTAACCAAATAGTGTTGTTAACCAAAGTGGAGAGGTTTATCCCTCTTTTTTTATAATAAATGTTGATGCTTTTGAACAAATAATGTTTTGTTTTGTTGATATATAATGCAGTGCTCCCCTGATGTTTTTTTGTAAATGTCTCCTGAATGTTGATATTGTGTTTTCATTCGTGATATTGTTTGATACGTTTCTATATTTCTACATGAGTTGGTATAAGTGATACTGTATATTTGTAACAGGGATTTCTATTACTTTTTTTACAACACAGTCATCACTCCACACGCAATTCGTACATGGATAAAACAACATCTGTTGGCTGTAGGAGACACCTTCAATGTGGGCATCTTCCCGTCTACCCAACATCTGTTAACTTGGTTGATTCTTTGCCGAAGACCCCCTCAAAGACTGTCAGAAACAGCGGTGGAGTCCTGAACCAGCCAAATCAGACATTTTCGCAGGAACAGCAATTTCCAAATCTGTCCTGGTAAGACAGTCCCCGCGATGACGTTGATGGAACACAGATCTTCTCTCATAGATCATCTTCTTAGGGAGATATTCCTTCAGGAGTGACAGTTACAGGCCGAGTCCCACCATCCACTAAGTTACAGCCTGAGTCCCACCATCCACCAAGTTACAGGTCAAGTACCACCATCCACAAGTTACAGGCCGAGTCCCACCATCCACCGAGTTACAGGCCGAGTCCCACCATCCACTAAGTTACAGGTCGAGTCCCACCATCCACTAAGTTACAGGTCGAGTCCCACCATCCACCGAAATACAGCCCGAGTCCCACCATCCACGAGTTACAGCCCGAGTCCCACCATCCACGAGTTACAGGCTGAGTCCCACCATCCACCGAGTTACAGGCCGAGTCCCACCATCCACCAAGTTACAGGCCGAGTCCCACCATCCACTGAGCCACCTGCGGCTGTTATCTGCAAATACCGCAGTAAGGCACTGACACCATCACTCGTCTTCATCTCAGGGGGGCAGCCACCATGGGGAATTGCTGCAGGGTTTGTACATACGGGGATCTGGGAGCAGGGTGGAGAAAAGCTGCAACGTTGCTGGCAGTCGGAGATCCCCCGGGACCCTTATCAGGCTGAGCGGAAACAGCCGTTATACCGCAAGCATTACAATGCATGCCATTACCCCGCATGCCGTTGCAATACACAATGCGTGTAGCAGGGGGTAGAAAGTGTTGGATCTAACTCCAACACCTTCCCTACTGTTGCACACACTGGAGTTGGAATAGTAAATTAAACTTTTCCAACTTCCAGCGCACCCCGACAGCAAGTGGGGGTAAAGATTTGCTTTGCAACGGCATGCGTTGTAATGTCATACAACCTACGTATAATAAAAAGGCATTCATTCGCTCAGCCATACAACACTGTGGGAGCAGGGCTGCTGGGGCCTAGGGGAAACCCAGGCCCAGACAAAATGTAAATTACAGTGGCAACATTTATGATATTCTTGAAAAGCGTGAAATCAAAAATAAAAACCTGAAATTTCCCATTGTTTGATTTGTCTGATTTCACATATCTTATGGCAGGCTCTATCGGTCTGTCATTGGATGTAAACCCCTGGGAGGGAGGCTGCCTTACTTCCAAGCGTGAGGATAACACAAGCTTGATATTCAGGTATTGGAAGGATGCATTTGTCCCTCTGTGGGTTGTACTTTGAAGAGCAGAGATTCACCACAGGTATCTCTCCTGCTCTGGAGAGGCATTTCTCTACTAACCCCCTGGCTGCGACCTGAATTCCGTGCCGGTGCTGGACATTCCGATCGCGGGCATGGTCATGACGGCTCTCGGCCATCATCAGCACATGCCCACTGTAACTCATGACGGCCGGGAGCCGTCATAAGCACCGAAGGGGTTAAAAGGGAGATCTCACCAATGCTTCACAAACAACACTCTTCACGTTGTACATACGGGTTCAATCTATTTCCCTCCTACCCCTTTACCCTACCCCCTCTCCCTTCTAAGCTCCTTTTATCTCGTCTTTACGCTCTTGAAATGTTTTTTCTAGTAACTGATGCAACTGGTAACCGATGTAATTTTGTAACTTTGTGGAACCTTATGTAAAGTGCTCTGATACCTCCGGGTCTAGCCAGTGCTCTATAAAACTCTAATAAACATAAACATAAAATGTAAGCCCCCTCTGCAAACCATGCATCCTATAACTTAGAAACTCGGCAGTCCTGTGGTGTGATATACTCCCACTGACCCCCAGATACTCCATCTATTTATGCAAGATAAACTCACAGAGTATCTCCCGCTCCTTATCGGGGATGTCTTTGTGTATCCTCTATATTGAAAACCAGATCGTGGATATCTGGCTCACGACCAGGCGGGCAATTTAGCTCAGGAGGACTCTCAAACATGTTTTCAAAATGAAGTACCCACTCCTCCTCGCTAATGTGTGCATCTACTGCACTTCCACCCTCAGCTCATTAGTTAAAAAAGGTCTGTTGATAATACTCCAGAATCTTGAGCTGTTCCTCAGGGTGCTAGCCTCAATTAGCCCCCTCCACGCTTCCTCCTTTAGAGTGAATAAGCCTTAGTCATTGGTTGATGCCAGCCTCTCTGCTTTATATAAAGAAAATTGTAAAAAATAGATCTAACAAGCCTTAATCATTGGTTGACGCCAGCCTCTCTGCTTTATATAAATGAAATAGTAAACATAATACTAACAAAGCATTGGTTGATATCAGCCTTTTTTATTGCGTTGGAAAAAGCATGAGACGAGGCACTTCAACAGGTTAAGGAGAGTTTACATTTTTAACAAGCATTAGCAAAGCTAATAGATCTACTCTTTGGAAACTACTGAATCTGGGGATGCTTTTTGGCGGGGAACATCGTTTACAACGAAACTTTTAACCCGCACTACCATTACAACGCAGGAATTACAATGAAAGTCGTTACAACGACTTTCCCTGGAGGGCGCTATTGGATGGGAAATAGTTTATTTTTCTATCCAACACCTTCCCTACTATCCACGGGGACTGGAGTTGGAATAGAAAATTAAACTATTTCACTATCCAGCGCCCCCCTACGCAAGTCGTTGTAACGACTTGCTTCGTAATCCCCGCGTTGTAAAGGCATGCGTGGTAAAAGCATGCGTTGAAACGACATACATCCCTTTTTGGCGATGCTGTGCAGTACCAGTAAAAATTTTAATACTTTTTGACGATGTTTGGGGGGGTTAAAAAAGATAAATTTTGCCATGAATAAATAAGTGAGCTTACTGATTAGCATGGGCACCTTTCTCTCTACTGAAGGGCCAGGATTGGTCAGTGGCCCATGAGCAGCGACTGGAAAGCTAACCACAGAAGGCCCTACAGTTGGCATGGTTTGCACACGTCGTGTCCATCCGTGGTGCCCCCCACTTCTCCTTAGACCGGCAGCGTGGACAGTGTGATGGCCGTACGGGGAGGGCTCGTAGTACGGTAGTGGGTGACGGGGTAGTATTCTACCCAGCACAGTGCGTGATTGGGGCTTGTCTTTTGGCCTGTGTCATTGGAGGGGCAGGTATCCTTCTAGCAAGTACCCCTTCTTTTGATGTGTACCTCTGCAGAGTCCTGGTCTCTACACCAGCCAGGGTTGGGTGAAGGAGCTGTGCTTTTTCAGAAACAATGCAGCCAAAACACCCTGGAAGCAGATGCAACTTTCCAGGATAAACCCAGGCAGAAATGCAAAAAATACATATATATTACTTAGTCATTTGTGCCCACCCCAGGCAAGCAGCAAGAAATATTCGTGGAATCTAATAAATGTTCAAAGAAATGAAGGTTGCAGAAAGTACTGAAAGCAAAGTACTGGAGCAGAGACAAATCAGGCTGCAGCAGAGCAGGAACGCGTGCTGGCAGCGCCTCAAATGGCTTCTCGCACAAAGGGGTGAGTGAGCGAGTGTGGGGGAGCTTGGCAGGCCCGAGCTAGGGCTTCGTGCACAAGGCAGAGGAACAAAAGGATTCCACTGGCACATCAAGCCAACTGGTCATGTCTGAAGAGGTACTCGACAGACTGGGCAAATCAGAGAGCGAGAGAGACACACACGCAGACATGGCACTCCTCGTCCACGTGCATGACCCTCAAGCAGTGGTCTAGACTCCTTCTATTGATGTAATTGCTACCAATCTCGGTTCTTGATGATCATAAAGCCATAGCGAAAGGAGGGTGCCGCCGCTTGGCCACACAACGTCATGAAAAATCTACCCAGACGTGTTGCCACCACCAGCTTTGCTTTCATCGCAGACAGATTCATAGCTAAGACGTCTGTACCGTATTGTATTAAACATTCAACCATCAGTGAGGTCCTTATAGACACAAACCTCTCTTCCTGGATCCATCCAACTTCAGAACAATCGTCAATCTCCCTTTCCTCGGCCCCACAACCCACAACTGCAGCAAATACAATCATTCGGACATGGGACACAATCAGCCCCTGGATGTCCTGCTCCTGGTCACTGAGGCTTCTGATGAACGCAGCCGGTCAGTCTTGGTCATCGCTTCACTCAGCAGCTTTTTTACAGCATCGACCATCAAATCTTCGTGGCGCGTCCGAGAGGCTAGGTAGGCGCATCGAGAAAGGCACTTGATAGGTTCACCTTCCTCCTATGCTAGCAGTCACAGCAAGCGCATGGACCACCCTTCTGTTCCCGGAGGTCCAACTCGCTTCTACGGTCGGCACTGTCCCACTGAGGGCTGGCATCATGAATTTGCACTGCTGGCTTCCAGGTGCTACCTGCTGGAGTGTAGCTTGAAAGGGAGTCCGGCCAACACAGTCATCACCAAAACAAAAGGAGGTACCCGCAAATCCAATAGCGACAGGGTGTAATCAGAGATACCATAATCCCGGAAGCTGTACGTTGGCGAAAGGCAGGGAGGCCGTACACTCTCGATAAGACCGTAAACTATCTATATATTTAAGGAAGCGGTCCAAACAGAGGAAATTGCAGAGTGTAAATATCATCACTCGAAAAGGAGATAGATGAAGAAGTCTTATTTCACGAGCAAGCTATGATGATCGAATATCAAGCAAAATAATAAGCGGTGGCCTACCAACGTACAGCCCATACACTACCTTTGATTATTATTGAACAGGTGGTAAATTATTTCTCCACATTGAAATCATAAACAGCGCAATTGATAAAGCAGATCTGTTTGCCTCTTGAGAATCATGATGACTTGTCCTTATTTTTAGACTAGAGAAAACCGTCCTGAAGAAGGTGTAACATCACAAAAGCACCGAAACGCCGCATCGACTGTCTGTTTTTTTCTGTATATAAATGATAAATTGTGTTTTTAACCAAATTGTGTTGTTAACCAAACTGTAGAGGTTTATCCCTCTTTTTTATAATACATTTCGATGGTTTTTTTTGTTGTTTTTTTTTCCAAGACCTTTATTATGTTTTCACAGATAAACACAGCATAAGGCCTACAACCTCAGGGGCCGGCCGCGACATTCGCAATCAGTCCGTATTACCTACAGTTTAGTACACAGCCTCCTAGCCGACAACCAGAGGTCCGGCGGCGAGATACTAACCAGTAAACACAATAATAATCAATGCAACCTAAGAATAAGTCACGTCTAGGGTTTTAATTTTAAACTAGCGTGCAGTCTAGATTCCAGCTAGCAAACGTTTACATTGGGTGGCACCGTGACCATGAATTCGCCTTCGGTATTTCTGCATATATCCCCCAGTATCAACACAAAAATCAATGACATTTCAATTGCATCACCTATAACCAAGCAAGAGGCTTACTTTAGGATAATCAGGATTTACACCAGACGATACCAGAGAGCACTAAGTCCCAAGTTCCTACAGCCTGCGCAGCGCTCTAAAGAAATCAGATCTCCCACTATAATAAGTCAGGATAAGAAAATGCATCCCACAGAATACTCAAACCTCGTTGGACAATTGACGATATCTCAATCCCAATGCACAAATGTACCCAGATGACAACCTCTACTCGACAGGATAATAAAAGCATTGCCACCCGGAGACCCAGACATAGTCAGGAGAAGTAATAATATCCTAAATAAAGCAAAATAAAAGGAACAAACAACATATATAAACAAACACCCATCCCCCCACCCTGCACCTCTGCCTGTAACCTAAGCTACCCCCAAACTGCAGTGTGCCTGTCGCCCTAACTAATCTAAGAACCCCCCCCCCTCCCAAAGGAGTTAAATGGAGGAGGACACCAGGTCAGGCCCCCGGCCCGCCCCACCCCCTGCCACATAAGTTCCCCGTGTCCACACAAATTGCCGAGTTTTAATGACAAAACCGTCCGATCAGTGGAATCATTGTTCGCCAACTTGCCTTCCGTACCCCGTTAACATATGTGAAAATCCCGCACAGGCACCAGATGGAACAGTCATGCAATTCTCAACCCAGACCC
This sequence comes from Lissotriton helveticus, assembly GCF_964261635.1. NCBI lineage: Eukaryota > Metazoa > Chordata > Amphibia > Caudata > Salamandridae > Lissotriton > Lissotriton helveticus. Next base: position 9,374,577 of record NC_136073.1, on the reverse strand, counting down.
GCCCGATCTAGTGCATGGATGCGACCCGCTCCATTTGTTGCAGCTGTAAGCAAGTCAAAGTACCGAACTGGCTCGAGGAAGTCATTCTGGAGTCCGACAGCATACAACAAAGCACTGTGAAGCCCCTCATTGCCGACACATCCAAGAGCCCTCAGGAAACCCAGTTGTTGTCGCACGGTCGATAGCACAGGGTCCGGGAGAAATAAGAGAGACGTGTCCTGGCGCCACCGCAGCTCCTCGTCAGAGGTCTGAGGGGGGACAACAGTGATTAATATTCCCGGAAACAATGCCTCCAGCCGACCCTCCGGTCCCGCCATGAACACCGGGCGCCGCTCGGTAATGCTGTGTGCCTGGCTATCTTGGGCAAACAAGCCGCTTCTTACATATTCCCGCACCGTGAACTCCAGGGGATAATCGGCAGCCATCTGCCAGTCCGCATCATGTATCACAGCTGCCGAGGACCCATCCACAGTGGTGAGGTCTGCCTTGCATGGACCTATCCCCGACACAACCACATCAAAGCCGCAGTCCAGGGCTTTCATCTTCCGGCACAAGAAGGAGTGTAGTTCCACAATAGCCACCATGATATCGCCCAACTGTATTTCCATGTTCTCTCCCCCAGTAGTGGCCCCCTTCGCGTTCACCGTAGCTCCATCAGAAGAGACAAATCTATCCGGAGCCTCAAATCGGACCATGGTGTTGTCTTCGGTGGATCGAGTCATGATCGTAGCCGGGCCCCCTTCAAACGCCATCGCAGGCATTACCACTCGAATTGCGGTACACACTCCGTTAGGCAGAAAAACGCCCCGTTGCTGCTATCGGCCAGCCGGTGAATAATCCCACAAACGTTGGGACACAGCTGGCCGGTGTCGGGTGTTCTCCTCTCATTCAAGATATGCGCCATCAGCGTGTGGGGTATCCACTCTGCGGGGCAGCCGACGGGGGGGGGGCCACTTCAGTCACAAGCCGAGCAGCATATTCTGATTCCGCTATCGCCGCTGATAGAATGCATGGTCTCCCATCCAATTCGGGAGGATCCCTGACTTCGTCCACCGGACCGGCACTTTCTCGTTCCTCACTGCCGTTGTTATTCAACTCGGGGCCGGCCACTCCAGTACCATAGATCCCGGTTTCAAATCAGGGGTCGGCAACAATCTTCGTGATGCCTTAACTCCGTCCACCCAGCAGGTAGGACACTCGGGGGTACACCGACCGGCAGCATTTCCTCTCAGCCGTGCTGGGACATGGCAAGGGCGCAGGATAAATGTCAGGATATAGTGGCAGGAGAAGGAGGTCAGCGGAGCCGGGAGCCTAAGCGGCCATCTTGGTCGCCAGCCTGGCTCCTCCTCCCGATGTTTTTGAACAAATAATGTTTTGTTTGGTTGATATACAATGCAGTGCTCCCCTGATGTTTTTTTGTAAATGTCTCCTGAATGTTGATATTGTGTTTTCATTTGTGCTATTGTTTGATACGTTTCTATATTTCTACATGCGTTGGTATAAATTATACTGTATATTTGTAACGGGGATTTCTATTGCTTTTTTTACAACACAGTCATCACTCACACGCAATTCGTACATGGATAAAACAACATCTGTTGGCTGTAGGAGACACCCTCATTGTGGGCATCTTCCCGTCTACCCAACACCTGTTAACTTGGTTGATTCTTTGCCGAAGACCCCCTCAAAGACTGTCAGAAACAGCGGTGGAGTCCTGAACCAACGAAATCAGACATTTTCGCATGGACAGCAATTTGCAAATCTGTCCTGGTAAGACAGTCCCCGCGATGACATTGATGAAACACAGATCTTCTCTCATAGAACATCTTAGGAGCCCAGCGCCGAGATATTCCTTCAGGAGTGATTTGTGTGCTATATTAAATGTCTATATCATATCATACATGTCACCTGGCTGCATCTGGACTCCAGCAGTAGCTAAATCTGCACTTCTCACTCCAGTGATCACGACGGTATGTAGAATCAAAAATGGGGGAACCAGGGTCATTCCCTATTTTAGACCTTTGTCCCAGATCCAACTGCTTTGCGGACATTCCTTCACTGGCTCCAAGCGAAACCCGGCATTCAATTACAGACCGTCTGCACCAACAGCAACTGGTAACAGGGTTTATATGTGTGCATGTTTCCAAAGATATCACACAAGTAGCCATCAAGATGGCTCAATTCGCACTCGCGGCTCAGGTACGCAAGGACACTTCGAAGTCCAAAGCCTTAGAGAGTTCTACAGGCATGCATCGAAAGCGCTGAAGAACACCCTTTCTCAGGAAGAAACTAGGGGGCATATTAACAACGGCCAGCAATAATTATCGTTGGCCGTGCTTAGCGATAATTATATTATCGCAGGCTATCTCTGGAATGTATCGCCCTGGTAGCGCGTTATTAACAACGCTTTACTCCAGGGCGATATAAATTCCAGAGATAGCGAGGTTATCGCCCTTTTGCAGGGAACATCGCTGGTTTTCCAATGCGTGTAGCAGGGGGTAGAAAGTGTTGGATTTAACTCCAACACCTCCCCTACTGTTGCACACACTGGAGTTGGAATAGTAAATTAAACTTTTTCAACTTCCAGTGCACCCCGACAGCAAGTGGGGGTAAAGATTTGCGTTGCAACGGCATGCATTGTAACGTCATACAACCTACGTATACTAAAAAGGCATGCATTCGCTCAGCCATACAACACTGTGGGAGCAGGGCTGCTGGGGCCTGGGGGAAGCCCAGGCCCAGACAAAATGTAAATTACAGTGGCAACATTTATGATATTCTTGAAAAGCGTGAAACCAAAAATAAAAACCTGAAATTTCCGATTGTATGATTTGTCTGATTTCACATATCTTATGGCAGGCTCTATCGGTCTGTCATTGGATGTAAACCCCTGGGAGGGAGGCTGCCTTACTTTCAGAAGCCAGCTTTTACCCCAAGCGTGAGGATAACAGAAGATTGATATTCAAGTATTGGAAGGATGCTTCCAATACTTGTCTTTGTATACCGTGGCACTAATTTCTTGTGACTATGAAAGGGGTGTTCTCAATACCATCACTTGCTGCATTATGTTTGTGTTTTTTTATTGTGATGGCTTTGGGAGAAGTGAACTCTTTGACTTTTGCACTATGTTGAAGGATTTTAAAGTTTTTGTTTATATATATTACAAATGATGTATTGTTTTTAACAGCCCTGATGAAGCCCGTGGGGGTGAAACGCGTTGGCTGTGTGGATAATTAATAAAAGAAGATTTTTCCAAGAAGACAAGTTTTCACATTAATTTGTGTTTCTTGCTGTGTATATTGTCCCTCTCTGGGTTGTACTTTGAAGAGCAGAGATTCACCACAGGTATCTCTCCTGCTCTGGAGAGGCATTTCTCTATTAAAAGAGAGATCTCACCAATGCTTCACAAACAACACTCTTCATGTTGTACATACGGGTTCAATCTATTTCCCTACCCCCTCTCCCTTCTAAGCTCCTTTTATCTCGTCTTTACGCTCTTGAAATGTTTTTCTAGTAACTGATGTAACTTTGTAACTTTGTGGAACCTTATGTAAAGTGCTCTGATACCTCCGGGTCTAGCCAGTGCTCTATAAAACTCAAATAAACATAAACATAAAATGTAAGCCCCCTCTGCAAACCATGCATCCTATAACTTAGAAACTCGGCAGTCCTGTGGTGTGATATACTCCCACTGACCCCCAGATACTCCATCTATTTATGCAAGATAAACTCACAGAGTATCTCCCGCTCCTTATCGGGGATGTCTTTGTGTATCCTCTATATTGAAAACCAGATCGTGGATATCTGGCTCACGACCAGGCGGGCAATTTAGCTCAGGAGGACTCTCAAACATGTTTTCAAAATGAAGTACCCACTCCTCCTCGCTAATGTGTGCATCTAGTGCCCTTCCACCCTCAGCTCATTAGTTAAAAAAGGTCTGTTGATAATACTCCAGAATCTTGAGCTGTTCCTCAGGGTGCTAGCCTCAATTAGCCCCCTCCACGCTTCCTCCTTTAGAGTGAATAAGCCTTAGTCATTGGTTGATGCCAGCCTCTCTGCTTTATATAAAGTAAATAGTAAACATAATACTAACAAAGCATTGGTCATTGGTTGATACCAGCCTTTTCTATTGCGTTGGAAAAAGCCTGAGATGAGGCACTTCAACAGATTAAGGAGAGTTTACATTTTTAACAAGCATTAGCAAAGCTAATAGATCTAGTCTTTGGAAACTACTGAATCTGGGGATGCTTTTTGGCGATGCTGTGCAGTACCAGTAAAAAATCAAGGGGCATATTACCAAGGGTGGTGATAATTCTATTGCTCTATTAGCAAGCTGTCGCTAACTGATGTTAGCGACAGCTTGAAGGCGATAGCGAGCGGTCTGGGGCCCGCTTTGCATGTCAGCGATATTTATCGCTAATGACATGCAAAGTGGGCGTACCCAACCTGTTAGCGACTAAAAGCAGTCGCTAACCTCGCTATCGCCTATTAGCAAGGCAGGCGTAGCGATGGAAATATTCCCGCTATCGCCAAAAACAAACGCCTGCTCAGACCAGTTCTTAGCCATGTAATCCAATGGGAGGTGGATAACATGGCTAAGAGCATTTCGTCGCTAATGCATGAATATCGCTGTATTCTCAGCGATATTCACGCATTTCGCCTGATTTTTATCGCTTTTGCGATAAACCTTGCTAATAGCAAGTTATCTCAGCGATAAAAACTGGTGATGCGCGGCGATAAAAATATTGCCGTTAACCCTACTTAGCGATAAATATCGCTATTTGTTGGTAATATGCCCCCAAATGCTTTTTGACGATGTTTGGGGGTGTTAAAAAAGATACGTTTTGCCATGAATAAATAAGTGAGCTTACTGATTAGCATGGGCACCTTTCTCTCTACTGAAGGGCCTGGATGGGTCGGTGGCCTATGAGCAGCGACTGGAAAGCTAACCACAGAAGGCCCTACAGTTGGCATGGTTTGCACACATCGTGTCCATCCATGGTCCCCCCACTTCTCCTTAGACCGGCAGCGTGGACAGTGTGATGGCCGTACGGGGAGGGCTCGTAGTACGGTAGTGGGTGACGGGGTAGTATTCTACCCAGCACAGTGCGTGATTGGGGCTTGTCTTTTGGTCCATGTCATTCGGGGGGGCGGGTATCCTTCTAGCAAGTACCCCTTCTTTCGGTGTGTACCTCTGCAGAGTCCTGGCCTGCACACCAGCCAGGGTTGGGTGAAGGAGCTGTGCTTTTTCAGAAACAATGCAGCCAAAACACCCTGGAAGCAGATGCAACTTTCCAGGATAAACCCAGGCAGAAATGCAAAAAATACATATATACCACTTAGTCATTTGTGCCCACCCCAGGCAAGCAGCAAGAAATATTCCTGGAATCTAATAAGTGTTGAAAGAAATGAAGGTTGCAGAAAGTACTGAACACAAAGTACTGGAGCAGAGACAAAGCAGGATGGAGCAGAGCAGGAGCGCGTGCTGGCAGCGCCTCAAATGGCTTCTCGCACAAAGGGGTGAGCGAGTGTGGGGGAGCTTGGCAGGCCCGAGCTAGGGCTTCGTGCACAAGGCAGAGGAACAAAGGATTCCACTGGCACATCAAGCCAACTGGTCATGTCTGAAGAGGTGCTCGACAGACTGGGCAAATCAGAGAGCGAGAGAGACACACACGCAGACATGGCGCTTGGGTGGCACCACCAATGTGTGTCACGGCTGCACAGAGAGAAATGGCCTTTCCAGCGCGGCTTTAAATAAGTGTGCCGTTTCCCTGACAGCTGGACAACGTATGCCTTAACCATGCATATGGCTGAACCACACATATACCTTAACCACGCATGTGGCTGAACCACGCATATGAACCACGGATATGCCTTAACCAGCATATGGTTGGACCACGCATATTCCTTAGCCACACATATGACTGAACCATGCATACGCCTTAACCACGCATATGCCTTAACCACGCATACGCCTTAACCACGCATAGCCTTAACCACGCATATGCCTTAACCACGCATATGCCTTAACCACGCATGGTCTTAACCACGCATATGCCTTAACCACGCATAGGCCTTAACCATGCATACGCCTTAACCATACATATGCCTAGTTAAGGCAGTCAGTATTCTAGCTGTAGGAGTGGATGGGAGAGGAACCAGAAGGCATGCACCTGGAAGGGCAGACCAGGACGTGGCTGGGTAAGTTGGACTGGGGAGATGTGAGGGTAGCTTTTAGGGGGTGGAGGCTGGTTTTAGGGCTCAGGAAGGGGTACTGGGGTTGTAGTTGTTTTTTTGGGTTAGAGGTTGGGTTTTAAGGCTCAGGATATGGGCCGGGGTCGTTTATAGGGCTGGGGCGGGTAGAATAGAGTGCAGGAGTGCTGAATTTTAGGGTACAGGGCACAAAAGAGAACCTTAAAATTACTAAATATAGGTATTCTAGCATGTAGTAATTTCACTGTATCAGTGATGGGTGTCAGAAATGTCAGAAAAGTCGGAAAGGGCACAGGCTTCAGAGCCGGCAACAGGACCAGGGGGAGGTCAAGAACTGGGGACATTGCCATAAATACTTAAGAGGATCCTAATCCTGGCTGATGAAGCGTGATACCCCGAAACCGGTCCTGGGATGGTTGTTGCCGGTCCCGGAAGGACCCGGCCTGACAGTTTGGGTTGGACTGTTCCCATTGGGCGCAGGGTCAAGACTGATTTGCATATGCCTGGGTCCAAACTGGAATGGCATGGGGAGCAAAAACACAATGGATTTAGGCCCAGATCTCCGCACTGAGGGTGTGTTTGATATTGTTCATCATTTCTTCTGTTTGAGGGTAAGCCGGAAAGGGCACAGGCTTTAGGGGCGAGCACAGAACTAGGGCCTTTGCACTGGAGTCTCAAGAGGATCTCCACTAGCGTGATATCCACTACTTCCGGTTTTTCGGAAGATTCCATTGGAGAGAGAGAATGTCCAATGGACCCACCCCTTTCACAGGAGCCATGTCTGGGGAGGAATCATTGTATTGTCTCTTCTCTTTCGATTATTTTAAGGGAGAAGAATAGAGCTACTTTGATGCTAACTTAGAGCGCGACGGGCACCAAGCCTGGTGCTCATCATGCAAGCGTAATAACAAGCTAAGCCTTCTGTTCCCTCACTGCATTGGTGTGCTGACCACCGCACTTGACCCACAGCTAGGAGTCATGCTACAACCCTATGCCCCTGAGGCAGACCGCAGGGGGGGTCTGAACTGGACATCTGTCTGTTGGGGGGTGTCAGGGTTTAACGCCTTGTTTTTTTTTCAGGGAGTGACATCACTAATCACTTCAGAAAGATAGTGCCATTATATCATTATATACATCCCTACCCACAGTCTGAGCATGCATGATAAATTAATTCACAACACACCTTTTGTTATGGGAAAATATTGCTGCAGGTTTATTCCATTCAACAGTATGCGATACGGTGGGTTATCTTACCGGCGATCCAAGGGCAGGCAGCTGTAACCAACCTATGCTGCCCTGCCCGCCTGATGAGCCAAGCACTGTGGAGAACCCAATCACTGCTATACCTTATGGGTGATCCATTGGTCCCTTATTACTCATGCCCCTTTCAGGGCAGAGCGTAGCAAGGCAAGCCCTCGGTTTTTCAGGCCCAAAACCGCCCGAAGGACCAACCGGGTGCCGACACGGTTTTCCGGGAACCTGCTCTGAGGCTCCTGGGATTTGGCTCTGGCACCCCTATTGTTCTCCTGCAGAGGTACCCTTCTGTACCCATCTACTTCCAAATCGCCCTGTAACTCCGCCTGCAACACAAAAGAGAAACATTACTATGTTCCATGTGTCATGCCTGCCACCCCCATGCCGGGTATGCAGTAGGGTGGGAGACGGCGTGGCTGGTGCAAAGAGGACGCCAAGATGGCCAGGGGAGGGGTAAGTACCTTCCCCTGACCTCGGAGCGCCGGAAGTGACGTGCCTCACGTGCCAAGGCGAGAGGACCCCTCCCTGTGTCTAATCACTATCAGGGGTGTGTTATGTGCCCAAATGGCACTAAAGCGCCACCCTTTTAGGGTGGCCCCCTGCTGGCGCCGCGGGCAGCCGCAAAGACCATTTTCGAAAGAAATGGAGCGCTGCACAAGATCTGCATCAAAGGGCATATAAAAAAGGGAAGAAACATCATGATGCAGGGGTGGCACCCTATACTACCAGTGACGTCACATCCGCAATGTAACCAATGCCAAGACGGAGCCGCACCCCCTACCGGCGCAGGAGAGACACTGACACCCTTCCATGTCCCGGGAAGTGTCTGCGTTTATTCCACAGGTGACGAGTCTGCAGGTAGAAGGGACTATCGGAAGAGGCCGCGTGGGGTTCAGCAAGCCCAGCACTGCGGCAGCGCCAGGGGGGGGCTCCTGATGAAAAATGTGAACACGTGCATGGACCCAGAGGAATGGCGCCTAGAAGGTCACCTCTGGGCTCTGGCGACACCAGCATCCACTAGAAGAAAGGTAAGGACTGTCACCACCATACTGCGGCGACACGCCACTCTTTTCTATTCAAGAACCGTTTCTTCGCTAGCCTACTACCTATAGATTACTTACTCGACTGTGGTAAAGGTAAGTCTGTAGTTCCATGGTAAAAGCACCGTGCAGGGCTGTTTTTTGCGGTTATAGAAGTTTTTTTTACGTTGCTCGTTTGAAAGCCTTACTGCAGAAGTGAGGTTTTGACAATAGTTTTGACTGCCACGCGCAGCAACTATGGGAAGTTGGTTGAATTAAACTGCTGTGCTTATTTTTTTAATGCTCTTGTTTACTCAGCCTCCATCTGCAATATTGTCCGTCTATGCTTCAATCAGGCGCGTTTTGTCATCAGTGGTCCACGTTTTCGGTGGCATGTGGCACAACGAGTAAAAAATAACAAGCAAAATGTCAAGGACTCTGTGCCGACAGAACGCAGACTCTTACTTCAAACATGGATGACGAGCGAAGGCCAGCACCTCCGTGATGAGCTGAAAGGTGCAAGGCCTCGAGCTGCAGACTGTCGGGAGTCACAAGTCACTGGTGGGGGGGGGACTCTGCTCTGAAGTGACCAAGATAACTCTCTGCACCCCACCTGACTTGTCCATCAGAGCCTGCCTCTAGCCCTCGTCTCTGCACAACCCTGGCGTAGGCTCTCCCTGCTTCGGTCACTCCAGGGTGAGAGGCAAGATGCCACTTCATGCTCGAGATGAGTTAGAGTGTGGCAATGCCTTCGGTATCACCCCTACGGAGTGTGGCAATGCCTTCGGTATCACCCCTACGGAGTGTGGCAATGCCTTCGGTATTACCCCTACGGAGTGTGGCAATGCCATCGGTATCACCCCTACGGAGTGTGGCAATGCCATCGGTATCACCCCTACAGAGTGTGGCGCTGCCATCGGTATTACCCGTACAGAGTGTGGCAATGCCATCAGTATCACCCCTACAGAGTGTGGCAAGGCCATCGGTATTACCCCTACGGAGTGTGGCAATGCCTTCGGTATCACCCCTACGGAGTGTGGCAATGCTATCGGTATCACCCCTACGGAGTGTGGCAATGCCATCGGTATCACCCCTACAGAGTGTGGCAATGCTATCGGTATTACCCCTACGGAGTGTGGCAATGCCATCGGTATCACCCCTACGGAGTGTGGCAATGCCATCGGTATCACCCCTACAGAGTGTGGCGCTGCCATCGGTATTACCCGTACAGAGTGTGGCAATGCCATCAGTATCACCCCTACAGAGTGTGGCAAGGCCATCGGTATTACCCCTACGGAGTGTGGCAATGCCTTCGGTATCACCCCTACGGAGTGTGGCAATGCCATCGGTATCACCCCTACGGAGTGTGGCAATGCCATCGGTATCACCCCTACAGAGTGTGGCAATGCTATCGGTATTACCCCTACGGAGTGTGGCAATGCCATCGGTATCACCCCTACGGAGTGTGGCAATGCCATCGGTATCACCCCTACAGAGTGTGGCGCTGCCATCGGTATTACCCGTACAGAGTGTGGCAATGCCATCAGTATCACCCCTACAGAGTGTGGCAAGGCCATCGGTATCACCCCTACATAGTGTGGCAATGCCATCGGTATCACCCCTACGGAGTGTGGCAATGCCACTTGGTATCACCCCTACGGAGTGTGGCAATGCCATCGGTATCACCCCTACGTAGTGTGGCAATGCCACTTGGTATCACCCCTACGGAGTGTGGCAAGGCCATCGGTATCACCACTACGGAGTGTGGCAATGCCATCGGTATCACCCCTACGGAGTGTGGCAAAGCCGTCTGTATTACCCCTACGGAGTGTGGCAATGCTATCGGTATTACCCCTACGGAGTGTGGCAATGCTATCGGTATTACCCCTACGGAGTGTGGCAATGCCATCGGTATTACCCCTACGGAGTGTGGCAATGCCATTGGTATTACCCCTACGGAGTGTGGCAATGCCATCAGTATTACCCTTAGGGAGTGTGGCAATGCCATCAGTATTACCCCTATGGAGTGTGGCAATGCCATTGGTATTACCCCTACGGAGTGTGGCAATGCCATCAGTATTACCCTTGGGGAGTGTGGCAATGCCATCAGTATTACCCCTACGGAGTGTGGCAATGCCATCAGTATTACCCCTACGGAGTGTGGCAATGCCATCGGTATTACCCCTACGGAGTGTGGCGATGCCATCAGTATTACCCGTACATAGTGTGGCAATGCCATCGGTATTACCCCTACATAGTGTGGCAATGCCATCAGTATTACCCCTACGGAGTGTGGCAAGGCCATCGGTATTACCCCTACAGAGTGTGGCAATGCCATCAGTATTACCCCTACGGAGTGTGGCAATGCCATCGGTATTACCCCTACGGAGTGTGACAATGCCATCAGTATTACCCCTACGGAGTGTGGCAATGCCACTTGGTATCACCACTACGGAGTGTGGCAATGCCACTTGGTATCACCCCTACGGAGTGTGGCAATGCCACTTGGTATCACCCCTACGGAGTGTGGCAAGGCCATCGGTATCACCCCTACGGAGTGTGGCAATGGCATCAGTATCACCCCTACGGAGTGTGGCAAAGCCGTCTGTATTACCCCTACGGAGTGTGGCAATGCTATCGGTATTACCCCTACGGAGTGTGGCAATGCCATTGGTATTACCCCTACGGAGTGTGGCAATGCCATCGGTATTACCCCTACGGAGTGTGGCAATGCCATTGGTATTACCCCTACGGAGTGTGGCAATGCCATCAGTATTACCCTTAGGGAGTGTGGCAATGCCATCAGTATTACCCCTACGGAGTGTGGCAATGCCATTGGTATTACCCCTACGGAATGTGGCAATGCCATCAGTATTACCCTTAGGGAGTGTGGCAATGCCATCAGTATTACCCCTACGGAGTGTGGCAATGCCATCAGTATTACCCCTACGGAGTGTGGCAATGCCATTGGTATTACCCCTACGGAGTGTGGCAATGCCATCAGTATTACCCCTACGGAGTGTGGCAATGCCATCAGTATTACCCCTACGGAGTGTGGCAATGCCATCGGTATTACCCCTACGGAGTGTGGCAATGCCATCAGTATTACCCCTACGGAGTGTGGCAATGCCATCGGTATTACCCCTACGGAGTGTGGCAATGCCATCAATAATACCCCTACATAGTGTGGCAATGCCATCGGTATTACCTCTACGGAGTGTGGCAATGCCATCAGTATTACCCCTACGGAGTGTGGCAATGCCATCAGTATTACCCGTACATAGTGTGGCAATGCCATCAGTATTACCCCTACGGAGTGTGGCAATGCCATCGGTATTACCCCTACGGAGTGTGGCAATGCTATCGGTATTACCCCTACGGAGTGTGGCAATGCCATCAGTATTACCACTACGGAGTGTGGCAATGCCATCAGTATTACCCCTACGGAGTGTGGCAATGCCATCGGTATTACCCCTACGGAGTGTGGCAATGCTATCGGTATTACCCCTACGGAGTGTGGCAATGCCATCAGTATTACCCCTACATAGTGTGGCAATGCCATCGGTATTACCCCTACGGAGTGTGGCAATGCCATCGGTATTACCTCTACGGAGTGTGGCAATGCCATCAGTATTACCCCTACGGAGTGTGGCAATGCCATCAGTATTACCCCTACGGAGTGTGGCAATGCCATCGGTATTACCCCTACGGAGTGTGGCAATGCTATCGGTATTACCCCTACGGAGTGTGGCAATGCCATCAGTATTACCCCTACATAGTGTGGCAATGCCATCGGTATTACCTCTACGGAGTGTGGCAATGCCATCAGTATTACCCCTACGGAGTGTGGCAATGCCATCAGTATTACCCCTACGGAGTGTGGCAATGCCATCGGTATTACCCCTACGGAGTGTGGCAATGCTATCGGTATTACCCCTACGGAGTGTGGCAATGCCATCAGTATTACCCCTACATAGTGTGGCAATGCCATCGGTATTACCTCTACGGAGTGTGGCAATGCCATCAGTATTACCCCTACGGAGTGTGGCAATGCCATCAGTATTACCCGTACATAGTGTGGCAATGCCATCAGTATTACCCCTACGGAGTGTGGCAATGCCATCGGTATTACCCCTACGGAGTGTGGCAATGCCATCAGTATTACCCGTACATAGTGTGGCAATGCCATCAGTATTACCCCTATGGAGTGTGGCAATGCCATCAGTATTACCCCTACGGAGTGTGGCAATGCCATCAGTATTACCCGTACATAGTGTGGCAATGCCATCAGTATTACCCCTACGGAGTGTGGCAATGCCATCAGTATTACCCCTACATAGTGTGGCAATGCCATCAGTATTACCCCTACGGAGTGTGGCAATGCCATCGGTATTACCCCTACGGAGTGTGGCAATGAAATCAGTATTACCCGGTCATAGTGTGGCAATTTCATCGGTATTACCTCTACGGAGTGTGGCAATGCCATCAGTATTACCCCTACTGAGTGTGGCAATGCCATCAGTATTACCCGTACATAGTGTGGCAATGCCATCAGTATTACCCCTACGGAGTGTGGCAATGCCATCGGTATTACCCCTACGGAGTGTGTCAATGAAATCAGTATTACCCGGTCATAGTGTGGCAATTTCATCGGTATTACCCCTACAGTAGTTAGTGTAAGGTTGGATTCATCCAGCTCTACTCATACCCTGCTCAGGTGTCCTCTGCGGTTTTTACCTGTGCTCTTTACACTCCGACCTTCGCTTCTTATGCATGCCACCTCCAGCCGTGGCAGCAGCTCCTCTGAGGACACAGCTCTCCACAGGGCAGACACAGATCTTTAAATATAGGTGGAGGTGGTCTGGAGGGGGTAGGCACATAGAGGGACGGGGGGCATTTAGAGGGAACGGGGGCCATCCACACAGACAGGAGGCACCTGCCATACTCCAAATTAAGCCCTTCGTCTTTTTCTATCATGAATGAGTTTGCTTTTGTCAAATATAGATACCTTTTCGGAGAAATCCGTTTTTTTAGCATATTGGGGGGAGAAGAGTAAATGTCCAAAGTCCGCCCGTTTCCCAGGGTTCACTGCACTTGCCCAGCCCTGGTCACAGGTGCCCACTGGTCAAGCACTGGGTGCTTTGTCATTCGATGAGAGAGGCCATCTCTGGCCCCAAGAGGAAGAGACAAGGCTCTACTCTGTAGACTCCACTGCTTGATGGATTCAAATCACTTCCCTGGCGCTCTGCATGGCCATGAAAGACCCCAGCGCCCTGGCAAAGGCAGCCCTGACTTGACCCTCTCAGCAGGCTCCGAGGCAGAGCAGCCTTCTCTGGCTCCCTCCAGCTGAGAGGGAAAGGTCGCTTCTCAGCGTGTGTGTACCGACCTTTCAGTCGGCATTCACACAAAGGTGAGATGCTCCTGGCCCATGCATAGGTGATGAGAGCTACAGACAACCGGTTCTTGGAGCAGCTCTACACAGTCGGAGGTCAGGGCTCCGCTCTCCCACGTACTCGCTTCAAGGGGGTAACATCCTTTACGACGCGTATGTTACCCCGCGCTACCATTACGGCGCGTCTCTTACAACACAAGTCGTAACCACGACTTGCGCTGGGGGGCGCTCAAGGACAAGGAATAGTTAATTTACTATTCCAACACCTTCCCTACTATCCACGGGGACTGGTGTTGAAATAGTAAATTAAACTATTCCTAAGTCCGCACCCTACAGCGCAAGTCGTGGTAACGACTTGCTTTGTAAAACACGCGTTGTAACGCATAGTACGCGTGGTAATAGCCCGCGTCGTACCGTCATACATCCGCTTCAAGGCGATGCCACTGCGACCGCAGATTTATGAATAAACACACACCGCATCTCTGCTGTCCCACCACAAGTATTTCCAACAAAACAATCGAAGATACAACGTTCCCACTTCCTTTTTTGTTCCATCGGCAAAGCCAGATTTTTAGGTCGAGCCTACCAGAGAGGGCAAGTTGTTTGCGAAATACATATTGTGGGCTTTCCAAGAACAAGGAGGAGCTTGCAGCTTGTCCATTGCTTACCACTGGTTGGCTCTACTGTCACTCATTTGCCTGTTTCTCATTCAATGGCTTGCCTTGTCCATCTTCTAACTGTCCCTCCCCCTCGGGCATTACCAGTTTACTGGAGTCCTTCCACTACTCACTTTAAAAAAAAGTAATTTTTTCTTTGGTCCTAAGTGTAGTGTGGGAGCCCCCCTGCCCACACTATACAAAGTTGCTCTTTCTATCACCCTGGAGGGTGGGCTCGCCCGAAGGGGATAAATAAATGGGCGCATGAGCGCTTGTGATCTTTGCCTTTTACTAATAAACTAGTGTGAGTGTATTGAGTGCTTTCACAGCTGCGCAGCAAGTAGTGCCAGCTGCAACGTCTAGGCCTTTTACAGCTTCGCAGCAAGTAGTGCCAGCTGCAACGTCTAGGCCTTTTACAGCTTCGCAGCAAGTAGTGCCAGCTGCATCGTTTAGGCCTTTTTACTGTTAGGCAGCAAGTAGAACAGTTTCCAGCTGCATTGCTTAGGCCTTTTTCAGATGTGCGGCTATTAGTGCTAGCTGCTCCTCCTAAGTTACTTTTCCGTGGGGACAGGTCTGATTAAGTTGGAGTCCTGCTGCAGGAACAGCACCACTGACACTATGGTTTCAGGGCATTTCAGTCCCCATCTGAGATGGCCAGTTGGCCTGGGAGTCTGCAAGGTTTCTAGGGTCGCCAGGCCAGTACTTTTATGTTGGTGCTAGAAACCGCTTTTCATGTAGCATGTTATCTGCACCCTGTTCCGAGCACCTCTGAAGATGTTGAGGCTGTTGTCCATTCGTAGGCTTTGCTAGTCCCGGACGGCACATTAGCTCTGTTATTCTCATCTTATCATCTGTACTATGTGCCCCCTTTATGCCCTTTTATTTCTCTTCTCCACCGCCCTCCCAATAACACCTTCCCCCTTTCCCCCCCACCCTTCTCCGTCACATCTTCCCATCATGGCCACCACTCGAGTTAAGGTTGGAGCTAATTGCTTTAAAATCATTTATCCTCCCAGCCTAACTAAAGCTGCAACAAAACGATTGAAGCATAACACTATTGAACGTTTCCCCGATTCCCTTTTTGTTGATCAATATCACAATAGTCGTTTTGGGAGGCTCAAAAATGATTTCATTTTCTTCACTCACGACACCTCCTCCTGGTCCACCAGCTTATACCGTTCCCTTAACGTCACCTCCTCCTCCTCTATCCCTCATGGGAAACAGCTAAAAATCTCCCCCTCCACCCATTTCAACGGCTACCTCACTATCTCGCTCTATAACAACGGTACTGTCATGATCCAAGGCAATGACACCTGTCTCTCGCTCTTTGACCACCTCTTCCCCTCTCTACTCCCCTCCGCTGCGACCGGGTTTTCACCCGACTCTTCTTCTAGCTCCACCCATTATTCCCTTTCGCCTCCCTTGTCCCCCCACACTCCAATTGGCTGCACTCTCAAGAATCACAGGTCGGCCCTCCTCCCGCCCCCTCCCCTGTGACCTCCTCTCCTATCCATCCCCCCTCACAATTTGCCCCACCCCACTTCACTTCAGCCTCACCGCTAGCTAAGGCGCTCCTCGTCCAATCTGCACCCTCCCGTTACACCAATCTTCTCTCCCCCCCCATTTTCCATCCAGTCACCCCCCTTTTTATTCCACCTCTCCTCCAACCTTCTCCCCCAGTGAACTTTCCCTATGCTCCCCTTATCCCTTCTTCCATACTTCCTGTCCACCTCCCCCTCCCCTCGTTATTCACCCTGATTTCGCCTCAATCCCACTGCTTCTCTCTCCTCCCTCCCACTCCTCCAGCAATGCTTTGCTTCTCCCTTTCCCCCCCTGGTAACCCTGTCCATTTCACTCCCTCGGGTCCAACAGTACCACTTCCTTTCCCCAACTTCCCTCTCTCTCAACCCCCCCCCACTCTGCCAGCTGCCCGTTCCCTCACTGCCTCCTCGCCTACCTGACATGCCCTCCACAAATACCTCACCCCTTTTTCTCCCAAACCCCCTTCATTCCCTTGACTCCACACAGCCCTCCCCTCTCCTTCTTCCCTCCCGCTGTGTTCCGCACCCTTCTCCCCCTAAAATTATCCCTAATTCCTCTCCTTCTTGCAACACCAACAAAGGCAACTCTCCCTTAACCTCCGATTTGTTAACTCCCGCTCTCAACCTCCACCCTTCCCCGCGTTTGAACCTTTCACCCCTACTCACCTCCTATCCCCCCACCTCTCCCTGCCTTCCACCACCAATTCCACCCCCACCTGTGTCGATCTATCCACCCAACCTTCCGTGCTCTGCATTACTCTCGATGGAAAACAAACTAGGTTCCCTTTTATCACTTACATCTCACAACTTACTGATGCAATCTCACTGCTTAGCTCTAAGATTTCCACCTTTTTGTGCACCCCCCCTCCGTCCCAACCTCCTACGAGATGCACCTCGCCCCCTCACCTCAACTTAGCCAAGCTCAATCAGTCGTCAGCAAACTCTGTTAATTCGCACAAGCCTTTGAACGCCGCCCTTCCTCAACCTGCATACCCTAGCAACCCTACTATCTACACTATTCCAACCATCTCCTCTGTTAGAACCAAGCAACCACCTAAACCCTCCCGAGAACCCCCACATAAACACAACATCCCGATCACCCTTCAGAGCCCAAGTGCCCCCGTCACCAAAACAGTCCTGACAGAGCTGCGCTGTCTGCTCCACAACTGCAGATCTGCAGTAAAACACAAACTTGAAATCTCAGATATCATCACCCACCACAATATTGACATGCTCTTCCTCACAGAGACCTGGTTCAAAGATACCTCGCATGCTGTGTTTGATCTCCTATTTCCTACAGGCTATTCTATACTTAAGAATGACAGAACAGAAAACACGGGGGAGGTGTTGCAGTCATCTTTAGAAACTCCCTTCAACTTAAGGCCTCTCCTATCAGCTCCTTTCTCACCTTTGAATGCCTTTCATTGGAGTTACAAGTGCATCACCGTTCACCCCTTAGGTTCCATGTCATTTACCGTCCGCCTCGTAGCGGCCCTGCGTTTTTGGAGGAACTCACTGACTTCATCAGTGACCAATACTCGCAAAGTGACAACCAGACTTTCGTAGGTGATTTCAATCTACACTGGGGCTCACCGCAAGACTCGTCCGCAAACTCCCTGGGCACCTTCCTCTCTGATAACGATCTCATCCAACACTGCACAGAATCAACACACTCTAAGGGCTCAATCCTGGACCTTGTTATTTCTAAAGCAGGCTTGCTTTCCATCTCTACCCCTATTCACGTAGATTGGTCTGACCACCTCCTCATCCCATTCTCTATTCAACTATCACACACTATTACACTTGGCCAACCCAAGAGGGCTATCTCCTGGTTCCGTGATGTTAAAAATATTGATGTCGGTCCCCTCTGTGAATCAGCTTTGTTATCACTTCCAAGGCTAGACCCGAACCTAGATGTGGACGATCTCACCTCCCAATGTCTCACAGTTCTTGCAGATGAAATCAACAACGTCAGTCTACTCAAAAGCAAAAGATTAAGGCCCACCCCCTCAGCACCTTGGTTCAACAAATCCCTCTAAGAAGAAAGGAAGCAGCTAAGATTCCTGGAGAAACAATGGAGGCAAGTGCCATCCACCGATAACTTGTCCACGCTCCGCTCCGCAAGATCCAAGTACCACAAACACATCTTCCTTGGGAAAGTGGCACACTTCAAAACCCTCCTTGACTCAGCCAAAAATAGACCCAAAAAACTATTCGATCTCATCAAGTGTCCTGACCGCTCTCCCCCTTCCTCCAAGTTGGAGGACTCTGCAAAGAGAGCAGCGGATTTCGCTTTATTCTTCGACGAAAAAGTGAAATCTCTTGTGGATCAGGTCGCTCATCCTACCCCTCCAGAGGAGTGCAAGTCCTCAGCTGTTTGGCATAACTTTGACCCCATTTCTGAAGAAGCCCTTCTCAAGTGCATCCGCGAAACAAAGCCCTCCAACCATCATCTGGACCCCATCCCCAGTGCCATTGCCATTGACTTTTATTCCCTTTCCATCTCCTACTGGTCCACTCTGATCAACCTCTCCCTCTATCAAGGCTCCCTTCCTGTCTCCTTCAAAACTGGGCAGGTCACCCCGCTTCTTAAAAAACCAACTGCTGATGCGTCTGACCTCAACAACTTCCGCCCCATCACTAACTTACCCTTTCTTGCGAAGGTTACAGAAAGATGTGTAGCAAAACAACTCTGTCGTCATATCAAAGACAATGATCTTCTTGACAATTTCCAGTCTGGCTTCATTCAAAACTGCAGCACTGAAACCGCCCTACTGCAAGTGGTTGATGACGCTCTGAGGATCCTCGACTCAGGGGGGTCCTGTCTTTTAATTCTCCTTGACCTTTCTGCAGCCTTTGACACTGTCAATCAAAACACCCTCCTCAACATTCTTAAACAGAGAATGGGCATGGAGGGCACTGTGCATAAATGGTTTGCTTCCTTCCTCTCTGATAGATCACAAATGATCAAAATAGCGAACAGTCTTTCATCTCCTGTGGCGGTAGGTCAAGGTGTTCCTCAAGGCTCTATACTTGCACCCACTTTGTTCAACCTTTATTTAGAACCACTAGGAAATCTCCTAAGTAAATCCGGGATCCATTATCATCTCTATGCTGACGATACTCAAATCTACCTCAAGGTTGCCTCTACTCACGATCTCTCGATCCTAAGCTCCACTCTTGACACCATTCATAACTGGATGTTTACTCATCAACTGATTCTGAACCCCTCCAAAACCGAATTCCTCCTCTTCTCCTCTTCAATCTCTCCTCCCCCAGTGCAATCTTGGATGGATCAGCTGAATCTACTGAACACTAAACCCATCATTGCCGACAGCGCAAAATCCCTGGGTGTCATCCTCGACAAAAAACTCAATCTAACCCCTCACATCAACTCCATTGCAAAGTCTGCTCATTACCATCTGCGCCTTCTTTGGGGAATGCGTCGCTTCTTCCCGGAGCAGGACCTTATAACCCTGGTGCAATCGCTGGTCCTCTCAAGACTGAACTACTGCAATTCTCTTCTTACTGGCCTCTTCAAATCTCACCTGTCCCCCCTTAAGTCTCTTCTCCATTCAGCAGCTCATTTCATTTATGGGGCCAAAAGAAGCGACCACATCACTCCCATGTTATCCACCCTCCGCTGGCTTCCAATCGAGGCTAGAGCCATCTACAAGACTGCTTGTATCACCCACAAAGCCTTGCACTCCTCCTCTCCTCGCTACCTGGCGAATAAACTGAAACTCTCTGGTGGCTCTAGACCTTCACGCAATGTGGAAAATCTTCTGCTTGAACCTCCCACTTTCAAGAAGGAAAGAACGATGGCCCAATCCTTTTCGGGCAATGCGGTGAGAATCTGGAACTCCCTTCCGCCTCAGCTCCGGACCACCACCTCCCACCAGGCCTTCAAAACTGACCTCAAAGCTCTCCTCCTTCAAAGACACTTCCAAATGTAACTCATGCCCTCTCTATTATCCGTAGGAAGCCCTTCCATTTTAGAAAAATCTACTGTACATGACTATGGAAGTGTTTTCCCAGTGTGTTCTTGTGTTTTGTGCAGTACTATCTTTCTACCTGTGTCTGGTACTCATGTGTATCTTTCACCCGTCACTTTCTCTTGTAACACACTGTTTTCTACCTCCTACAATTGTTTATTTTTGATACCTGCACAAGTGCCACCATTCCCTTCTTATTGGTTCTTGTGCCTGAGTGCCCCCCATATATTGCAGTATTATAGCTTTATGTTTACTTTGTTGGCTTTTGTAACTTGCACACGTCACTTTTTCCTCCTGTAATGCACCGTTTGCGACCTCTTTTATTTTGTTGGTTCACGATTGTCACTTTTGTAATGCACCGTTTGCTACCTCTTTTATTTTGTTGGTTCACGATTGTCACTTTTGTAATGCACCGTTTGCTACCTCTTTTATTTTGTTGTCTCACGACTGTCACTTTTGCTTCATTTAATGTAACGTTTGCCTTTTTATTTGGTTCACTTGTAATGTCCTCATGTACCAGTTCTGTTCCTATTGTGAAGCGCTCTGACACCTTCGGGTAAAGTCCGCGCTATATAAAAATGCACAAATAAATAAATAAATAAATAAATAAATAAATTGTGTTGCAGCGGGGCTCCGTTTGTAGGCCTCACCACGTGGCACCGGGGCACCCACCTCCCGCCCACTACATTGGCGACGAGGCGGTTTCCTATTTGCGCCTCCACCATCTCACGTAGGCGGGCCAGTACCGCAACTCCGGAGACACTTCTTCCTCCTGCCGGTGCGACCGCTCCTGCATCCACTGTGCCCCCAATGAGCAACTGACCCCACCCCTCCTCTCCAGGGAGGCCTCGGCGAGTCTATAGAAGCAAATGGCCCACAGCATCTCCCAACAGCAGGCGCGTGCACTTCGAGGCTCCTGACGCCACTAATCCGGAAGAGGCGTGCCGGTCCTCCGATGTCTGCTCCAGCTCAGTGCAATGAGGGAGCGCACGCGTGCACACCAGGAGGCGACCGTCGCGTGGTCTCTCCCTCTCCCACTCCCACACCTGCTCCAGCGTACCCCTCCCAAGCATCGAGCAGCACGGCTGGAAAGAAGAGCCTGCAAGAGTGCACACACCCTGCGGATCACTGCTGTAACTCAGTGAAGAAAAACATAAAATAAAGCAAACACGAAGAGGACAGTGAAAGGGATCAAAAAAAAGGAAGGGGGAAGGTGCACACTGGCCATAAAGAAAAACCTCATTGTGCAAAAGGGTTACAAAAAAATAAATAAGAATAATAGACAGCACCAGGGCATTGAGAAACACCAAGCAGAGACCAGCATAACAGCGTAGTGAAGACACCAGCACAGGGGTGGGAACACAGTGAAGATCCAGGGCAACAGGACACACAAGTCGCAAAGAGCAGTGTCCCCGCACCCCCAAACATAGACATGATTCAACCAGCGCAAGCAGATGCCGCACAACCACCACTGCCACCACTGCCCCCACAGCCGCGGAGCCGTGCATCAGAGTCTCCTCTCCCACCGTTCAGTGAGCTCGCAGACCTTGCAACAATAGCCCCACGCTGGAAATCGGGGATCGGCCGACTAGACCACTACTTCACCGGCATGAGAGAAATGGACGGAACGGTCAAGAGATCCCTACTCATGTGCCATGGAGGTGGTCAACTGTACGATCTGTTCAAAATGCTCCCGAACACGAGGGCCGGTAATGACTACGATGCCGCGGTGACAGCACTCAACCGACACTTCGATCCTCTAATTAATCCAGACTTTGAGCGATTCTGGTTGTGCCAGGCAACACAAGCAGAGACCGAGTCGATTGACATCTTCTATGCCCAGCTGAAGAAGTTGGCAAGCTCCTGCACGTTCCAGGACCAACAGGAGAAGGTACGGCCACAGATCATACAAGGATACAGGTCGGTGTTGCTACGCCAGCTGATCCTCAGACAACCTGGGATGTCGCTGGACAAAATACTAGTACTAGCAAGGTCGCATTAACATTCAAATGCACGAGCAGACGAAATGGAAGCAGCCCTAAACAGGTACCCGGCCACGTCAGGACCACCTCGACTACCATCCATCAAGGAAGAAAGGGTAGATGCCATTTAGAGATGCCCAATGGCACCACGCACAAGCCTGAAAGCGCCTACGAAAGGGCGCTGGGGAAACTGCGGCATCAAGCACTCTCCCACAGGTTCATGCTATGCAAATGGCAAAACATGCTTCCGCTGCAGCAAGTTGAATCACTTTGTCACGGTGTGCAGAAGCGGACGGTCGAGAGCAACCACCACCGGCCAGCGTGGAGTCTCGGTTGTCATCAGACAGCTGTCCTTGCAAGACCCCGCGGAGCAAGAAGACGCCACCCGGCCAGGCCCAGGGTTTGGTATGGAAGTCAACGATGAAGATGTCTTTGTGGTATCGTTCATCAGCTGCACAGACCAGCGCCACAGACCGCCTCCCATGTGCTCAATCCTCATGGCAGGCTCTGCAGTAGAGGCACTAATTGACACCAGAGTGTCCATCAATGTCATCGACAGTGTGCAGTACGAACGCCTCTCACCCCGGCCTCCTCTCTCGCCATCTAGGGAGAAGATCTACACGTATGGCCGGACAGAGCCGCTTCCCCTGAGAGGGGTAATTGAGGTGGAAGTAGCCAGCAAAGAGCACTGCATCCCTACCAAATTCCATGTCACGGAAGGAAAGAGAGGCCCTCTCCTCAGCTGTCACACAGCTGAAGACCTGGAGTTGGTCTTCTTCGCCAACCAAGTCCACAACTCCCACGCGGACGCCATCCTGGGGAGTTCCCCATGATGTTTGAGGGCCTTGGACGTCTCAAGGAAAAACAATTCAATCTTGACATAGACTCATCAATCCGGCTGACAGCCCAGAGGCATCGAAGGGTGCCTTTTCACCTACGCCCGGAGGTCGAGGAAGAGCTACGGAAGCTGGAACAACTCGGGGTCATTGAGAAAGTCTCCGACCCAACTCCGTGGGTATCCGCTCTGGTCATTGCCCCCAATCCAAGAAGCCGGGAGCCATCAGGCTGTGCGTCGACATGCGCCTTCCCAACCAGGCGGTGAAGAGAGAGCGACACCGGACACCAACAATGGACGACATCATGGCAGACCTCAATGGAGCAAAATGGTTCCCCAAGCTCGATTTAAACGCAGGATATCATCAGCTGGAACTTGCCCCGGAGAGCAGATACATAACCACTTTCTTCATGAATGTAGGGCTGAGGAGATATAAACGGCTGACCTTCGGGGTGTCATCAGCGGCTGATGTTTTCCAGAACGACATTCGTGAGACCCTCTCCGGTCTGCAAGGAGTGATAAACCTCAGCAATGACATCCTTGTCTACTCAGGGACGCTCGAGGAACACCACATGCACCTGAGGAACACGCGTTAATGCCTCGGAGATAGCAGCTTCACCCTCAATAAGTCGAAATGCTCATTCTACAGAGAGTCGATCAATTTCTTCGGCTACATCTTCTCCCGAGAGGGGCTGCATGTCGACCCGAAGAAAGCGGTTGCCATCCGCTCAGCGCAGGTGCCCACGTCCTCCACCTAAGTCCGCAGTTTTCAGGGAAATGGCCACGTACTGCGGCCGCTTCATACTGAACCAGGTGTCTCTGGCTGAACCCTTAAGAGCTCATACAAAGAATGGGGTGCTGTGGAACTGTGTCAGCGAGGCCAACATGTCATTTCAGGCCATCAAGGAGGCCCTGATGGACAAGACCATGATGGCGTAATTTCACCCAGGATGCCGCACTGAGATGGTCGTCGATGCCAGCCTCATTGGGCTAGAAGCCGTTCTCCTTCAAGAGACTTCCAGCAAAGAATGGGTCCCCATGGCTTACGCCAGCAGAGCGCTGTCTGAGATGGAGAAAAGATACGCACAAATTGAGAGGGAGGCCCTCGCCATCAAGTGGGCCTGCCAACACTTTCACCTGTATGTCTATGGGCGAGAGTTCAGAGTGGTGACGGATCATAAACCATTGATCTCCTTGTTTGCAGGAACAACACGTCTAGCCCCACCCGGGATTGAGAGGTGGGCGGTACAGCTCCAGGCGTACAGTTTCGAAGTAGTGTTTTGTCCAGGAGACAACCCGTCAGACTTCCTGTCACTTCACCCCATCATGTTGGAACATCAGTCAGCGACCGCTGATGTAGAGGATACTAAAAAACTTGTGCAGATGATCACGCAAGAAACTAATCCTGAAGAGGCGTGCCGACCCTCCGATATCTGCTCTAGCTCAGTGCAATGAGGATGTATGTCATTACCACGCATGCTTTTACAACGTCGCCAGTATCGCTTTGTTCGCCCTAAGTGTGGCAGGGTATGCTCAGACGTGAGTCCCTTGTTCACTTGGCTACTGGATTCAAGATAGCCTGGCTGATGAGGATTATGAATCCGAAACCGGTCCCAGGATGCTTGTTTCCGGTCCAGGGAAGACATGGCTTGGCAGTTCAGGCTGTACTGTTCCCATGAGGCACAGGGTCAGACTGATTTGCATATAGCCATGTCTGAACTGGGGTGGCTGAGTGAACTAAAGAATGGTGATGGATTAAACCCAGATCAGTTGACTGGGGGTGAGTGTTTGATTTGTTCAAGCGCTCCGTCCATCATCCCCTTTTGTATCGCTTTGTTTGCCCTAAGTGTGGCAGGGTATGCTCAGACGTGAGTCCCTTGTTCACTTGGCCACTGGATTCAAGATAGCCTGGCTGATGTGGATTATGAATCCGAAACCGGTCCCAGGATGCTTGTTTCCGGTCCAGGGAAGACAGGGCTTGGCAGTTCGGGCTGTACTGTTCCCATGAGGCACAGGGTCAGACTGATTTGCATATAGCCATGTCTGAACTGGGGTGGCTGAGTGAACTAAAGAATGGTGATGGATTAAACCCAGATCAGTTGACTGGGGGTGAGTGTTTGATTTGTTCAAGAGCTCCGTCCATCATCCCCTTTTGTATAGCTTTGTTCGCCCTAAGTGTGGCAGGGTATGCTCAGACGTGAGTCCCTTGTTCACTTGGCCACTGGATTCAAGATAGCCTGGCTGATGAGGATTATGAATCCGAAACCGGTCCCAGGATGCTTGTTTCCGGTCCAGGGAAGACATGGCTTGGCAGTTCGGGCTGTACTGTTCCCATGAGGCACAGGGTCAGACTGATTTGCATATAGCCATGTCTGAACATGGGTGGCTGAGTGAACTAAAGAATGGTGATGGATTAAACCCAGATCAGTTGACTGGGGGTGAGTGTTTGATTTGTTCAAGCGCTCCGTCCATCATCCCCTTTTGTATCGCTTTATTCAGGTGTATTCCTTTGATTATCAACAACTTATTTTTTTACAAAGCTGGATGGTATTTTAGGAAGTTTCATATGGGGTTTTTAAAAAAAACATAGAGCACTCTCTTTTTGAAATTACCATTTATTAAAGGAGGTCTTAATTCTCCAGATTTCAAAATTTATTTTTATGCTTCTTTCTTGAGGCGATTACACAGTCTTTTCAACTCCAGTAATCCGTATTACTTTCATCAATTTATGCTGGGCACAAATGCTACACAATTCCTTGCAAGAACTAACAACCCAAACTACTTTAAGAGAGTTAGGTTCAAGACCGCCAAAGATACGATTCGTATATGGAATATAATATTGACTATTAATAAGACTTCTATATTTCACCCTAATCTAACACTATGGAATAACCCGGGCCTACCGGGCATTTTTAGTGAGCCGGGGTGGAAAATGTGGGCCAACTTAGGCATAACTAAGCTGGGAGATCTATATGGTTCCTCTGGTTTTCTAGAGTTTGAAACACTTAGGCTACTTTATAAATTACCCAAATATACGCAATTCAAATACATACAGATCCGTGATTTTTTTATCGGTAAAATGAAGCTTAAAGATATTTCAGATTCAGACTTTTGGGTATGCATGTATAGGGGGGGGGGAAAACAAAGCCATAATTAGTCTAGGCTATAAATGTGTTAGCCAATTCAAAACAGATGACTGCCCTAAGCTGGCGCAGAAATGGGCCCCCATATTGGGGACTGGGATATCATCGAACAACATCTCTACATTCTTAAATAATATTAATACTCTTGTTCACTCATCCAGTTTAAAACTTCAAGCCTATAAGACTGTTTGCAAGCTATATTATATTCCGCTACAAATTTCTAAGTGGTCTGTTAATAATGTTCTTAATGATCGTACAAAATGCCCGAAATGCAACTTGCAGGCAGCCAATCTAGAGCACATGATTGTCTCATGTCCAAAATTGTGTTTATTCTGGGAAAATTTAGAAAATATTTTCAAACAGAAACAGTTAATTTCTACTCCATTATCAGCTGAGACAATACTTTTAGGTATGCAACCAATTATTGCTCCATATAGGGATCTTGTTTTTATTTTGTTATCATGTGCTAGACTGATCATTGCAAGGGCATGGATATCAGATCAACCACCTCATGTAAATGAATGGTGGTTCTTGGTGAACGAAATACATGATATGGAACTTTGTTTAGCCAAGACAAGAGGGGACCGGCCACTAAAGAATATTGACAAGATTTGGGGATTTCTTTTTCCAGGCCTGATTTGATCTAGCTGCCACCTGTCTCTTGAGTTGTCTTATATAATTGTTTTCTCTTCTCGTATGTCTTTTTTTCTCTTGTTTTTTTTTTCTCTCTGGTATCAATTGCTCTTTGTACTTGTCAAATCAGATGTTTTTATGCTTTATTACAAACAGATCAAATGATCTACTTCTGTAGCACAAGTTACTACTTGTGTAACGATATATCTGTAAGAGACATTAGTTAGTGATAGATTCCTTACCTTAGAATATCCCCAGGCGTCAGACTGGATCCGGAATTTTTTTGCGTAGCAGTACCCTTGCGTGTCGGTAGGCGTCGTCTGCGGCTCCGCGTCCGTCATTGGCGTCGTGGGCGCCGTGATGACGTCGTTGGAGTACTTAGACGCCGCCTCCGTGTGCTGACGTCAGTTCTTAGACACAGCTTTTCTGCGCCAGAAGCGCTGAGCCATGTTAAAAACCAACACTGGTGCCATTGAAACTAGGGCCCTGAAAGGGGATAACCCTAACCCTAGATATTGCTTCGAAGAACGGGGAGGATGGGTGGGTCGGTAAGGAATCTATCACTAACTAATGTCTCTTACAGATATATCGTTACACAAGTAGTAACTTGTGCATCTGAAAGAGACACGTTAGTGATAGAGTCCTTACCTTAGAATAGATACCCCAGCAATACCAACCCCGGTGGTGGGTCTGCGAACCAATAATCACACCAGAAAGTCCTGGAGGACAGAACGGCCATAGAAGCCATCCCTCCAGACTTGGCTGTCCAGGCAGTAGTGTCTTGCAAACGTGTGCAGTGATGCCCACGTAGCTGCCTGACAAATGTCTTGTAAGGGAACTCCACGGCCCAGGGCAGTTGTAGTCGCCGTGGCTCGGGTGGAATGAGCCCGCAATCCAATAGGGGGCTCCTTCTTAGCCAAGGAGTAACATGCCTGGATACACAAGATAATCCACCAGGAGATGGTCCTCTTGTGCACCGCTTTCCCCTTCTTAGTGCCCACGTAACCAACAAAGAG
This sequence comes from Lissotriton helveticus, assembly GCF_964261635.1. Taxonomy (NCBI): domain Eukaryota; kingdom Metazoa; phylum Chordata; class Amphibia; order Caudata; family Salamandridae; genus Lissotriton; species Lissotriton helveticus. Next base: position 9,346,898 of record NC_136073.1, on the reverse strand, counting down.
TTGGTCATCCACCCGGAACTGGCGTGTGCGATCCAAATAGAATGAGAGCGCACGTTTTGGGTCCAGACGGTGGAGCCGCTCTTCCTCTTTAGAGGGGTGGGGTGGCGGAAAGAAGGTTGGCAAGGTGATAGACTGCCCGATGTGAAAGGCTGTGACAACCTTGGGCAGGAAAGATGGCTTAGTACGCAACACAACCTTGTCCGGATGGACAGAAAGGAAAGGAGGAGTACAAGAAAGGGCCTGGAGCTCACTCACTCTCCTGGCAGAGGTGATGGCAACCAGGAAAGCAGTCTTCAGAGTAAGAAGGCGGAGAGGACAGTTGTGAAGTGGCTCAAAGGGAGCGCACATCAGAAACGTAAGAACAAGGTTCAAGTCCCACTGAGGCATCACAAACGGAACAGGAGGAAACGTGTGTGTGATGCCCTTTAGAAAACAATTTACAATAGGGGACTTGAACAAAGAAGGTTGATCAGGCAGCCTCAGAAAGGATGAAAGGGCAGAAAGGTAGCCCTTGATAGTGCCCAGAGCAGAGCCCTGCTGGGCAAGAGAAAGAAGGAAGAGAAGAACCTCAGAGAGAGGGGCAGCAAGAGGATCCACAGCCTTTGCTGTGCACCATGCCACAAATCTGTTCCACCTGCAGGCGTATACCGACTTTGTGGAGGGACGCCTGGCTGCCAGAATGACATTACAGACTTCAGGAGGCAAGTCAAATGGCCTCAACTGTCGCCGCTCAATCTCCAAGCATGGAGGTGGAGACTGGACAGGTTCGGGTGGAGGACCGTCCCCTGCTGCTGCAACAGAAGGTCCTCCTGAAGAGGCAGACGAACCGGGGGATCGACTGACATACTGAGTAGCTCTGGATACCAGTATCTTCGTGCCCAGTCCGGAGCCACAAGGATGACTTGGGCCCGGTCGCGCTTGATCTTCTTCAGCACTCTGGGTAGAAGTGGTATAGGCGGAAAGGCGTACAACAGACCGCAACTCCACTCGCGACGAAAAGCGTCTCCGAGCCAGTGCCGCCTTGGAAATTCCAATGCGCAGAACTGATGACATTGCGCGTTCTCTTCGGTGGCGAATAGATCTAACCAAGGCTCTCCCCATCGCTGAAAGAGGCCTTGCGCCACGTCCGAGTTCAGACGCCATTTGTGATCCATCATGCACCGACGGCTGAGCTCGCCTGCCCTGGCGTTCAGAGAACCTGCCAGGTGTTGAGCCACCAGGGTCACGCCCTGGCATTCCAGCCACTGCCAGAGGCGCAGAGCCTCCTGGCAAAGGGTCCACGACCCCACCCCGCACTGTTTGTTGCAGTACCACATGGCGGTGGTGTTGTCCGTGAACACCTACACTACACTCTCCCGGACAGAGGGGAGGAATGCTTTCAGTGCTAGACAAATCGCCCGCAACTCCAAAAGGTTGATGTTGAGCCGGGCCTCCGCCGGAGACCAGAGGCCTCTGATCTCCGCCTCTCCCATGTGGTCTCCCCAGCCCTGGAGGGACGCATCGTTCACAACTACGTGCTCTGGTTGGGGGAGGGAAAGGGATCTGCCGCTGACCCATTCGCGGTCCGTGACCCACCACTGCAGTTGTCTCGCAGGGCCCTCCGAGATCAGGACGTGGTCGGACAGGTTGCTCTGATGCTGGGCCCACTGAAACTTCAGGTCCCACTGCAGAGCCCGCAGCCGCCACCTGGCGTGATGCACCAGTAGGATGCAGGAGGCCATCAGCCCCAGAAGCCGCAGCGTCAACCTGACCGAGACCCGGGATAAAGGCTGAAAGAGTGGAATCAGAGCCTAAATATCACGGACCCGCTGTTCGGGAGGATAAACCTGCAACTGCGCCGAGTCTAGAACCGCTCCGATGAAGAGGAGCTTCTGAGAGGGGCACAGGTGTGACTTCGGCACATTGAGGGAGAACCCCTGCTGGTGCAGGAGGTCTGCCGTTGTCTGGAGGTGGCTGACGACTGTTTGGGGCGAGCCCGCCTTCAACAACCAGTCGTCGAGGTAGGGGAAGACTGAAACCCCCAACCTGCGCAGATGAGCTGCGACCACCGCCATCACCTTTGTGAACACCCGTGGGGCGCTGGTAAGGCCGAAGGGGAGCACAGTATACTGAAAGTGCTCGTGGCCAACCGTGAACCGCAGGTAGCGCCGGTGGGCCGGCAGGACGGGGATGTAGAAATAAGCATCCTGCAAGTCCAACGCTACCATCCAGTCTCCTGGGTCCAGGGCAGCTAAGACCTGAGCCAGTGTCAGCATTTTGAACTTCTCCTTCCGGAGGAAGCCGTTGACGTTCCTTAGGTCCAAGATAGGACGTAGGCCCCCTTTGCCCTTCTTGGGTACCAGAAGGTAGTGGGAGTAGCAACCACACCCTTCTTCTGGCCCAGGAACACGCTCGATGGCCCCCTTGGCCAAGAGGGCCGTAACTTCCTCCTGCAGAAGCCGCAAATGATCCCCCGATACGCGGTGGTACTGCGGTGGCATGGTTGGAGGGGTCGCCTCGAAGGGTAGGGAGTAGCCCCTTCGGACGATTTGCAGCACCCACCTGTCCGACGTGACAGTGCGCCAGTGGAGGTGATGGCGAACCCTGCCCCCCACTGGCGTCACGTGGGCCTGAAAGCACGGACTAGGAGGGTTTTGAGGCGGATGCTGCGGGGGAAGGTGTGGACTGACCTCGCCGTTGTCCCCACCGCCGCCACGCGGGTTCCACGGCCGCCACAGCGTTAATTATTACCCTGCGGAGCGTGGCTGGTAGCACGTGTGGGTGCACCCCTTCCGTGGCCACGAAAGGAGTGAAAGGCAGCCAATTGCTGGCGCGGGGCCGAGAGGCCCAAGGACTTGGCCATAGCCCTGGAGTCCTTAAAGCACTCAAGCGCATGGTCTGCCTTGTCGCCAAAAAGGCGCGGGCCATCAAATGGCATGTCCATGAGTGTGTTTTGGACATCTGCCGAGAAGTTGGCGGATCTCAACCAGGCGTGGCGACAAATCGCCACCGCCGTTGCCATCGCTCTGCCCAGAGAGTCGGTGGTATTCAGTCCACACCGGATAGAATAACGTGCCGCATCTCGGCCTTCCACAAGGGCTTGGCCGAGTTTAGCCCGTACCTCCAACGGGCATTCTGGCAGCACGTCCACAACCGTATCCCACAAAGAGAGGGTGTAACGGCCCAAGAGGCACGCGGTGTTGGAAGACCGCAGTCCCAGACTCAGGGAGCAGAATACCTTCTTGCCGTATTGCTCGTACCTCTTGGATTCCCTGTCAGGCGGCGCCGACGGGAATGCGGTCTGGGAGTTTGAGGCCTGAATCACCAGGCTCTCAGGGTTGGGGTGGGTGGACAGGAAACAAGGGTCGCCCGGGGCTGGGCGGTGGCGTCTGGCCACGTTCCTATCTACAGGCGAACCTGTAGCGGGCTTGGACCAAGTGCCCAAAAGAACGTCGGTTAAGGCCTCGTTAAACGGCAGCAGAGGCTCGGCTAAGCATGACTGCGGCTTAGTGACCTCAGTGAGGAGGTTAGTCCTCACGGCCGCGACGGGGAGCTCAAGGCTCAAGGCCTTGGCTGCCCTCATCAACACCACACTGTAGGTTGCACCCTCCTCCGTAGCCACAGTAGGAGGTGAGAAAAAGCCAGTGTCTGGCGAGGTGTCCAGACCACTGGCATCCCCAAGTTCACCTGCCCAGTCCTCCTGGGACTGACATTCTCGTGTCAGAGGGTCCTCAGACCCCTCCCAATACTCCTCATCACCCATCTCCTGGTACTCGGGGTTAGTAAATGATGGGGCCGGTTCATGGAAAGTGAACTCTCCGAACGGCGTCTGAAGCGGCGCCCAGCGGCGCCGTTCCGGCGCCGGAACCGAGTCGAGGGAGGCATCGGGGACGGCGACGCCCGAGGACGGCGCCGGGGGTGACACCTGAGGGGCCGGCGCCGGGGAGGTCGTTAGGTCCACCGGCGACAACCCGGATCGGAACCGGATCCAGCAGGGTCCTGCGGCGCCGGGCCCGAAGGCGCTGGCGGCGTCAGAGCCGAAGCACCTGACCGCGTCGGGACCGAAGCCCCCGACCCGCTCGGCCCCCCAGACGGGTCCGCTGGGCCTGAAGGCGCCGCGGAGCCCGTCAGAGGAGTGAGGGACCTCATGGCCATGAGGAACCGCTCGATCTCCTCCGGCGCCGCGCGAGGCCCAGAGACCGGAGGGTATGGGGCCGGACGCGGCGCCTGCGACTCCGACGGAGCCACGTGGGCGGTGTCACCTGAACCCCAGGCCGCATCGCGCGAGCGTCGGGGGGAGTCAGAAGAGCGATGACGCCTCTTCGACTTCTTGTGCTTACCTGACGACTTCGACCATGAGGAGTGATGTCGACTCCCGGAGCTCCGATGGCTCCTCTCCTGCGACCGGTCCCTCGACCTCCGTCCGGAACGGGACCGTTCTCGGCGCGGGGCCGACTGCCGGAGTTCGAGCCGCTTGCGGGACCGCTCCAGCCTAGCCTTCGAAGTTAGGGCCCGGCAGTCAGAGCAGGTCTTGTCGTCGTGATAGACGCCGAGACAGTGGAGACACCGACGGTGAGGGTCGGTTACTGACATCAGCCGGTCGCAATCCTCACAGGGCTTAAAACCTGGCATCCCTACCGGCACCCTTCGGAGTCGAGGACTTCGAAAAAGGATGATCAAAAGATCAAAAAAGTTTAGTCAAAAAGGGACTAAGGTACCACTTTTTCCAGATCTGCGCTGCTGGCGCGGAAAAAAGAACTGACGTCAGCACGCGGAGGCGGCGTTTAAGTACTCCGACGACATCATCACGGCGCCCACGACGCCGACGACGGACGCGGAGCCGCAGACGACGCCTACCAACGCGCAAGGGTACTGCTATGCAAAAAATTTCCAGATCCAGTCTGACGCCTGGGGATATTCTAAGGTAAGGAATCTATCACTAACATGTCTCTTTCAGATAAGTTATTTCTTGTTTTAAGCTGCTTGTGTTATCAATAAAGAAACTGTTTAAAATAAAAAAAAAACATGCACAGTACAGAATAAAACAAAACGAAGGCAATACTGGTCTTGTTGTAGCGTCGAACAATACTGTTGGTAAATACTAGCTATGCTGAGACACTTGAGTGATGCTTATACATAATCGACATATATCCTTGGCAGCATTTTAGCATTCCTGTGCGTTGCCTTCGTAAGCTGGAAGAGACAGTGTGAGCTAAAAGGTAAGTAGGAGAGAAGGGAGGAAAAGGGAAGAGGAAGAGGGAAATGAACGTGAGTTAAGTTAGTGGTTGGTGGCTTTGACTTCAGAGCGTAGGGGCGGGTGGCACCGGGGGCGGGGGGATGATTGTGTGGGGTGTTTACGGCGGTTTTTGCGAGTCTAGGTATTTGTCCAGGGAATGCCACATCTCGTTGTTTGGGATGCCTTGGGATGTGCGATTTTGTGTTATGTTGTCTGCACCCCTTAGGAAGGTGATCCAGTTGAACCAGACTTTGAAAGTGGCTTTTCCTGTGTCCTTCCAGTTGGAAAGGATAGTCTTAGTTGCCGCTGTGAGGAGGAGGTCAATGAGGCTCTTGTAATTTTTGGAGTGTATCTCTGGGGCCATGAAAGCGGTGGCTATGCTGAGGATGTCTAGTTGTGGCGTGTACCCTGTTACGTTATAAATGAAGTCTCTTACCTTCCCCCAAAATGTCTTTACTTTAGGGTAGTGGATGATAATGTGTGCCAAGTCTCCTCTCTGTTTCTGGCAGTTCCAACATAAATCGTTATTTCTGAGCCTGACAGCCGCTAGGCGCGCCGGGGTCCAGTACGTTCTATGTAGGAGCCAGAATTTGGTTTGTGCCAGCGTAGTGGTGACTTTATTCCTGCTTGCTGATGTCCAGAGGTGTCCCTTTTCTCTTTCGCTAAAATGACCAGCGTGCAGTGTTTCCCAGTAATCTATTGTCTTTCTATTTAGTCTTGTTGTCTTTGTGCTTAAGAGTTTATATAGGTGTGATGTTTGGTGGCCAATTTTGTTGAGGTTGGCCATGTATTGATGGATTGTTGGGACCACTTTGCTCAGGCCTGCTTTTGTGATTGCTGCCTTTATTTTAAGAAAGTTATATAGTTTTATATCAGGAAGGTTGTACATACGTTGCAGGCTGGCAAAGGTGGTCGGGGAATCCTGTTCCTCTAGTTGGCTTGGGGTAGAGATTCCTCGCTGAGACCATGAGGCTAAGCTAAGTATGCTGTCTTTGTATTTTTTTTTAGTGTTGAACCAGATGGATTCCCATTTTGTGTTTCTAATGCTCCTTTCCATTCTTTTGGCTACATATAGGAGGGCGTTCTTGGTGTTTTTGAGAATTATGTTGCTAGCCTCTGGGTGTCTTTTGGCAGTGAGGAGAGCCACTTAGCATTGCTCTCTCTAGCTTCAGCCAAGCCGGCGTGTATCCCTGTTCTGGCATAAGCCAGTAAATGCCTTGTCTGGCTAGGCAGGCTGTCTGGAATGTCTTAAAGTTTGTGATGTTGAGCCCCCCTAGTTCTTTCCTCAGCATTAGTTTCTGGAGACTTATCCTGGCTTTCTTACCTCTCCAGAGGAACGTATTTGTCATGAAGTTAAGCTTTTTGTGGAAGTCTTCCGTGGCTATTAGTTGGAGCATGCTCAGTAGGTAGTTAACCATGTGGGTCATCATTTTTATTGTTTCTACCCTGCCCCACCAGCTGACATACTTGGGGGACCATGTGTCTAGCCTCTCTTATTTATTATTGATTTTTCGTTGTGGTCAAGTGTAGACTTGAGGTCCCTGTCAAAATAGATACCTAGGTATTTTAGGGCGCCTCTTTGCCAGTGTAGGCCTGAGGCCCCTAGAACGTCCTTTGTGGTGTGAACATTGAGTGGCTTACATTCAGACTTGCTTCTTTTGAGCTTGTAGCCAGCTACCTTTGCGTATTCATCGAATGTATTCATTAGTGCTTCTATAGAGGGCAACAACTAGTCCACACGTGGCTCAAGAAGAACCTGGGTGGATTTGAATCTTGGACATCAAACTTTCCTTCGAAGAACACTTTCCCTAGAAAACTGAGAAAGCCTGGTACCAGCTCTCTCTGCTCAGGAAAGTGACACCATTTCTTCTAGAAAGTGACTTTAGAACTGCTGTTTAAAATATCGGGAGGCAATGCTGTGTTCTAGTGCCTCCAAGACTCCACACCTACTCCCACTGACAAACACCTTAGAAAGTAAAGCACGTCTTACCCACAGTCTGCAGAAATATGACCACATAATCCCCATTGTGATGGAGCTCGCTTACTAACCTTGCCGCCTGAACCATCTTCACAACCATCTCGTCCTCCAAGGTTGCTTTCAAACTGGAAGCAAAAAGATTCCTCATGAACAAATTCTTACCTTCATAAAAGCGATTGTCAGCTCTTAGCGCATCGGACACACTTCATGAATGGATGTCATTCTGGTATTTTTCTATTGCTTTTGCTCCCCTTTCCGTTATGTTTTCAATGCCTAACACATCATACGCCTAGCCAAGGCCTATATCGGATCTTTTCTTGTGCACGATTTTTGCATTGCCTATGTATATTCCCCATTTGACTCTTGTACTGTTACCTCATTCCCTTAATTTGTAAAGCGATCTGATATCCTTCGGGATTAAGTTTGCGCAATATAAAACTTTATAGAATAAATAAATTTACCAACACTCCTTCCTCTCGGGCTGACAAGCACACCCCGTCCAATGATTTTTGGCATACCTGCAACTGGGTCAGCATCAGACTTGAGACAAAGAAGTGCTATAGAGTAAAAAAAACAAGGCATCTCCGTCTATGCACCCAGGATCTGCAAAGACATCCCTCTATAAACCAGGACCGGCCAGCCCTAACCCTCTCCAATTTAGGAAAGAGTGAATATATACCTTTTTAAAGAACACAACGTCAAGACGAAGTCACAGACAACTTATGCCCTCAGAGCCCTCCATTGCCTTTTGTGAAAACTCTGCTTTGGTCCAATGCCACTTCACAACTAAAACAATACCTACTATTTTCTCAGTAGCCAACACATCAGTAATTACTTTGAAACAGCACTTGCAATCTCTAATGATTGACTATACTCACCTGCTGGAACAGCAGGTTCTCCATCTGCAGCAGGTTCTCCATCTGCAGATGCTTCGGTGGTGAGAAAATTCTCAGCCTAGTAAGGTCTGAAACTACGATGGTTTAGCTGGATTCTAAATGATTAACATCATAACCACTCTGATCTCCCTTGATATAAACTATCTTGGAAACTTCGCCAGTCAGGACTAAATGCTTCCTCAAACTTCAAATAAACTCAATTGGCGACTATCTCCTCAAGGATTAATCAATTAGATATTTGCTCGTAATTTATCAATTACGTTCAGTATTCCTCCTAAGTGAGAACAGGAGCAACCCTTCTCTCCTCAGCACCAAACCCACATGGCCATGACTTTGACATGGAGCTGAGCCTTCTCCTCTTCTTCACAGTAAACTGCTGATGTACTGTCAGTCAGAATCTCTAAGTGACACGCCTGCACTATGGAAAAGAGGCCAGGACTAAACTGATGATTCAAAGTTCACTCTCATTTATACAGAAACACCCCTTCTCGTGTCCACAGACCATTAATACATAGTTCTTCTCAGTGAGACCACCGCCCCTAATCACAGTGTGCAGGGAGATGTCCAATAATGACTGTTAACCGTCTTAAAATGATCCCCTTCAGGGTATCCTTGACATCTGTTCACCGTAACCATTGTTGCACAGCTTATGAAGAATATCCGATCCTGAACCTCACCACAGACACCATCGGAGTGCTTTTATCTGCAATCTCCCACACAGCACAAGAACAAGCAGACGCATCAAGCGTGTAAATGGTCACTACACACTGCCTAAACTGAGATCCTTCTCAGCTGGCCTCACTACAAACTAGATATATTCCGCCTACAAAGACTCCAAATCCTTTGGAGAACATTATTTAACCCAACAATAAAAACCGATGGAGTAAACACTTTTCGTTTACAGTCTTTTGGAAAAACATCCCATCAAGAAGAGTCAAGGATGAGAGTGCTAACTATTGATGTTTCCTGCATGAAGATTTAGAACATTTACAGGTGGTTCAGGACCCTGGATTCTTTAATAAAACACAAGGTTCTCAAGTATCAGAAGAGCCTCTGGAACCTTGCAGCTGGGTCCCACAAAGCTTGCCGCCAAAGCACATTGCCTAATCCAGAGATATTGGAATAACCAGCACTCTCGTATCTTTTAGAGAACCTTCAAAATTAAAGTAGCAGGGAGGGATCGGATAAGGAAGAAAGTTCGTGGTATTTAAAGTGGATCAAAGGAGACTCCACTCCGCTTGCGCACTGAACTGAAAAAGAGACCAGAGTTGTTACTCTGTGTAGCAAAAAGGTCTACTTCAGGGAGACTCTTTCTGCAAAACGTTTTGCAGCTCACATTCAACAGAGGTTCACTTCAATATCTCCTCATTGAGGAATTCCGCCACTGCACCAAGGAGACCGACAGCAAACTTCAACCAGGCCAAGGAATTTGCTGTTGTGATATAGTCTGGGTGCACTTGAATTTTGTTTCCTTATATATTTTAAGAAATAATGATCTGAGGGCTAGTTTCACGAGTCTAAAACATAGGAACTTTAAGTGGTGATGGGTTGTCCAAATCTTCAGAAATTGCTTTATTCGGTTTTTACATGCAAATAAAAAAAATCATAAAAGCAGCATTAAAATGTAAACAAAATACATACTTAATCTCATTTAAAATAACTTAAAAAAAATTGTTCCAAATATTGATAAAACCTTTCACCCCCAACAATAGTTAACATATCATAGTGTTCTGTTTCCTCATGATGCTCTTTAAAAAACCAGTGATGGTACCAATACAATATTCGTTCTCCAACTGCTGCAAGAATAAAAACACTGGACGGTATTGCTGCCATGCTCCCAATTTCAGAAGTGGCTTAATCCATCTTCTGCGTTCCCTAGCATAGTATTTGCAGAATAATACCACATGGATGGTAGTTTGCAGGGAAAGATTATCACATGGGCATAGGGCCAAGTTTCTCGACCAGTCATTTTAGTTGGAAATGTTACCAGGTGATGAAAGGACTCAAATCTCAGCCTGGTAAGAACAAATCTATCAAAGCCCTTTAAACAAAAAGCCAAGTACGGTTGCATGGTATAATACGTTAGGGTCATTTGATTTTGTGTCACGGTTTTCTTATTGATTTCCCCAGATAACCTAAGTAATTCAAAGTGGTTAATACATAATATTTTCAGTTCTTTTCTATATAAAGAGGAAATCATCTATGGGTTTACATAAAATTCTGGTCTATTTAAGTTATTTGCCAGGTTTTTTATATTGTTTAACCGCGGTATGTTTCTGGCAAAATCCAGAAGCATTATGTCCTTGATAATTTCTCAGTTTAGACCCAAGGAAGGCGAAGACCAGACTCTGTGCCATAATAAGATTGGTTGAGTTTTAATGAGCTCTGTGATATGTTCAAGGCCTAGTTCGCTATGGCAATTAAAAACGTAGGTACTCTGTGGGACCGCTAAAATAAACCTTAAAAAAGCATTTTCAACTACTTGTAGGGAGGCTACATTGTACCTTCCCCATAAATCACTATGCTTCTGCATTTTGCAACATACATTTTTAATAAAATCTCTGGAGGTCTTTTTCCGAGCTTTTGAGCGAAATTCATTAGCACGGCAGTCGAGCGTTTAAACAGGAGAGTCCTGCTCTTGACCGCGGGGGGCCATGATCCTGATTCCTCGATAAGTATTCCAAGATATGAAAATGTATTAGTAGATCCAATTCTGTCATGACCTACTACCAGATTTTTACCTTTATTCCCGCCTTTCCCACACATCATCACAATGGTTTTCTTGGCACTAACCTTTAGGCCCCTGCTAGTCATGAACTCTATGTATGTGGAAAGCGCTCTCTGTAAACCTATCTTGGTTCTGGCCATTAGCACCGCGTCATCCGCGTAGAGAAGGGAGACGATCTGCTTGCTGTCATATCTTGGTGAGTCCCTTACTTTTGCCCCCAGTTCGTCCTCCAATGCGTTGGTATAAATGGAGAAGAGGAACGGGGCCAGGATGCAGCCGTGCCTTACACCCTTCTCCACGCAGAATGGCTTGGTGCACTCTCCCTTAAGGCCATATCTTACCTTCACGGTAGCTCCCATATATAGTTGTTTTAAAAATTGCACTATTGCAGGTTCTACCCTTATCTCCTCCAGGGTTTGCCATAACTTATTGTGATCTACCCAGTCGAAGGCGGCCGTAAGGTCAACAAATACTGCGTACAGGCGACCTGATTTAGCTTGGGTGTATTTTCCTTGTATTAAGATGAAATTTAACACCTGTTCTACAGTACCCATCCCTTCCCTAAAGCCATACTGGACAGGGCTCAGAATGTTATTGTCCTCTGCCCAGTTATGGAGTTTATTTAACACCACCCTTCCTGCAACTTTCATTAGGGAGTCCAAGAGCAATATTGGTCTATAGCTAGAGGGACTGTCCCGATCACCTTTTTTAAAGATCGGTATAATAATTGATTCTGACCAAGTTTTTAAAAATCCTATTGAGCAACATGCCTCAAGAACACGAGTATGGAGAGGGGCCCAGAGATCAGTAGTTGTTTTAAATAGATCGATAGGTATCCCATCCGGGCCTGGGGCTTTACTTCCTTTGCTCGAATTAATAGCCATTAGTACTTTCTCGTGGGAAATCTCGATGTCGATCAGGAATTGAGCTAGATAACCTTCAAACTCCTCCACAGGGTCTTGGTTGCTTATGGGGTCGTCCAACTCATTACTATATACTTTAGAGAAGAAGTTGACCCAGGTATTATCGTCGATTGCAACTTCTACCCTCGCCCTCTCCTTAGTAACAAAGAAAGGGGCATTCACAGCCTGCCATAAAGACTGTGAATCTCTACACTGAGCGGCCTCATATGTCCGAATCAATTATTTTGCCTTTATAAGAACCTCTGAGATGAGAGCTCAACCTTGTAGTGTAGTTCCTATATTCCGCATAAACATGACAACTTTGCTCCCTCCAGAATAAGGAGTATATCTCCAGAGTCGTGGAAACAATAGATAACTATTTTACTCAGTCAATCGTGCATACTTAGTTTCACCAGAAGCGCAGAGAAATAGAGAAACGGGCGTTTTCAATAAAAGAGGTTATTTATTGAACAGTCTTCTTTCTCATGCAAGAGAAGTGAGTTGCTACAATTGCAATACTTGTTATAAAGTAAAGTGTGTACAGTAAAAGGAGTATTATGAAATACTACTGTAAAAGCATAGCATGGTTTCTAAACCATACTGGGTTTAAAATAGATAAAATATATACATAGATAAAACCATGACTAAACGTACTCAACTGGTGCTTCTAAGATATGCCTACCCCTGTGTACCTTACCTAAGCCTAGAAAGTGGGAAGGAGTAAGTGAGCTGCAGTTTAAGTTAAGATAGTTTTTGCCAAGAATCTGAATCAAGAATTCTCTAAGGGTCTAATCAGCTCCGTACCTTGTTTATAGAATGAAGGAGGTCTTGTATCTCTCTCTCAGGACTTGATCTCCCAGCAACCGTAAGGGTGACAAGGAAACACTGGAGCTGGATTTCTCGGCAGGAAAAAGACAGCGTCTCTCTCAGTGCGTCAATGGGAGGGTCGGCTTCCTTCGGCACTTGCAACAGCAGGGCGTCGGGCAAATAGATAGCTGATCTGCTCCAAATCACTGTGTGTTTTGCTAGGACAGATGCTGGTATATTTATACCTGGAAGGTGCTGAGTTTGACGTAAGGTTGGACATAAGACGTCACTAAGAACTCGCAGTTCTTTTAGGACTCCAGGAGTTCTAGGACAAATCAATACAGAAGCAGGGGGAATTCCCGGGCTTCTGGAGGCTTGGTTTGTTTAAGAACGCGTTGTGCTTTCTAGGAGTCTATGGGAGTAGCCTTGCCGTATATGGACTGCATTGGCTATGACTTAATATGGATATGATTCTTATGCCTTTATAAGGATATGATTTGTTATAACCACATAAGGACATAAATCGGGATTCTTTAAATAGGGTCCTAGATACGTTAACAACACCCAGTCCACGTATAATGTCCATCATTGACGCCGCCACACGGATTTCCTGCGCCAGGAGGTGCTTCAAAAGGACTCCAGCATCGGTGGAGCGGGGGGAATCAAAATCCTTTGGGGGGCATACCTCGGTGGTCCAGTGCAGCGCAGCTCCAACGCTCCCCTCTGCCGCCGCAATCCCAGACCAGCGGCCGCAGTGCGAGGGGGGCGTAACCAGCCCGGAAACTACACTACCCAGAAGCCCTAGCGGCAGAACACGCCGCCACACGGATTTCCTGCGCCAGGAGGCGCTTCAAAAGGACTCCAGCATCGGTGGAGCGGGGGGAATCAAAATCCTTTGGGGGGCATACCTCGGTGGTCCAGTGCAGCGCAGCTCCAACGCTCCCCTCTGCCGCCGCAATCCCAGACCAGCGGCCGCAGTGCGAGGGGGGCGTAACTGGCCCGGAAACTACACTACCCAGAAGCCCTAGCGGCGGAACACGCCGCCACACGGATTTCCTGCGCCAGGAGGCGCTTCAAAAGGACTCCAGCACCCGCGTCGCGGGATCGCGCGCGGGTCGGCGCCGGGCTAAGCCCGGGCAAAGGACGGGCCCTCTGTGGCCCTCAGAGGCCAGAAGAGGACGGGACGGGCCATCCCACCTGACTTTCCCATAGGAGGAGGTATAGAGACACATTTTACTTATTGACTTGCACTGCATTGCTTATTGCCGTTTTTTGGTGTATTGTATACTAAACATGTCCATCTGGGAGAATCTCAATGCCCTGTGTGGCACTAAGTATGTCCCGGATGCATCACCACCCCCTATTTTGGGCAGTATTCCAGACAATTCAAACGGCGCTCCGCGGGATCTACTTCTAAATATAGACAAACTTCAAGCCAATGCACTGCCTCGGGGTCTTAACATTAAAAGGAAGCATGACGGGGAAAACGATAACGAGAACCAACCTAAAATTCAAAAATTGTGCACCAGCCCTACATTATCCCCCTCTAACCCAATCACATCATTGGTGGATATGGCTGTGGATAAAATAGATGACCCTGTATCGTCCTCCCAACTGTCTTTACTGGCTCAGCTTGAGCAATTGTTACTATCTGTCATATCACCTTTGGTTATAAAAATTAATGATCTGGGGGACAGGCTGACTAGCATTGAGAAAACAATTAAAAGGAATTCTCCGCCAACTAATAAGATGGCAATACCCATTTGCCATAATCCTCCCATTATCCCCGACAAGTTTAAGCCAATTATATGTAAGAATGTCCAAACTCAATTACTACCTCTTAATACACCTACCGCAACAGGCCTTAAAGTAGCACTAAAATCCCCGTTAATAAATCACACAGTGGCCAGAGCCGATCCAGAAAGAATGCCACGTATTAACCTACCTCCTGAAGCCGCCCCATATGTGACTGTCCTCTCTGGGGTCCCTGCACTTAGCCAGGGAAAACATGAAACACACCAGGACCTGTTAAATAAGGTTATTTTTTACAGAACAACAGACCTTTGCCACCTGACCTAGATGGTGGAATCCTGAGCGTCAGGAGGGTGGGGTGGTTAGGTACGCTGCCCAAAGACACCTCTGAGGACCTGGTGTTAATTAAATTTAAGAACAGGAACATTGTCCCCTACCTACGATTCTGCCAGCCCACAGAAGGAGACGGCCCCATTTGCATTTGGGACTTGTATGACTTTTATCCAAGCTTCCTACACATCCCGTTACTAAGATCAACGGCAAAGAAATACAACTCCTGGGGAAGGGGATCTTGTGCACCTAGCGCCACTAACTTTCTAGTCTCTAATAGATTTGAACCACTGTTTAAAAATTGTATTTCCTGAGAACCATCTATTAAGAGGCCACCCATGAGTATTAGCTTAACTGACACGGTAGTAAGCAATTAATAAGTAAACTGCTGACATAGGTTTGCCTGATGTTCTCCCCCTGAACCTTAAGCTAATTTGTGGCACTGTATGCACGACCCTTTTGTTCTTAGAGTTGTCCTATTCGTTAATGAAATGTCTTATTTTGATTAGCTGATCCGTCATACCTATTTAAGCTTGTTTTAATAGTTGATATTATTTTTGTAATGAAATGTTAAGGTATTTACTTATGTATTGATGCTGCTTTTATGATTTTAAACCAAAATCGAATAAAGCTAATCTGACTGATGTCCATCATTACTAAATACTAAGCAATTTTAAACATATGACTATGCATGTGTTTTCCATCCCACCCCAAAATACATAAAATGCATTTGAAATGGTATATACACGAAAAATGAGTAAAATACTGTACGTTTTCAAGCAGTGGTATCATTCAGATAATGCATATAAAGTACTTTGAAATTTTGGCTGAATGAATCACGAAAATTACATTTATGAAATGGCTCTTAATACAGAAGAGAAGGTCGAGACCATTTCATCACATATTTATACAAGAATGTACATGTGCTAGAGGCTAAATCAAAATATTGTCTCGAGTTTCAAAATAGAAATCTTGTTCTCTAAGAATAGTTCTACTTTAAGCAGAGTATCATGTGCCAAAAAAAGGTAAATATTTTGGGAACGTGGGAAAATAATTTCGCTTTCAGGGCAAAAAATAGTTCCACAGTTTTTTAGAAGTTCTGTTTTTCAAAATTGAAGGTTAGCAGGAAAATTTAGCAGGAAAAGGGAGGAGCGAGATGGGGCGGAAGTTTTTGAGATCGGTGGGGTCCGCTGTAGGTTTCTTCAGGAGGGTGCTGATCTCGGCGTGCTTCCAGCTCTCCGGGAAGGTGGCGGTGTTGAAGGAGGCGTTGATGATGTTTCGGAGTTGGGGTGCGATGGTGGAGTCGGCCTTGTTGAAGACGTGGTGTGGGCAGGGGTCGGTCGGTGATCCGGAGTGGATGGTGTTCATCGTGCGGGCTGTGTCTTCGGTGGTCACCGTGGTCCAGGTGCGAAGGGTGGCGGTGGGGGGCGTTGGTTCGACGGTTGGGTGCGTGGGTGGGCCGCCGAAGCGGTTGTGGATGTCGGCGATCTTGCGGTGGAAGAACGAGGCGAGGGAGTCGCAGAGGTCTTGTGACGGAGTGATGTCGTTGGTGCCGGTGCTGGGGTTGGAGAACTCCTTGACGATAGTGAAGAGCTCTTTGCTGTCATGGGCGTTGTTGTCCAGTCGTTCCTTCAGGGATTTCTTCTTGGTGGTGCGGATGAGCTGGTGGTGCTTGCGGGTAGCGTGTTTGAGGGCGGTCATGTTGTCGGTGGTCCGGTCGAGGAGCCAGGCTTTCTCGAGGGTGCGGCAGGTCTTCTTGGAGTCCTTGAGGTCGTCGGTGAACCAGGATGCCTTCTTGCTTCTGCGTCTGCTGGGAGGGTTCTTTAGTGGCGCGAGGTCGTCGGCGCAGGCGGTCAGCCACTGTGTGAAGTTGCGGGCTGCTTCGTTGGGGTCCGTTGTGTTGGCGGGTGGGCTCTGGCTGAGGGAGGTGGTGAGCTGGTCTGCGGTGATCTAGCTCCAATTCCTGTGAGGTACCTGTTGCGGGTGGTGGTGGGTCGTGGATCTTTTGAAGCTGAAGTGGACGCAGCTGTGGTCGGTCCAGTGGAGTCCGGTGGCGTGGCTGAAGGTGATGTACTTTATGGAAGAGAAGACGGGATCAAGCGTGTGGCCGGCGTAGTGGGTGGGGGTGTTGACCAGTTGCTTGAGTCCGAGGTTGGCGAGGTTTTCCAGCAGTGCGGTGGTGTTGCGGTCCTTGTTGTTCTCCAGGTGGATGTTGAGGTCCCCGAGGAGGATGTAGTCAGTGGAGGGGAGGGCGTGCGGGCTGATGAAGTCTGTGATGTCTTCGCTGAATTGTGTGCGTGGTCCCGGGGGTCTGTAGACGAGGGTGCCTCTGAGGGTCGTCTTAGGGTCGGTGTGAATCTGGAAGTGGAGATGTTCGGCTGCGGC
Source organism: Lissotriton helveticus (assembly GCF_964261635.1). Classification (NCBI taxonomy): domain Eukaryota; kingdom Metazoa; phylum Chordata; class Amphibia; order Caudata; family Salamandridae; genus Lissotriton; species Lissotriton helveticus. Next base: position 9,329,905 of record NC_136073.1, on the reverse strand, counting down.
GAAGGAGTGGTTGGCGTCGGTCGTGATGCGGATGGTGTTCCTGTGGACGATGGCGATGCCTCCTCCGGTCTGGTTGATGCGGTCCCTCCTGATGATCTTGTACCCGTCCGGGATGGCGATGGCGATGTCGGGTGCAGAGGAGGCGTTCATCCAGGTTTCCGTGAGGAAGGCGACGTCCGGTGATGTAGCGTCGAGGAGGTTCCAGAGTTCCACGGCGTGTCTGTGGACGGAGCGGGTGTTGATCAGGATGCACTTGAGGTGGTTGCTGCTGGTGTTTGTCTTGGCGGGTGCGGGGCAGGTTCGGAGGCAGGTGAACTTGCAGGTGCAGCAGGTGAAGGGTCCGTGGGTGCGTCTCGGGGTGGCTCGGCAGCAGGCGTGGGTCCGGCCAGCATTGAGTGCGTTGAGAGTGGCGGCATCGTAGGTGAGTCGGGTCGTCTTGCCTCGGCGGGGAGGGCCAGGGGTCCTGGCGCTGGGCGCGGGCCAGGCGCAGACGGGCTTACCTTTGGCGCACCTTCGGCGCTCAATCGGCGCTCCCGCTGCGCGCGTCCGCTGCGCGGTCGCTCTGGGGGCGTCATAAGTAAGGAGCCGGGAGGGAGGAACAGCTGGGTGGCGAGAGCGGGGCGGCGAATGGAATCACAGGGGGGCGGGGCCGCAGGGAGGCAGCGGCGGGAAATTCCAAGAAGCAGCGGGCAGCGGGAAATTCCCAGGAGCAGCGGGCAGCGAGCGAACGAATCTGCAGGCAGGAGGCGGCAAAGGCAGGCAGGAGCGGCAGCAGTGAGTGGGGCGACCAAGCCCTGTGGAGGGCTGAGCGGTCACTGTTTGATACAACTTGTCAATGGAATACAGCAAGTACAGATTCTGACAGGCCAAGGACTACATTCCATCTTTGTCCTGTAAAGCATCAGCTCCTTTTGCTTAGTAACCAATCTCTTCTCTTCTCAGATATTTTGTGGTGAAAACACAGATCAAGAATCATCCTCAGATCTCTGATTTTCTCGGGGATAAGGAAACATCTTTAGGAGAAAATGTTTCCCCTTTGCAATTTTGGAACTAATCAATGACACCCCTTTCAATGTTTGTTGGGGGGTGGGGCGGCGAAGAGGGGAAACTGAGGCGACTTTGCCCGCAATGGAAGAATTAATCCCTTATCCACAAGCTAAAACATCCACTGGTCCAAGGCGCTCTCTCTCCATCTCCAACAAAACAGCTAAAATCCCTATGGTGCTTCATGCAGCTATTTCAAGAACCTGCGTTTGGAAGTTGTAGATGAGGTCATGGATGCCGGTGTCCACCATTTTCCTCTACTTTAACCTTATCCTCTGTAAAAAAAAAATTACGTTTGCTGAGGCTGTTGAGGTTTATTAAACTCATGTTGGCAGGCCTTGAATTTCTTCTACTGATGGAGGGGTTTAGGTGGTGCCAACCCCAAAGCCTTGGTTATTGCTCTGCTCAACTTGATTTTCTGCAGAGAACAATCACCTTTCTCTCACTAACACTGACCATCGAGTGGCACGTTCAGCAGCTGAGCCTACGCATTCCCTGAAAAGCACGTTGATCTCACCTAAAAATGCCTGTCTAAGACTTTGTTGCAACCCATCATAGGCGCCACTGCATCCACCGTCTCATGGCCAGTCTTCATAAAGTTCTGTGCAGCATCCATGGCGATCTTCAGAAGCGGAGTGCTCTAGCAGACTTGCAATTGCCAGAGATGACAAGGAGTATAGACGGCATTACACAAGACCATAGTGCCAGATTTCCCAGAAGTAAAACAACTCCTCCTAAGTCATAGTGGTTTCTAAAGGAGGGATCGGTGGGAAAGTATTTTGGTGCAATTCACTGTGAGATGCTTGCATAACCAAGCTCTCTGAAGATGAGCCAACAGACACAAATCATTTCTTAGGGCTTCCCTATGTTTTCTAGCGGCATGCCTAGGAACACCTAAGACGTTTAGAGGTATCTCCCAAAGTGCCCTTACAATATCTGCCAAAACAAAACGAAGAGCAGAACGATCTACCGGTTTCTTCTCTGAAAATATTCCAGCAAATGGACTGGACTTCTGCTAATGGACTTGTTTTCGCATCAGCTGACTGCTGTTATCTCTATGCAAAATTACATCAATTCAAGATATCTTTGACTATCCAAATTCTTTCAAACGCAGTACTGGTGCTGTACATGGCTCAAGACAGCCTCTCCAATTGGCATCATCTTCCTCACTTCCTTCCTCCACGACTCTAGAGCCAGAGAAACACATTGGGGTGATCCTGAAAAACAAAGATTGAAACCACTGGTGTTGCATACGCTTTTCAAAGGCAAAGCACTACCTGAAATGAAGAAGCTGCAAAGGGCAAACTAAAGGGCGGAGGCTTTGCAAAAACGGTTAGCCAAGCCTCTTGGAAGGCTTCAAGTTGCTCTGAAACAGCACATGTGGACGAAAAACTTACATCAACTTTAGAGTGAAGCTTATCTAGGACTGAAACTTCTTCTCGTATCTTTTTGATGCATATAACAGAGGAAAAGGGTTGCTTATGCCTCTGGTGTTTCCAGAAATCATTTTCTGATGACCTCCCATTTGAAGGAGTTCTCGACTTTGATTTAGCAGGTACCAAGTATAGGTTCGCTTCATGCTCATTAATGTCCTAGGGTGCAACAAAAAACACAGTTCAAAGGCAGATGCACTCTGATCTTTCCCAGGCACCAGAGACACATGTTAAAAGGGTCAGTCGCCAAGACTGGCCTGTGATATCTGGTGCAGGGTTTAACTACAGATGCTTTTGGGGCAAGGGGTTGGGAGAATGATGTATGTAAAGAACAATTTACTTACCTAGAGTATCCACCAGAGAGTGCATTACCGAATGTACATTTTGGATGACTTTACTTATAGACTCCTCACCTTGTTAATATATATCAAGCCAGTACTTCCCCAGGTGGTTGGGCTTTTGGGGGTGTGGAATGGCCTAAACTAGAAAATCCTCCAGGCAAAAGCAACCTTACTGCCAGACCTGGCTATCAACGCAGTTCTTCGTAAACATGTGGGGTGACGCCCATGGTACAGATTGACATGTCCAGAAGTCATTCCATGTGCCAGCGCAGTGGTAAAAGCCTTGGCTCTGGTCGAATAAGCTCGCTGATGTTCTGGGAACTGCTTCTGGACCAATGCATAGCACCAAATATACACACACAAAGGACATCCCCATTGAGATGGCTCTTTTCTGTACTGCCTTACACTGTTTGGCTTCTGTGAACCGTTCAAACAGCCGATTATCCATCCGCAGAGGGTATTTGGTACGATATGTAAAAATTCAAACCCTTTGGGATCCAAGGAGTTATTCCTCTTTCAAAAGGGTGGGAAGGAGGACAAAATATCGGAAGGGTGATACTTGTCTGACATGAAAAGGGCATCCCAACTTCCAGCAAAAATGCCACTAACCCAATTAGTTCACCCACTATATACCATATTTTTTTATGACAGACAGCCTGTCGCTCACACACGCGACAAGCTAAAGTTATTGCTATCAGGATGACTGTTTTGATAGTCATGAGACACAAAGCAAACTGTGCATTGGTTCAAATGGAGTACACATCAGGAAAGTGTAGATCAAATGAAGGTCCCACTACGGCATTTCAAAATTCTGGGTTTAAACCTATTGATCAGACACTTAAGGAAACACATCACAACAGGTGATTTAAACATGATTGGCAGGCCTGGTAAATACAAAAAGGCTGAAAGACCCGAAAAGTACCTTTTACTGTGCCTACAGCAAGTCCTTGCTGTGCTAAATGCAGCACAAAAAGCAGAACAGCAACAACTTTGCTTGTAATGGATAAGTGTGGAGGCAACTGCACCAGGCCATAACAGTGTCCCAGCATGCAGTGTAAACATATTCTGTAGCTGGAAATTTGGCACAGAATAACATCCACTACTTCAGGAGGAAGATTAATGTTAGTGTACTGTCACCACTCAATCTCCACACATGGAGGTGCAGATTGCTAGGCCCAGGTATAGGACCCTGACCTGCTGCCGCAACACAAGATTCTTCAGAAGCAGCCATCTAATACGAGGACAGATGCTCATGTCCACAAGTTCTGGGTACCATACTCTCTTGGCAAGTCCGAAGCCAAGATGACTTGAGCCCAGTCGTTCCTGATCTTCAGAACTCGAGGGAAGAGAAACGGTGGCAGGAAGACATACAGAAGTCCTGTGCTACACTCTAAGCGCAACCTGTTCTGAGAGAGACTTCTTGGGAACTCATCTGCATGAAAGTGTTGACACTGCACATTCTCGGCAGAGCTCTAGCCAGGAATCTCCTCATTGCTGGAATGCGCCCAGCACTACCTCTGGGTGCAATTGCCATTCATTATCAATGATGCGTTGCTGACTCAGTTGGTCTACCCTGGGGTTTAAAGATCCCACCAGGTGCTTCATGACTAAAGAGATGCCCTGCCGACTCAGCCAGTTCTAGGAACCTTACCCCACACTGCTTGTTGCAGTACTACATGGCAGAGGTGTTGTCCGTGAGCACCTGGATCAACCTCCCTTTGATGGACAGCAGGAAGTCTCCATGCCATGTGAACAGCCCACACCAGTGAGAAGTGTGGCTCACTGGTTAGAAGCGGCAGACCCTGAAGCAGAGATCAGCCCGGGACCAGGGTTCAATTCCCGATGCGGCAGGGTCTTGGGTCAATGTCCGCGGACTCGATAATTCTCGCTGAGGTGCTTACGCTAACCATGGGTCCCACTCTGCAACTCTGGGCAATAGCTTGCTTAATCTCCACAACGGCCCCATCAGCGCCGGGGATGCCTGGCTTCACCTTGGAGGTGCCCAGGAGGGACCATCTCACAGGGAAAGCCAGGACGGGTTCCCCAGCGGTATACAGCGCCAGGACACTCCGAGATGGAGTAACAGTGCGCTTTACAAGTATACTTACCTACCTACCTACCCTCAATAGATAAATCTGGAGGCTGGTCTCTGCCACACACCAGCATCCCTTGAGCTTTACCTCTTCTAGACAACCTTCACAATCCATCAGCAACTCACTCTTTACCAATCAGCTCTGGGTGGGGTAGGGAGATGGGTCTGCTGTGAGTCCAACTGCAGTTAAGCAGCCACCACTGCAGGTGTTTAGCAGTCTCCTCCAAAACCGGGATGGAATCCAACAAGTTGTGTAGGTGCTGAACTCACTGAATTTAGATTCATCTGCAGAGCTTGCATTTGCCATCTGCTGTAATCCACTAGCAAGAAGATGCAGGAGGCCAAGAAGTCTCAGACGACCCACTGAGATCCAGGATCGAGGAGGGCTCCACCAATGGTAATCTGACTGGAGGCTTCCTTAGATTCTTGGGGGCCGAAGGCACACCAGGGGGCCGGAAGGGTGCCAAAGATGCACAACATGAACTCCCTGAAGGCTTCACCTTGCTTTAGTGTTGCCAATGGACACGGGCATTCAGACTGAATCTGTACAAGCTTTGCGATGGGATTAGCTGTAGGAAATAGAGAGGAACCTTGACAGCCATATGACTTCTCCTGACAAGAGTGGCAAGAAGAGAGACAGTCACGCTTCGGCTCCCTAGGTTTCTTTTTAATTTGGAGGTATCCAATGACTTCGGTCCAACTGGGAAAGGTTTGTAGAATGGGAATGCCTCGACTTCGACCAGGACCGGCTTTTACGGGCCTTCCAATAGTGTTAAGTGATTTTGAGCTTGGCTTTGTGGTCCTGGATCACCCTGGATTTCACCCTTGTTGTACCAAGCTTTAGAGTCGTGCAAAGACCTTGGCAGCAGAGACATTATTGGTGGGAGTCAGTCACCAACATCTGTTTGAGGTGGCCCTAGCAAGGATTAAACCTAGCAGACTTCAGAAGAGACGTGGTCCCTTGCACACTGTAGAGAAAATGTTAGAGAAAAACTTGTCAATATGACAAGAAAAAGCTGTGGGAGCAAACTCCGAATGCCCGTCTGAAAGCGTGGAAAAAAAGGAACAGACGTCAGCGCCTAGATGTGGCTCTTACATAAGTTCTGGGGTGGACATGGCTTGGATTCCAGAGATTATTCTTTCTGGTACCTGAGGGTGAAGCATCTGTGGTTTGAAGAATCCATCAGAAATCAAAGTTTCGCCAAACATAATGAAAAACTCTAAAATGTAACCTCCTAGGGCACACAAGATAGTGATATCAATGTTCCCAGTGCCCTTGGCATGAAGAACAAGTTACTTATCTTCAGTAACGCCTTTTCTGGTAGATTCCATCTACCGCAGACTCCTTACCTTAGAATAATCCCCAGGCGTCATACTGGATCTGGCAGTTTTTGTGAGCAGAACCCCTGCGCGCGGGTAGGAGTCATTGTTCAGCTCAGTGTGCCGGAAGGAACGTGCATGTGCCTATTTAGGCAATATCACAGCGCACTGATGCCAGTTTCTTTTGTGACTTTTCACGCCACAAGCGTGGAAAGTCACAAAAGAAGAACACTGATGTGTGAAGCTTAGGGCTTTAAGGGGGAAAAACACCTTTACTATGAAATAACTTCTCAGAGCGGGAAGGATGGGTGGGTCAGTAAGGAATGTACAGCTAGATAGAGTCTTAACCAGATCAGGCCTTAACTTGTTCATCTGATAGAGACTTCTAGCCGCAGATTCATTCCTTACCTTAGAATAGATACCCAAGGAATACCTCCCTGGATGTGGGACAGCGACATGGATTTAAACTAGAAAATCCTGTAGGACTAAATGGACAAAGTGCCAGTCTCGCCGGACCCGACTGTCTAGGCAGTAGTGCTTTGTACACTTGTGAAAGGAAGCTCATGTTGCTGTCTGACAGATATCCAGGACAGATACCCCACAAGCTAATGCAGTAGTCAAAGCCGTGGCTCTGGTGGAGTGAGCAAGGAAACCTTCAGGAGGTTGCTTGTTGGCCAATGCGTAGCAGATTTTGATGCAAAGCCTTTCCTTTTTTGGCTTCGACATACACCACAAAGGATTGATCATCCACCCGGAACTCTCTTGTGCGGTCAAGATAGAAGGCCAACATTCTTTTTGGGTCAAGTCGATGGAGTCTCTCATCTTCTTTAGATGGGTGAGATGGAGCGTAAAACGTAGGCAGGGCGATGGACTGGTCTACATGAAAGGGAGTTAGCACCTTCAGTAGGAAGGACGCCCTACTTCAGTAGGAAGGACACCCTACTCTGAAGGATCAGTTTGTTTGGATACATAGTAAGGTACGGAGGCTGAGACCGCAAAGCCTATATCTCACTGACCATCCGGGCAGATTTTATTGCCACTAGGACGGCCATTTTGATGTTAAGGAGCCTATAGGGCAGTTGTGTAACAGCTCGAATAGAGCACACATTAGGGAAGTGGGGACTAGATTAAGGTCCCACTGTTACATAATGAAGGATGCAGGTGATAACATGCGTTGGAGACTTAACTAATCTAAGTACAATAGGTGACTTCAAGGGGGTGGCTGGTCTAGCATCATTAGAAATGCCAAGATGGCTGAAAGATAGCCTTTCAAGTGCCCAAGGTAGAGCCCTGCTGGGATAACATGAGATAAATGACAGAACCTAAGAAAGAGGTGCAGAAAGAGGATCAAGTTGCCAGTCTGTAGACCATGCCACAAACGTGCTCCACCGGCAAACATATACTGTATTGGTGGAGGGATGCCTTGCTGCCAAGATAACATTACAGACTTCGGGCAGAGGACTGAAAGCTGTCAATGGTTATTGCTCAGTCTCCACGCATAAAGATGAAGTGTTTTCAGGTTCGGGTGCAGAACCCTGCCCTGTTGCTGTAACAGTAGAACCTCTTGAAGAGGCAGCCTCAACGGAGGTCCAATGCTCGGGATTCCAAAGTCTCTGTGCCCAATCCAGAGCCACAAGAACAACTTGAGTTTTTAGTTCACTATATAACTTAAACAATAAAGGGGATAATTGACACCCTTAACAAGTTCCTTTTCCTATTTGAAATTAGTGTTAAACTTCCATTAACTAGAATCCTGGCTGTTGGTGGTCTATAGATAGATCTCATTGCCTTGAGGAAATTATCCTCTAAGCCACTTTGCTTGATATCCGTTTATAGAAATGGCCAACTCACTCTGTCAAAGGCCTTAGTAGCATCAATGGTCATAATAGTCAGAGGAGAGTTTGTTTCTATTGCCACATCTATGGCACTCACTAAGTCGTGGTTAGTTCATACAGTTGTCTGCTTTTCATGAAACTTTTTTGATTTTTGTGGACAAGCCCTCCAATCACTTAATCTAGCCTTTTTGCCAATATCAGAACGACAATCTCACAAAACTGCTGACATTGCGCATTCGACGGACAACAGATCCAAGCAAGGCTTTCCTCATTCTTGGAGGAAACCTTGCGCCACCTCCGGACAGAGATGCCAATCGTGATCCACTAGGCATCGACGGCTGATCTTCCACCCTGGTGATCAGAGAGCCTGACTGGTGTTAAACCATGAGGGATACGCCCTGACATTCCAGCCATTTCCACAGGCGCCTCTTGACAAAGGGTCCACGACCCCACCATACCCATTTTGTTGTATTACCACATGGCAGTGGTGCTGTCCGTGAACACCTATACCAGCCTTCCCCTGACTGCAGGAAGAAAGGCCTTCAATGCCAGCTGGATCGCTCAGAGCTCCAACAGGTTGTGGTGAAGTCCCGATCCCGCCGGAGACCAGTCATCTGATCTTGACCTCTTCCAGATGGCTACCTAAGCCAGGAAGTGATGCATCTCTCACTACAGTTAGTTCTGGTGGGGGAAGGAAGAGGGGTCTGACACTGATCCAACTGCAGTTCATTGACCGCCACTGCAGGTCTTTTGCTGTTCCCTCTGAGATCTGGAACATGTTGGAGAGACCTCTCTAATGCTACGCCTACTGGAACTTCAGGTCCAACAGCAGAACCTGCATAAGCCAATGGGCATGTGCCACAAGCAGGACACAGAAGACCCAGCATCTTCAGTGTCAGCTCAAAGAAATCCAGGGCCCGAGCAGGACATCAGTAAGGGCTTCATTGAGCAGGAGAAATGGTTCTTTCGGGGCAACTACCGGCTGAAGCACCTCCATCAAGACGTTTGTCTTAAATGCTACTGAAGGCAACGTAAGGTCAAGGACCTCAGATGCTCTCTACACCACCATTGCGAATGAGGCACCCTGCTCCGTAGAAACTGGAAGGAGAGACCAGGACAGATACTGGGGAGGAATCCAGTCCACTGGCATCTGCCTGGTCCTTGCACCAGCTGCACTCATCTCTTCTAAATGGTATCTATAAGGGCCCCCAGACCCCTCCCATTTGTCCCCTAATCCAGGCCTGTCATACGATTAAAGCACTGGCTCCGTCATGGGGAGTCGGTCCACTGCCAGCACCGGAAAACATCCGACTGGCTCTGTGTCAGAGTCAGGAATGACTATGGGGACGGCGCTGCCGGGGGGCGCAGGCACTGGAGCCAGCGCAGGTGGAAGGTCGAGGTGGCTCGACCGGCACCACTCCAGATCCATTGCCGGATCCAAGGGTCCTGCCTGACACCATGGGGGCGAACCCGCCAGTGGAACACCAGTAGGGGCAGCTCCTGAACCCGCCCAAATATGAGTTGCATGGCCTCAAAATTTGTGTAACTGGACGGGGGTCACTCAGGATCCTGGAAACTCTGGGAGGCATGGAGATGGCCCAGGCTCCACCACAGAGCAAGGTTTCAAATGCCGCTCCCTCGTCTTGTCAGATGACTTAGACAGATGTGACAAAAACGAAGATCACTTCGACTTCTTGCTCTTCTTGTGCCTGTGGGACTTAACCCAATTTTGCAGACTACCTCATCTGTGAAGACGAGCTCCTGGAGTGGCTCTGTGAATGATCTCAGGACCTTACTCTTGACCAAGATCCTGATTGTTGCCGTGGTGAGGAGCTTGAGGGACCGCTTACTCAAGACCTTGCGGTGCATGGCAAGGCAATCGACGCAGGTCTTGGCATCGTGGGTGCACTCCAAACACCAGAGGCACACCCAAATGTGGGTCAGTCACTGACATCTGTCAGTGACAGGTGCCACAGGGTTTGAAAGCAGCTTTCCGAGCTGACATTCTTGACACACCAGGAGAAAAAGTCCCGAAAAAATCTCGACAAAAAGACAAATAAAGGTCAGTCAAAGACTAGTGGTAGCTCTTCTCTGGATCGGCACTAACCTGTGTGGAAAGAAAAAACTGACATCAACGCACTATGGTGGCACATATATAGGCATCGCACACGTCACTGCCAGCACAGAAGACGCCACACTGAGTTGAATGATGCCACCTACCGGCACGCAAGAAGTACTGCTCACAAAACATTTCTGGATCCAGTCTGATGCCTAGGGAATATTCTAAGGTAAGTGTTAGAACCGGGAGTCTCTGGTTGGCAAAGGTAAGTACCTTGGCCCAAGTAGGGACCCCTAGCTCCGGTCAGGGCAACGGAATAACCCTCTGAGATAACCCCTGCTCACCCTCTAGGTAGCATGGCGCGAGCAGTCTAGGCTAAACTCGGAGACAATGTGGATAACATTTGCACTTAACACAACAATAATCCCCCATCCACCACAAACTGAGACCACACAGGTAAGTATATTTTTATAAAAATATATAACTTTATCTAGTTTCAGCAAGGTAAATCAAGCAGTTGCACGATAATCACTTCATTATTAAAATGAGGCACTTAATCTTAATGGTGGTACGTAGTTTCAGGAAGTTGTCACATAAAAACAAATGTCTCAAGTCTCTTCAAATCAGTATTAAACCTAATGCCACCGATTTATAATGGCTACGCTCAAAAAACGAGCAGTCCAAACAATGCCAACGTTTAGAAGATATGCCAAAGTTATTGGGTTGACAATGCTCTCCAAATGAGCAAAGAAACAATGCCAGCGTTATTAAATTATGCCCCAATGGTCCCCTGGCTTCAGGGACCACAAGCGCTCCTAGCGCGTCTCACCCGGTATCCTGAGGGAGGGGGGACTTCTTTCCCCGTGCTCGCGGTGACGCGGGTCCCCCAGGGGCACCTCGCGGGGGAAGGCTCAGTGTGGCTCCCGCCCGGCCGGTCTCCGGACGCTCTCCGCCCGCTCTGGATCCTTCAAAGAGCAGCGGGGAGCAGAGACGGCAGGCCAGGGGCTGGAGCACATGTGGAGATCCCTCGGCGAGGTCAGGTCACTTCTTCCCGGGCCCGGCGGTGATCGCGCTGATTCCTCGGCTTCTTCAGCGGCCTCCGCGACGGCAGCCAATCCCCTCGCGGCTCCTCAGGCGAGCCTCCACAGCACCCGGGAGTCAGCCAATGGCAGTGCGGCTCCCGGGACAGGCAACGATGACGCTCCGCTCCCTAGGCCAATCACGGCCCAGCACGGCTGATGACGCTGCGCCGCACGGGCCAATCCCGTCGCGGCGTTGGTGAGGGGGCTCGGCTCCCTCCACCAATGGGAGCACGGCGGCTTCGTTCTTCGCCGGTTCAGCGCCGATCAGGATGGCGCTTCCCTCGGAGGTTCTCTGGCCCCGGGCAGCGGCGGTGATACAGCCAGCAATTGTTTTTCAGCGCCCCTTGCGCTGCAGAGGCTCACAGGTCTCCGGTCTGCCCCACACACGTGTCGATGAGCACGTCGATTTTGGCCCTGCGGCAGGCTGGGTCAGCGCGGCGCTCTCAAGCAGTAGAGAGCAGCCAATGCGCTAAACAGGCAAACCACACGGTTGCACGATCTCCTCGCCACACAGCAGCTTCAGGGGGGGGGGCACAGCAGATTCTTGTAGCCTTGGGCAACCTTTATGTTCCTGGGTTGCAGACAGGGAGCCAGCTCTTCTCAGGCCCTTGGAGATTCAAGCTGTAGGCACAGCCCACAGCAAAGTCTCAGCAGTTTCAAGCAGGCAGGGACACAGCCCACAGCAAAGTCCCTTTCTTCTCCTCAGCTTCCAGTGATACAGCAGAACAGGTCAGCCCTTAGAGCACACAGCAAGGCAATCTTCCTTTAGTTCTCTCGCCGTCCTCCTTCCAGCAGAGGGTCCGTCTTGATTGTAGAGTTTCAGAATCTAATTCTCTGCAGACAGGGGTCCTTTCCTTATACCCCCCAATGTCTTTGAAGTTCCTCGTGCATGGAGGCCCTGGGTCCAGTCTAAACCAGTTCTGGGGGTTGCGGAGCACTGAGGTGTCTCTGGCTTTCTTCTTCCTGTCAGCTTCAGGGCTAGTGGGGTCAGTTGACCACCAGGAGAGAGCTAATGTGGGGGAGGTAGGCAGGCACAGCCCAGCACTTATCTGGCATTCCTTCCTCCCTCCTCCCAAGCAGGCAGATGTGCCCTTTCATCCCCGGGATGGCTCCGACCCTCTCCTCTGGGGCTCTGCAGCCCCTTCCTGTCACATCCAGACCAGGCAGACATTCCACAAGCCCAGGCACACAGAAAAAGGTTTAGACAAGAGAACAGCCACTTTCTAAAAGTGCTATCCTCCAACACAGGATTTAAAAACACCCTTCACTAAAAGATGTGTCATTAAATTCTGAGTCCAGGGATATCTTTCACTTATGTCCCATCTTGTTCCTATGGGGAGATAGGCTGGTATCACATGGGCCCAGCCCCCCCTCCATGTTACTTTATGGAGCAAGATAGCCTTACAGCAGTGAGCACACAAAATGGCTGTAGCCCACTACCAGAGCATAGTACCTGCACTAGCACATGCTCTACCTTATCCCTACACTGCACCCTGCCCAGGGGGGTACCTTGAGCCTTCCATAGGGGTGACTGATGTGCACAGACAGGGAAGGATTGGACCTAGCCAGTGGGGACACTGGCCAGGCTGACATGGCAGTCACTGACTGCACACAGGCCCTGCGCTGGCAGGCCTGAGTCACCTTTTAAAAGCTACTCATGTGGGTGGCGCAATCTGCGCTGCAGGCCCACTAGTAGCATTTGTCATCACCAGCCCTGGCACACACAGTGCCCTCTACTAGGGACTTCGTGGTGATACAAATATGCCAATTCGGTATACTCAATCAATATCACAATTTACAGAAGGAGCACTTACACTCTGACACTGATCAGCAGTGGCAGAGTGTCCAAAACATCTAAATCAGCAAAAACGAAATCCAGCACAGCATCAAAAACACATGAGTCAGAGGCAAAAAGATGGGGGAAGAACCACGCCAAAAGGTGTCAGGTCTAACACGTGTCCCCTCCAGCTGAAAGTGGGGAGAACTACCCAACCTCTTGGGAGTCCTCATCACTAAGGCGGAAGAATCTGGACAGACCGTCAGCGTTGGCGTGTTCTGTACCAGGGCGGTGCTCCACCGTAAAGTCCATCCCCTGTAGGGAAATGGACCACCTCAACAATTTTGGATTCTCACCCCTCATCTGCATTAACCATCTGAGGGGCCTGTGGTCGGTCTGAACGCGGAAGTGAGTCCCAAACAGGTAGGGCCTCAGCTTCTTCAGAGCCCAGACCACAGCGAAAGCTTCTCTTTCAATGGCACTCCATTTTTGTTCCCTGGGGATCAGCCTCCGGCTAATGAAAGCCACAGGTTGGTCTCCTCCCTCATCATTGATCTGTGAGAGCACTGCTCCCACGCCTTGCTCTGAAGCGTCAGTTTGCACAATGAACTCACTTGAAAAGTCAGGTGCCTTAAGCACCGGTGCTGTGCACATGGCAGTTTTGAGGGTGTCAAAAGCAGTTTGACAGGCCTCAGTCCAATTCACTTTCCTGGGCTGATTCCTAGATGTCAGCTCTGTCAAAGGGGCCACAATGGTGCCATAGCCTTTGACAAACCGTCTGTAATACCCGGTGAGACCTAGAAAGGCTCTCACCTCCGTCTGGGTCTTGGGGGGTTCCCAAGCCAGAATGGTATCAATCTTCGCCTGTAGGGGCGCCACCTTGCCGCTCCCCACCTGGTGTCCCAAGTACACCACAGATCCCTGCCCTATCTGGCATTTACTGGCCTTGATAGTGAGGCCTGCCTTCTGCAGAGCCTTCAACACTTCAGTGAGGTGTTGCAGGTGTTCCTCCCAAGTGGAGCTGAACACCGCAATGTCATCCAGGTAGGCTGCGCTGAATTGCTCCAGCCCTGCCAGTACCTGGTTGACCAATCTCTGAAATGTGGCGGGGGCATTTTTCAACCCAAAGGGCATGACACGAAACTGGAAGTGTCCTTCTGGCGTTGAAAATGCTGACCTCTCCTTTGCCCCGTCAGTTAAGGCAATCTGCCAGTACCTTGAAGTCAAGTCAAAAGTACTCAGGTACTGGGCAGCTCCCAACCGATCCACCAGCTCATCAGCTCTGGGGATGGGGTGCGCGTCAGTCTTCGTGACCGCATTGAGCCCACGGTAGTCCACGCAGAACCGAAGTTCTGGGGGGCCACCGGGGGTAGCAGCTTTCTTAGGCACTAAGACCACTGGGCTAGCCCAGGGGCTGCTGGAGGGCTCAATAACCCCAAGCGCCAACATCTTGGAAACTTCTTCCTTGATGCTAGCTCTGACCTTGTCAGCCACCCTGTAAAACTTCTGTTTCACAGGCATGCTGTCTCCAGTGTCCACGTCGTGGACGCACCATTTGGTGACACCTGGGGTCAGGGAAAACAGTGGGGCGAACTGACCCAAGACTTGGCGACAGTCCTCCTGCTGTTCTGGGGTCAGGGTGGGGGAGAGGACCACACCATCCACTGACCCATCTTGCTCCTTGACTGCCAGGAGGTCAGGGAGAGGATCACTATCCTCCTCCCCTCCAACATCTGTAGCCATGAGCATAGTCACTTCAGTTCTTTCAAAGTGGGGTTTGAGGCGGTTCACATGGAGCACTCTCAGGGGCTGCCTGGGAGTCTTCAGGTTAACCAAATAGGTAACCTCGCTCTTGCGCTCCACCACCTCATATGGGCCAGACCACTTGTCACGGAGCGCACAAGGCTCCACTGGCGCCATCACCCACACCTTCTGACCAGGTTGGAACTCAACCAGAGAAGTGTTCTGGTCATACCACCTCTTCATTTCCTCCTGGCTAGCCTCCAGGTTCTCTTGAGCGAGCTTCCTGAAGCGCTTGGTCTGGTTGCGAATGGCCAGCACATAGCTGAACACATCCTGAGGGGTTTTCCCACGGGATTTCTCCCACCCCTCCTTCACCAGAGCCAGAGGCCCTCTGACAGGGTGGCCATACAGCAACTCAAAGGGAATGAACCCTAATGATTTCTGAGGCACCTCCCTGTAGGCAAACAACAGGCATGGCAACAAGACATCCCATTTCCGCCTCATGGGCTCCTCCAGGCCCATGATCATGCCCTTCAATGTGCGGTTGAATCTCTCAACCAAACCATTTCCTTGAGGGTGGTAAGGAGTGGTGAACTTGTAAGTCACCCCACACTCACTCCACAGGGACTTCATATATTTAGAAATGAAGTTTGTCCCGCGGTCCGAAACGACCTCCTTCGGAAATCCCACCCGGGAAAAGATCCCCATCAGGGCACGGCCCACCACTGGGGCGGTGACTGTCCTGAGCGGAAGGGCTTCCGGGTACCGAGTGGCATGGTCCACCAAGACCAGGATAAACCTGTTGCCTAGGGCTGTCTTGGGATCCAGGGGCCCCACGATGTCAATGCCCACCCGCTCAAAAGGGGTGCTCACCACGGGAAAGGGTTGGAGGGGTGCCACGCGCTTCCCTCCACTCTTGCCACTGGCCTGACAAGTCTGACAAGACTTACAAAAGGCAGAGACGTGCGTCTTCATCTGGGGCCAGTAGAAATGGGTGACAAGCCTGTGATAGGTCTTGTCTTGCCCCAGATGTCCTGCGAGAGGCACGTCATGAGCCAGACCCAGTAGGAAGTTCCTGAAGCGCTCCGGTACTACCAGCACACGGGCTGCGCCGGGCTCAGCGAACTTAGGCTCACTATAAAGTAAGTCATCCTCCCAATAGATCAAATGCTCCTTGGACCCCAGGCCTGCGGCCTGGTCAGCAGCCTGCTGCCGCACACCAATGAGAGAAGGGCACTCCTTCTGAGCCTGGCAGAATTCCTCCCTGGAGGGACCACCCTCTTGCTGCCACTGGGACAGCTCAGGCAATTCCCCTAGTTCGGCCACTTGCTCCCCTGTAGGTTCCAGGGCATCCCCTTCCGGGTCTGTCTCCTCCTGGACCGTGGGAACAGTGGGGGCCGGTTTCCCGCGCCCTCTACCCCTTCCTCTCTTGGCAGGTCCCTGGGCCCTTGTTCCAGGCTCCAGCTCTGTTAGACCGCCCTCTCTTACTGTCATTGCACGGGTGGACACACAGATCCACGCAGGCAAACCCAACATCTCCAAGTGAGTCCGGTGCTCCACCTCTTTCCATGGGGAGCTCTCCAGGTCATTACCTAATAGACAATCTACAGGCAAGGCATCACTTACTACAATCTCCAAAATACCGGAGACTCCTCCCCATTCAAATGGAACTTTCGCCAGCCTGCAGTAGCGCACTGAACTGTCAGCTGCCACCACAGGCCGGAGTACCTGGGGAACAATTTGCTCTTCAGACACCCACTGACACCTAACAGATGTCACGCTGGCCCCTGTGTCTCTCAGAGCCTCCACCACCTGTCCATTGATGGTCACCTTCTGCCCGTATTTCTTAGTGTTTTGGGGCAGCAAGGTTTCCTGGGCCATCTCTCGGTCTCCTAAAGAGACAAGGGTCATCACTGCTAACCCTTCCTCCCCACTAGAGATCAAATCCCCTCCCAAAGCTACACTGGCCAATGCCGGTGCTGGAGCACCAGAGGGTGCTGGAGGTTT
This sequence comes from Lissotriton helveticus, assembly GCF_964261635.1. NCBI lineage: Eukaryota > Metazoa > Chordata > Amphibia > Caudata > Salamandridae > Lissotriton > Lissotriton helveticus. Next base: position 9,313,172 of record NC_136073.1, on the reverse strand, counting down.
CTTTGGACATTTGGGGGCAATGTGCCCCACCGCCCCACATGTAAAGCAGGTAGGCGGGGGCCTGTTGTCCTGCTTGCCCTTACGGGGCCAGGACTTCTTAGACTTGGGGGGTTGAGACACCTTCTCCTGGGAACCAGTTTGGGGCCCTTTAGAAGACTCCTTTTGATTACCCGTGTCCCCCCCACTCTTCTGTTGGGGACCCTGTCCACCTTTGGCGGGGGTACTTACCACCCCCTTGTGGACCCTGGTGCTAGTCCACCGGTCCGCCTCTTTAGCAAGCTCACTGGGATCAGTTAACTTACTATCCAAAAGATGCTGGCGCAGCTCTGGGACACACAAACTACTTAAGTGCTCCCTACTAATCAAGTGACACAACCCCACATAATCAGTAACTTTGCTGCCCTTCATCCAACCTTCCAGTGCACGCGTGTACATACTCACACACTCCACCCAAGTACTTGAATCAAGCTTCTTGAAGTTCCTAAACTTCTGGCGGTACTGTTCAGCAGTGAGCCCATACCTGAGGCACAAAGCCTCCTTCATGGCGGAGTAGGACAAAGCATCCTCTGCTTCTAAGGGTGCCAAAACATCCCTCCCAGAGGCCTCAAAATGCTTCCACAATCCTGCTCCCCAATTCTTCTCAGGCACCTCATTCATCTTTAAGGCAAGTTCATACGCTCTGAACCACGCATAAATATCCTCACCCCTCTGATAATTCTGTACCAGATCCTTTGGTATGTATACCTTACCCGCCTGTACTGGTTGTGCGCTGCCACCATTAGAACTGGACCCCCTCTCTTTATATTTGAAATCCAATTCCTTCATGCTCCTCTCATGAGCCAATTGGAGCTTCTTCTCCTCCAAAGCGAGAGCATGCCTCCTCTCCTGTGCCTCTTTCTCAATTTCCAGGCGCAGTTTCTTCTCATCGGCTTCCGCCCTGAGCTTCAAAAGCTCAATCTCATGGGCCCTAGCTCTCTGATTCTCCTCCAACTCCTCTGGAGAAATAATCCTACTGGAGTGGGTGCTGCCGGCCCTAGACGCTGGCTTTGCCACTGGCAATTCACTGGGCAAAAACCCAATCTCCTGTGCGCCACCCTCTTCCATAGGAGCTTCTGGGACACCATGCTTGGCCTCCCACCAGGCCCTCAGAGCTGTCCTTAGCTCTTCCTTATTTGCGCCGCCCCTCACTGGGCATTCAAGCTGTTTGCAGACTTTTCTCAGTTGCTCCTTGTTATAGGTTAACAACTTCTGGATTTCAAATTCCACCTCCACGTCTCCATTCACGCTTGGCGCTTTCCGAGACATGATGCTTCCTACCCTTTTTCAACTAAAAAGGTTTCACCAAAAAGAAAAAGTCTTGCGCAACCTGTTCTGCTAAACTAGACTAGTGATGTACAAGAAATCACTGCCGGTCAAGTGCAATTATTAGTTCAAAATCCGCACCGCGAGCCACCAATGTTAGAACCGGGAGTCTCTGGTTGGCAAAGGTAAGTACCTTGGCCCAAGTAGGGACCCCTAGCTCCGGTCAGGGCAACGGAATAACCCTCTGAGATAACCCCTGCTCACCCTCTAGGTAGCATGGCGCGAGCAGTCTAGGCTAAACTCGGAGACAATGTGGATAACATTTGCACTTAACACAACAATAATCCCCCATCCACCACAAACTGAGACCACACAGGTAAGTATATTTTTATAAAAATATATAACTTTATCTAGTTTCAGCAAGGTAAATCAAGCAGTTGCACGATAATCACTTCATTATTAAAATGAGGCACTTAATCTTAATGGTGGTACGTAGTTTCAGGAAGTTGTCACATAAAAACAAATGTCTCAAGTCTCTTCAAATCAGTATTAAACCTAATGCCACCGATTTATAATGGCTACGCTCAAAAAACGAGCAGTCCAAACAATGCCAACGTTTAGAAGATATGCCAAAGTTATTGGGTTGACAATGCTCTCCAAATGAGCAAAGAAACAATGCCAGCGTTATTAAATTATGCCCCAATGGTCCCCTGGCTTCAGGGACCACAAGCGCTCCTAGCGCGTCTCACCCGGTATCCTGAGGGAGGGGGGACTTCTTTCCCCGTGCTCGCGGTGACGCGGGTCCCCCAGGGGCACCTCGCGGGGGAAGGCTCAGTGTGGCTCCCGCCCGGCCGGTCTCCGGACGCTCTCCGCCCGCTCTGGATCCTTCAAAGAGCAGCGGGGAGCAGAGACGGCAGGCCAGGGGCTGGAGCACATGTGGAGATCCCTCGGCGAGGTCAGGTCACTTCTTCCCGGGCCCGGCGGTGATCGCGCTGATTCCTCGGCTTCTTCAGCGGCCTCCGCGACGGCAGCCAATCCCCTCGCGGCTCCTCAGGCGAGCCTCCACAGCACCCGGGAGTCAGCCAATGGCAGTGCGGCTCCCGGGACAGGCAACGATGACGCTCCGCTCCCTAGGCCAATCACGGCCCAGCACGGCTGATGACGCTGCGCCGCACGGGCCAATCCCGTCGCGGCGTTGGTGAGGGGGCTCGGCTCCCTCCACCAATGGGAGCACGGCGGCTTCGTTCTTCGCCGGTTCAGCGCCGATCAGGATGGCGCTTCCCTCGGAGGTTCTCTGGCCCCGGGCAGCGGCGGTGATACAGCCAGCAATTGTTTTTCAGCGCCCCTTGCGCTGCAGAGGCTCACAGGTCTCCGGTCTGCCCCACACACGTGTCGATGAGCACGTCGATTTTGGCCCTGCGGCAGGCTGGGTCAGCGCGGCGCTCTCAAGCAGTAGAGAGCAGCCAATGCGCTAAACAGGCAAACCACACGGTTGCACGATCTCCTCGCCACACAGCAGCTTCAGGGGGGGGGGCACAGCAGATTCTTGTAGCCTTGGGCAACCTTTATGTTCCTGGGTTGCAGACAGGGAGCCAGCTCTTCTCAGGCCCTTGGAGATTCAAGCTGTAGGCACAGCCCACAGCAAAGTCTCAGCAGTTTCAAGCAGGCAGGGACACAGCCCACAGCAAAGTCCCTTTCTTCTCCTCAGCTTCCAGTGATACAGCAGAACAGGTCAGCCCTTAGAGCACACAGCAAGGCAATCTTCCTTTAGTTCTCTCGCCGTCCTCCTTCCAGCAGAGGGTCCGTCTTGATTGTAGAGTTTCAGAATCTAATTCTCTGCAGACAGGGGTCCTTTCCTTATACCCCCCAATGTCTTTGAAGTTCCTCGTGCATGGAGGCCCTGGGTCCAGTCTAAACCAGTTCTGGGGGTTGCGGAGCACTGAGGTGTCTCTGGCTTTCTTCTTCCTGTCAGCTTCAGGGCTAGTGGGGTCAGTTGACCACCAGGAGAGAGCTAATGTGGGGGAGGTAGGCAGGCACAGCCCAGCACTTATCTGGCATTCCTTCCTCCCTCCTCCCAAGCAGGCAGATGTGCCCTTTCATCCCCGGGATGGCTCCGACCCTCTCCTCTGGGGCTCTGCAGCCCCTTCCTGTCACATCCAGACCAGGCAGACATTCCACAAGCCCAGGCACACAGAAAAAGGTTTAGACAAGAGAACAGCCACTTTCTAAAAGTGCTATCCTCCAACACAGGATTTAAAAACACCCTTCACTAAAAGATGTGTCATTAAATTCTGAGTCCAGGGATATCTTTCACTTATGTCCCATCTTGTTCCTATGGGGAGATAGGCTGGTATCACATGGGCCCAGCCCCCCCTCCATGTTACTTTATGGAGCAAGATAGCCTTACAGCAGTGAGCACACAAAATGGCTGTAGCCCACTACCAGAGCATAGTACCTGCACTAGCACATGCTCTACCTTATCCCTACACTGCACCCTGCCCAGGGGGGTACCTTGAGCCTTCCATAGGGGTGACTGATGTGCACAGACAGGGAAGGATTGGACCTAGCCAGTGGGGACACTGGCCAGGCTGACATGGCAGTCACTGACTGCACACAGGCCCTGCGCTGGCAGGCCTGAGTCACCTTTTAAAAGCTACTCATGTGGGTGGCGCAATCTGCGCTGCAGGCCCACTAGTAGCATTTGTCATCACCAGCCCTGGCACACACAGTGCCCTCTACTAGGGACTTCGTGGTGATACAAATATGCCAATTCGGTATACTCAATCAATATCACAATTTACAGAAGGAGCACTTACACTCTGACACTGATCAGCAGTGGCAGAGTGTCCAAAACATCTAAATCAGCAAAAACGAAATCCAGCACAGCATCAAAAACACATGAGTCAGAGGCAAAAAGATGGGGGAAGAACCACGCCAAAAGGTGTCAGGTCTAACAGTAAGGAATTGGAGGCTAAGTCTATCAGATTTAAGGACAAGGCCAACCCTTAAGCCCCAGTGGTCCATGGCTACAGCTGATTTGCACCACTTTGTGCTGGTGGGAAAGTAATGCTTAAAAATTCTTAGATGCAGTTTGGAACCTGTAGATGGGTCACAAACTCTGCAGAAAGTTTGGATGATATATGTATATGTATATGTATATATATATATATATAATGTTACTTATCCAGTAAGCATCTGTTCTTGGCATGTAGAGCTGTAGATTTCCATGCTTTGCAGACTCCTGCCATCTAGTGTTGGGTCCGGATGTTTGCAATTTGGTTTTCCTCGAAGAAGTCTTTGAAGTCACGAGGTAGGTGACTCCACCTTTCGGTGATAGTGCGCATGGGCATCAACTCCATTGTTAGATTGTTTCCCCACAGAGGGTGAGAATGGAGTTAGTAAAGGTAGAATAGAGATGTCCATGCGTATGTATGTAAAATAGGAAAAAAAAAATGCAACAGGCATAGGTGCCCAGGGAGGCGGGTGGGCGCATGTGAGTCTACAGCTCTACATGCCAAGAACAGATGCTTACTGGATAAGTAACATTTTCCGCTGGAGGCACGTGAACTGTAGATCACATGCTTTGCATAGACTATACAGTAGTAACTCCCAAAGCGGTGGCTAACCTGTAGCTATTGCAGATGTTTGAAAAAGTGTTTTAAGTAATGCCTGGCCTACATTAGCTTGTTGCCTCGCTAACACATCTACACAATAGAGTTTGGTGAATGTGTATGGTGTAGACCATGTTGCTGCCTTACAGATGTCAGCTAGGTGAATATTCCCTAAGGCCATAGTAGCCCCTATTTTGCGGGTGCAATTAGCTCAAGGGGGTATTGTCAAGGTTCTTTTCGCTTTCACATAACATGTTTGGATACATTTCAAGATCCATCTTGCAATACCTGATTTAGAAATGGGATTGCCTTTGTGTGGTGGCGAAAAAGCAACAAAGAGTTATTTTGTTTTACTATAATCTTTTGTTCTTTCCACATAATATAGTAGAGCTCTTCTAACATCTAGTCTACAGAATCAGGTTGAGGAAAGAACACCGGTAACTCAAAGCGGAAACTATTTTAGGAAGAAATTTGGGATTGGTTTGAAGAACCACTTAGTCTTTGTGAAGTTGAAAGAAAGGCTCTTGTATAGTTAGTGCCTGGAGTTCACCAACTCTCCTTAAGGAAGTGATTGCGATAAGAGAAGCAACTTTCCATGACAGAATATGTAGTTGACACTTGTCCATTGGTTCAAAAGGTGGACCAATTAGCCTCGTAAGGACTATGTTCAAGTTCTATACTGGTGCAGGTGGAGCTCTCGGTGGTATTACTCTTTTTTAGTCCTTCCATAAAGGCTTTAATCACTGGTACTCTGAATAGAGATAAGTGTTGTCTGTTTTCTAAGTATGCTGCTACTGCTGCCAGATGTAAGTGTAAGCGAATGGATGTGTAGGCCAATCCAGATTCCTGTAAGTGTAAAAGATAACAGATGATGTTTTGCACTGAAGCATCAAGGGGATTGATAGTTATTGTTGCAGTATATAACACATTTTTCCCACTTTGCTGCATAACGCACAAGTTACTACTTGTGTAACGATATATCTGTAAGAGACATTAGTTAGTGATAGATTCCTTACCTTAGAATATCCCCAGGCGTTAGACTGGATCCGGACATTTTTGCGTAGCAATACCCCTGCGCGTCGGTAGGCGTCGTCTGCGGCTCCGCGTCCGTCGTCGTTAGCGCCGGAATGACGTCATCGGAGTACTTAGACGCCGCCCATGCGCGCTGACGTCAGTTCTGATACACAGCTTTTCCGCGCCAGATACGCAGAGCCATGATAGAACCAACACTGGTGCCAAGAAACTAGGGCCCTGAAAGGGGATGACCTTAACCCTAGATATCAGTTCGCAGAACGGGGAGGATGGGTGGGTCGGTAAGGAATCTATCACTAACTAATGTCTCTTACAGATATATCGTTACACAAGTAGTAACTTGTGCATCTGAAAGAGACACGTTAGTGATAGATTCCTTACCTTAGAATAGATACCCCAGCAATACAAACCCCGGTGGTGGGTCTGCGAACCAATAATCACACCAGAAAGTCCTGGAGGACGGAACGGCCAAAGAAGCCATCCCTCCGGACTTGACTGTCCAGGCAGTAGTGTCGTGCGAACGTGTGCAGCGAGGCCCACGTAGCTGCCTGGCAAATGTCCTGCAAGGGCACTCCCCGGCCCAGGGCAGTTGTAGTCGCCGTGGCCCGAGTGGAATGAGCCCTCAATCCAACAGGGGGCTCCTTCTTAGCCATGGAGTAACATGCCTGGATACACAAGATGATCCACCGGGAGATGGTCCGCTTGTGTACCGCCTTACCCTTCTTAGCGCCCACGTAACCAACAAAGAGTTGGTCATCCACCCGGTACTGGCGTGTGCAATCCAAATAGAAAGAGAGCGCACGTTTTGGGTCCAGACGGTGGAGCCGCTCTTCCTCTTTAGAGGGATGCGGAGGCGGAAAGAAGGTATGCGAAGGTGATGGACTACCCGATGTGGAAGGCTGAGACAACCTTGGGCAGGAAAGATGGCTTAGTACGCAACACAACCTTGTCCGGATGGACAGAAAGGAAAGGTGGGGTACAAGAAAGGGCCTGGAGCTCACTCACTCTCCTGGCAGAGGTGATGGCAACCAGGAAAGCAGTCTTGAGAGTCAGAAGACGAAGAGGACAGTTGTGAAGTGGCTCAAAGGGAGCGCACATCAGGAAGGTAAGAACAAGGTTCAAGTCCCACTGGGGCATCACGAAGGGAACATATGCGTGATGCCCTTAAGAAACCGATTTACAATAGGGGACTTGAACAAAGAAGGCTGATCAGGTGGCCTTAAGAAGGCAGAAAGGGGGGGGGGCGTGGCCAAGATGGCGTCGGAGTAGGACGCTTTTCCGTGCCTCTCCAGCGCCGATCCGACACAGCTACTTATAGCTTGGTGTCGCCGGCACAGATCGGCCCCCGGACTGTGGGCAGAGGTCCGTGAGGAGTGGCGGAAGGGTCCGGTGCAGCCGGCGGAGCGCAGCGCCGCACGTGAAGGCGGCAGAAGCGAGGAAGGGGTGCGGCCTTGGGATCACCGGCCTCGAGTGATCGGGAGGCCGGCCGGAAGTTCGGGCTACAGCGCCGGAGGAGGGAGCCCGCTCACCGCCCACCCGAGGGTCCCCCCAGACGCCGGCGGCTCGAGGCGCACCACGCAATCGGCGGAGGGGGCGCTATCTGCCAGAGGCCGCTGGTGGTGCTTCAGGTCAGGAGGAGAGGGAGGACCTGTCTATGTAGGAGCGTGGAGGCCCACGGGTACCGGCCCGGAGAGACGGTGGAGTCTCAGGGCGCATTCCGGACGCCACGTGTTTTTGTGCCACGAAGCGGGGCCCGGCCGCGCTGCCCTGGAGGGGGATAGTGGACCCAGAGACCAGGGAGAGTGCAGTGGAGAGAGGCAGGGGGAGCGCGTCTGGAGGTCAGGAGGCGGTCTGGAAGTGGAGAGTGGCGGCGCCATTTTGCCTGGCTCCCCCGGTCGCATGAACGCTTAGCGCTTACGCCTGGATAGCTGGACGCTGTGCTTCCCCGCTGCTCAGTTCTCATAGGGGCTTGCCATCGGCGACGGGGGGCTCCTTGTTCCCTGATGTCTGTGCGTTCTCGCCGATTGGGATCTCGGCGCCCAGGGATTTTCCGGGAGCCTCCGGCCCGAAGTAGCGTGGAGGGCATCGAGTAGGGCTGCCCTACGGAGTCGATCAACGCATCTCGAGGCCAGGACCCTGTACCGTTTGGCCTTGGAAGTGTCTGGGGGGCCGTCCGCCCCGACGAGGGCTGCCAGGAATTATGGCTAACCAGGCTCGCAAGGGGCGCGTGGGGAAGGACGGAGCGGCCAAATCTTCCCAGCAGCCGGCGTCCCCCGGTCCCAGTGGGTCGCCAAGAGTGTCCGATGATGAGGCCCCGGCTACCAAGGCATTTATGACCGAACTTTTTGCTTCCATCAAGGAGGATATCTCCGAATTGCGGGCGCAGCTGGCGTCTGACCTCCGTGAGGTGAGGAGAGATGTGGATGGGATTGGCGAGAGAGTGGCGACTCTAGAGGACCATGATTTGACCACGGCCAATGATATGCACATGCTTCAGCAGGATGTCATCCGTCTCACGGAGCAGAATTTGGACTTGCAGGCGCACACGGAAGACCTAGAGAATCGTTCCCGCCGGAACAACATACGTATTAAAGCGGTGCCTTGGGACGGTGAGGCGGGAGACCTGCGAGGCTATGTACAAGAACTGTTTCTGAAGATCTTGGACGACGAGGATGTAAAGGATATCCAGATGGATAGAGTCCACCGCGTTGGTTTGCCCAGGAGAGGGGGGGGACCGCCGCCGGACATCCTTGTCTGTGTCCATGACTTTCAGGTGAAGGAACAAATCCTTCGTAACGCCAGGGCCATTACTTCACTGCAGTTCAGGGACCATCATCCTCAGCTTTTTCAGGACTTGGCGGCGTCTACGCTCCAAAAAAGGAGGGATTTTCGGCCGGTGACTTCCTTTCTGCGGGAGCGCAGCATCGCATATTCTTGGGGTCATCCCTTCAGGATCATCTTCAGATGGCAGAATAGGTTGGTGCAGACACGCTCCCTTCAGGAGGCAAAGGATCTCTTAGGCTTGGATGATGTTGCTCCGTCCCAGGGGTCGAATGCCTCCCCGTCTCGGCGGCGACGTCGATCCTCCTCTTGGCACAGAGTGGGGTCCTCACCAGTTCGGGGGCGCCCGGACCGCACTTCCAGCCTGCAGGAAAGGGGGAACGCAGTGGCTTCAGTAGTTTCGGCGACGCTGCCGGTGTCGCAGGCCAGTTCTGGTGCGGCATGATGGAGAATCGAGTGATGACGGATCGGCGCTGGAGAGGGCATGGGCCCCCTGGTCTGGGTGAATGGATGTACTTTTGGAGAAGACTCCCCAGACCATAACCCTGGGAGGAACCGAAATGGTCTCCCTGCCCTGTCCCCGGAGTGGTCGGATCTCCGCGAACTTTGGACAGCTGAGACTGATGAGTATCATGTTCACTGTTTATGTTTCGTTTACTGTATTGATGTTCCTTTTTCTTTCAGGGGGGGGGTGGACTGTTGGGGGGGTGGGGGTGGGTACTGATGGTGGCGACTGGAGCGCGTTGTGGCACTTCTGGTGGGTCTGGAGGGGAGTGATGGTGGCGTGTACAGATCTGGCTGCGTTGGTGGAAGGACTACGGGAGGCGGATGGTTGGGCTGATGTGGCTTGGGAAGGGGCTTTGGGCCGTTGGTCACTGTTTCCTTTGCATGGCGGGTGGATGACTGTGCGGGTGGGGGCTTCAGTGCTGTCTATGGAGTGTTCTGGTCTCTGGGATCGCCATGCCTGTTAGCATAGGGACATGGAACGTTAAGGGCCTGAACTCGCCACAAAAGCGGCAGAAGGTATGGAAGTACATAGCTGACCACCAGTTGGATGTGGTGGGGCTCCAGGAGACACACCTGGCGCGTAAGGACGAGATGCGCCTTCGCCATAAAGCATTTCCCATTATCTATAGGTCCTCGGCGTCCTCGAAGCACAGGGGGGTAGCTCTCTTATTTCGCTCTACACTGCATTTCCAACCTCATGATGTGTGTGGTGATAAGGATGGACGCTGGCTGATGGTGAAGGGGCTGGTCCGTGGGAGGCTTTGTACTTTTGTAGTGGTATATGTCCCCAATGCTGGTCAAAATCAATTTTTACAAGGTGTGTTGCAACGGGTGGGTGATTTTGCGGAAGGGAACCTGTTCCTCTTGGGGGACTTTAACCTGGTGTGGGATGCGAGTGTGGATAGCTCTGGTTCCCATAGGACTCATACAGGGGTGTTTTCTCCCTCCTCGCAGCGGTTGGTGGGTGACCTAGGACTGGTGGACAGCTGGCGTTTTTTTCATTCTACCACCCGAGATTACACTTTTTTCTCGCATGTCCATCATTCTTATTCCCGATTGGACCACATTTTTATTAGCCAGGCACTTAGGGGTGATGTCCTTGACTCCGTCATTCTTCCACTCTCGGTCTCTGACCACAGTCTGTTGGTGCTTACCGTTCGATGGTCGTCTTCTGGTGATGTGCAGCGGAAGTGGTACTTCCCGGCTTCGGTGGTGCGGGATGATGTCTCTAATAAGGCGCTCCGTAAGGCCATCAGGGAATTTTTCGAGCTGAACCCAGTGTCGGACACCTCGGTCTCCAACACTTGGGATGCGCTGAAGGCGTCCATCAGGGGCACCTGCTTGGGCCTCAATGCGGCTCTTAATAAAGCGCGGCGCCGGGACAGGGAGGCTCTGGAGACCGAACTGTCGAAACTTGAGCAGGCTCACAAGCTAAACCCCTCTAGAATCACTCTCCGGCCCTTGACCGCTATTCGTGGGAAATTGAGAGCTCACTACAACAACAGAGCTGAGCTGACACTATTGAGGTTGGGCAGGCAGTCTTATTCCTGCGGTAATAAGGTGGGCAGGCATCTGGCTAGGCAACTGCGGGATAGGCGGGAGCGTGAGTATATCGGGGGGATTCGGGACGCTGCGGGAGGGTTGCATCACCGGGATGTGGACAAGGCTGCGGTTTTTGGCCGCTTTTATGCGGATCTTTACACTGGAGTTGAGTTAGATGCGAGAGCCCAGGAGCAGTATCTGCAGCGCTTGGCCCTTCCACAGGTGTCCAGTGAGTGGAATGACGTCTTGGCGGCTCCGATTACCAGAGAGGAAGTCCTTGGGGCTATTAAGAATTTGAAACTGCATAAGGCCCCTGGGCCTGACGGATATACTGCCGTCTTCTACAAGACATTCGCATCTGAACTTTGTGATTTCTTGGTGACTCTTTTTAATAGCATGGCTGAGTCTGGCTCTTCGGAGGGTTCCCTGGCCGAGGCGGTTATAACGGTTCTGCCGAAGCCGGGGAAAGACCACACTCAGTGTGCCTCGTTTCGCCCCATAGCGCTCCTTAACTTGGATGCGAAATTGTACTCGGCGATCTTGGCGCATAGACTGCAGGATCTGCTCCCAGCGATTATACACCCAGACCAGTCCGGGTTTATCAAGGGGCGTCAAACTCACGACAATACGCGTAGAGTAGTGCATCTCATTGAAAAGGCGGACCGGTTTCGCATTCCGGCTGTCCTGGTGGGGTTGGATGCCGAAAAGGCGTTCGACCGGGTGGACTGGCGCTTCCTGTTTCGTACGATGGTGGCTTTTGGCTTTTCGGAGAAGTTCATTACCATGGTGAAAGCCAACTTCTGCAGCCCTAGATCTCGAGTGGGAGTTAATGGTCACCTGTCAGCTTTTTTCCCGCATACCAGAGGCACTAGGCAGGGTTGTCCCCTGTCCCCGCTTCTGTTTGCGTTGAGTATAGAGCCCTTGGCGGTGGCGGTGAGGGAACATGCGGGCATTCAGGGCATTCCGTTCACGGGAGAGCAACACAAAATCACGCTCTTCGCGGACGACGTCCTTCTGTCCGTGGCGGACCCGGAACGTTCGCTGCCTTGTGTTAGGGAGGCCCTGCTGTCCTATGAGGCGGTGGCCGGCTTCAAGGTTAACTACAACAAGTCATACATCCTGAATCTTACTCTCTCGCCGGTTGAAGTGGAACGAGTGCGCACTCTGACACCCTTAGCCTGGGCTGCTGCTTCGATTGTCTACTTGGGGGTCCACTTGACTCCTACTGTGGGCAAATTATTCGCGGCCAATTTCCCCTCTTTATTGGCCAAGACTCTAGCCGAATTGGACAGGTGGAAGCCTAAATTTTTGTCCTGGTTGGGCAGGATCCATGCTGTAAAGATGGTTCTTCTTCCTAAATATTTATATTTATTTCAGGCTTTACCCATCTCTTTGGACTGCGACTATCTTCGGCGCCTTAGGACGCAGATATTGCGATTTGTGTGGCAGGGTGGCCGATCGCGCTTGTCCTTTGCACTGCTACGTAGACCGCGGTCTGAGGGCGGTGTGGGTCTTCCTGATGTCCAGCTTTATTATAAAGCGGCGCAGTTGAGGATATTGGTGGAGTGGTCGCAGCAACAATCGGAGAAGCATTGGCTGCACATGGACCGGAGTGTGGCGGGGAGGTCAGTGTGGGATTTGGCTTGGAAACCCAAGAAGGACCGCCCTTTGAACGCATATTTAAGTACTCCTACGAGTACTGTCCTGAAGGTATGGGACACACTCGCTGGGGACGAGCGTTGGACTACGTTCCCCTCACCCTTCACACCCTTGCATTACAATCCGGCCTTCCCGCCGGCGCAGCGGGACGGGAACTTCGATGCCTGGAGGGAGGGAGGATGTAGGGCTCTGACCCACCTGTTCCATGGTCCGGTTCCCCTCACTTTTGCTAATTGCGTGAGGGACTATGGGGTTCCCCAGAATGACCAATACCGTCATGCGCAACTGCTCCATTGGGCCACGTCCCCGGGGGTACTGGAGGCGGCCACGAGACCGCATTCTCCATTCGAGGCTTTCCTGCTGCGGACGTCGACAATGAAGGGGGTCATCTCCTTTCTGTACCAGCTTTTGCTTAAATCGGCGATCTCGCCTAGGCCTCGTTATATGGGCCAATGGGAAGAGATGCTAGGGCGGGATATCTCAGACACTGAATGGTCGGCTTTGTGGAGGGATGTAGCGAAGTTTAATCACTCGCTTCACCTCAGGGAAGCCCACCTCAAGACTCTTATGCAGTGGTATTTATGCCCGACCAGGCTACATCGCTTCTACCCGGCCACTTCCGATAAATGTTGGAGGGGCTGTGGGTTTCTTGGGGACTTTCGCCACATCTGGTGGGACTGCCCAGTGATTCGGCCTTATTGGGAAGAAATCCTTTCGCATATTAGGGATATTCTGCAGTATCCTATAGAGGACTCGATGGCCTCCGTCCTGTTAGGCCTCCGAGAACCCGGTCTGGAGCACCAAACCAGGGCGGACAAGAAGATTTTGTGGCTTTGCCTGGGTGCTGCCAAGATTACATTGGCAGCTGCCTGGAAACAAAAAGATGCACCGGCCATCTCACTGTGGCACGCCCGGCTGTGGAAACTCTTGAGTTTGGAAAGAATGGCGGACATTTTCCTTGGTAATTTTAAGAACTTCCAATTCCAATGGGGCCCATTGGTGAATTTCCTGTCTAAGGGCTTGCCGTCAGCTGTCTGCCCAGCATCCTTGAGGTCACTCCATTTGTTTCAGGTGTAACTTGGTTGTTCGGAAGTGTTTGGATTGATTGAGTCGCCACCTTGGGGGGAGGGGTGGGAGGGGGGTTGTTCTGTTTATCGGGTTATGGTTCACCAAGGTACCTAGCGAGGACCTATGGCCGGCTGTTTAGTATAGCCGTAATATGGACGTGGCAGCCATGGACACTAGCCAATGCCGGACATTTGCCTATGTTATTGTGGATTCCGCATTTATGCAGTTCTGCTACCGGACTGGTTCTCCTCGAGGGAATTTTATTGCACCTTGGTGAATTTCATCTGTGTGATGTTTTTTTTTTCCTCTGAAACTGAAAATAAAAATTTTATTAAAAAAAAAAGAAGGCAGAAAGGGCAGAAAGGTAGCCCTTGACAGTGCCCAGAGCAGAGCCCTGCTGGGCAAGAGAAAGAAGGAAGAGGAGAACCTCTGAAAGGGGGGCAGAGAGTGGATCCACAGCCTTTGCTGTGCACCATGCCACAAATCTGTTCCACCTGCAGGCGTATACCGACTTTGTTGAGGGACGCCTGGCTGCCAGAATGACATCACAGACTTCGGGAGGCAAGTCAAATGGCCTCAACTGCCGCCGCTCAATCTCCAAGCTTGTAGGTGGAGACTGGACAGGTTCGGGTGGAGGACCGTCCCCTGCTGCTGCGACAGAAGGTCCTCCAGAAGAGGCAGACGGATCGGGGGATCTACTGATATGCTGAGTAGCTCGGGATACCAGTATCTTCGTGCCCAGTCCGGAGCCACAAGGATAACCTGGGCCCGGTCGCGCCTGATCTTCTTCAGCACTCTGGGCAGAAGTGGTATAGGCGGAAAGGCGTACAACAGACCGCAACTCCACTCGCGACGAAAAGCGTCTCCGAGCGAGTGCCGCCTTGGAAATTCCAACGCGCAGAACTGATGACATTGCGCGTTGTCTTTGGTGGCGAATAGATCTAACCAAGGCTCTCCCCATTGCTGAAAGAGGCCTTGCGCCACGTCCGAGTTCAGACGCCATTTGTGATCCATCATGCACCGACGGCTGAGTTCGTCCGCCCTGGCATTCAGAGAACCTGCCAGGTGTTGAACCACCAGGGTCACACCCTGACTTTCCAGCCACTGCCAGAGGCGCAGAGCCTCCTGGCATAGGGTCCACGACCCCGCCCGCCCTGTTTGTTGCAGTACCACATGGCGGTGGTGTTGTCCGTGAACACCTGCACTACACTTCGCCGGACAGAGGGGAGGAATGCCTTCAGTGCCAGACGAATCGCCCGTAACTCCAACAGGTTGATGTGGAGCCGGGCCTCCGCCGGAGACCAGAGTCCTCTGATCTCCGCCTCTCCCATGTGGCCACCCCAGCCCTGGAGGGACGCGTCCGTCACAACTACGTGCTCCGGGTGGGGCAGGGAAAGGGATCTGCCACTGACCCAATCGCGGTCCGTGAGCCACCACTGCAACTGTCTTGCAGTGCCCTCCGAGATTAAGACATGATCGGACAAGCTGGGCCCACTGAAACTTCAGGTCCCACTGCAGAGCCCGCATCCGCCACCGGGCGTGACGCACCAGAAGGATGCAGGAGGCCATCAGCCCCAGAAGCCGCAGCGTCAACCTGACCGAGACTCGGGACAAAGGCTGAAAGATGGGAATCAGAGCCTGAATATCCCGAACCCGCTGTTCAGGAGGGTAAACCCGAAACTGCGCCGAGTCTAGAACCGCTCCGATGAAGAGGAGCTTCTGAAAGGGACACAGGTGCGACTTCGGCACATTGATGGAGAACCCCAGCAAGTGCAGGAGGTCGGCCGTAGTCTGGAGGTGGCTGACGACTGTCTGGGGCGAGCCCGCCTTCAACAACCAGTCGTCGAGGTAGGGGAAGACTGACACCCCTAGCCTGCGCAATGAGCTGCGACCACCGCCATCACCTTCGTGAACACCCGTGGGGCGCTGGTAAGGCCGAAGGGGAGCACGGTAAACTGAAAGTGCTCGTGGCCTACCGTGAACCGCAGGTAGCGCCGGTGGGCCGCCAGGACGGGAATGTGAAAGTAAGCGTCCTGCAAGTCCAACGCTACCATCCAGTCTCCGGGGTCCAGGGCAGCTAAGAACTGAGTCAAAGTCAGCATTTTGAACTTCTCTTGACGGAGGAACCCGTTGACGTTCCGTAGGTCCAAGATCGGGCGCAGGCCCCCCTTGCCCTTCTTGGGTACCAGAAAGTAGTGGGAGTAACATCCACACCCTACTTCTGGCCCAGGAACGCGCTCGATGGCCCCCTTGGCCAAGAGGGCCGTGACTTCCTCTTGCAGAAGTTGCAAATGATCCCCCGACACGCGGTGGAATTGCGGTGGCATGGCTGGAGGAGTCGCCTCGAAGGGGAGGGAGTAGCCCCTTCGGACGATTTGCAGCACCCACTTGTCCGATGTGACAGTGCGCCAGTGGAAGTGGTGATGGTGAACCCTGCCTCCCACAGGCGTCACATGGGCCTGAAAACTCGGACTAGGAAGGTTTTGAGGCAGGTGCTGCGGAGGGAGGTGTGGACTGGCCTCGCCGTTGTCCCCGACCGCCGCCACGGCGGTTACCAGGGCCGCCACCGCGCTGCTGGGTATTCTGCGGTGCGTGGCTGGCAGCACGTGTGGGGGCGCCCCTTCCGTGGCCACGAAAGGAGCGAAAGGCACCCGATTGCTGGCGCGTGGCCGAGAGGCCTAAGGACTTGGCCATAGCCCTAGAGTCCTTAAAACGCTCCAGCACATGGTCTGCCTTGTCGCCAAAAAGGCGACGGCCATCGAACGGCATATCCAGGAGGGTGGCCTGGACATCGGCCGAGAAATTGGCGGACCTCAACCAGGCGTGGCGTCGAACCGCCACCGTCGTTGCCATCGCCCTGCCCAGTGAGTCCGTGGTATCCAGCTGACACCGGATAGAGTATCGTGCCGCATCTCGACCCTCCACAAGGGCTTGGGCGAGTTTAGCCCGGATCTCCTCCGGGCATTGTGGCAGCACGTCCGCGACCGTGTCCCACAGGGTGTGGGTGTAGCGGCCCAAGAGACACGCGATGTTGACCGACCGCAGTCCCAAACTCAGGGACGAGAACACTTTCTTTCCGAACTGTTCGTATCTCTTGGATTCCCGATTGGGCGGGGCCGACGGGAATGCGGTCTAGGAAGTGGAGGCCTGGATAACCAGGCTCTCGGGGGTGGGATGGGTGGACAAAAAGCAAGGGTCGCCCGGGGCCGGGCGGTAGCGTCTGGCCACGTTCCTATCCACAGGCGGACCTGTGGCGGGCTTGGACCAAGTGCCCACAAGAACGTCACATAAGGCCTCATTAAACGGCAGTAGAGGCTCACTGGAGCTTGCCTGCGGTTTAAGAACCTCAGTGAGGAGGTTAGTCCTCACGGCCGTGACGGGGAGCTCAAGGCCCAAGGCCTTGGCTGCCCTCGTCAACACTACGCTATAAGCAGCCCCCTCCTCCGTAGCCACGGTGGGAGGGGAGACAAATCCAGTGTCTGGCGAGGTGTCAATACCACTGGCCTCCCCAAGCTCATATGTCCAGTCCTCTTGAGACTGGCACTCGTGTGCCAGAGGGTCCTCAGACCCCTCTTAATCACCTTCGTCACCAGTCACCTGCAACCCAAGGTCAACAGACTGGACCTCCTCATGGAAATAGAAATCTCCAAAGGCCGTCAGAAGCGGCGCACAACGGCGCCGTTCCGGCGCCAGAGTCGGACCGAATGGAAGATTGGGGACGGCGTCCACAATGGACGCCGGGGGCTACACCCTCGGGCCGGCGCCGATGAGGTCGTGAGGTCGACCGGTGACAACCCGGATCCGGTGAGGCCCTGCGGCGGCGTCGGGGCCGAAGCGCCCGACCCGCTAGGGCCTCCGGCCGGGACCGCTGGGCCCGGAGGCGCCGCGGGACCCGGCTGAGGAGGGAGGGACCTCACGGCCATGAGGTACCGCTCGACCTCCTCCGGCGTCGCGCCGTGCCCAGGGACCCGAAGGTGTGGGGCAGGCGGCGACGCGTGGGCGGTGTCGCCCGAACCCCCGGCCGCATCGTGCGAGCGTCGGGGTGGGTCGGAGGAGCGATGATGCTGCTCCGACCTCTCATGCCTCTTACCTGAGGACTTGGATCCCGACGACCGATGTCCACTCCCGGAGCTGCGAGGACTCCGACCCCGCGACCGGTCCCTCGACCTCCCATGGGACCGGGACCGGGACCTGGAATGGCGCGGGGCCGACTGCCGGAGTTCGAGCCGCTTGCGGGACCGCTCCCGCCTAGCCTTCGACGTCAGGGCCCGGCAGTCGGAGCAGGTGCGGTTGTCGTGGTCGAGGCCTAAGCACTTCAGGCACCGGCGATGGGGGTCCGTGACCGACATCAGTCGGTCGCACTTCGAACAGGGCTTGAACCCGGGCATCCCTACCGGCACCAACAGAGTCGAAGACTCAAGAAAGAAATGATCGAAAAAGATCAAAAAGTTTAGTCAAAAAATGACTAGGGGTAGAGCTTCTCCGGATCTGCGCTAGCTGGCGCGGAAAAAAGAAGAACTGACGTCAGCGTGCATGGGCGGCGTCTAAGTACTCCGACGACGTCATTCCGGCGCTAACGACGCCGACGACGGACGCGGCGCCGCAGACGACGCCTACCGACGCGCAGGGGTATTGCTACGCAAAAATTTCCGGATCCAGTCTGACGCCTGGGGTTATTCTAAGGTAAGGAATCTATCACTAACGTGTCTCTTTCAGATATGCTCTATTAGTAGGTTTCCTAGCTTCTTTTAGGATATTGATACAGTCTGGTGGTAATTGTAAATAAACAAACTGACTTCATGAGCCAAATCGCCAGGTTGAGTTCTTTGTGATTTGGATGCCGGATTCCTCCATGGCTCTGAGTGAGGAGACTGGAGGTAAGATGCAGTTTTGGTGTGGAACTACTGAGAGCTTTAGCAGGGTGGCGAACAAAGGTTGACATGCCCATGTGGGAGCTATGAGAATGAGTCTGAGGGACGATAGTCGGAGCTTCTGAACTACTAACAGAATGAATAGAAGAGGCGGAAAAGTGTAGGCAAATATCCCTGACCAGTTCATCCATAGGGCATTGCAGGTGTGGGAACCTGGAGCCGAAGCTTGGGCATTTTGCGTTTTGAGCTGTGGCGAACAGGTCTATGTGAGGAAGTCCCCATTCCCGAAAGAAGGGAAGAAGAATCTGGGGATGAAGTTCTCACTCGTGGATTTGCTGCCTCTGTCTGCTGAGAAGGTCTGCAATTTGATTGTTTATTACGGGAAGATGTTCTGCTAGAAGATAGATTGTGATGTATGGCCCATTTCCAAATGGCATTTGCTAGGTGTGACAGTTGGAGAGAGTGCCCCACCCCCTGTTTTTGTATATAATACAGAGCTGTCATTTTGTCTGTTTGCACTAGGACATTTCTACCTATTAGGCGAGTTTGAAAGGCCTTGAGCGCTAGAAACACTGCTAGTAGTTCTAGGTGATTTATGTGGAGGCTCTTGTACTTTAGAGTCCACAGTCCCTGGATTGTCTGAGTTCGTAGGCGAGTGCCCCAACCAGTGAGCGATGTGTCTGCTGTTAGCACTGTCTGTGGAACAGGGTCGAGAAAGGATACATTTTGTAGGTTCCACCATTGCAGAGAGCGATGGGTGCTGCCATCTACCAACACCTGATCGGTCAACTGACCCTGCGATTGGCTACACTGACTTGCTAAGCATTCTTAAAGGGGACGCATGTGAAGTCTTGCATAGGGAACAATTAAAATGCACGATGCCATCATTCCTAGCAGTTGGAGGAATCATTTTGCTGGTAATGACTGGTTGGGCTGAAATTGAGTGAGAATGGACTTAATATTGTGAATCCTGGCTGCATTGGGAGATGCTAGTGCTTTCTGAGAGTCTATTGTGGCTCTCAGATGAGTTTGTGTGATGGAAGGCTGTAGATGAGACTTTAACGCATTTATTTTAAACCCTAGTTGGTGAAGTAAGTGAATAGTGGTTTGAGTGTGAAGGTGATACATTTGGCAATTGCTGGCTTTGATGAGCCAGTCGTCCAGGTATGGGAAGACATGGATGTGTTGTCTTCTCAGATAGGCTGCGACTACTGCCAGACATTTGGTAAATACTCTGGGGGCACTGGTGACTCCAAACGGGAGTTCTTTGAATTGGTAATGTTGACCCGCTATGATGAGTAGACATAAAATCGCCCTGTTGTAAAAGTGGGAGCACTTGTTGAAGTGTTACCATGTGAAAATGCTCTGACAGTATGCAGAAGTTTAGTTCTCTGAGGTCTAGAATAGGTCTCAAGGGGCCGTCCTTTTTGGGGATGAGAAAGTACAGGAAGTAGACACCTGTTCCTTGATATTGTAACGGCACAGGTTCTATGGCTCCTTTAGAGAGGAGAGACTATACCTCTTGCTGAAGTAAATGTAAATGTTCTGGTGACATTTTGTGAGAACATGGTGGAATGTTTGGAGGATTGTTGGTAAGCTCTAGGCAATAACCATGGTGGATAATTCCTAGCACCCATTTGTCTGTAGTTATCGATTGCCAGATGGGGAGGAATTGTAAAAGACGCCCCTGACAGGTGTTAAATGACCAGGGGGCAGCGTAGGCAAGTCACTGTTTGTTAAGAGAGGGGGAGATACGTCTTATAGAACCTCTACCTCTATACTTGCCACTGTTACCTCTGTATCCTCCTCTAAAGAAGCCTCTCGAGGAGGAGGATTGATTGTTGCCCTTGTAGGGTGTAACAGTAGTGTCTGAAGATATGGTCTTGGACCACCCACGATAGAAGGCGCGATGAAAGGAACCACAATTAGAAGGAGACTCTAGGGCTACCATAGAGTTAGCCACTTCAGTATCCTTTTCCATCTTTTCTAAGGACGTGTCTACTACAGGTTCAAAGAGATACTGTTTATCAAATGGTGTATTCAAAATGGATTGCTGGACTTCAGGTTTAAATCCAGAGATCCTTAACCATGCATGCCTCCTTAATAATACACTAGTATTGATGGCTCTAGCTGCAGTGTCAGCAGCATCTAAAACACACCTAATTGATGAATTTGAGATGAGATTTACTTCTTGGACTAGGTCTTGAGCTTTAGCCTTATGCTCATCTGGTAGAAATTGGAGCAATTGCTCCATCTCGTCCTAGTGTGCCCTATAATACCTGGCTAGAAGGGCCTGTGTGTTGGCAATAAGCCAGTAATTTGCTGCTTGGGTGGCGTGCTCCCTTACCGGAGGCGTCTATCAGTTTGGACTCTTTGTCTGAAGGGGGGACGTCCCCTGAAGTTTGTGAATTGGCCCATTTACAGGCATTAGAGACTACTAAAGAGTCCAGTGGTAAATGCCCCTTTGGGGCATATGTACTATAGACTATATATTGTCTGCATGTCGCATCATGCCTTTGGGCATAGGGAGAGTGTGAGTGGATCTTTGCGAGCTACTAAGGGTTTCAAATAGAAAGTCCTCTTCTAGGGATTCTTTATGTAATTGTACCCCAGCTCTAGATAGTAATTCTATGTACCTCACATTGTCATCAGGTGGGAAAGGCTTTGTAGGGTAAAGGTCTGGGTCATTATCTGTGTTATAGTCTTTCCAGGGATCTGCTGGTGAAGGATCAGCCCTACCATTCCCATCATCCTCCACATCAGGTTGTTGAGGAGAGTTAGTTGGTGTAATTAGTAAGTGATGCAACTGTGGGGAAGATGGTGATGGAGGAGGAGAGGGGTTAGTACCAACATGCTTCCTCTTCAAAGGAATATGATGAGTGTCCTCTGACACTGGTTTACGTTTCTGAGGCATTTTGGTAGAAAGATGTCCTGTATGAGGATTAAAACAGATTTTTTTTCTGTTTGGCCTCCGATTTCTGAGGTGGGACGTCAAAACAGGGGTGCTGCTGCTGCAGAGGAGCATCTTTCTGTTTCGGACCCGAAATTTTCGGTGCTGGGGTCAGGTGAATTTTTGGTGCCGAAGGTTTAAGTTCAGAAGCCGGTGTTGGCGTTGAATGTTTCGGCTCTGAAGCGGTTTTGGGCCCGAAGGTTTCGGCTCAGTGCCAGACTGACTCGATCTCGAGCCGGAAGGCTTTGGTGCATGATTTGGTGCCGACCGTGGCCCGCAGGCAGAGGTGGGACCGGAGCCTTTTGCTTTGGCTGAATAGGTATTTGGGGCAAGGGGTGTTCGGTACTCACGATACGTTGACCTTGCGGCACATGTTCTTCCATGTCAGAGTCCGATTCTGAAATGGATACAGGTTCTTCCTTTTCTTCTTTGGCCCCTTGCGCATCGTAATCTTCTTGCTCGGAACCTTCTCTGAAGATGTCAAGCGTGGGTTCAATGTTTTGGCTCTGCATTTCACGACCTCGAGCCCAACGATCGCGGAGCGTTTTCTTCGAACGGAAAGATTTGCATGTGTCGCATCTCTGTTTGTTGTGCTCCGGACATAAGCACAAGTTGCACAGTTTGTGTGAGTCGGTGTGCGGGTACTTTGGGTGGTACAGAGTACAGAATTTGAATGGAGTCCGTTCCATCGACTGCAAGGTGGCCGACGCGACGAGTTTTCCAATCAAAATGGAAGTTTTGTAGACTGATACAAAACGCGGAGAAGTGGGGTACATGTACGAAAACAATACCGTTGAGCGTAGAGTGGATTTTGCACCGAGGGGAACCCGAAGAATGGTTTCGAACTTGAGGACAGCAATACACTTCCGAACCCGATGGCGGAAAAAAATATATCTAACAATGGAGTTGATGCCCATGCGCACTATCACCGAAAAGAGCAGTCACCTACTTCGTGACTGGAAAAACTTCTTCAAAGAAAAACAATTTGCAAACATCCAGACCCAACACTAAATGGCAGGAGTATGCAAAGCATGTAATCTACAGCTCACATGCCTCAAACATGGAATTAGTTACTTACCTGTACACTATAGTTCTCCAGTATTATCTTTCATAGATTCACATGCTTGTATCTTCCCCGTCGTCATGGTGGGAGTCTCACGGTAACAGAATGACCAAGCAGTATCATAGAGAAGAAAAACTGCATAGAAAATCCCCATAGGGGCTGTATTATTTGGCAACCAGACCATATCTTTGTTTGGACCAAAAGCCAGCCAATCAGCATTGCTGCCCTGCCCTCACACTCCCCAGCAGAAGCTTCCTGCCTCAGATTTCCGTCCCCGAGTGAGAGACATGGATAAATACAGAGAAACAGGATCTGCCTGAGAAACGGGGAGGCGGGCGGGCGCATGTGAATCTATGAAAGATAATACTGGAGAACTATAGTGTACAGGTAAGTAACTAATTCCTTCTCCAGTATTACATCTTTCATAGATTCACATGCTTGTATCAGAGTAGTAAGCAGTGCTCACCAAATATGTAGCGTTTCCAGGACAGAACTAAGAAGGAAGCTCTGCCGTAAGACATAGGTATAACAAAACACATCAGCATAAGAAATACGATAAATGCATGGTGACACATAAATCAAAGTACTGCATAGACAACAAATTATGCCATTATGTCATACCTTACTGAAATAGACGCTTCAGAACAGCTTGTCCCACTGCCGTGTCCTCTTTCCACGCAGTGTCCAGACAGTAGTGTCTCGTAAATGAGTGCACGCTCTTCCACGTTGCTGCTCTGCAGATGTCAGGCAGCGCTACTCCTGCAAACAAGGCCATCGAAGTTGCCATCTTCCTTGTGGAATGTGCATGCACCTTAGAATCTAGCGGTTTCCCCGCTTTTTCATGACATTTCAGGATAGCTGAGGAGATCCATCTGGCAATACTCAGTCTTGACAAAGGAAGACCCTTCCTTTGCCCTTTAAAAGCAATGAACAATTGCTTGGACCTGCGGAACGTTTTTGTCCTTTCAATGTAGAACTTTAGGCATCTGGAAATGTCTAAAGAGTGTAAGGCTCTTTCTGCTTCCGATGAAGGATTGCTGAAAAAAGTAGGCAAAATAATGGGTTCATTGAGGTGAAAAGATGTTGCCACCTTGGGAATAAAGGTAGGATTTGTCCTTAGTATAACCCTGTCTTGACGAAATTGTAAGAAGGGTTCCTCCACTGAGAAGGCCTGGATTTCACTAACCCTCCTTGCTGATGTTAAGGCGAGAAGGAGGGCCGTTTTCCATGACAGGAACTGTAAATCTGACTTGTGAATAGGCTCGAAAGGAGGCCTCATAAGCTGCGATAGTACTGTGTTGAGGTGCCACGGCACAGGAGGGCGTTGGATGGGTGGGTAAACCCTAAAAAGTCCCTTGATAAATTCCTTTATTATTCTGGAGGACCAGAGAGATGGTTCATTTGGCTTCCGCCGGAAGCGCGATATTGCTGCCAAGTGTACCTTGACCGAGGCATGCGACAGACCTGCCTTAGATAGTGACAGCAGGTAAGGAAGGATACCTTCAGGTTGTACTTCAAACGGATGCAAGTTTTGTCTGCTGCACCAGTGGCAGAAACGGGTCCATTTCGCTGCATATGTTTTGTTTGTTGATACAGCTCTAGCTTGTGAGAGAACATGTCTGCATTCTTGCGAAATATCTAGATTTTGAAACTCCCGCTCGTGAGGTTCCATGCTGACAATTTTAGAGATTGCAGATTCGGATGCAGAATTTGCCCTTCTTTCATGGAGATGAGGTCTTGAAATGTCGGGAGCTGGATTTTTTCGCCCCTCGACAAAAGAAGTAGGTCTGAAAACCACGCCTGTCTCGGCCAGGCTGGTGCTATCAATATGATCCGGCACGGTTCCAATCTCATCTTGCGCAGTATTCGCGGTATCAACGGGAAGGGAGGGAACGCGTATGCAAACCTTCCTGTCCAATCCATGAGGAATGCATTTCCCTTGGAGCCCTGTTGATGGTATCTGGACGCAAATTGAGCGCACTTTGAGTTGTTTTGCGTTGCGAACAAATCTAATGTGGGAGTGCCCCACCTTTGAAACAAGAAGCGAATCTGAGTGTGGTGTAGTTCCCACTCGTGTGTCGCCTTGGTAGTACGGCTCAGGGCGTCCGCCCGTGTGTTGAGGACTCCCTGAATATGCTGAACCTGAATTGAAATTCCGTTGGTTATGAGCCATTTCCAGATTCTTTGCGCCAATGCCGACAGCTGTTTGGATCTCGTTCCGCCCTGCTTTAGTAGGTAAAACATGGTAGTGGTGCTGTCCGTTTGGATCAGTACTGACGAATGGCGTATTCTGGGAAGAAATGCTTGAAGGCCTAGGAACACCGCTTTGAGCTCCAACATGTTTATGTGAAGCTGAGCTTCCCAGTCTGACCAAAGGCCCTGAATTTCCAGCTCCTGAAGATGCGCACCCCATCCTTTCAGCGAAGCGTCCGTTGTCATCACGAAGTCGTGATCTAGAGGAATGAAGCTCAAGCCTTGATCCAGGTTCTTTTGAATCTTCCACCATGACATTGCCACCTTCATATGGCTCGTGATGGTAATGCGATCCTCGAAGGTACCTTTGGCCTGGACCCACTGCTCGTCCAGTTGTTCCTGCAAAGGCCTCATTCGAAGCCGACAGTTTGGTACCAGTGGGATGCAGGATGACATCATCCCCAACATGGATTTGTATATCCTCACGGAAGTGGACCTTTTTGCTTGAAGCGATGCCGTTAGCCTCATGATCTTTCCCATTCGTTCTTCGGAAGGGTAGGCTTTCCCTGCACTGGTGCATATCCATGCCCCCAGGAACTGGATGCCCTTGGCCGGAGTCAGCGAGGATTTCTCTAAGTTGGTCTTCAGGCCCAATCTCTGAAACAGCCGGATGCAGCTCTGAAGAGATGTTGCTGCGTCCCTGAAAGATGGACCTGTCACCAACCAGTCGTCCAGATATGGGTAAATGTAATGCCCTTGCAGTCTTAAATGGGCTGCCACCGGGGCCATGCATTTGGTGAATACCCTCGGGGCTGACTTGAGTCCGAATGGCAGGACCTTGAACTGGAAGTGGCGACTCTCCACGACAAATCTGAGATACTTCCTGTGCTTCCGAAGAATTGGAATATGGAAGTACGCATCCATGAGATCTAAGGACGCCATGTAGTCGTTTTCTTTTATCAGTAGTAGAATTTCTTGTAACGATAACATTCTGAAGGGTATCTTTTTTATGTACCGATTTAGATCCCTTAAGTCCAATACCTGTCTCCATTTCCGGGTTTGTTTCTTTTTGATGAGGAAGAAATGCGAGTAAAAGCCTCTCCCTCTGAGATGTTGCGGCACTTCCTCTATGGCGCCCTTTTGCAGAAGCGAGAGAACTTCCTTCTGCATTTCCTGGCGATGTTTGTTGAGCCTGAGTACTGGGGGTTGATCCGGAGGTATTTCCACAAATTCCAGAATGTGGCCCCTGCTTATGACATCTAAAACCCATTTGTCCGATGTAATGGACATCCAGTTGGTGTAAAATTGAGACAGATAGTGGTCTTTGTCGTGGATCTGTTGTGTGGGGAGCGCCGGCCTGAAATCATTGACGTCTATTAGACTGCTGAGGTTTCCCCCTGGCGTTAGATTTGCCTCTGGACTGTTGTTGGTAAGAGGAGTTGGAGGACCTGAATTGGTTGTTAGTGTTATACTGTCGATATCCTTGCTGATTATACGGCTGATATCGGTTGGATTGAAAAGAGGATCTTTGATTAAATTGACCTCTTGAACCTCTCTTCCGAAAGGACTGAAACCTTCCTTGCTGAAGCGATCCCAGCGCTCGAGCTGTATCCGTGTCCGACTTTATGCCTTGCAACGCCTCATCGATATGCTTCCCAAATAAGTTTTCACCGTCAAAAGGCATATCAACGATTTTCGCCTGCACCTCTGGACGAAAAGACGTCGCCTTGAGCCAGCCCTGCCTGCGAAGCGAAACCGCTCCAGCCATCTGCCTGAAGGCCATGGACGAAACATCCATGGCGATGTCGATAGATTCGGCAGCAGATTTAGCTCCTTCCTTAAGTATGGCTGCCGCTTCCTCCTTTCTATCCTCTGGGAGAGCAGAAAGTATGGGTGCAATATCAGACCACATTTGCCTGTTGTATCGTCCAAGCAGTGCCATAGCATTTGCCGCTTTAATGGTAGAGGCAGCCATGACCGCAAACCTCTTACCTGCCCCATCCATTCTTCTTCCCTCTTTGTCAGGTGGCACTAGGGAAGTAGCCACCGGGTTCTTAGAATTTCTTTGCGCTGCCTGCGTCACAACCGATTCAGGCCTGGGGTGCCCAATGAGGCAGGCTTTTGTGGACTCTGGGGCTCTGTATTTTTTGTCAATGCGGGGAACTGAAACCGCTATAGACGCAGGTGTTTTCAGAATCTTCAGTCCCTCCTCCCAGATGTGAGGGATAATCGGAATTGAGCGAAGCGACCTCTTGTTATCATCTTTGAAATCATACAAGAAACAATCCGTCTCTTGTACCTCCACATCCAGATTGAATCTTTTGGCCGCCCTTTCCATGAGATCATGAAAACCTCCGATATCTTGAGGAGGGGAGGTAGATTTGAGTGGTTCAGGCGATGCAGCCGATGGTAAAACGTATTCGTCCCATTCCTGTCCCGAAGCATCCTGAACGAGTTCTCCTTCTTCGGGCTGCTCATCCTCGTCGGATTCCGTTAGGTCGTCCCTTATAGTAACAACCTGCGGCGATCTCACCCCCTGTTCTTGGGGAGCAGGTGCTTCAGGTTCGTCGACGGGACCTTCGTCGACGGGACCTTCGTCGACGGGACCTTCGTCGACGGGGCCCCCGTCGACATCTTCGACGTCGAACCTGTCGTCGACGGAGTCGTCGTGGTCGTCGTCGACGGCCTGTTCGTCGACATTGAGATTTTACTTGTCGATGTTGTAAGCGTAGACGTCGCAGTCGTCGACGTAGCTTTAGACCTTATCGTCGACGAAGCCATAGTCGTCGACGAAGTCGTCGTCGACGGAGCTGAAGTCTTCACCACAGGCCTTGGAGCAGAAGCCAGCGAGCTGCTAGAAGGTGCAGACCTAGGTTCCTTAAGACTGGACTGTTTCTCCACAGGAGTAATAGGAAGAGATGAGGTTAATTTCTCCTTAGGCTTACTCCTTTTAGACTCCACTCTCTCCACAGAAACAGAAGCCTTTCTTTTCTTGGGAGTTGAATGAGAAGATTCCCCCTCAGAATCTGAGCCTGATGTGGCCTTCTTTTTCTGAAGCCATAACAGTAGTCTAGCCTCTCTGTCTCTTTTAGTTTTGTCAGAAAAATTTCTACAAAGCTTACAGTCTTTCACCAGGTGTTTAGGGTAGAGACAGTAAAGGCAGTCCTCATGTGGGTCCTCAGAGAAAAGTCTGGCCTTCCCACAGGACCTGCATGGCCTGAACAGCCTCTTTTTAGAGCCGTCAGCCATTATAAGAGAAATAAGTACACACAATACCTCAATCTAGTAGACAGGAAACAAGATTCCAAAGGGTCAAAAGTTCACTCAGGAACAGAAAGAAAACTGAGCAGAGCTCAGGGAGACTCCTTATCACACGAAGGCGGTTGGAAATCTGAGGCAGGAAGCTTCTGCTGGGGAGTGTGAGGGCAGGGCAGCAATGCTGATTGGCTGGCTTTTGGTCCAAACAAAGATATGGTCTGGTTGCCAAATAATACAGCCCCTATGGGGATTTTCTATGCAGTTTTTCTTCTCTATGATACTGCTTGGTCATTCTGTTACCGTGAGACTCCCACCATGACGACGGGGAAGATACAAGCATGTGAATCTATGAAAGATGTAATACTGGAGAAATATATATATAGAGAGAGATATATAAAGAATAAAACAAATATATATAGAGAGAGAGTGTGCTAGCTGCGGGTACTGAACATGGCATTAGCTATGTCTCATGAATGAAAAGTGTCATTGTTACAAAAGAAAAAAAATGGACACAGAGACATGTATGTATATTTAATATGCATAAAAATACAACATACAAATATTTTATATGATAGTATCATATGGTCTAATATATATGACCCTTAATTATTTTTTTTTATCTTGATTCACTTTCATGCTTTGTTGAACACTATGTGAAGAGCAGACAATGTATTCAATCGCCACTGTCACTCAGTCAAACGTAGCTGGTAAATCTAAGTGAACAGTGCCTTCATGCAGTGGGACAAACTTGGCAGAACTTGTAAAATGAGGTCACAAGGCCACACACTGGTTTGAGCTAAATCTTACATCCTGCATAAGCGCTTCTTAAGTAGCACCAGTGGTGGCAGGGGACGTCAATCTTAAACATTTCAGTAAGAATGCCAGCAAATGAAGATTAATAAATTATTGCAATATAACAAAAAAATGTTTTTACAGCAGAGTACCGCATCAAATCTCATCTGCTACAAACAGCATCCGCCTCTAAGGTTGGCTTCCCCGACTGAGAAGAGCTTCAAATGAACAGTCCTCAGCAAATCTTTGTTACACTAACAAGGTATTGTCCCACTGTAATATTCCAGTGCACACTCAGGTATAGCAGAAGTTGGGACAGCAATGGCCAAAAATACTACTTGACTGAGAAGTGGATTATCCTACACTGCTCTGGTGCATATCTAGCTATCAGAGAACTGGAGCACTAACCAAGCACTAAACCGGACTGCTTCCTGGTGTTTTGCCCAATAGGTTAAGGGTTTTGACAATACAGATACTCGCGGTTAGTAAGCCAGGCTCCTAGCACCATATTTTGACAGTTTGTTTAATTTTGCAAAATGGAGGGAGCTTACTACCAATAGCTAGTGACACCTCACAGTATATGGCTCTCTGAGACAGGACATCCTGATATTCAATCACACACACTGACAATTCCTTCATCAGATGAGGAGTCCCAAAATCCAGTCAGAAGTAAGAGCCAGTGGTCCATTCACATAGAAATTCCCACTGTCCAGCCACAGCCACGCAGAACACCAGGAGATATACTTAAAGTGCAATCGCAGCTTGGTACTGCAGTCTCTCTCACATGATGTCCACCTGCAGACAGAGGTCACTCCCTGCCCAATCACCATCCAAGAGGATGGTCTCCTGCCATAAAAACTATTATGCCTAATCACAGTCTTTACTCGTTAGTACCTGATCAGACCCAGGCATGGACCCTGATGTTGAACCAGTGAGTTCCAAAGCAGGTAACAGCAAGGGCAAATAATTTAGAGTTCCTTTCTGCCTCACAAATATCTGTCCCAACCTGTCGCTAGTAGCATAGATGGAGAAGTGCTGCAGTGCAGGGGTAGTAGAAATTATTGCGATTTTAATGGCCTTTCTTCTGAAAGAGGTGACCTGGTTCAGGTATGCAGAGGCAGTCCAACAAACCAGCAAACCACTCACAAGGAAGAGACAGAGATTGGTGTAACCAGGGGAGGAATTATTAGACATTACTTTAGGAAATCTAGATTGCTGCACTAGCACCGGTGGCAACCACAAATAACCATCTTGATTTTCTTGGTGTCTCTGGTAACATTCAAAGATTCTTAAATCTTTAGTAATGTCTAAATCTGTCCAAGATTTATTTAACACAGGAGGGCAACACATAGCACAGGTGAAGTCATTATTCCTTTCAGATGTTCACTCAGCCTCAGCACGTTTCCTTCTGAAACCACCCTAGACACTGTGCTTCGAGTCAATGATCACAAGACTCAGTACCATGTCCTGATACTCTCCAGTGAAAATGTTTCTGCAGATTATTATTCGTGAAGCAATATTATCTGAGTACACTACCAAGATGGCGGCTGATGAGATGGAATCTTCCGTAGTTCCATCAAGTGTAACAAAACCACTCCCGCATTGACACAATAACACTGCATCACTGATTAAAACAAGGGTGGTGAGTGGAAAGCGAGGAGAAACCTCCAGAAACATAAACCTAGAAGCAAAAAAGCTGGTCAAGGCAAACTACCCATAACATAACATAACTCATAGCGTAACCACACACTGCTCTCCCATTTAGGGAGTTAAGGCCTCAGATTTCAGAGCACACACATTGGACAGCTTTAATGAGGTGTTGGTTGCACTTATGTCAGGCTCTTGGCACTGATCCCGCTATGAAACAAAAGACAAGGTGGAGGAAAGGTGAGCTTCGACACCCACCCAATGCATGGCATTTTCTGACATATTTCATCCGCAAAAGCAGTGTTTTTATGTTGGAGATGGACGACCATATCTATTAGGAACTTCAAAGACGCAAGATCAATGTGGCATTCGTCACCTCTGCCCTACAGCGATTTTAAGTAATGATCAATTGCCTTGCATCAAAT
Organism: Lissotriton helveticus; assembly: GCF_964261635.1. Lineage (NCBI taxonomy): Eukaryota > Metazoa > Chordata > Amphibia > Caudata > Salamandridae > Lissotriton > Lissotriton helveticus. The sequence continues at coordinate 9,282,471 of NC_136073.1, read as the reverse complement.
CACAGAAACTGAGAGACTTGTCAAGGAAGAGTTTACTGAAGTGGGATTGTGCATTAGAGAGCGGAGTGCTGCCTTTACAGAGTGATTTTATGCCAACTAAATGGCATTGAAGAAGACGATTAGTCATACTTTCCATTTATGTTCCCCAGATAAACAAGCAAAGCAAATTAAGAGAGCCCCTGCCGGCCACATTCGGTAACACAAACCTGTCAGCACACACACATTGATAAAATATGATCCACACAATAAATTAAATGAAGCAGGACATGCGTCCCCTCTCGCTCGGGCCTGTAGATGGGGCCTGCCGTTGACCCACAGGTGACCCATGGGCACTGATGGACTGGCGTGTCCTGTAGGTGACATAAAGGGACATGGGACAGGGACACCAGGCGGAGAAGGGGATCGATTCCAGTAGGCATCAACTCATCCGTCCCAAGTAGGCAGACAGCAGCAGCTCAGGGGGCAAGAAGACGCCATGCTTGTTGCTCACCATCATCCGACGCTTGCCTTCATGGTCAGTACCTTGGAATGATAAATATGCCAAAGGAAATTAGAAACCAAGGGTGCAGGGCAGCTTGACTCCTACCAAGAGACTACCAAGGAGGACTATGATGAGAGCTGTCCGTAACCAGAAATACTCCTGCACAACAGGTACACAATGTTCAAGGCATCACACTGCTCACCTGGGATCTATAGACATTTTCATATCCCTGTGCCAGCAACACAAGTCTTCAGACTCCCTTACCACTGTGCATAACCCATCAGTGTCTACAGATGCCCAATGCCTTCTGCAGAAACAACATGGCAACAGACATCCCTATCACTTTGCCGGCCAACCACATGCCTAGAATTACCCATCACTGTCTGCAGCTGCATGCCTAAAGACTTCCATATCACTCTGCCAACACCTGCAAGCCTGTAAACCTCTGTAACCCTCTGCCAACAAATGCATACATACAGACTTCCTTGTCTCAGTCAGCATTCGCAAGCCTACAGACACCCCCTCCACCCCCCAAGATATGTTCAGATGTCTCCATCCCAGTGGTAACATTCTGTTGGACTTGGCCCTTCTGGCAGGTTCACCCCTGAAGTTTTTGCCTGGTGTTATTAAATAATTATAGTGATGTCTTGGTTTCTGCGCACTTTCACTGTGTCCCAGTGGAAAGTGCGTGCGCACTCTGAGTGCGTGGAGTGAGATAGGCCTGCCCTCCCGTAGGAATGCATGGGGAATGTATGTGTCCCTGGTAGTTCCTGATGCGTGGGGTGTACAGGTTCGAGTCTGGTATGTGCGGACTCGTGTGATTGAATGCTGCGAAATGATGTATGCGGCATGAATGTATCTAATGTGTCTTGATGTAATACAAAGGCTATTTTGTATATATAACCTTGTGTGGAGTTTCCTTTGTGGTGGGCCTTGGGTGTTGTTGCTGGGGTGCGTGCGCAAATACTTAACTCACATCGCCTCCAAGTTTAGCCTTACTGCCCGTGCTACGTTACCAAGGGGGTGAGCAGGGGTTATCTTGGCATGTAACTCCATTGCCTTGACTTAGGAGTGGTGGTCTCTGACTGACTTTGGCGCAAGCCCTGGCCAGCCAGGGATCCCATTTCTAACACATTCCATAATATCTTCACAGCTACTTTTCTCTCTGACGCCAGTGGCATCCCTTCACACTGTAACTCTTCACTGGGACAGGTGCCAGACCCAATCTCTCTGGTAGCACCCACAAACCTACAGTCTTCATTATCCCTTTGACAGCACCTGCAAGTCTACAGACTTCCTCACCCGTCCCTATGATAGCATCCCTAAGCCTAGAGACATTCCTATTCATGTGTGAACCCCCACATGCCTACAGACCTCCCTACCCCTCTGCCAAAACCTGCACGCTTACAGACGTCCCTACCCCTCTCAGCACCCACATTAGTACCGATTTACCCACCACTCTGCCAGCACCCCCAAGTCTTCAAACTCCACTGCCCTCTGTCAGCACCCTCAGGCCTACATTCAGAGCACAGCCAGCATCACCATCCCTCTATCACCAACCCATCTCTCTTCAGGCTTTAATGCGACTTTACCTTAAGCAGTGTCCACATTTCTGTCTCCCTGCCAGCTGACCTAATGTCTATTTTTCCTGATCTATCCATCTGTACCATATTCAATACAACCTCTCACTTCCCTCTCAACCCCAATAGCCCTGCAAGTACACCAATGAAGCACTCTCCCTTCCCTCTCTATCATCCCTCCACCAAGCCATTCTATAAATCTCCACATATCAAGCAGCATTGTAACAATAGCCTGACGCCTTCATATTGTTCTTCAACAGCCTTACGACTGTCTCACACTCCCTGCTCATCTCCTTCTGTCCGACCAGCATTCTCAGAACACCCTCAAAACACCATAACATTCTGGCATCATATTCACTCCAATATCTCTCTGCCATTAGACACACATAAATCCCCCTCTGAATCTGTCATCATCTTCACACTCTTCTGACCATTTGCAGTACCCTCAGCACATCTTCACAACCAGATATGTTTCTGTCACAAACATCTTCATGCCCCTTTTCCTGTTTGCAGCATTGCCAAAGGTTTCATAGTCCCTTCGCACTCTGGCAGCAACCTCAGCATGTCCTCACACCTCCTTATTTAAGCCCAGTATCATCAAGGCGGATTCCCACTGCCCTCTCATCCTCCTTTACAATGGTCTTCAAACTTTCAATGCCACACCGCCTTGTGATAAAAAAAAAACATCTGGGCCCCCACAATCAAATGTTCTCATAATTATTCTAAAACACTGCCAGCTCTGAAACTATTTCACAATTTGAACGTTGTTGATATGGTCAGTTATCCCTTTTAAAAATTAAATTAAATTTATAACTGCCATCATGCTAGTGGAACCCTGGGCTCAATAAAGTGTAAAAGAATCCACAGCGAGATCCTTTATCAGAATTTTTATGGGGGTAACGGGGGTGGGAGCCCTCTATCACCTCTCTATATTGACACATACTTCCAGGCCAGAACATGAGGGGAAAAAAACTTTGCTGATTACCCGTTACAAAGCAGCTCACTGCCACTCAGTTTAACACCCTGAAGGACAGAGAGATGGCTGACCCTTAAACTACTGGACGAGAAAAACATCCTCTTAAGAGGGATTCCACATAGATGAGAACCAGATCCATAGAGGACCTGCCTCAAAAATGCGCACACACTTTTGCACAAACACAAAAGGCCCGTTTGTACATACACACTGACGCATAGAGACATGAGAAGAGACTACAGAGATTCATAGACAAGAGGACCAACAACATATCCACACTACCTCTACAGGCAAGAAGGTCAGCCAAAAACAAGGACAAATATAGGAGGAACAGTCATACACATTAGAACCAGACCCATATACACAGAGAACCAGACAAACACATGTATACATTGAAACACACAGATGAAAGGAACAGCCACATACACACGGCACATCTACAGATAAGCGAACAAGCCGCAGGTACAGTGAAAGACTCATACATGACGGCCACATAAAGAGTACGAAAAAACAACAGCTGCAGGAAGAACAAGTTACTTACCTTCGGTAACGATGTATCTGGTAGAGACATAGTCTAGCCGCAGATTCCTAAACTTAGAATATCCACCGGCGTCAGAGTGGTTCGGAATATTTTGCGCAGCAGCCCCTCTGCGCGCCTGGGGGCGGCGCCGCACGGCTCCGCCCTGAAGTCGTCCATGGACGGGACGTCAGCGGAGCCATATATGCCCCGCAGACATCAGTTTTCATCAGGGAATTTGTCCGCGTCAGAACGCGAAGCCATCACCAAAAACCGTGAAAATATGGGAACAGTGTGCAGAAAAAGAAAAAACAAGGTATGGGGAATAAACATCACCACAGAAAGACAGTGCCAAGCACTGTATACTGTAAACGGAGGGAGGGAAAGAACAGAGCACCACTCTGAGAGGAACCCCCACAAGTATAAAGTCCTAACTTCCCCCGGAGGCAGAAGAAGATGTAGAGCATAGGCAGGATAGAACCCTTGGCCTGTGTGAGCCTGTGCCACCAGAGGCACAAGACCCACCATTGAGTTACAGCTCCTCGGTGAACCATCACAGCAGGCCTGCAGAAAGGCTGCAACCACGAGAAATGACAGTGAAGGACAACCAGTCCAAAATCCAGGCGCAAGGACAAACTACTATAAAGCGTCACCTAAAAGAAGACGTCAAATCCAAATAATGGATCCGCCAAAGGCAGCTTTGTCAGAGACTGCAACCGCTAGAGTGCAGGGGAGGCAAGAGACCTCAAGCGGTTGAAGAAGATAGAAGGGAGAATTAGACTCACGTCGGACAACCCAGGGTAAGGGTTGTAAAGGACACATGTCATATGAGCATACCGTCCAATCACAAGAATGGGCAGAGCAAAGTCACGAAACAGAATTTAGCCTCGTGAGTCGGAGTGAAGAGGAAACGTCACCCCGCAGAGGAATAGAGCCACCCGAAGGAGGCGAAGGCAAGAAGTCCAACCTTAAAAGGTTGTCGCAGGACGGAGAGGACGGGCGGGTGTTAAGGAATCTGCGGCTAGGCTATGTCTCTACCAGATATATCGTTACCGAAGGTAACTAACTTGTTCATCTGATAGAGACGTCTCGCCGTAGATTCCTTAACTTAGAATAGATAACAAAGCCATACCCATAGAGGAGGCGGGACTGCCACTAAACCCCACCAAGGTCCAGAAAGAACCTAGTGGTCAATAACATGACCAAAGGAGTGTCGTCTACCAAAGAACGAAACACAGTGGGGGCAAAATGACAGAGCAGCCAACCACCCTTGTGCCTTGAAGAGAGCAGGAATCAAGGGAAGGCTAGGGCACCACAGCCCATCCAGAATAACACAAAAAAACCACATGTAGAGGGGATGAGAGAAGAAAAACACCAAGCCAAAACGCTTGCACCTGAGTGAAAAAATGCAGAACCTCGAAAGAGGCATGAAGGATCCACAGGATCCAAGGTGTCGACAAGAAGCAAGAGCTAGCCCAATTGAATCACTCAAACAGCGTAAAACATTGTTAAACCTGCTCCCGTAAAGATACGAAGGCAGCAGGATACTGGCCCCTGCCCAGCACGGGGCGACATGGAAGAAAAACACACCTAGTAAGAAACTGACATGAAAAGAAAGTGCAGCACCTCGCGTGGAGTAGAAGTGAACCTTATGGCGTGAAAGAACCGCAGGATGTGGCAGTCGATAAAGTCAACCTAAAGGACCGGATAAGTGGTATGGTTGAGAGAACGCATAACGCCACCACGTGTACCACAGAGGAAGAGTACTGCAGAGACCCTTACCAGACAGAGATGTGGAGAGCATTGAAAGGATGCCCATACACAGCCCGAAAGACACTCATACGTGGCCAGAAGTAACACCAGGGAGCAAGACAGCGGGAACAGCCGAGATGCGCCCAATAACAAGAAGCAACGGGCCGCACAAGCCATGAGGAATAACATGGCACATAACAGCCTCAAGTAGATGCTGAAACCCGTCCAAACCCAGGCATTCGGATTCGCTTAAAAGTACCTGCAGCTTATACAGAAAGTGAAACTAGTCCAGGATCTAAGCAGCATCTGCCGTCAGTCCGGACGAGAGAGAAGTCCTCTCGCAGGACAATTTAGAAGAAAAGACCAGCCTAACAAGGGAGTACTTGGGACCAGCTCACGGGTCCTAGACGCCAGGAAGATCAGAGTACAAGGAGAACCGGCTCCACGAGTCCGCCACATTTAAGAATGCCAGTGGAACGTAGAAATCCCTGCGCGAAAGCAGCGGGGATGTGGAGAAAACTGCTGGGGAACAAACCAAAGGCCATAACAGCCCACAACAGAGAGGTCCATGACAACTAGAACAACCCAGGAGGGGCTGGCACGAAAAGAAAATAGACCTAGACCCGGAGTCTAAGCATTACAGACAATAGGGTGATGCGACCCTGCGGAACGCAGTAAAAGGAGGCATATAAGTCCCAGAGGGATACCTACAATGAAAACTCCACAGGAGCGTACGAAGGCAAAGGCAGATACCTGCCACCAGCAAGTACCCCACATAGGGCAAGGGTCAACCCCTGGCAAGAAGGGGGGGTCCTCTTGGCAAAACAGACAGTCAGAGTACTTGAAAACAAAAACAACGCAGCTGTACAGCTATACAGACAATATAGAGGCACCAACCTGCCTCTGATAAAAAAAACTTGCCGTAAAGGAAGACCGCAACCAAGAAGAAAAGTCAGCCAGTCAGTGGCGCGGCATAATTACAGAAGCCTGGACAGAAGCCTGGAGATCGCAGAGTCAGCCTGGGACCCAAAAAGGTTTAATCTGTCAAATGACATGTCCTGGAGGCTCTCCTGGATATTATCAGGGAAGCAGCTGTCACGCATCCAGGCACAACGGCGCAAAGCCACCAACCATACAAGAGCACGGCCCACAGAGTCCGTGGTATCCAGGGAGGAGCGTATAGTAAAATGAGCCATTTCCTTGCCATGAACGACAAGACGGAGTAACTCCGGGCGCAATTCCTCCGGAAGAGAAGAAAGAAATTTAGCCACGGAGTCCCAGAGTGCGGAGGACGCATGTGCAAACATGCATGTAGTGTTTAAATTGCGGATGGCCACGCTAGAAGAAGCAAAAAGCTGTCTGCCACATGCATCCAGCCACCGGGATTACCGGGTGGGAGGAAACAAAGGCAAAGTGGAGGAGTCTTGTAAACCAAAAGCCGCCTTAATTACCAGGCCCTGAGCAGCAGGATGGAGGGACAGACCGAGGGGATCCCCCAGGGCAGGACGGTGCCTACCGGCAATGGTCCGATCAACCAGGGCTCCGGAAGAGGGCCGTGCCCATGTGCCACGCAGAACTTCCAATAAAGCAACCCCAAGGGGTAGCAACGGTTCCATTGTAATGGGCTCGAGATGAAGCAGATCCGTTAAGGGATCGGAAATGAGGGGTACCACAGGAGGCTGAAAGCCAAGGATAGCAGCTACCCTGGTGATAGCCAGCGCGCAGGCGCCCCCCAACTCAGTAATCACCCTAGGAGGGAACAAGAGGCCATCTGTAGTTGACGATTGGAGGCTAATTCTCCCAGTCGCTATAAAGAGCGGGTCTGGGGAACGACCTGAAGGCCATGCCACACTAGGAACCTCCACCAGTGTCTCCAGACCAGGGGAAGCAACAGCCTCCGAAAAGGCTGTAGGGGATACCAGTGTCGCTCGACCCCGTTGAGGGGACAGAAATGAGGAATCGGGAGCAACCCCAGGCATGGGCACCAGCGTTGATGAAAAGATGGGCACCGGCGGCGATGGATGTGGCCGCGTCTGAGTCGACAGTACGTCGACGGCCTCCACGAGGGATGCACCCTCGACGCCGACCGGTGTCAGAGAAGTGAGCTGGGCATTGCCTTGGACGATGAGCCCGGTTTTGGGTCCGACGTGGAGCCTAGCTCCAAGCTCGGCGGCGTCTACGCCGCTCCCGCCGTCCGCGCAGGGCTATTCGTTGACTGGCGGCAAGAGCCTGGCGTCGAACCCGGCGTCGCCGGCATCCCCATGCAAATAAGGTGCGGATAAGTGCCAGACATCTGACGCAGACAGGCCTCACAGGCTTTGAACCCGGAGGACATTGCACTATGTTCCGGTACGACACCCACGGTGTCGAGAAGGCCCAAAAGTAGACCAGGAACTGCTGGTTTCCCGGATCTGCGTTGTGACGCGGAAAAGAAGAAAACTGATGCTGGTGCGCCGGGACGGGGCACATATAGCTCCGCTGACGTCACGTCCATGGACGTTGTCAGGGCGGAGTCTTGCGGCCCCGGCGCGCAGAGGCGCTGCTGCGCAAAATTTTCCGGACCAGTCTGATGCCTGGGAATATTCTAACTTAAGGAATCTGCGGCTAGACGTCTCTATCAGATCACTGAATCATACACAGACAAGAGAACAAGACAAATACACAGCCACAAATACAGTGAGGACCAGCCACACAGGCAGACACATACAAACACCTATAAAAAGGACCAGCCTCACAGGCTCAGATGAGGATCAACAACATTCACAGATAAGATGACCAGCTGTATACACAAGGACAGCTACTGAGCCGATAGAGCGAGTCACGAACACATTGACAGATAACAGGACCTAACCTCATCCCATACATACATAGGCAAAAAACTAGCACATAGTTACAAAGTCATGAGGAGCAGCTAAACATACAGGTGAGGGAACTAGTCATTTATATACTAACATAAAAATTAGAGGATCAGCTACACACACGCTGACACTGCTTCAGATGAGGACCAACCACATACACACAGATACACAGAAAAGACTACCAGCCCCATACATAGTAACAGATACAGAGCAAACAGAGCCTGTTGAATACACAGAGATACACAGGCTAGAGGAGCATTTGCATACTCAAAAGAGAGAGCAAGTCCTGTATATGCTGACAGATACAAAGATGATAGGATCATAGCTCATTCATACCGACAAGACACAGAGCAGAGGAGGATCAGTTGCATTCACACTGCCGGATACACAAACACAAGATAGGCAAGAGAGCCATCAATGTAACTTGCAAGGCAAGGGCCCGGATAACTGGTGAAGTGCAGTGCCAGGAGAGAAGTTTAAAGGCAGGTGGGAAAGGGTCACTCTGGTTTTTGGGGGAGACAGAAGAGGTTTGGAAAAAGAGAGGTGTTGGTCAGGAGTGAAAGTTGGTCAAGAGAGAGGGCATGGCTAAGAGATTATGTGTGGGAGAGAGGGGACAGAGTCAGCAGGAGAGAGGGGACAGAGTCGCCAGGAGAGAAGGATCAGAGTCTGCAGGAGAGAAGGATCAGAGTCAGCAGGAGAGAGGGGATAGCGTCAGCAGGAGAGAAGGATCAGAGTCGACAGGAGAGAAGGATCAGAGTCGACAGGAGAGAAGGATCAGAGCCACCAGGAGAGAGGGGATAGAGTCAGCAGCGGAGTGGGGATGGAGTCAGCAGGGGAGAGGGGATAGAGTCAGCAGGGGAGAGGGGATAGAGTCAGCAGGGGAGAGGGGATAGAGTCAGCAGGAGAGTGGGTATAGAGTCAGGAAGAGAGGGGATAGAGTCAGCAGGTGAGAGTGGATAGTTAGCAGGAGCGAGGGGATGGAGTCAGCAGGAGAGAGAGGATAGAGTCAGCAGGAGACAAGGGATAAAGGTAGTAGGAGAGAAGGGATAAAGTAGCTGGAGTGAGGGAATCTGGACCAACAGCAGAGAGGAGTCTGGCTTTGGAAGGAAAAGGGAAGGTCGGCAGGAGAAATGGCTAGGTCAGCAAAGTGCAGTGACCTGTGTCAGAAGGAGAAATGGGCCGATTTAGGACTAGAGTGGATCTGACCAGGAGGGAAGGGGGTACAGGGCGGGAGGAGAAGAGGGCTTTGGGGGGGGGGAGGAAGGGGGTTGGGGCAGAAGGAGAGAGGGGGTTCTGGGCAGGAGGAAAGAGGACAATTACACCAGGAAGAGAAAAGAGGCCGGGGTCAGGAGGACAGACAAAGTTTGGATCAGGAGAGATGGTTCAGAACAGGAAAAGAGGGAGTTTAGATCAAAAGAGAGAGGCTTTGAATCAGGAGGAGAGAGTTGTGGTGCAATGAGGAGGAAGACTTCAGGATACGAAGGACAGAAAGTCGCTTCGATTACGAGGAGAGAGGCGAGCCAGGGTCAGTTGGATAGAGGAGCCGGGGTCAGTTGGATAGAGGAGCTGAAGTGAGGGGCCGTGTTAAGTCCTGGATGAATGTTTCAATGTCACCAGGACAGGGATATCATCTCAAAGAAGAGTGGGGTCATGTCAGGAGGAAAGTGCAGTCAGGGTTAGGCAATTGGAATTAAGCGGCAGGGAAAGACCAAGTTATGTTCCAGAGCTGAGTAAATTATGCAATGAGAAATGGCAAATTACATTGCGTAATCCTGCACATTTATAAGCGGTAATGCTTCACTTATGTCAGCTTTACACATATTAACGCTTTACGGGCAAAGGTGTCACATCATTAATATCAGTTTAACACCTAAACACAGCAGTTAGCAAATGAAAGGTGACCTGCTTCTGCACAACAAAAAGCTTGCCACTGCACTGTACCACATGTGGTAGCTTTTTTCAAATAACACTACATTCATTCGGAGGTAGAAACTACTTATTTGTTTGCAAAATTTGCAAATTATTCTGATGATTATGGATTACGTGGCAAATCAATAACTATGTGGAAAAACTGCAGTCGCAGTCTGCATAATTCAAGTGTGCCTGGTACAGGTGTTAGAGGACAGTGCTGAATGGCAAGAGGAGAGAGGGGCCAAGGTTTATAGGAGAGGACGTAGAGTTAAATAAGGAGAGGATGAGTTTGGGATAGATGGTGAAGATTCGTGGAGGACAGTTTAGAAGGAGAGCATCTGAAGTGAGCGGTTAGGGTTAAGTTCATTATAGAAGTGGCATGGGTCTGGTAAAACAGCTTACTAGCAGAGGCGAGGTCCATGTACTGGCAGACAGCATGAAGCAGCAGCCGCTCGTAGCTAGAAGAGAAAATACTGCACGTTACAAAAAGACCAGGCATCAGTCTAACAAGAAGTCTGTGGACATTGTCTTACAAAGGTGCAAAGGTGAATGCGACGCACAAGGTTCAGATCACTGAAGTGAAGCACTTCAAGAGTCAGAAAACGGAGCACTGCTGTTTTCCGTTCCCTCAACACAGAGCAAGTTCCCCAGGAAGGTAGTTTAAAATGTCCTCTCCAGTGTAGTCTACAAAAGTCTCTCAGAAAGACAAAGTCCCGCCCCAGAAGCTTCCAAGTGGTACACTTAAACAGGTATGCAGAAAAGGGAACAGTAGCATGTAAACTATGCTACCCATATACAAGAGCTCGCACAGACCTCTGGCTGCATTGTCCACCTCTCTAACCAGGCATGCTCACCTGTTCTGTAGCATGGCTGTGTACACAGACTCAGGGCTCTCAGAGAAAAAAGTCAACAGCTCCTCCTCCAAACCCTCCAAGGTACCCTGTGAAATGAAAAACAAGATTTATCAGCAGTAGGCACGTTAGTGACAAAGTACGGCAGTAAGAACACACAAGGAATTTTAGCATGGGTGAGAAGGCTACAGTTCAAGCCATGAGTGCAGCAGACTGTCCAAGTCTCACCCTTAGGACATCAATGAGGGATGATGGCTATATCGATGCCGGATAACCACCTATTCTATCTAGAACCCCAACAAGGAGCCTGAACGGGATAATGGCGCTGGGCATCTACATCAGCTCTTGCCCAGCGACAAGAAAGTTGAAGGTGATACCAGTTCTGGGCTTTTACCTCTCATCTCTAGCTTAGCGACCACAAGTCTGTGGACTAGCATCAATGGTCTCTAGGCAGAAGGGTTACCACCTGAGTTTATAAATTGAGTTCTTAGTGTGCGCTCTTGCTTTGGCAGGGATTTTCCTGCAGTCTGACGGAATTTCTATCATGGAGAACTAATTGAACTCAGGAATGAGGTCGATAAGGGTAGTGATGCTGGGTCAGGATGACAGACCTGGCCCTGGCTCATGGTCAGCAACGTTGGTATTGGTATGAGCTGGACATGAGGTTGTTCCGATAGGAGCAGGAGTTCGGTGAACCAGAACTTTATGGGCCACTTGTGGACTACGAGGAGAATTCTGCAAGGCTCTCTCTTCAGTTTGATGAGCACCTATGGAACCAACGGGATCGGGGTGAAAAGCGTAAGCCTAGATTCCTGACCATCTCATTAAAAACACATTCCCCAACGATCCCTGTTGGGATGCCAACTTGAGAAGAATGGGAATTTTTTGTTCTCGTTCGTAGCTAACAGAGTCAAGTTCGGCTTGCCCCACCGGAAGAAAGAACTGTCCATAAAGTGCTGGTTTAGCTCCCATTTGTGGTAAAGAATACTGATCCTGCTTAGCGAGTCTGCGAGGATGTTGGACACTCCTGACACATTTTCTGCTTTGAGTGATCTCTGATGCTGATTAGCCCAGTTCTGGATCTGTTATGCTTGATGAGATAGCACTGGTCAGCGCGTTTCCCCCTGCTAGTTGAGATGAAACATACTGGTGGTATTGTCTGTACGAATGAGCACCAATGATTTTTGTATCTTAGGGAGAAACAAATTCACTGCTAAGGCAATAGCCCTAAGCTCTGGTTGGTTGATTTCGCCTGGACTCCATTTGCCACTTATTAATAAGTCCTGGAGGTGGCCACCACAACCTTCTAGTGAGTCATTCGTAGTTATGATATAGTTGGAAATTTGTGTTAGATATGAGGGACCTCTGGACAGATTTGAAGATTGTGTCCAACAAGACATGGCTGTGAGAAGTTGGCCTGATATGCAGTGCTCACTATTCTAGTGATCACTATGTATCAGTCCAGACAACCCTTATTGATGATTGGTTGTAAGTCAACCTTATAGACCAGCTATCCTAGTAGCATGGATACGAGCAGTCTAAGGCTAAGACTCTAGAGGGCGTGTTAAGCCAGCTGTTTTACCATCACATATACCCCTTGAACACCAAGTGAAAGGACACCACACAAGTTGTTATGAAAATAAATGTATATTTATTTCTAACAAGTCTACCCTGGCTCTTTATGAGACAGGGAGCTAAGCACACAACAAAACTCTTATAAAAATACTTAAAGTCCCGAGGGGCACGAAAAACCATATACTATACAAGTGGAATGCGAAATTACTAGCAGGTAAGTAATACTTTTCTAGACTGTAGAAACGCTAGGCCTACAATGCTGAACCCTTGGATTAGAAGCAGGAGGCTGGTTGCTCCAGACTGGCCCTTGCTCCCCTCCAACAGAGGAGCACCCCGGACCCTCCTGGTCCACTCCAGACTCCATTTTAGGTCCACCGCGTGGGCTTGAATTTGCCAAGACTTGTTGACCCAATCCTGGGTCCAGCGACGTCGACAGCAGATACCTTCGTGGGACAGCTCGCACCTCCATCCTGGTCGCCGACAACGCCTCCTGGTCCGAGAGACTGCAGAGCCCAGCAGCGCCCACTCACTCACCTGGTCGTTGTTGGGGGGGGTTGGAGGTAGACCAGACAAGAACTGCCAAGCCATGTCTTTCCTGGACCGGAATCAAGCATCCTAGGACCGGTTTCTGGCTATCAGCCGTCTTCAGCCAGAATAGCTTGACTCCAGTGGTGTAGAGAGCATGGGACTCACGTCTGAGCATACCCATCCCACTCGGGGTGACAAATGCAAAACAACAGATGATGGACAGAATGCAGAACACTCTCATACCTTCACCCCCAGTACAGAGATCTGGGCCTAAATCCATCGTTTTTTTTGCAGGCCACACCACCCCAGTTCAGACATGGCCATATGCAAATCAGTCTTGACCCTGTGCCTCATGGGAACAGTCCAGCCCGAACTGCCAAGCCATGTCTTTCCTGGACCAGAATCAAGCATCCTAGGACCGGTTTCTGGCTATCAGCCGTCTTCAGCCAGGATAGCTTGACTCCAGTGGTGTGGAGAGCATGGGACTCACGTCTGAGCATACCCGTCCCACTCGGGGTGACAAATGCAAAACAACAGTTGATGGACAGAATGCAGAACACAGTCATACATTCACTCCAGTACAGAGATCTAGGCCTAAATCCATCGTTTTTTTGCACTCCACACCACCCCAGTTCAGACATGGCCATATGCAAATCAGTCTTGACCCTGTGCCTCATGGGAACAGTCCAGCCCGAACCGCCAAGCCATGTCTTTCCTGGACCAGAATCAAGCATCCTAGGACCGATTTCTGGCTATCAGCCATCTTCAGCCAGGATAGCTTGACTCCAGTGGTGTGGAGAGCATGGGACTCACGTCTGAGCATACCCTTCCCACTCGGGGTGACAAATGCAAAACAACAGTTGATGGACAGAATGCAGAACACTGTCATACATTCACCCCAGTACAGAGATCTGGGCCTAAATCCATCGTTTTTTTGCACTCCACACCACCCCAGTTCAGACATGGCCATATGCAAATCAGTCTTGACCCTGTGCCTCATGGGAACAGTCCAGCCCGAACTGCCAAGCCATGTCTTTCCTGGACCAGAATCAAGCATCCTAGGACCGGTTTCTGGCTATCAGCGGTCTTCAGCCAGGATAGCTTGACTCCAGTGGTGTGGAGAGTATGGGACTCACGTCTGAGCATACCCATCCCACTCGGGGTGACAAATGCAAAGCAACAGTTGATGGACAGAATGCAGAACACTGTCATACATTCACCCCAGTACAGAGATCTGGGCCTAAATCCATCGTTTTTTTTCACTCCACACCACCCCAATTCAGACATGGCCATATGCAAATCAGTCTTGACCCTGTGCCTCATGGGAACAGTCCAGCCCGAACTGCCTAGCCATGTCTTTCCTGGACCAGAATCAAGCATCCTTGGACCGGTTTCTGGCTATCAGCCGTCTTCAGCCAGGATAGCTTGACTCCAGTGGTGTGGAGAGCATGGGACTCACGTCTGAGCATACCCATCCCACTCGGGGTGACAAATGAAAAACAACAGTTGATGGACAGAATGCAGAACACTGTCATACATTCACCCCAGTACAGCGATCTGGGCATAAATCCATCGTTTTTTTGCACTCCACACCACCCCAGTTCAGACATGGCCATATGCAAATCAGTCTTGACCCTGTGCCTCATGGGAACAGTCCAGCCCGAACTGCCAAGCCATGTCTTTCCTGGACCAGAATCAAGCATCCTAGGACCGTTTTCTGGCTATCAGCCGTCTTCAGCCAGGATAGCTTGACTCCAGTGGCGTGGAGAGCATGGGACTCACGTCTGAGCATACCCATCCCACTTGGGGTGACAAATGCAAAACAACAGATGGAAGGAATGCAGAACACTGTCGTACATTCACCCCAGTACAGAGATCTGGGCCTAAATCCATCGTTTTCCCATGAGGCACAGGGTCAAGACTGATTTGCATATGGCTGGGTCCAGACTGGAGTGGTGTGGGGAGCAAAAGAACAATGGATTAAACCCAGATCTTTGTGACTGGGGTTGAATGTTGCATTGTTCAGCATTCTGTACATCATCTGTTCCAGATACTTAGTTCATACCCAAGTGAAAAACCTTTGCATATTTACATTTCAATTGCTCCATCCCTTCTACGAAGCACTTGACACATACATTTTTAAGCTTTTTAAAAAATAAAAAAAAAGTTTCACTAAAGCATGTACAGTTATTCAAGCTTATTGTACATAAATGGTTGATTGCTAAAAAGCTTCTATGCGGGCTGAATTAGGCGTTCCTATTCACATACTAATGCTGCTTTATTTAGCCACACTGAGCCGGCAGATAATGAAAGAAACTAGTACATGTACCGTACGGTTTTGTTGGATTGTAGTGCTCCCTGGTCTACTCAATTTGAAGGATCATTGCTTCAATTGTTACGACACAACTTCATCTTTATGTGCCAACGGAATAATTAAAATCATTAGTGACACCAAATTGTTGACTTCCGAAAACTTCACTCCTCAGTTAAGCGACTGCGCACTAATGAGACTTTGTATGAAGGAGCATGAACTGAAATATTTTACCCAAAAACCTGACTAGAAATGCTATACAAAGTTTCTGACAGGCGCAGATAAAAGAAGCTTCTTCTCCGGATCAAATTCCGTTTGAAGTGCGTAGCGCGGACCTCGTGCACACGCATTAACAAGATGAGCGATCCTTGTGGGCTAAAAGACTAGTCTGCTCACCGCTCTTACAATCAGCGTCCTCCATCTTGATCTTGTTGATTGCAGAGTTCTGTAAAAACCGCAGTGACACTCTGGGCTACAGTTTCCCACCAAAACTCCACTTTCTAAAACTAGAATAAATATGAATCTTTTTAGTTTCCTGAGCTCTAGTTGACTCTTATGTTCTGCTTGTAGCAGGTCATGACTTTCCTGACAGATGTGGTAGCAGGTGTTATTGTACAATTGCACGGGTTGGCTGGTGTAGCAGTCTGTCTTCCTACTGACGCAAGGAGTTTTAAAGTACAGTACCAGTGGGAATAGCTGCCTGATGAGGTTGATGTTGCTGCATTGTGGTAATATGTGTTACTGTACCGTGGAGTGCTGTTGCCCTGTAGGAGCTGGCATTATAGTAGTGTCAGTGGGTGTTACAGTACTTGATTGGGTATTACAATACTAAAGCACTAAGCATTGCAGTATGTAAGTAGCAGGCACTGATGCACTGCTTCAGTGGATGTCGCCGCATTGCAAAAGAAGACTTTGCTGTACAGTTTAAGTCTGTGCCACTGTGCTGGAACAGTGGATAAGAAAAGGTTACTTACCTGTGACAATCGTTCTCCTTGGATTATAAATGTGGGCCTACAAGACAAAAGGAAAATGCTACTTACCAGTATGCATCTGTTCTTGGCATGTAGAGCTGCAGAGTTGCACACTGTGCATAGATGGCCACCTAGTGTTGGGCCCGGATGTTTGCAGTTTGTTTTTCTTGTAGAAAGTGTTTGGAAGTCACGAGATAGGTGACTCCTCCTTTGGGTGATACTGCGCATGGGCATCGGCTCCATCCCCAGATTGTTTTTCGCCATTAGGGAAGTGATGGAGCTAAGAGACAGTGATGACCATGTGTGTTTGTATCTACGATGATAACACTGGAACAGATAAAGGTAGCCGGAGAGGCGGGTGGGCGTGTGCAACTCTGCACCTCTACATGCCAAGAACAGATGCATACTGGTAAGTAGCATTTTCCGTTTGAGGCATATGAGCTGCAGACTGCACCCTGTGCATAGATTGTATAGCAGTACCCACCTTAGCGGCGACCACCCGTATCTGTTGCAGTTGTTTGAAATAGTGTTTTAAGTACAGCCTGGCCTACAGTGACTTGTTTTGTTTGCACATCTGCACAATAGTGTTTTGTGAATGTGTGCGGTGTAAGCCATGTAGCTGCTTTGCAGATGTCTTCTAAGGGAATGTTCCCTAAGAATGCCATGGAAGCCCCTATTTTCCTGGTAGAATGGGCTTTGGGAGGAATTGTTAGTGTACGCTTAGCTTTATGACAACATATTTGGATACACTTGACGATCCACCTGGCAATACCTGATTTTGATATTGGGTTGCCTTTATGCGGTGGTGAAAAAGATACAAAAAGCTGTTTTGTTTTCCTAAAGCTTTGTGTTCTCTCTATGTAGTACAGTAATGCTCTTTTGACATCTAAGGTGTGCAGAGCCCTTTCTGCTATGGTTTGTGGCTGCGAGAAGAAAACTGGCAGGTCCACAAATTGGTTTAGATGGAATGGCGAAATGACTTTTGGAAGGAATTTAGGGTTTGTACAAAGAACCACTTTATTGTGATGCATTTGCAGAAAAGGTTCTTGAATGGTAAATGCTTGCATTTCGCTAACTCTTCTTAGAGAAGTAATGGCTACTAGGAAAGCCACTTTCCATGTGAGAAATTGCAATTCGCATTTATGTAAAGGTTCAAATGGAGGTCCAATGAGCCGTGTGAGCACTATATTTAAGTTCCACACAGGTGAAGGTGGTATTCTTGGAGGTATTATTCTTTTGAGACCTTCCATGAAAGCTTTAATGGCTGGTACTCTAAAAAGAGATAGATGTTGTCTATTTTGAAAGTAAGCTGCAATGGCAGCTAGGTGCAACCTGACAGATGTGTAGGCTAAATTACACTTTTGAAGAGGTAGTAAATAGCCTATAATGTGTTGGATGGACACATCTAGGGGATTTATGCGGTTTCTTTGACAGTATATTACGAACCGTTTCCACTTAGCAGCATAGCATGCTCTAGTGTTGGGACGCCTTGCTTCCTTGATAACATTCATGCACTCTTGAGGGAGTTGAAGGTAACCAAACTCTATGACTTCAGGAGCCAGATCGCAAGGTTGAGCTGCGCTGGGTCCGGGTGTCTGATCCCTCCATGGTTCTGAGTTAAAAGATGTGGAGATAGTCTTAGTTTTTGGTGTGGTACCACAGATAGGTGTAGCAGTGTGGTGTACCACGGTTGTCTGGCCCACGTTGGAGCTACTAGTATAAGCGTTAGCGAGTGTTGTTGCATCTTGCGTACTAGTAAATGAATCATTGGTAGAAGAGGAAAAGCGTACGCAAATAGTCCTGACCAGTTCATCCATATCGCATTGCCTTTGGCCAATGGGTGTGGGTATCTGGCGGCGAAGTGTGGGCATTTTGCGTTGTCGTGGGTGGCGAAGAGGTCTATCTGAGGTTGTCCCCACACTTGAAAGAATAGATGAAGAACTTGTGGATGGAGTTCCCATTCGTGCATCTGCTGAGTCTGCCGACTTAGCAAGTCTGCCATGGTGTTTTGAACCCCTGGGACATGTTGGGATATTAAGAAGATGTTCTGAGGTATAGCCCACCTCCATATCTGCTGAGCTAGTGGAGAGAGCTGCAGAGAGTGTGTTCCTCCTTGCTTGTTTATGTATTACATGGCTGTCATATTGTCTGTGCGGACTAAGACAGTCTTGTTTGCAATTTGTTTTTGGAATGCTTTTAGGACTAGAAACACAGCTAACAACTCCAGATGGTTGATGTGGAGTAGTTTTTGCATTGGTGTCCACTTTCCCTGCGTGGTGTGATGTAGTAGGTGGGCTCCCCAGCCGGAGAGCGATGCGTCTGCTGTTAGTATTATCTGTGGACCCAGCTCTAGGAATAGTCGGCCTTTTGACAAAGTTTTGGTGTTCCACCATTGCAGAGAGCGATGAGTCCGACTGTCTACCAACACTAGGTCTGTTAACTGACCCTGAGCCTGGTTCCATTGACGTGCTAGACATTCTTGAAGTGGACGCATTTGCAGTCTTGCGTGAGGTACTATGAATATCCAAGATGCCATCATCCCTATGAGTTGCATAAACACTCGAGCTGGGAGCGAGTGTTGTGGTTTGAACTTTGTTAGGAGCGTTTGCACACTTATTATCCTTGCTAGAGAAGGATAAGCTAATGTTAGTTGAGTATTGATGGTCGCTCCTAGGTACTGTTGTGTGTGCGATGGTAGCAGATGTGACTTGGTGTAATTTACTGTGAAGCCTAAGTTGTGAAGTAACATTATTGTATTGTGAGTGTGTTGTACGCACTGGTTGTACAACTGTGCTTTTATGAGCCAGTCATCTAGATATGGGAAGACGTGGATTTGCTGTCTTCTTAAGTGTGCTGCTACCACTGCCAGACATTTGGTGAACACCCTTGGCGCTGTTGTGACTCCGAATGGGAGTACCTTGAATTGGTAGTGTTGTCCTGCTAGCACAAACCTCAAGTACTTTTTGTGCGCCTGGTGAATTGGGATGTGAAAGTAGGCGTCTTTGAGATCTAGTGTGACCAGAAAGTCGTTCTGGAACAGGAGCGGAAGGACTTGTTGAAGTGTGACCATATGGAAATGATTTGACTGTATGTAAGCGTTTAGAGGTCTGAGGTCTAGAATAGGTCTCAGAGATCCGTCCTTCTTTGGAATTAAGAAGTATAGGGAATATACTCCTTTGCCCCTTTGATGTTGTGGAACTATTTCTATTGTATTTTTCTGCAGGAGAGACAGTACCTCTTGTGACATTGGACGCTGTTTGGGTGGTATGTTTGGTGGGGTAGATGTTAGTTCTAGACAGTAACCTGACTGAATTATTTGCAGGACACACCTGTCTGATGTGATGTCTTCCCAGGCTGGTAGGTGTTGCTGTATCCTTCCCCCAACAGAAGTGGAATGGGGCGGGGGAAGGGGAGGGGAGTCATTGGGTAGGGGTGGAGGCTGAGCGTGGGTTGTTGTTTTTGCCTCTGCCCTTGTTGGTGTTACCACAGTAACCTCCCCTTTGGTAGCCCTTACTGTAGGTAGACTGCGTGGGGCTTTTGTATGCTGTGGAAGGTGTGTCAGATGAGTACCCTCTATTTGCACCTCTTTATGTAGAGCGACAAAATGAACGTCTGGGAGCCTGCGACTGCAGGGCTCCCATAGATTTTGCTGTGTCTGTGTCCTTTTTCATTTTTTCGAGGGAGACATCCACCTCAGGTCCAAATAGATGTTGCTCATCAAATGGTTGATTGAGTATAGTGGTTTGGACCTCTGGCTTGAAGCCAGATATACGTAGCCAAGCATGCCTGCGCAGCAGGACGCTAGTATTGATCGCTCTGGAGGCTGGGTCTGCTGCATCTAGAGCACAGCGGATAGAAGTGTTAGTAATAATATTCCCTTCTTGAATTAGCTCACTAGCTCTATCTTTAAATTTATACGGGCGATGTTGCATTATGTTTTTGAGCTCATCATAATGTGCCCTATCATAGCGTGCAAGTAAGGCTTGTGTGTTGGCAATGCGCCACATGTTTGCTGCTGGTAAGGCCGTTCTTTTCCCTGACGCGTCAAGGAGTTTAAATTCTTTATCTGGCGGGGGAGCTTCGCCTGATGTTTGAGAGTTAGCTCTCTTACGTGCGTTAGATACGACTAAAGAGTCTAAGGGAACTGGTTGGTCCCTTTATATATGCTGGGTCAGATGGTGCAGCTTTATACTTTTTTTCCACTCTAGGGTTTATGACCCTAGTTCTGACTGGGTCTTTAAAGACCTCAGAGGCATGTTTGACCACGCCTTTGAGCATTGGCAAAATTGCTGAGCACCTTTGTGCAGTGTCAAATGTGTCTAACAGGAAGTCCTCCTCTACAGCATCCGAGTACATGTCTACCCCGTGGTATTGTGCTGCTCTGGTCAGTAACTGGTTAAACCCCATAGTGTCTTCTGGAGGTGAAGGCACAGAGGGGTATATGTCATCTTGGGGTATATTTGGGAAGTCTGCTGTATTGTAGTTGTCCCATGGGTCTGGCGAGGCTGGTTGATAATATGGCTCCTGTAGGTTAGCCCCTGTATTTGATATGTCGTTCCCATTGTCATCGATACTAGATTTGTGTAGGGGAGTGATGTGGTGAGATATGTGGGGAGGGATTGTGTGGAGGAGACAGGGAAGGAACATGCATAGGTGAGGTAGCAATGTCTTTCTTCTTCTTCGGAGCCGGTGTTGGTGCCTCTGATGGTCGTTTCATTGATAATGTCAATCGACCAGTCTTGGGATCTTTTATGAGAGTCTTTTGCTTTGTATCTGGAGCAAACAATCAATCAATCAATCAATCAATCACAGACATTTATATAGCGCACTACTTACCCGGAGGGTCTCAAGGCGCTAGTCCCTTTGAGGAGTGTGCTCCTTCGGCGTGGAAGCTGGTTTTGGCACCGAAGCGGCTTCTTTCCATTTTTTGTCTCTAATGGGGGAAGCCGGTGTGTTTTTTGGTTCCAAAGTCTTTTTCGGTTCCGAGGGTTTTTTTTGAGTCCGAGACTTTTTTCGGCTCCGATGTGTGCTTCAGCTCCGGTGCTTTCTTGGGGCCCGAAGCTTTTTGTGTTTCCGAAGTTGTTTTGGGTGCAGAGGGAAGGGAGTGTTTCGGCGCCGATGGCTTCGGTGCGGTAGCAGATTGTTTCTTCGGTGCCGGAGGGTGTGGGCTGGCACCGAGTGGGGGTCGACTCGAGTCCGAGTCGCCCGAAGGCCTTATTGACTTCTTGGCCGAGCCCGAATGTGGGGCAGTTGAAGTAGTATCTCGGTATGCACCAGAGCCCGAGGGCGAGGGTGTGACCGCAATCTTTTTTGTGTGTGTCGAGGGAGGGTCGGGGTCGACGGTCTTACTCACGACCCGCTGCGCTGGAGTCACGTCCTCGACATCAGAATCTTTGGCCTCTGAGTTGCTGTCAACGTCGTGCTGTGCTAGGACGTCGACGCCTTCCTGGAAGATATCGTCTGGAATCGATGCAGAAGATCGAGCCATTGTTCTTCTGGCTCTCCGGTCCCGGATAGTCTTTTTGGAGTGGAAGGAGGCACAGGCTGAGCAGTCCTTGGCCTCATGCTCCGGAGAGAGGCAGAGGTTACAGACCTCGTGGAGGTCAGTGTGGGGAAACTTCGACCCACATTGAGGACACTTTTTGAATGGCGTCCTTTCCATTAGCTGGAGTCGAGGCCTAGTTGGGCCCGAAGGCCGTAGTCGACGACCGGAATCGAAGTTCTTTGTCTTGAAAAGTGGTGTCGACTGGAAAACGCTTTCGAGAGAAGCTTCTTGAAGCCGGTGAGGATTGCACGCCGACGGTAATCGGTTCCAACAAGGTGCCCTGGAACCACATCCGAGCCCGGTGGCGGAAAAAAACAACCTGGGGATGGAGCCCATGCGCAGTATCACCCAAAGGAGGAGTCACCTATCTCGTGACTTCCAAACACTTTCTAAAAGAAAAACAAACTGCAAACATCCGGGCCCAAAACTAGGTGGCCATCTATGCACAGTGTGCAATCTGCAGCTCATATGCCTCGAACGCTACTTTCAGGAGAAGTGAGATATATTTCTACAATCTGCGATACTGCGGTGTTTTGTGTGCCTGATCAGGTGCCATTACTAAAGTTAACCTCCTCTGAAAGGATGCACTTCTCTTTGGGCTCATTTCTGTAACCCAGAGGTCTCCCTGAATGTCAGAAGTGAGCATTATTTCAACTGGAAGACTTTATTACAATCAGAAGTGAATGTGGTGTCAGGATATGTCTTAGTCATTGTTTTAAGCAGCACAGGAGTACAATAAAAAAGAAGCATGGGTCAGACTCTAGGGAGAGTGGGTACACATTAATAACACCAGGACTGTATTCAGTTATTCATTATGTCATTTCACAGGTACAGCACAGTAGCATTTCAGAGATAGGGATCTGACACAAGCACTAAAAAAAAACCTAAACTTAGCACTGCACAAATTACCTTAATCAAGGAATTGGTATGCAGTGTACAAAAATTCATATCCTTTTTCAATAAGGCAAAGTAAATAGAAGTGTTAATAACCAGCTATTAATGGAGTCACATTTCCTCACAACGTCAATAGTGTTACAGTGACTGTCACAGTGAATGCAAGAACATTTAATATCAAGATCACATGAATTGATTTCAACTGATGCAAGAAATGAAGAAGTCACTACAAACAGCTGTTGGTACTGGGAGGGAACTTGTTTTGCAAGCTCCTTCATTATTTTCTCATGGTTCGGTGATCATACATTGTTATTGTGCTGAAGGCGCGAGTCTCTAAGAGGATGAATTAAGCCTTTTCTGATTATGCACAGTCCCTGGAGCATGAGGCTTCATCAGATGTTTAGTATTGGAAGGAAGTCATTTCTGTGACTCACTCCAATAAACAAGGGCCTTCGGTGAGATGAATGATTAGTGGAATGTACTCATTTGGTAATTATTCACTCATGTAAGGCTGCATGGTGGCTCTGGGTGCTGCGAAAGGGCTTCCTGCATGCGGCTGCACTGCAGACACCAGCGCCTGGGATCGGGACTTATTCTTCATCAGACTTTGAAACCAAGCAAAATAAGGCAGAAAAAGGAGAATGTAGGGTCTATTCTAGCTTGTGACATATCTGGAGTAGAAGGACAAGTTACTTACCTTCGGTAACGCCTTATCTGGTGAATACAAAATCTAGCCGCAGATTCCTTACCTTTGAACTCCCAGGTGTCTGGCTGGATCCAGAAGATTTCTCTTAGCAGTACCCCTGCACGCCGGTAAACTCCGCATGGCATCGTCGTGAAGTCCACATCAATATAACTCCCACACCGCTGACGTCAGTACTTTTCATTACTTTTCACGCCAGAAGCGCGGAGCCATGAAGTGACTGAAAAGGTGTGTTAAAAATGAATCTAGGGCTCTGAAGGGGAACAGCCCTGACACTAAAAGACAATTCCGCAGTGCGGGGAGGATGGATGGGTCGGTAAGGAATCTGCAGCTAGATTATGTCTACCAGATAAGGCGCTACCGAAAGGTAAGTAACTTGTCCATCTGACAGAGACATTTAGCCGGGGATTCCTTACCTTTGAACAGATACCCAAGCAATAACTTCCCCGAAGGTGGGACTGCATAAAAGCTTTGAACCAGGAAATCCTGTAAGATAGAGTGGCCAAACAGGCCCTCTTTGCGAACCTGAGAATCCAGGCAATAGTGTTTGGCAAACGTGTGCAGAGATGCCCACGTGGCCACTTGGCAGATATAGGAACATGACACTGTAGGGCTGTGGTGGCTGCTTTCGCCCTGGTGGAATGGGCTCTAAGGCCTTCTGGACGCTGCTTTTTTGCCAAGCATAACATATTTTGAAACAGAGGATAACCCAGCATGATATGGTCCTCTTTTGGACAGAACACCCCTGCTTTGCTCCCACATATCCTAAAAAGAGTTGGTCATCTACCCAGAAATCTTTTGTGTGATCAAGGTAAAACGGTAACACTCTTTTTGGGTACAGACGGTGGAGATGCTCCTCTTCTTTGGACGGATGCAGAGGTGCATAGATAGTGGGCAGAGTAACAGGCTGTTCCAGATGGAAGGGAGTCACAACTTTAGGCAAAAAAGATGCCCTAGTTGTTAGTACCACTTTGTACGGGAAGACTGTCAGGTAAGGAGGGGGTGATGACAGTGCCTGTAGTTAGCTAACCTTACCGGCAAAGGTAATTGCCACCAAAAAGGCTGTTTGATAGCAAGCAACCAAAGAGGACAGTTGAGCAGAGGCTCAAGCGGTGCGCACAGCAAGAAAGTACGGACCAAATTAAGGTCCCATTGTGGCATAATAAACGATGGAGGGTGAAACGAACAAGTTACTTACCTTCGGTAACGATATATCTGTAAGAAACAGTAGTTAGTATTAGATTCCTTACCTTAGAATATCCCCAGGCGTCAGTCTGGATCCGGAAACTTTTGCGTAGCAGTACCCCTGCGCGTCGGTAGGCGTCTGCAGGCGTCTCCTGCGGCTCCGCGTCCGTCGTCGGCGCCGTGCGCCGTGATGACGTCGCTGGAGTATATAGACGCCGCCTCCGCGCGCTGACGTCAGTTCTTTGTACATAGCTTTTCCGCGCCAGAACACGCAGAGCCATGCGAGAACCAACACTGGTGCCATTTGAAACTAGGGCCCTGAAAGGGATGTCCTTAACCCTAGGTATCAGTTCGCAGAATGGGGAGGATGGGCGGGCGGTAAGGAATCTAATACTAACTACTGTTTCTTACAGATATATCGTTACCGAAGGTAAGTAACTTGTTCATCTGAAAGAAACAGGTTAGTATTAGATTCCTTACCTTAGAATAGATACCCCAGCAATACCAACCCCGGTGGTGGGTCTGCGAACCGATACAATCCTACACCAGAGAGTCCTGGAGGACCGAACGGCCAAAGAAGCCATCCCTCCGGACTTGACTGTCCAGGCAGTAGTGCCTCGCAAAGGTGTGGAGCGAGGCCCACGTAGCCGCCTGGCAAATGTCCTGCAAAGGGACTCCCCGGCCCAGGGCAGTAGTAGCCGCCGTGGCCCGAGTGGAATGGGCCCTCAGCCCAACAGGAGGCTCCTTCCGAGCCAAAGAGTAGCACGCTTTGATGCACAGAACGACCCACCGAGAGATGGTCCGTTTATGTACCGCCCGTCCCTTCTTCGCACCCACGTAGCCAACAAACAGTTGGTCATCCACCCGGAACTGGCGTGTGCGATCCATATAAAATGAAAGCGCACGTTTTGGGTCCAGACGATGGAGCCGCTCTTCATCCTTTGAAGGATGCGGAGGCGGGAAGAAGGAGGGTAAGGTGATGGACTGCCCGATGTGAATGGCAGAGACTACTTTGGGCAGGAAAGAGGGTCTAGTTCTCAGAACCACCTTGTCTGGATGAATGGACATGAAAGGAGGTTTGACAGAAAGAGCCTGGAGCTCACTCACTCTCCTGGCAGAGGTGATGGCAACCAGGAAGGCCGTCTTTAAAGTCAGGAGACGGAGAGGACAGGAATGAAGTGGCTCGAAGGGAGCACACATCAAGAAGGTCAGAACCAGGTTCAAGTCCCACTGAGGCATCACAAACGGGACAGGTGGATACATGTGAGTGATGCCCTTCAAGAATCTTGTCACAATAGGGGACTTGAACAAAGAAGATTGATCAGGCAGCCTCAGAAAGGCCGAAAGGGCAGAAAGGTAGCCCTTGATAGTGCCCAGAGCAGAGCCCTGCTGGGCAAGAGAGAGAAGAAAGAGGAGAACCTCGGAGAGAGGGGCAGAAAGAGGATCCACAGCCTTTGCTGTGCACCATGCCACAAATCTGTTCCACCGGCAGGCGTATACCGACTTCGTGGAGGGACGCCTGGCTGCCAGAATCACATCACAGACTTCAGGAGGCAAGTCGAATGGCCTCAACTGTCGCCGCTCAATCTCCACGCATGGAGGTGGAGGCTGGACAGGTTCGGGTGGAGGACCGTCCCCTGCTGCTGCGACAGAAGGTCCTCCTGAAGGGGCAGGCGGATCGGGGGACCGACTGACATGCTGAGTAGCTCGGGATACCAGTATCTTCGAGCCCAGTCCGGAGCCACAAGGATGACTTGGGCCCGGTCGCGCCTGATCTTCTTCAGCACTCTGGGCAGAAGTGGTATAGGCGGAAAGGCGTATAACAGACCGCAACTCCACTCGCGCCGAAAGGCGTCGCCGTGCGAGTGCCGTCTTGTAAACTCCAACGCGCAGAACTGAGGACGTTGAACGTTCTCGTCTGTGGCGAATAGATCTAACCAAGGCTCTCCCCATCGCAGAAAGAGGCCTTGCGCCACGTCAGAGTTCAGACGCCATTCGTGGTCCATCGAGCACCGACGGCTGAGTTCGTCCGCCCTGGCGTTCAGAGAACCTGCCAGGTGTTGAACCGTCAGAGTCACGCCCTGACGTTCCAGCCATTGCCAGAGACGCAGGGCCTCCTGGCAAAGGGTCCACAACCCCACCCCGCCTTGTTTGTTGCAGTACCACATGGCGGTGGTGTTGTCCGTGAACACCTGCACTACACTCCCGCTGACAAAGGGGAGGAATGCCTTCAGTGCCAGACGAATCGCCCGTAGCTCCAACAGGTTTATATGGAGCCGGGACTCCGCCGGAGACCAGATGCCTCTGATCTCTGCCTCTCCCAAGTGGCCTCCCCAGCCCTGGAGGGACGCGTCCGTCACAACAACGTGCTCCGGCTGGGGAAGGGAGAGGGGTCTGCCTCTGACCCAATCGCGGTCCGTAAGCCACCACTGCAGTTGTCTCGCAGTGCCCTCCGAGATCAAGACATGGTCGGACAAGTTGCCCTGATGCTGGGCCCACTGAAACTTCAGGTCCCACTGCAGAGTCCGCATCCGCCACCGGGCGTGATGCACCAGAAGGATGCAGGAAGCCATCAGCCCCAGTAGCTGCAGCGTCAACCTGACCGAAACCCGGGATAACGGCTGGAAGATGGGAATCAAAGCCTGTATATCCTGGACCCGCCGTTCCGGTGGATAGACCCGAAACTGCGCCGAGTCGAGAACCGCTCCGATGAAAAGGAGCTTTTGGGAGGGACACAGGTGTGATTTCGGCACATTGATGGAAAACCCCAGCCCATGCAGGAGGTCTGCCGTCATCTGAAGGTGGTGGACGACTGTCTGGGTCGAGCCCGCCTTCAACAACCAGTCGTCTAGATAGGGGAAGACTGACACCCCTGATCTGCGCAGATGGGCTGCGACCACCGCCATCACCTTTGTGAACACCCGTGGGGCGCTGGTAAGGCCGAAGGGGAGAACGATAAACTGAAAATGCTCCTGGCCGACCGTGAACCGCAGGTAACGCCGGTGGGCCGGCAGGACGGGGATGTGAAAATACGCATCCTGCAAGTCCAACGCTACCATCCAGTCTTGCGGGTCTAGAGCAGCCAAGACCTGAGCCAATGTCAACATCTTGAACTTCTCCTTCCGGAGGAAGCCGTTGACGTCCCTTAGGTCCAAGATAGGACATAGACCCCCTTTGTCCTTCTTGGGTACCAGAAAGTAGTGGGAATAGCAACCACATCCTACTTCTGGCCCAGGAACGCGCTCGATGGCCCTCTTGGCCAAGAGGGCCGTAACTTCCTCCTGCAGAAGTGTCAAGTGGTCTCCCGACACACGGTGGTTCTGCGGTGGCATGGCTGGAGGAGTGGTCTCGAAGGGGAGGGAGTAGCCCCTTCGGACGAGCTGCAGCACCCACCTGTCCGATGTTATCGTGCGCCAGTGGGAGAGGTGATGGCGAACCCTGCCGCCCACCGGCGTCACATGGGCCTGAAAGCACGGACTAGGAGGATTTAGAGGCGGAAGCTGCGGGGGGAGGTGTGGACTGACCTCGCCGCTGTCCCCGACCGCCACCACGGCGGTTCCCACGGCCGCCGCCGCGTTGAGAAGTCTGTTGCGGCGCGTGTCTGGCAGCACGTGTGGGACCGCCCCTTCCGTGGCCACGAAAGGAGCGAAACGAACCCGTTTGCTGGCGCTGGGTCGAGAGACCCAAGGACTTGGCCGTGACCCTGGAGTCCTTGAAGCGTTCCAGCGCGTGGTCCGCTTTGTCGCCAAACAGGCGACTGCCATCAAACGGCATGTCCATCAATGCATTCTGGACATCTGCCGAGAAATTGGCGGACCTCAGCCAGGCGTGGCGACGAATCGCCACCCTCGTGGACATCGCTCTGCCCAGTGAGTCGGTCGTATCAAGACCACACCTTATGGAGTATCTCGCTGCGTCTCGG
Source organism: Lissotriton helveticus (assembly GCF_964261635.1). Lineage (NCBI taxonomy): Eukaryota > Metazoa > Chordata > Amphibia > Caudata > Salamandridae > Lissotriton > Lissotriton helveticus. The sequence goes on along the minus strand of NC_136073.1, from coordinate 9,253,914 downwards.
CCTTCAATCATAGCCTTGCCGAGCTTAGCCCGTACCTCCAGCGGACATTCAGGCAGCAGTTCCGCGACCGTATCCCACAGAGAGTGGGTGTAGCGGCCTAAGAGGCATGCGGTGTTGCAAGACCGCAGTCCCAGACTCAGGGATGAAAAGACCTTCTTACCATACTGGTCGTACCCCTTAGATTCCCGGTCCGGCGGGGATGACGGGAATGCGGACTGGGAAGTCGAGGCCTGGATCACCAGGCTCTCAGGGGTGGGATGGGTGGACAAGAACTTTGGGTCATCCGTACACGGACGGTGGCGTCTGGCCACGTTCCTATCAACAGGCGAACCTGAAGCGGGCCTGGACCACGTGCCCAAAAGAACGTCAGTTAAGGCCTCATTGAACGGCAGCAGTGGCTCCTGTGGGCATGACTGCGGTTTGAGTACCTCAGTGAGGATGTTAGTCCTCACGGCCGCGACGGGGAGCTCAAGGTGTAAGGCCTTGGCAGCCCTCATCAACACCACTGAATAAGCTGCCCCCTCCTCCGTAGCCACGGTAGGAGGCGAGACAAAGCCAGGGTTGGGGGAGTCATCCAGACCACTGGCGTCACCCAAGTCACCTGTCCAGTCCACATCGTACTGACACTCTCGGGTCAGAGGGTCCTCAGACCCCTCCCATTCCTCTCCGTAATCTACCTCCTCACCATATTCGGAGTCAACAATGTAGACCGGCTCCCCGGGGTCAACAGACCCCCTCGGCGCCGGACTCGGCGTCGGGCGACGCCGGTCCGACTCCGCGTCCGGAGTCGGAGAGGGAATGGGGGCGGCGCCACCCGGAGCCGGAGCCCCGGCGCCGCGCGGGGGCGGCACCGTGGGTTGCCCCGATGGAATCGGCGCCGGAGAGGCCGGTGGACCAGCCGGCGACGACCCTGAAGGCCCCTGCGGCGCCGGAGCACCCGACGGCGTCGGGGCAGGAGCACCCGAACCGCCAGGGCCCCCGGACGGGACCACCGGGCCCGCAGGCGCCGTAGGTCCCGTCGGAGGAGACAGTGCCCTCATGGCCATGAGGAACTCCTCTATCTCCTCGGGCGCCGCGCCTTGCCCAGGAGCCGTAGGGTATGGAGCAGGCCGCGCCGGCGACTCACGCGGGGGTGGGGCCACCCGAACCCCCGGCCGCGTCGGGGGGAGTCGGGTGTACGATGACGACGCCCCGACTTCTTGTGCTTCCTACCTGAGGAACCAGATGAATGGTGACGACTCTCGGAGCGCTCGTGACGGCTCCGCGACCGCTCCCTCGATCGCTCCCTAGACCTCCGTCCGGACCGGGACCGCTCTCGACGCGGGGCCGACACCCGGAGCTCGAGTAGTTTGCGGGACCGCTCCCGTCTAGCTTTACTCGTCAAGGCCCGGCAATCGACGCAGGCGTCCACGTCGTGGTCTGGGCCCAGGCACCAGAGGCAGAGTCGGTGATGGTCCGTGACCGACATCGTGCGGTCACACCCGTCACAATTCTTAAAACCGGGCATCCTACCGGCACCTTAAGAGTAAAGATAAGATTAAAAAACTTTGGTCAAAAGACCGGAGTACTGCTCTTCGGATCTGCGCTAACTGGCGCGGAAAAAAGAAGAACTGACGTCAGCGCGCGGAGGCGGTGTCTATATACTCCAGCGACGTCATCACGGCGCACGACGACGGACGCGGAGCCGCAGGAGACGCCTGCAGACGACGCCTACCGACGCGCAGGGGTACTGCTACGCAAAAGTTTCCGGATCCAGACTGACGCCTGGGGATATTCTAAGGTAAGGAATCGAATACTAACCTGTTTCTTTCAGATAAGTGGTTTAACCCCATCAAAAACCTCTGCACCAGAGGGGACTTAAAAAGTGATGGCTGTTCTGGTAGCCGAAGAAAAGCAGAGAGGGCCGAATGGTATCCCTTTCAAAGTGCTCAGAGCAGAGCCCTACTGGGCCAAGGAAAGGATAAACAGGAGAATATCTGCCAGAGAGGCAGATAAGGGGGTCAATAGATAATTCGGTAAAATATATACCAAATATGTTCCATCTGCAGGCGTATACCGATTTCGTAGGAGGATGCCTGGCTGCCAGAATAACTTTGCAGACTTCTGGAGGAAGGTCAAAAGCTGTCCACTGTCGCCACTCAATCTCCATGCAAGGAGCGGAGGGTGGACAGGTTCGGGTAGAGGACCCTCCCCTAGTGCTGCAGCTAAAGATCCCCTCGAAGGAGCAGCCTGAATAGAGGATCGATGCTCATATCCAGAAGCTCGAGTTACCAAACTCTCCGTGCACAATCTGGAGCCACAAGAATGACTTTTGCCCGGTCGCTCCTGATCTTCTTGAGTACTCGGGACAGAAGTGGTATGGGCAGAAAGGCGTACAGGAGGCCGGAGCTCCACTCGCGACAAAAAGCATCACAGAGCGGGAGCCGCCTTGGAAACTCCAACGCGCAAAACGGCTGACATTGCGCATTCTCTTCGGAGGTAAGCAGATCTAACTAAGGCTCTCCCCACCGCTGAAACAGACCTAGTACCACCTCCGGATAGAGATGCCACTCGTAATGAGCAAGGCACCTTTGGCGGAGTTCATTGGTTGTGGTGTTCGGAGAACTGGCCAGATGTTCAACTCCCAGGGAAACACCCTGATGTTCCAGCCAAGTCCAGCAGCGCAGGGCTTCTTGACAGAGTCCAAGACCCCACTCACACATGGCGGTAGTGTTGTCCGTGAACACCTGAACTAGCCTTCCCTTGATGGATGGTTAAAAGGCTTCAGTGCCAGTCGGATCGCACAAAGCTCCTATAGGTTGGTATGGAGCTTGGCTTCCGCCGGAGACCAGAGTCCTCTGATCTCCACCTCCCTCAGATGGCCGCCCCATCCCAGAAGAGCAGCATCCATCACTCTGACCCAATCGGGGTTTGTCAGCCACCCCTGAAGGTCGGCAGGTCTTTCGCAGTGCCCTGATATCTGAACCAGGTCGGTGAGGTTTCCTCGATGCTGTGCCCATTGGAACTTCAGTTCCCACTGCAGAGCATGCATGCACCACCGTGCATGGCCCACCAGCAGGATGCAGAAGGCCATGAGGCCCAACAGCCTCAGAGTCTTTCTCATCGAAATCCAGGAAAGGGGCTGAAATATCGGTATTTTGAATTTATCAGGGAAGAAGCCAATGCCCTTCTTTCAGTATCAAAACAAGAGAATACCAGATCTGGTTGTCCCGGTGCACTGCTGCCAGTCACTCATCTGAGTGTACTATAATAAACAGTAAATTGAATGAGAGTTCAAAAACATTTAGAGTACAATTTCATAATCTTGAAGAAACACGTCAAGCGATGAACAACATGTAGTCCTTGAAGCTTTTCGTAGAATTTCTTTATATCCATTCATAAAGTTCAGAGTAAAGTTTTGAAATACAAAAATCCAATGTAGGGTCCGAACAAGTTCATAGGGGGTTTCAAATTAAATATCCCAATGCATTTCGGGCAAGGAAAGGTCGCCCTTCATCAGGGAATCTAAAGAAAATGGTATAAACACATCATGAAGCTTATGTACAGAGGCAGCAGGCGTAGTTACGCTAGAATCATAGTAGAGAAGTCAATTTAGGTATTCCATAAACCAGTACAATTAGGTACGCAAAAAAGCAGAGTGAATGAATAAAGCCATGTTCCTGGATAGAGGGGGTAAAAAAGGGTTGGATGCCATGGTCATAGCCAGAATCAAAGGAGTGAACAATAGTCGGATGGTGTTATCAACAAGGAAGTCAAATTAGGTATGCCATATACCAGTACAAGTAGGTACACAAAAAAAAGTGCAAAGTGTATAAGTCAAACCATGTTCCTGGATAAAGAGAAAATAGGGTGGGATGCCATGGTCATAACCAGAGTCAAAGGAGTGAGCAAAGTCGGATGGTGCTACCATCAAAGTGAAAGTTGCAGTTGCTACTGAAAAAGAAAGTGCGTGCATGCATTCTGTGTTATCGTGAAAACGGTGATAAAAGGAAAACGCGTGAATAAGAATGATAAATCGGTGGGGTACTAGTCTTACCGGGGAATGCGCACAAGTAATGAAAAGGTGCGTAGCGTTCACAAATGAACGGCGCCAAGAACTACAAAGTGAAACATGGTAATTAGGTTACGGAATCTGTGGTGAAAAAGCATGGTCTTGGGTGGAGAAATGAAAAGGGCTTACCATGTGTTGAACCCAAATATTAGGTGTTCATGAAGTTGAAGTGAGCAGGTCTGTCTGTAAAGAAAATACGGGATAAGCACGAGGGTTGGGAAACATGAATAAAACCGTAAATGAGAAACTGCGGCTGGAGGAAAGTAATGGGACTTACCATCAAGGTGACAAACAGGAAACTCTAGACTTCGGACGCCAGATAGAGCAACAATACGCGACGCCGAGTAGAGGGAAACATTAATATTCTCCCGTGTAGTGACAATAAAAGATGGACTAAATATCAGGTGTGTTAATAGTAAAGAAAGTGGCGGCCATCTTAGGTAGGTGTGAGGAAAGTAGTGGGAAGTGTGTTAATAGTAAAGAAAGTGGCGGCCATCTTAGGTAGGTGTGAGGAAAGTAGTGGGAAGTGTGTTAATAGTAAAGAAAGTGGCAGCCATCTTAGGTAGGTGTGAGGAAAGTAGTGGGAAGGACTCATGGCAAGCGTTACAGTACAAAGAAAATGAAAGGGGAAAAAAAGGATGACATTTCAGGAATATGCCAGCAACAATACGTACAATTAATGCGATTGTACACAGTCATATGATAATACAGAAGAACAATGAACAAGATGGGTGTCCATTAACGTGAGATACATAAGGGCATAATGTCAAAAAATAAACTGAAAGACAGTTAATGGCAGATACATACTATGAATAAGATATGAACATATGTACAAGAAACATACAGTAAGTGCAGATTGAGCCTATTTACAGAAAGCATGCTAGTTCGAATTTGTCATTAAGACTATTTGGTACAAGAGTTTGCATGAACCAGATCCAGTGTGTTTCACGTTGTAATAAGAATTTGTTGTCACTTCTTTCAGTATCAGCATGGATAGGGGCTTCTTTTAGAACTTTTGACAACATGACATCACATAATTTCTTAGCTGCCTGTCATACCTGCCTACAATGGCAGACCCATTTGCAATATTAACAGATGTAGAAGTCAGAGATTTCACCGACTATTTTGCCCATCATGTCTCAGTGTCTGCCTTCCCTGTCTGGAGGAACTATATTGAGTGTAGAAGAATTTCTAGACCTTCCCTGTGCCACAGCAGCAACCATAGACTCGCTTTAGTCCAGGAGAAATCTTCTGTTGAAAAGAACTCCAAGGCTTTAACCCCTTCGACGCTCATGACGAGCTGAGCTCGTCATGAGTTACGCCTCTCGTACGCTCATGACGAGCTCAGCTCGTCATGTAATGCGGGTTTTTAAAAAATGCCGCGCACAGCGGGAAAACCGCTAGCGCGCATGCGGTTAAGGTTAATTTCAAACTAGCTATGTGCTCAGACTATGATGAACGGTCTTTTATGCTGGCTTTACTTGTGTCCCAAAAATGATAAAAGCAGTGGTAAAGATGTTCTAGAACTTCTGGATTTATTTTTAAAGTCATAGAGAAAGCTACATTTCTCAACAGTCGATATGGGTAATTTAAACTCCTCTGAAATTCTTTCAACTAATAAATGGTAACTGTCAATGTTGTATGGGGCAGATTCCTATGCCATCATCAGGCACAATAAATGCACCCAGTCTGGAGCCGCTAGAGGACTTGCGCTATCCTGAAGCTCAGTGTAATTAGTGCTGACTCTGCAAGAACGCTAGTTCCCATCTCACCCATTCGTGAATCATCATTATCAGTCAATACCATTGTTATCATCTCCACGTTCAAGTGTTGTACAGTAGAGCCCTCAGGCTGTGCGCCTGGAGCAGGAGCAATAGCTACTGGAACCTCAGGTGGAGCTTACGGTGGTTATTTGAGTGGCACTCAGGGAGCTGGTGGATGTTACAACATTTTCATGATTATCTGTAAAGAAGTCAATAAATCGACATGGTCCTCCATCATAGGCACAGGCCGAAGAACACACTTCATATTCTTGTGTGAAACACAGCGATGACTGCATATACTGTTTGCATCTTCTGATAATGCTGATGTTGGTTTTCATTGTGAGAATCATGCTCATCACAGAGTATCCTAAGCTGCACTGGATGCATCATCTTTAGACTGCCAACATTATCTGAAATAAAAAATGTCTCACTTTGATCTTCTTAACTAGCCCAACTCTCCTGCTCCTCTTCCATGATTTCTGGCCCTTGAAAAATAATTTAAGATGGCCGTGCTGCAACACTACAAAGGGAGCCCCATCAGTGACTGCACTGGTAAGATTTTTGATGATGGTAACACATCTAAGCGTACAGGCAGGTTCTGTTACTGGTGTATCTAATAATGACGTTGTCCCAACCACCAACAGCCAAAGTAAGCAATCTGTAAGACAGGAGGTAACATGACGAAGTGGCACAACAGTGACACATGCGGTTGCGATACCTCATCAGGATAATCTCCCACTTTGTAAGGGTCTACGAGTAGGTGACTTGGCAAACGAGTTTGACCTCAGCGAAGCACATTCTCTAGGAAGAGGACGTCTGGGTTCTAGTGTCCGAGGACTGCAATCTCAGAGGGCTGAACCTAGTGTGGCAGGCGGCCCACAGATTCACAAAAAGCCCTTTGTGGTATAAGTAGTCAAAGTATAAATGATGGAAGCAATGGCTGTGGAAGCTATCCAACAAGATCCAGAAGGCAGCCAAGCGCAGAACTCCATGCGCTGTGTAAAAAGGCTCTCGAAGAAACAGACATGAAGAACGAAGGGAAGCTGTCGGTGTCTAAATAACGAGATGGAGAAGGCAAACGAGGGGGTACTACAGCTCCAACTCAAATGTATAACACCAGCTCTCTTGCATTTCGTCTCCAGCATAATTCCTGATTATCCTCATACTAAGCAAAGGAATATTCTGAAATAACGTTAAAGGACATGAAAGAGACATATATCATGCTAACAATTGAAGGCACCACGAAAGAGCCTCCTTCCTACACTTTGCTTGTAAACACAGATCACCAACAACAAAACACACTTTGGAAGGCAAGTGGTACAAAACAGCAACTGCAGAACAGACTGAGTCACTCAAAGGAAGAACGTTTGAAGAAAGAGGAGAACAAGATACCATTTTCAAGCATCTGCAGCATATTAAAATAACAAATTGGTTTGGAAAATGCTGCAAATTGCTGTAGGCAGTATCATGAATCTGTTGCTGGGATAGTTGGAAAGGATGATTAATAAAAATATGACAAACTCATTAATTGTGGTTTCTACTCAGGGAGATAATAACGGAACGCTAATGCAGCACCCCGTTTCCACGAATAGAAGTGTGCTTTGAAGAGAGGCACATAGCCTTCCTGAGCACAGTGACCTGGCAAATTAGCAGTACATACAAAGGAAATTGGAAGGGCAAATTAAAGCAGGAAAAGACGTTTCTGGATGGACGCTGCATGCATACGGGTTAAGTGGAGGTCTCTGGCTATGAAGGTTGGACGCTCAGAAACTAGGCACTCCTGACAAGCCTGACTGCCCAACACAAGACAGCAGATTCCGTCCAATGATGGAGTCCCAGCCACTGAAGCCACCTGGAATCGGTTAATTCTATAGCATGGCACTCAGTCTCTCAAACAACAACTCACGTCCAAGACTGTAAGGGGGCTGCTTTATTTTAGTCTAGCTTGACAGTTCTCGCTGTCTGGTAAACAACTTGCAAACAATACACAGATATAGGACTTTGGGCCAGCCTCCAAAGGTGCATTGCCTTGTTCCACAAAGATGGATACAGCCATTGGCTTGAGACTTCGTCAATCACATTTCATCGTCATGCTATTGTACATGGTGTATATTATTTCCCTTCCCAGGGTGTGCTTCCATTGCAATACATGAGGTGCATTATTTTCAGTAGGACTACCAGTGAACGCAGACGTGCTTGGAAAGAAGGCTTCACACTCTAAAGGCAATACATTCAAGTGATAAAGAATCCTTCAAGCAGGATGTAAACATTATGTAAACGCACAGCTTGTCCGGTGCTGCCCGCACTGTCATATCCAACACAACAGAAGTCCAATGCTGCTGGCACTGAGAGCGGCACTAGATGTTCTGCTCACAATGGCGTCAGAGATCACTATCCAGCAGGAGGAGGCTCCTGTCACATTGTCTCCATGACAGCGCTTCCATTTAAGGCTTCTTGTGCAGGAGCCAGCCACTCATCTAGAAGAAACTGCAGAAATCAGCCTCCCCGTGGAAGCCAGGTACCGGATAGAGGTTGTTTCTTAGCTACTCTGCACCTCTATGCCCTGCACATACATCTCGCTTACTGGACACAAGGAAAAGATGTTCATGCATGGTACTGCAAACATAACGAGTGAGCTAAGAAGCCAATATTTTGTTTTTGCAACTGTGAATTTAGTGAGTGTCGGGCCCTGGCCTGTGCTGTGACAGGTCAGGAGAAGCAAGCAAACGTGGCCCCACCACTTTCCGCCAAGAACAGAGCACAGCAAGCCAGCCTCAAGAATAATGGAGGTAACACGTAACAATGTTCGAATAATGGAGGTAAAAATTAAGAATGTTCGAATAATGGAAGTAACAATCAACAATGTTCGAATAATGGAGGTAACAAGTAACAGTGTTCGAATAATGGAGGTAACAATTAAGAATGTTCGAATAATGGAGGTAACAATTAAGAATGTTCGAATAATGGAGGTAACAGTAATCGAATAATGGAGGTAACAATTAAGAATGTTCGAATAATGGAGGTAACAATTAAGAATGTTCGAATAATGGGGTAACAATTAAGAATGTTCGAATAATGGAAGTAACAATTAATGTTCGAATAATGGAGGTAACAAGTAACAGTGTTCGAATAATGGAGGTAACAAGTAACAGTGTTCGAATAATGGAGGTAACAGTAATCGAATAATGGAGGTAACAATTAAGAATGTTCGAATAATGGAGGTAACAATTAAGAATGTTCGAATAATGGGGTAACAATTAAGAATGTTCGAATAATGGGGGTAACAATTAACAATGTTTGAATAATGGAGGTAACAATTAACAATGTTTGAATAATGGAGGTAACAAGAATGTTCGAATAATGGAGGTAACAATTAAGAATGTTCGAATATGGGGGTAACAAGTAACAATGTTTGAATAATGGAGGTAACAATTAAGAATGTTCGAATAATGGGGTAACAACAATGCTCGAATATTGGAGGTAACAAGTAATGTTTGAATAATGGAGGTAACAAGAATGTTCGAATAATAGATGTAACAATTAAGAATGTTCAAATAATGGGGGTAACAATTAACAATGTTCGAATAATGGAAGTAACAATTAAGAATGTTCCAATAATGGAAGTAACAATTAACAATGTTCGAATGATGGAGGTAAAAATTAAGAATGTTTAAATAATGGAGGTAAAAATTAAGAATGTTCGAATAATGGAAGTAACAATTTTCGAAAAATGGATGTAAAAATTAAGAATGTTTGAATAATGGAAGTAACAATTAACAGTGTTCGAATAATGGAGGTAACAAGTAACAGTGTTTGAATAATGGAGGTAACAAGAATGTTCGAATAATGGAGGTAACATTTAGGAATGTTCGAATAATGTGGTAACAATTAACAATATTCGAATAATGGAGGTAACAAGTAATGTACGAATAATGAGGGTAACAAGTAACAATGTTCGAATAATGGAGGTAACAATTAAGAATGTTCGAATAATGGGGTAACAATTAAGAATGTTCGAATAATGGGGGTAACAATTAAGAATGTTGGAATAATGGGGGTAACAAGTAACAATGTTTGAATAATGGAGGTAACAAGTAACAATATTTGAATAATGGAGTTAACAATTAAGAATGTTCGAATAATGGAAATAACAATTAATGGTCTAATAATGGAGGTAACAAGTAACAATGTTCGAATAATGGAGGTAACAAGTAACAATGTTTGAATAATGGAGGTAACAATTAAGAATGTTCGAATAATGGAGGTAACAAGAATGTGGTAACAATTAAGAATGTTCGAATAATGGGGTAACAACAATGCTCGAATATTGGAGGTAACAAGTAATGTTTGAATAATGGAGGTAACAAGAATGTTCGAATAATAGAGGTAACAATTAAGAATGTTCAAATAATGGGGGTAACAAGCAACAATGTTCGAATAATGGAAGTAACAATTAAGAATGTTCCAATAATGGAAGTAACAATTAACAATGTTCGAATGATGGAGGTAAAAATTAAGAATGTTTAAATAATGGAGGTAAAAATTAAGAATGTTCCAATAATGGAAGTAACAATTAACAATTTTCGAATAATGGAGGTAACAAGTAATGTACGAATAATGAGGGTAACAAGAATGTTCGAATAATGGAGGTAACAATTAAGAATGTTCGAATAATGGAGGTAACAATTAAGAATGTTCGAATAATGGGGTAACAATTAAGAATGTTCAAATAATGGGGGTAACAATTAAGAATGTTGGAATAATGGGGGTAACAAGTAACAATGTTTGAATAATGGAGGTAACAAGTAACAATATTTGAATAATGGAGTTAACAATTAAGAATGTTCGAATAATAACAATTAATGGTCTAATAATGGAGGTAACAAGTAATAATGTTCGAATAATGGAGGTAACAAGTAACAATGTTTGAATAATGGAGGTAACAATTAAGAATGTTCGAATAATGGGGTAACAACAATGTTCGAATAATGGAGGTAACAAGAATGTTCGAATAATGGAAGTAACAATTAAGAATGTTCGAATAATGGGGTAACAATTAAGAATGTTCGAATAATGGGGGTAACAATTAAGAATGTTGGAATAATGGGGGTAACAAGTAACAATGTTTGAATAATGGAGGTAAAAATTAAGAATGTTCAAATAATGGAAGTAACAATTAACAATGTTCGAATAACGTAGGTAACCAGTAACAATGTTCGAATAATGGAGGTAACCAGTAACAATGGTCGAATAATGGAGGTAACAATTAAGAATGTTCGAATAATGGAGGTAACAATTAAGAATGGTCGAATAATGGGGGTAACGATTAAGAATGTTCGAATAATGGGGGTAACAAGTAACAATGTTTGAATAATGGAGGTAACAATTAAGAATGTTCGAATAATGGGGTAACAATTAACAATGTTCGAATAGGGGAGGAGCCTAGCTCGCGGACGTAATGGCCGCCTTTTAGCTCGGCTCCGTCGGCCCTCCGGCTAACTCCGACTATCCTGCCATATATCCTGCACTGCGACGCTACTTCCATACAGAATTTGAACTTTAAAGACCCACTCTTACTCACCGTCTGATCCGGAGGTCCCTGGGTGCTGTGGATCCGCAGCTGTGCCCTCGGTGAGATTGGGGCCTCCGGGCACTCAAGACCGGGACCTCGCCTGCGGGACCCGACTGGTGGAGAAGAGATTCCTGCGGGACCCGACCGGCGGAGAAGAGATTGCCGGCCCCGGCCGCGAAAGTGAGCCACTGGTGGGAACCGTTGTGCGTGTGCCCCGGAGATCCTGAACCGGCCCGATGACTGGGTCGTGCGGCTGGAGGGGGACGAGCTGTGTTGGGGGCTGACCGTGTGAAGGGGTCCCTTCGCCTTTGTCCTGTCCGGCGGTCCTGAACCCCGCGCCTGGCTCTCGCCTGTGGGGCCTGCTACTGTTCGGAGGGGATCCCCCTCCCCATCGGGCGCTCGCCCATCCTGTGCCGGTGAGGCCGTTGTTGGGATCCTCCGGAGGTCTGTAAAGTCCTACATTTGGGAACTGTTAGGGGGCCCACGGTGGAGTGTGGGGAGGCGAAACTCACAAGATGGCTACCGACAACGTGGGGGGGTGCTCCGCTCTGCACCGACGCTCCTTACCGGCCGGATTGTGCAGAGGCCTGGGTGTGTACTCGAGCGCCCACGCCCGGAGATGTCCTGGACGCCTTGATGTCATTGTACGCTGTCTTGGCCCCCGGTGCCTCTGCCGACCCCATGTGGCTCGCCGCCATTTTGGGCCGCCGCTCCTTCATGCACCCCTGTCGTCCTGATGCCGCCATTGCTTCGCCCCCTTCGGCTGCGCCAGGAGTTGCTGTTGTTGTTCTTCGGCCGCTTGATGGGCCGGTGACTTTTGACCCTCTGCTTCCTCGTCGCCTGGATTTCGAGGACTTCCACACGCCGCGGAGATTTGCTCCTTCCCGGGTACCTGGGACTCATGGTGGGCCGCTGTTTGCTCCCGCTTCGTTGGATTTGAACTTTTGTTCTGGAGGGATACCTTTGTGCTGTCGAATTGCGCACCTGGACTCCGGCTTGCCTTTGCTTGCCCTGTCGTTACTGCTACAATTGATTTGCTTTATTGACTTTTTGTATTCCCTCCGTACGAAGGCTCTACCTGATTTATATCACTTCCGTGACTCTGGACTACGTTACGCTTATTTTGTGCTGGGTGGTCCGCTCCACATTATCCTTTATTGGGTTGGTTTCGTGATCAGGAAGGGTTGGGGGTGAGCTGTACGACATGATAGTTTGCTGGTCTACCTGCCCGTTGCATTGATGTTTGTATTCCCGACACGGTGAAACGTTACAATCTCTCCCTCCCCCTCCCTGTGGTTCTTGCTGTATGTGAAGGTGTAGTACTGATTTGATACTTATTCATTTGTTGGTCGGGGGAGGGTCGTGGCCGAATGTGTTTGCTCATATCCTCTGGCTCCTCCCTCATTTTATTTTTTGTTTTGTATTTCCTCTCCTCCCCTTTTTTGTCTTCTTCCTCTACTTTTCTTTTCACTATATTTCGGGTTTCGGATTAGGGCGACAGGCACGCTGTTTGGAGGGTAGGCCGTAGCCTTCTGCAGGGGTGCGGGGTGGGACGGGTGGGTGGGGTCTTTCAGATGTTTTCTTTTGGTTCTATGGCCCTTTTCTATCCCTTTATAGCGGTGCCGCTTCTGTCCTCGCTTCTCAGGCATGGGTGGGTTGGGGTCTATTGCTATGCCACTTTTCTTGGTTTAGATGCTTCGTTGCGACTGCCATACCCTTCTTTTCGCCAGCTACCACTTTCTTCTGTACTATTAGCCGCGGGTCGCCTGGCCCGGGGTGGCGCCCATCTCGCGCGATTGTGTTTCTCTTTTTATTTTTATTTTGTTCTTCTCCCTTCCTTTCCCCCCCCCCCCTTTCTGTCCCTTTTTGGTTTCCTCCCCCTTGTTTCCTTCCTATTTTTCCCCCCTTCCCTTTTCCCCCAACCCCCCCTTTCCCCCCCCCCCTCCCCCTTTTTCCCAGGCTCGTATTGTGAGAAGTGGGCTTGATTCGTACAGTTTTCCGTTCCCCCTTGCCTCCGTTAGTGTGTTATTGGGTTGGGGTCATTTGATCTTGGTAGCACTTGTATGCTTCTCCACTACATTTTGCGTTTGTTTTGTGCTACGGTCGTATCGTGCCCTTACATCCTCCTCCCCCCCACCCCCCCACCCTCCTCTCGTTTTGGCATGGGTGTGATCCTGTTTCTGGGTTTTTTCCGTATTTGTGAGTCAGCCATGAGCCTCGTCCCCTTATTATAAAATGGACCTCATTGATCCTGCTGTTGGGCCGTTATTGCTGCTTATCCCATCTCTAGCATTGTGCGATTATGTTTGCTTGCCTGCCAACTGGCCTTGTGTCGCTTATTTTGCCACTTGATTGACTTTGACTTGTGGCCGGCCGGATTGGTTGTAGGCCCATACATGTTTATCCTAATGATGCAAATAAAGGTCTTAAAAAAAAAACGAAAAAAAAAAAACAATGTTCGAATAATGGGGGTAACAATTAAGAATGTTGGAATAATGGGGGTAACAAGTAACAATGTTTGAATAATGGAGGTAACAAGTAACAATATTTGAATAATGGAGTTAACAATTAAGAATGTTCGAATAATGGAAATAACAATTAATGGTCTAATAATGGAGGTAACAAGTAACAATGTTCGAATAATGGAGGTAACAAGTAACAATGTTTGAATAATGGAGGTAACAATTAAGAATGTTCGAATAATGGGGTAACAACAATGTTCGAATAATGGAGGTAACAAGAATGTTCGAATAATGGAGGTAACAATTAAGAATGTTCGAATAATGGAAGTAACAATTAAGAATGTTCGAATAATGGGGTAACAACAATGTTCGAATAATGGAGGTAACAAGAATGTTCGAATAATGGAGGTAAAAATTAAAAATGTTCAAATAATGGAAGTAACAATTAACAATGTTCGAATAACGTAGGTAACCAGTAACAATGTTCGAATAATGGAGGTAACCAGTAACAATGGTCGAATAATGGAGGTAACAATTAAGAATGTTCGAATAATGGAGGTAACAATTAAGAATGGTCGAATAATGGGGGTAACGATTAAGAATGTTCGAATAATGGGGGTAACAAGTAACAATGTTTGAATAATGGAGGTAACAATTAAGAATGTTCGAATAATGGGGTAACAATTAACAATGTTCGAATAATGGAGGTAACAAGTAACAATGTTGGAATAATGGGGTAACAAGTAACAATGTTCGAATAATGGAGGTAACAAGTAACAATGTTCGAATAATGGAGGTAACAATTAAGAATGTTCGAATAATGGAGGTAACAATTAAGAATGTTCGAATAATGGAGGTAACAATTAAGAATGTTCGAATAATGGGGTAACAATGTTTGAATAATGGAGTAACAATGTTTGAATAATGGAGGTAACAAGTAACAATGTTTGAATAATGGAGGTAACAATTAAGAATGTTGGAATAATGGGGTAACAATTAACAATGTTCGAATAATGGAGGTAACAAGTAACAATGTTCGAATAATGGAGGTAACAATTAAGAATGTTCGAATAATAGAAGTAACAATTAACAATGTTCGAATAATAGAAGTAACAATTAACAATGTTGGAATAATGGGGTAACAATTAACAATGTTCGAATAATGGAGGTAACAAGTAACAATGTTCGAATAATGGAGGTAACAAGTAACAATGTTCGAATAATGGAGGTAACAATTAAGAATGTTCGAATAATGGAGGTAACAATTAAGAATGTTCGAATAATGGGGTAACAATTAAGAATGTTCGAATAATGGGGGTAACAATTAACAATGTTTGAATAATGGAGGTAACAATTAACAATGTTTGAATAATGGAGGTAACAAGAATGTTCGAATAATGGAGGTAACAATTAAGAATGTTCGAATATGGGGGTAACAAGTAACAATGTTTGAATAATGGAGGTAACAATTAAGAATGTTCGAATAATGGGGTAACAACAATGCTCGAATATTGGAGGTAACAAGTAATGTTTGAATAATGGAGGTAACAAGAATGTTCGAATAATAGATGTAACAATTAAGAATGTTCAAATAATGGGGGTAACAATTAACAATGTTCGAATAATGGAAGTAACAATTAAGAATGTTCCAATAATGGAAGTAACAATTAACAATGTTCGAATGATGGAGGTAAAAATTAAGAATGTTTAAATAATGGAGGTAAAAATTAAGAATGTTCGAATAATGGAAGTAACAATTAACAATTTTCGAAAAATGGATGTAAAAATTAAGAATGTTTGAATAATGGAAGTAACAATTAACAGTGTTCGAATAATGGAGGTAACAAGTAACAGTGTTTGAATAATGGAGGTAACAAGAATGTTCGAATAATGGAGGTAACATTTAGGAATGTTCGAATAATGTGGTAACAATTAACAATATTCGAATAATGGAGGTAACAAGTAATGTACGAATAATGAGGGTAACAAGTAACAATGTTCGAATAATGGAGGTAACAATTAAGAATGTTCGAATAATGGGGTAACAATTAAGAATGTTCGAATAATGGGGGTAACAATTAAGAATGTTGGAATAATGGGGGTAACAAGTAACAATGTTTGAATAATGGAGGTAACAAGTAACAATATTTGAATAATGGAGTTAACAATTAAGAATGTTCGAATAATGGAAATAACAATTAATGGTCTAATAATGGAGGTAACAAGTAACAATGTTCGAATAATGGAGGTAACAAGTAACAATGTTTGAATAATGGAGGTAACAATTAAGAATGTTCGAATAATGGAGGTAACAAGAATGTGGTAACAATTAAGAATGTTCGAATAATGGGGTAACAACAATGCTCGAATATTGGAGGTAACAAGTAATGTTTGAATAATGGAGGTAACAAGAATGTTCGAATAATAGAGGTAACAATTAAGAATGTTCAAATAATGGGGGTAACAAGCAACAATGTTCGAATAATGGAAGTAACAATTAAGAATGTTCCAATAATGGAAGTAACAATTAACAATGTTCGAATGATGGAGGTAAAAATTAAGAATGTTTAAATAATGGAGGTAAAAATTAAGAATGTTCCAATAATGGAAGTAACAATTAACAATTTTCGAATAATGGAGGTAACAAGTAATGTACGAATAATGAGGGTAACAAGAATGTTCGAATAATGGAGGTAACAATTAAGAATGTTCGAATAATGGAGGTAACAATTAAGAATGTTCGAATAATGGGGTAACAATTAAGAATGTTCAAATAATGGGGGTAACAATTAAGAATGTTGGAATAATGGGGGTAACAAGTAACAATGTTTGAATAATGGAGGTAACAAGTAACAATATTTGAATAATGGAGTTAACAATTAAGAATGTTCGAATAATAACAATTAATGGTCTAATAATGGAGGTAACAAGTAATAATGTTCGAATAATGGAGGTAACAAGTAACAATGTTTGAATAATGGAGGTAACAATTAAGAATGTTCGAATAATGGGGTAACAACAATGTTCGAATAATGGAGGTAACAAGAATGTTCGAATAATGGAAGTAACAATTAAGAATGTTCGAATAATGGGGTAACAATTAAGAATGTTCGAATAATGGGGGTAACAATTAAGAATGTTGGAATAATGGGGGTAACAAGTAACAATGTTTGAATAATGGAGGTAAAAATTAAGAATGTTCAAATAATGGAAGTAACAATTAACAATGTTCGAATAACGTAGGTAACCAGTAACAATGTTCGAATAATGGAGGTAACCAGTAACAATGGTCGAATAATGGAGGTAACAATTAAGAATGTTCGAATAATGGAGGTAACAATTAAGAATGGTCGAATAATGGGGGTAACGATTAAGAATGTTCGAATAATGGGGGTAACAAGTAACAATGTTTGAATAATGGAGGTAACAATTAAGAATGTTCGAATAATGGGGTAACAATTAACAATGTTCGAATAGGGGAGGAGCCTAGCTCGCGGACGTAATGGCCGCCTTTTAGCTCGGCTCCGTCGGCCCTCCGGCTAACTCCGACTATCCTGCCATATATCCTGCACTGCGACGCTACTTCCATACAGAATTTGAACTTTAAAGACCCACTCTTACTCACCGTCTGATCCGGAGGTCCCTGGGTGCTGTGGATCCGCAGCTGTGCCCTCGGTGAGATTGGGGCCTCCGGGCACTCAAGACCGGGACCTCGCCTGCGGGACCCGACTGGTGGAGAAGAGATTCCTGCGGGACCCGACCGGCGGAGAAGAGATTGCCGGCCCCGGCCGCGAAAGTGAGCCACTGGTGGGAACCGTTGTGCGTGTGCCCCGGAGATCCTGAACCGGCCCGATGACTGGGTCGTGCGGCTGGAGGGGGACGAGCTGTGTTGGGGGCTGACCGTGTGAAGGGGTCCCTTCGCCTTTGTCCTGTCCGGCGGTCCTGAACCCCGCGCCTGGCTCTCGCCTGTGGGGCCTGCTACTGTTCGGAGGGGATCCCCCTCCCCATCGGGCGCTCGCCCATCCTGTGCCGGTGAGGCCGTTGTTGGGATCCTCCGGAGGTCTGTAAAGTCCTACATTTGGGAACTGTTAGGGGGCCCACGGTGGAGTGTGGGGAGGCGAAACTCACAAGATGGCTACCGACAACGTGGGGGGGTGCTCCGCTCTGCACCGACGCTCCTTACCGGCCGGATTGTGCAGAGGCCTGGGTGTGTACTCGAGCGCCCACGCCCGGAGATGTCCTGGACGCCTTGATGTCATTGTACGCTGTCTTGGCCCCCGGTGCCTCTGCCGACCCCATGTGGCTCGCCGCCATTTTGGGCCGCCGCTCCTTCATGCACCCCTGTCGTCCTGATGCCGCCATTGCTTCGCCCCCTTCGGCTGCGCCAGGAGTTGCTGTTGTTGTTCTTCGGCCGCTTGATGGGCCGGTGACTTTTGACCCTCTGCTTCCTCGTCGCCTGGATTTCGAGGACTTCCACACGCCGCGGAGATTTGCTCCTTCCCGGGTACCTGGGACTCATGGTGGGCCGCTGTTTGCTCCCGCTTCGTTGGATTTGAACTTTTGTTCTGGAGGGATACCTTTGTGCTGTCGAATTGCGCACCTGGACTCCGGCTTGCCTTTGCTTGCCCTGTCGTTACTGCTACAATTGATTTGCTTTATTGACTTTTTGTATTCCCTCCGTACGAAGGCTCTACCTGATTTATATCACTTCCGTGACTCTGGACTACGTTACGCTTATTTTGTGCTGGGTGGTCCGCTCCACATTATCCTTTATTGGGTTGGTTTCGTGATCAGGAAGGGTTGGGGGTGAGCTGTACGACATGATAGTTTGCTGGTCTACCTGCCCGTTGCATTGATGTTTGTATTCCCGACACGGTGAAACGTTACAATCTCTCCCTCCCCCTCCCTGTGGTTCTTGCTGTATGTGAAGGTGTAGTACTGATTTGATACTTATTCATTTGTTGGTCGGGGGAGGGTCGTGGCCGAATGTGTTTGCTCATATCCTCTGGCTCCTCCCTCATTTTATTTTTTGTTTTGTATTTCCTCTCCTCCCCTTTTTTGTCTTCTTCCTCTACTTTTCTTTTCACTATATTTCGGGTTTCGGATTAGGGCGACAGGCACGCTGTTTGGAGGGTAGGCCGTAGCCTTCTGCAGGGGTGCGGGGTGGGACGGGTGGGTGGGGTCTTTCAGATGTTTTCTTTTGGTTCTATGGCCCTTTTCTATCCCTTTATAGCGGTGCCGCTTCTGTCCTCGCTTCTCAGGCATGGGTGGGTTGGGGTCTATTGCTATGCCACTTTTCTTGGTTTAGATGCTTCGTTGCGACTGCCATACCCTTCTTTTCGCCAGCTACCACTTTCTTCTGTACTATTAGCCGCGGGTCGCCTGGCCCGGGGTGGCGCCCATCTCGCGCGATTGTGTTTCTCTTTTTATTTTTATTTTGTTCTTCTCCCTTCCTTTCCCCCCCCCCCCTTTCTGTCCCTTTTTGGTTTCCTCCCCCTTGTTTCCTTCCTATTTTTCCCCCCTTCCCTTTTCCCCCAACCCCCCCTTTCCCCCCCCCTCCCCCTTTTTCCCAGGCTCGTATTGTGAGAAGTGGGCTTGATTCGTACAGTTTTCCGTTCCCCCTTGCCTCCGTTAGTGTGTTATTGGGTTGGGGTCATTTGATCTTGGTAGCACTTGTATGCTTCTCCACTACATTTTGCGTTTGTTTTGTGCTACGGTCGTATCGTGCCCTTACATCCTCCTCCCCCCCACCCCCCCACCCTCCTCTCGTTTTGGCATGGGTGTGATCCTGTTTCTGGGTTTTTTCCGTATTTGTGAGTCAGCCATGAGCCTCGTCCCCTTATTATAAAATGGACCTCATTGATCCTGCTGTTGGGCCGTTATTGCTGCTTATCCCATCTCTAGCATTGTTCGATTATGTTTGCTTGCCTGCCAACTGGCCTTGTGTCGCTTATTTTGCCACTTGATTGACTTTGACTTGTGGCCGGCCGGATTGGTTGTAGGCCCATACATGTTTATCCTAATGATGCAAATAAAGGTCTTAAAAAAAAAACGAAAAAAAAAAAACAATGTTCGAATAATGGGGGTAACAATTAAGAGTGTTGGAATAATGGGGGTAACAAGTAACAATGTTTGAATAATGGAGGTAACAAGTAACAATATTTGAATAATGGAGTTAACAATTAAGAATGTTCGAATAATGGAAATAACAATTAATGGTCTAATAATGGAGGTAACAAGTAACAATGTTCGAATAATGGAGGTAACAAGTAACAATGTTTGAATAATGGAGGTAACAATTAAGAATGTTCGAATAATGGGGTAACAACAATGTTCGAATAATGGAGGTAACAAGAATGTTCGAATAATGGAGGTAACAATTAAGAATGTTCGAATAATGGAAGTAACAATTAAGAATGTTCGAATAATGGGGTAACAACAATGTTCGAATAATGGAGGTAACAAGAATGTTCGAATAATGGAGGTAAAAATTAAAAATGTTCAAATAATGGAAGTAACAATTAACAATGTTCGAATAACGTAGGTAACCAGTAACAATGTTCGAATAATGGAGGTAACCAGTAACAATGGTCGAATAATGGAGGTAACAATTAAGAATGTTCGAATAATGGAGGTAACAATTAAGAATGGTCGAATAATGGGGGTAACGATTAAGAATGTTCGAATAATGGGGGTAACAAGTAACAATGTTTGAATAATGGAGGTAACAATTAAGAATGTTCGAATAATGGGGTAACAATTAACAATGTTCGAATAATGGAGGTAACAAGTAACAATGTTGGAATAATGGGGTAACAAGTAACAATGTTCGAATAATGGAGGTAACAAGTAACAATGTTCGAATAATGGAGGTAACAATTAAGAATGTTCGAATAATGGAGGTAACAATTAAGAATGTTCGAATAATGGAGGTAACAATTAAGAATGTTCGAATAATGGGGTAACAATGTTTGAATAATGGAGTAACAATGTTTGAATAATGGAGGTAACAAGTAACAATGTTTGAATAATGGAGGTAACAATTAAGAATGTTGGAATAATGGGGTAACAATTAACAATGTTCGAATAATGGAGGTAACAAGTAACAATGTTCGAATAATGGAGGTAACAATTAAGAATGTTCGAATAATAGAAGTAACAATTAACAATGTTCGAATAATAGAAGTAACAATTAACAATGTTGGAATAATGGAGGTAACAATTAAGAATGTTGGAATAATGGGGTAACAATTAACAATGTTCGAATAATGGGGGTAACAAGTACAATTTTTCGAAAAATGGAGGTAACAATTAGGAATGTTCGAATAATGGAAGTAACAATTAACAATGTTCGAATAATGGAGGTAACAAGCAACAATGTTCGAATAATGGAGGTAACAAGTAACAATGTTTGAATAATTGAGGTAACAATTAATGTTCATGCTGGATATTGGAAGATACATTAGAAGTCCTAAGCTGATGTATGCATGAGTAAAACAACTTTCCATAAGTAACCATGTCTTAATTCTATAACCCTCACCTCTGCCCAATGCGAATCAATATTTGAGTTTAATGAGGGTATGTTATTTATGTAGTCGGTTGCTGCATGGCAGTCCACAGCACTTTGGTCGCTCTTGGGCCGAGCGGGCACTGAGCAGCAGAGGGGTCTACACAGTTCTCCCCTGAAGCCTTCAGTCGTCTAGAACTTTTCTTCACATGTAGCACTAGATTTTAGATCTGAAGGTCGAGGGGGTTTA
The DNA here is from genome assembly GCF_964261635.1 of Lissotriton helveticus. Lineage (NCBI taxonomy): Eukaryota > Metazoa > Chordata > Amphibia > Caudata > Salamandridae > Lissotriton > Lissotriton helveticus. The sequence goes on along the minus strand of NC_136073.1, from coordinate 9,232,309 downwards.
CACCACCATCTATACTCCAGAGCCGATACAGGGCCCCAAACTTAACTCTCATAGACTTACCTGGATAGGGAAGAGGACATTATTGAGGAGTTTTAGCATTTGTCCCACTGGTGGAAGAAAATAAGTTACTTACCTGTAACTGTAGTTCTCTAGTATTGGTATCATAGATTCCTATGCTTGAATCATTCTCTGAAGAGGGGGTACAATTAAACCAGCATTTACAATGCAACAGGTCTTGCATTTGTTAGAGTGAGAGCTTTTAACAAAATTCAAAATTACAATGTCTTTAACCATGCACTTTTTGTTTTGACTCAAGTGGATGTGTGCGGTGTTGAATTATGTGGGTTGGATTGGCTTTGTTAAGTTGTGAAATTGTGTGGTGTGGAGTGGATTTGTGTAATGGAATAATGTAGAAGGGCGTACAGTGGAATTATGTGGATAGTAATTATGTAGTATTGAGAGTACTGGAATTATGTGGAGTGGGATTGTGTGTCATGGAGTGTAATTATGTAGGATGGTATTTTGTGGAGTGTTATGTAGTGGAGTTTACTTCTGTTTTGTGCGATTGAATATTGTGGCATGATGTGGAATTTTGTGGTGTGGATTGGATGTATGTGGTGTTTTGTGTGATTGTGTTGTTGAGTGGAATTACGTGGTTTGTTGTTGAATTATATGTGGTGGGGAAAGGAAATGTGTAGAGTGGAATTGTATGGTGTTGAAGTGTGTGGCGTTAAGTGAAAATTATGTTGAGTGGTATTATGTGGCATGGTGTGGATTGTATTTATGTGGAGTGTTGCTATGTGGCATAGACTGGTTTTATATGGAGTGTATTTATGTGGTATGAAGTAGATTAATTATATGGAGTCGAATTATGTGCTGTTGAGTGGTATGTGGTGTATAATTATGTTGTGAGGTGAATTGTGCAGGGCTGAATTGTGTAGTGTAGAATTGTGTGGCATTATTTGGCATAGTGTGGTGTGGAATTATGCAAAGTGGAATTTTGTGGCAAGTTGCAGAGTTGTATTTTGTGAAGTGTAATTATGTGTTTTGGAGTGGATTGTAAATATGTGGCATGAAGTGCAATTATGTAGGTTGAAGTGGAATTATGTGTAGTTGAATTGTTTGGAGTGGAATTGTGTTGTGTGGAGTGTGATTATGTGGTGTGGAGTGGTATTATAGTTGCGTGGGGTGGTATTATGTGATGTAGAATGATGTGTCATGGAGTGAAGTAGAAATATGTGTGGTATGGAATGGTGTGGAGTGGAATTATGTATAGCTGAAATGTGTGGCATGGAATTATGAGATGCTCAAATGTGCTATAATTACATGCTGTGGATTTGTGTGTTGTGGAATTATGTGGCACTTAAAAACTAACATAACCTGCCACTTAGATGCAGTTAAATAGAGAGTAGAGGAAAAATGCTGTACGTCACGCACACGCAGTACACGTACGTCTGTGAACTATTAGCCACTATGCTCCTTTATTGCAGCCATTGTACATAACTTTTTGATATGTGGGTCCAGTTGAAGGAGGCCTTGAGCAACCTCACCCTACTGTTTCGAGTTGTGAAATGTAGACAGTAATGTTTTTAACAAAACATACGATAAATCAGTTGTTGCAGTAAATTGAGCCTGCAGGATTTCTCCTTGCATGGACGTGATGTAATTAATATTAAGACAGATCTGAAAAATGCTGCAATATTGTACATGTGGCGCCTGAAAGCTTTCCCAATATTTCTTAACAGAACCACCATGGCGCATTCCCCATTCCATCGGTGTGGGTCAGAGTTCCTTGAGACCAGTAGCGAACTTCCGGCACAGTGCTGAGTGCTGGAAATAATCGAGTTCTTTAGAGGTCGCGTAGACTTGCGACCCGTGCGTTGTCTCTGTATGAACATTGCATTAATAAACGAGGGGAAGCAAGCACTAAAAGCGCAATAGAGTGAGTAGCTGGTAGAGGGAGGGGGAAGAAATAAATAACCAGAGGTAGTAAGCGCTAAATAAATACAATTACAATTTAAAGCACGCACTTCAGAGCTCAACGGTGAACTCTTTGCATGGCCACTCAAATAGAAATGGCATCACAAAGCCTCAAATTTGTCATCAATTAAAGCCAGTACCTGCCCCCAAGCATCCTATACATATGAAGTTACCCTTTATGTTTGCAGAATAACTTGGCGCGCACAAGTGCATTGCTTACAGGCAAGCAGGCACACTGGCAGGAGGGCTTCTTTAGCTGTCTGTCCAGCTTGGTTTCACAGAACAGGAGACACACACTTCAGCTGAAGCATTCAAACTCTGTGTCAGTAAACAGCAATGGGAACTGCTGCGAGCTGACTTGGCATCAGGTGCACCACGCTGGAGGTCAATAAATTCTCCGGGAAATGGGTGGGTGTTCACAGAGCCATCGAAAGTATACAGTGCCGCAGATGTTATGGAACAGAATTTGGACAAGCCGTGCACGCTACGGCTTTTATGTCATGGGATATAAAGTGGAGGATTGTCTTTGTAAAATTAATCCGGGCTGTTTCTTTAGTTTCCGGACATTTCTTCTGAACAATCTGTTAAACTGTATTGTAGTCAATGATCTGTTTCTGGACGCACAAAAATGAACGTAATGTGCTTTATTTACATTCTAAACTTGATCCAGCAGGAATTCATTAAATTGTTCACGGACGATGCTGCATTATCTGCATTATACCAAGGTGTTAGAAAACAATGAGAAATCCCAAAGAGGTTTGTTTACACATTTTTGTTCGACATTCTCCATCAAATATGCTAATTTCATGTTAGCTCACGGCATGCAGAGAGGCTTCTATGAACCATGATTCTGAGAGGCTTATATGAACCATGATCCTAACACTAACTTTGCATTTTGACCTCCACTTGTTTTGTGAGTGTTTAAATGTGTATGTCGTGGCGCTCAGCCGCATAAATCTTGAGCCATGCTGGCGTGGAAACATTGCACAAGCAGTTGCGGGTGCCAGGAACAAGGAGATGGAAATGGCCTTTTCACATAAAAGGGAAGAAATTACAAGCAAAGCTGCTGGGTCCTGCCCCAAAGTCTGAAAGCAGCAGGACCGTAACTAAGCTTTAAAATAAATATAGAAATGCACTCCAATTTCTGCAACAAAACAGAAACGTGTATTTTTTTCTCGACCGCAGGAAGTAGCATAATGTAGCATGTAAACCATGTGTGCAAAGACCTAAGCCAGTGCTGCAAGACTTAAAGCACAAGTTACTTACTTGTGTAACACTATATCTGTAAGAGACATTAGTTAGTGATAGATTCCTTACCTTAAAATTACCCCCAGGCGTCAGACTGGATTCGGAACGTTTTCGTCAGCAGCGTCGTTAGGAGTCGACGTACGGCTCCGTGTACGTCGGTGGCGTCGTAGTCGGCGAGATGACGTCGTTGAAGTTACATAGACGCGCGCTGACGTCAGTTCTGTACACGGTTCTGTACACGACTTTCCGCGCCAGGAACGCATAGCCATGCAAGATACTGACCACTGGTGCACTGAAACTCGGGCCCTAAAATGAATGACCTTAATCCTAGAAATCAGTTCGCAGAACGGGGAGGATGGATGGGGTGGTAAGGAATGTATCACTAACTAATGTCTCTTACAGATATATCGCTACACAAGTGACTTATGCATCTGAAAGAGACACGTTAGTGATAGATTCCTTACCTCAGAATAGATACCCCAGCAATACCAACCCCGGTGGTGAGTTTGAGAACCAAGATTACACCAGAAAGTCACGGAGAACAGAACGGCCAAAGAAGCCGTCCCTCTGGACCGGACTGTCAAGGCAATAATGCTTAGTAAAAGTGTGCAATGAGGCCCACGTGGCTGCCGGACAGATGTCTTGCAGGGGGACACCACGACCCAATGCAGTAGCAGCTGCGGTCCCCCAGGTAAAATGGGCGCGTAACCCCACCGGAGGTTCCTTTTTAGCCAGAGAATAACAGGCTTTTATACACAAGACGACCCAGTGAGAGAAAGTCCTCTTGTATACAGCCTGGCCTTTCTTGGCGCCTACGTAGCCTACAAAGAGCTGGTCATGCACCCGGAACTGTTGTGTGCGACTCAAATAAAACGAAAGCGCACGTTTTAGGTCCAGACGGTTGAGCCTCTCTTCCTCTCTGGAACGGTGCGGAGGCGGAAAGAAAGTGGGCAAGGTGATAGTTTGCCCAATGTGAAAGGCAGGTACAATCTTTGGCAAGAAGGAAGGACGAGTGCGAAGCACAACCTTGTCCGGATGAACCAACAGAAAAGGAGGCTTACAGGAAAGAGCCTGGAGCTCATTCATGCGCCTAGCAGAGGTGAAGGCAACCAGAAAAGCAGTCTTCAAAGTTAATAAACGAAGAGGACAGTTGTGAAGCGGCTCAAAAGGAGTGCAGATCAGAAAAGTAAGAACCAGATTCAAGTCCCACTGCGGCATCACACACGGAATAGGAGGGAAAGGAGAGTAATGCCTTTCAGAAATTTATTAACAGGAGTCTTGAAAAGAGAGGGCTGATCAGGGAGCCTAGGGAAAGCCGAAATCGCAGAAAGGTAGCCCTTAATAGTGTCCAGAGCAGAGCCCTGCCGGGCCAGAGAAAGAAGGAACAAAAGGACCTCTGGAAGAGGAGCAGAAAGGGGATCCACAGCCTTTGCTGTGCATCATGCCACAAATTTGTTCCACCTGCAGGCGAATACCGATTTAGTGGAAAAACGCCTGGCTGCCGGAATGACATCATTGACTTCAGGAGGTAAGTCAAACGGAATCAACTGTCGCCGCTCAATCTCCATGCATGGAGTTGGAGGCTGGACAGGTTTGGGTGGAGAACAATGCCCTGTTGCTGCGACAGAAGATCCTCCCGAAGAGGCAGTCGGATCGGGGAATCCATGCTCATACTGAGTAGCTCTGGATACTAAACTCTTCGAGCCCAGTCCAAGGCCACAGAATGGCTTGAGCCTAGTAGTGCCTGATCTTCTTCAGCACTCTGGGTAGAAGAGGTATAGGCCGAAAGGCATACAAAAGACCATAGCTCCACTTGCGACGAAAAGCGTCACCGAGCAAGTGCCACCTTGGAAATTCCAACGCACAGAACAGCTGACATTGCAAGTTTTCTTTGGTGGCGAATAGATCTAACCAAGGCCCTCCCCACTGTCGAAAGAGACCTGTGCCACCTCCGAATGAAGACGCCATTTATGATCCAACAGGCACCGGCAGCTGAGTTTGTCCGCCCTGGTGTTCAAGGAACCTGCCAGGTGTTGAACCGTCAAGGAAATGCCTTGACGTTCCAGCCATGTCCAGAGGCGCAGAGCCTCTTGACACAGGGTCCACGACCCCACCCACCTTGTTTGTTGCAATACCACATGGCGGTGGTGTTGTCTGAACACCTGCACCACACTCCCCTTGACAGAGGGAAGGAATGCTTTCAGTGCAAGAAGGATCGCCCGAAGCTCTAGAAGGTTGATATGGAGCCGGGACTCCGCCGGAGACCAGAGGCCTCTGATCTGCGCCCTCCCTATGCCAGGAGGAATGCATCTGTTACCACTATGTGCCCCTGCTGTGGAAGGATCTGCCGCTGACCCAATGCTGATTCACGAGCCACCACTGCAATTGCGGTGCAGTGCCCTCCGAGATCTGAACGTAGTCGGACAGGTTCCCCTGATGCAGCACCCACTGGAACTTCAGGTCCACTGCAGAGCCCGCATATGCCATCTGGCATGGTTGGTCAGCAGGATGCAGGAGGCCATGAGGCCCAGCAGCCTCAAGGTCGTCCTGACCGAAACCTAGGACAAGGGCTGAAGGTTCGGAATAATAGCCCGAATGTCCCAGACACGCTGTTTGGGAGGATAAACCTGAAACTGCGCTATGTCCAAGACCACTCCGATGAAGAGGAGATTCTGAGAGAGACTCAGGTGCGACTTCGGCACGTTGATGGAGAACTCCAGCGAATGCAGGAGGTCGGCTGTAGTCTGGAGGTGGGAGATGAGTGTTTGGGGCGAGCCCGCGTTCAACAACCAGTCGTCGAGATAGGAGAAGACAGAAACCCCTGTTCCGCGCAGGTGAGTTGCAACCACCTCCATCACTTTCGTGAACACTCGAGGGGCGATTGTAAGGCCAAAGGGGAGCACGGGGAACTGAAAATGCTCCTGCCCTACCGTGAACCGCAGGTAACGCCGGTGGGGCGGCAGGACGGGGATATGAAAATACGCGTCCTGCAGGTCCAACACTATCATCCAGTCTTGTGGGCAGACAAGACCTGAGCAAGTGTAAGCATCTTGAACTTCTCCTTCCGGAGGAAGCGATTGATGTTCTGAAGGTCTAAGATGGAATGCAGGCCTTTGTCCTTCTTTGGAATCAAGAAGTAGTGGGAGTAACAACCACGACCTACTTGTGGCGCCGTAAAGCGCTCAATGGCCCCCTTGGCCAAGAGAGCCGTAACTTCCTGCTGGAGAAGTGCCAAGTGATCCCCGACATACTGGGATACTCTGGTGGCATGGCTGGGGGGTTGTCTCAAAGGAGAGGGAGTAACCCCTTCGGACAGTTTGCAGAACCCACCTGTCCGATGTGATGGTGCGCCAATGGTGGAGGTGATGGCGAATCCTGCCACCTACTGGCGTCTGGTGGGCCTGAAACACCGGACTAGGAAGGTTTGCGAGCAGTGGCAGCAGGGGGTGTGGTGGACTGACCCGCACCCTGGCCCCGTGACCCGCCTCTGCGGGTCCCACCTCCGCGGCTGCGCTGAGACTGTTGCTGAGCAGGCCTGTGGCTCTGAAACTAAAGTGCTTGGGTGCCCCTTTCTTGACCATGAAAGGAGTGAAAAGCAGAAGGAGTGCGTGTGGCCGAAAGGCCTAAGGACTTGGCTGTATCCCACGAGTCCTAAAACGCTCCAATGCACTACCCGCCTTATCGCCAAACAGGCAAGTGCCATCAAAGGGCATGTCCATCAATGTGTTCTGGACACCCCCAGACAAGCCAGTCGTTCTCAGCTGGGTGTGGCGGCGTAGTGCCACTGTCGTGGAAATCGCCCTGCCCAGCGAGTCAGCAGTGTCAAGACCACAACGGATCGTGAACTTAGCTGCGTCTCTCCCCTCCGCAATAGCTTGGGAGAGTACTGTCAGAGCCTCCACCAGACACTGAGGCAGCACTTGCACAACCGTATCCCACACAAAATGGGAATAACGGCCCAAGAGACATGCTGTGTTCACAGACCACAGTCCTGAACTGGCAGAAGTAACAATCTTCTTCGCAAACTGCTCCAGTTTCTTGGATCCCCTGTCCGGTGGTGCCGAAGGGAATGCACTCGGGGACACAGAGGCTTGGACAACCAAGCTCTCAGGGGTAGGGTGTTGGGAGAGGAAAACGGGGTCGCCAGGAGCCGGGCGATGGCGTCGAGCCACGTTCCTATCCACAGGAGCCCCTGTGTTGGGCCTGGACCAGGTGCCCAAAAGAACGTCAGAGAGTCATCATTTAAGCGCAGCAGCGGCTCCGTAGAAGAAGTCGCCGGCCGAAGCACCTCTGTCAGGAGGTTAGTCCTGACAGCCATGGTAGGAAGCTCGAGGTGGAGCCTCGGCTGCCCTACGCAACACCATAGAGTAGGAACCACCCTCCTCTGTAGCCACGGTAGAAGGAGACAGTGAGCTAGGGTCAGGAGTATAATCCTGGTCACCTGCACCCCCCAGATCCTCATCCCAGTCCGGGTCTAACTCGCATTGTACTGCCTCAATTCAGGAAGTACCACAAGACCTGGCTCTTTGACTGAACTGCAGACTGCAGAACCCCCCTCCCCCAGAGCCTTGAGACCCTTATGGGTGAGTAGTCATGCTTTATAAGAACCCTCATTGACTGATGTCTGACCTCTGCAATCTCAGGGACCATTGTTTACATCCTCACTCAGGGTGCACAGAGAAAGAGAAGGGGAGAGCGGCTGCATCATTCCTGAGGTTTCCAATCAGTGTCAAGTCACAAAGTCAATAATCTTGACACCAAAGACACAGAAGGGAGGTCATTACTGAAATAGTAAGGAGAGAGATGCTGAGAAGTAGGTGCGTCAACTATTTTATGTCAGGGCCCATGATATTCAGTCACACGTAATTGAGGGTTAACATTCAACACCAAAATCTTTGACAGTGAAGGTCAGGCTAAGGAGGTGGATGATATTGAGCTGGTCTTTCCATTCTCTGCAAGCATCTCAAAGAGAAATTACTTCTGTATTTGATCTCTCTCAGATGTTAACTAATGAAGGAAGGGGTTCTGAACATTAGCCCCTAGAGCAACTCCATCGAAGAGAATATCCTTCATCTCTCTACAGGAGACTAAAGAAAGCAAAAGTCAACTGACAGAACTACATCGCACCCTTGCAGACAGTACAGCAATCAAGGACACACACAACAGACTCCAACAAAATCCTGCAGCATGAGGAGGAACACATCAAAATCTCCCTGGGGCACGTATTCTCCCATTTCCCTAACTATGTCCACATCTGGACTATCACCAGTGGACAAGAGACTAACATGGGAACCTTCCGAAGCGGGCATCAAGTTCAAGCAATAATTATTTTTCTTTCAGATACGATCATCACTCAGTTGCATTGGAGACAGTCAACTGCAGGCCCCTTCTACATCACTGTATGATTGATCCAGGTTTAACTGTGCTAACAATGGAGATATTTTTAACACTGACCATCTTAAAAGCTGAAACCCCACAGCTGCTCAAAAATTATAGCGCACCAAAGCAAGATTTGCAGTTCTAAAAATCAGATCCACCTTCTGATTTAGCACCACACACACAAACATTTGCCAATAAATGCTCTTGTCAGCCTAAGTAAGGAATCAATGAATCACTTTCTTCAGATGCCTCTCCTTTGTAAATTAAATTGTCCTTGATATATGTAACTCCCATCGTCAATATATGATCTCTGTTCTTTACTTAAAAATACTGCACTGCTCTGGTCTAGTTTACATTACTTAAAGCTTTTCTCAATTCAAACACTGCATTTTTTGCTCACAATCAAGCTGCAATTCTCAGGCCAAATGGAAGCAGTCAATGGATAGAACAATACAAAAACAATTACATCACCATCTAATTCTCCACTTATGGATGTATTGTTGTACAGGGAGGACAATCAAAAAATTGTGGCTAGAATCCAATCCAGGATGAATTTCAGGACAATTTTAATCCTGACGGAGGCAGAAGGTCCTTCAATCAGCAGATAAAAGTGTTTGCATCTGTGCAGTGCTTAATTTTTAAAACAATAAGTGGAGGCGACCACAGATTGCTCAAGGAGCTCACCACCATGGTAACAAATATTGGGGGTTGCTGAATACCAAGCCAGCCTACTCTTGGTTGCACCTCATGCTTTTTCTTGCACCACTCTACTCTTCCTGTATCCATCTCCCTCTTGCAGGGTCCTTTTCAAACTTGCATATCCCTGTGTCATTTTTCTTTTTTTCTTACCCTACTACTTTCTCTGGGTCAAAAGTCTGTCGGTGCTGGTCTCTAAAATGGAGTACCACAATCAAAAAAAGCCACTATTTCAGCACTGAGTCTGAGTCTTAATGGTACTGGCCCTTTCTGCTTTATTGAGAACCATCAACCATATCATTTTTCTGAAGTGAATAACCAATCGGGTTGCCAATTTAGTAGCTTCTTTTTGATTGATTTGTTATTGTGCAATTGGTGGTGCCACAAGGCCTTTCATATGACCAATTTTGTTCATTCTCTGTCTATGTCCTTTTACCAATATCAATTGACAAACAGATGGAAGACCACTGAACCCTCCCTCATTAAAGCTTACAGACAAATAAAGGAGTTCAGGACTGGGTTAAATCTAACATCCCCCAAGATACCAACTATTGACTTATAAAGTTATTTGTCATTTCAGCTAAATATCTGCCCAGAAATATCCACGTTCAGACATTTGTTAGCATACAGCCCTAGAACTGCATGTATTGGCCAGCCGGTATACGCTTTCCTCTGTATTCATTTGTTAGCATATAGTCCTAGAACTGCATGTATTGGCCGGCTGCTATACGCTTTCCTCCGTATTCATTTGTTAGCATATAGCCACTATGACAGTAGTATTTCCCAACCGCTATATGTTTTCCTCTGTATTCATTTGTTATCATATAGTGAATATGCTACTTACCAGTATGCATCTGTTCTTGGCATGTAGGGCTGCTAACATTCATATCTTAGCATTAGATCGCCGCCTAGTGTTGGGTCCGGATGATCGCATATTGTTGTCCTGGAAGAGTCTTCGAAGTATCCTGAGATAGGTGGCTCCTCCCCTGGACTACAGTGCGCATGGGCATCGGCTCCATCCCCAGATTGTTTTTCGCCATTGTGGCAGAAGATGGAGTGAAAAGTGTAAAGGATGTCCATGCTAATGACTGAATACAATAGTATATCTGCAGCTGCAACAGGCACCGGGGAGGAGGGCGGGCGATATGAATGTTAGCAGCCCTACATGCCAAGAACAGATGCATACTGGTAAGTAGCATATTCAGTTCGAGGCATGTGGGCTGCTAAATTCATATCTTAGCATAGAATACATAGCAGTCCCTCCATCAGCGGCGGTTGCCCGTGCCAGCTGCAGAAACCTAAAAGAGTGTCTTGAGAACAGCCTGTCCTACAGCAGCTTGCTGCTTGGAATGCACATCAACACAGTAGTGTTTTGTAAAGGTATGTGGTGTAACCCACGTGGCTGCTCTGCAAATGTCCTCTAAAGGAATGTTCCCTAGGAAAGCCATGGATGCCCCCAATTTGCGTGTGGAGTGCGCTCTTGGGGGTATCGTTAGAGTGCGCTTAGCCTTTTGATAACATATTTGGATGCACTTAACAATCCACCTGGCTATTCCTGCTTTGGAAATAGGGTTGCCTTTGTGTTGTGGTGCGAAGGCAACAAAAAGTTGTTTTGTCTTTCTAAAGGGTTGTGTCCTGTCTATGTAGTACATCAACGCCCTCCGTACATCTAAGGTATGGAGCATTCTTTCCGCTACCGTTTGTGGGTTTTGAAAGAATGCCGGCAAGTCAATAGTTTGGTTGAGATGAAACTGTGACACCACCTTCGGAAGGAATTTGGGGTTAGTGCGTAGCACTACCCTATTTGGATGAATCTGAATGAAAGGCTCTTGGATTGTGAGCGCTTGTAGCTCACTAACCCGCCTCAGTGACGTAATAGCTATTAAGAAAGCTACTTTCCACGTTAGGAACTGGAGTTCACACGAGTGCAGTGGCTCAAAAGGTGGTCCCATCAGTCTGGTGAGGACCACATTGAGGTTCCACACCGGAGCTGGTGGTGTTCTTGGGGGAATGACTCGTTTCAGACCTTCAAGGAAAGCTTTAATGGCAGGCACTCTGAAGACAGAGAGATGCTGCCTGTTCTGAAGATAAGCCGCTATGGCGGATAGATGTATCCGAATGGAAGTGTACGCTAGATTGCACTTGTAAAGATGCAACAGATAGCAAATGATGTTAGGGATAAATGCATCTAGCGGGTTGATGTCATTGGCTGTACAGTAAATGACAAAACGCTTCCATTTCGCAGCATAGCATGCTCTGGTAGTTGGCTTCCTTGCCTCCTTGATGATGTCCATGCATTCCGGAGGTAGGTTAAGGTATCCAAACTCTAGGACTTCAGGAGCCAGATCGCCAGGTTGAGCTGTTGCGGATCTGGATGCTGAATTTCTCCATGGTTCTGCGTCAAAAGTCTGGGCGTGAGGCGCAGTCTTTGATGCGGCACCACTGAGAGTTCGAGGAACGTGGTGTACCATGCTTGGCGCGCCCACGTTGGAGCAACTAGGATGAGAGTCATCGCGTGCTGCCTTAGCTTTCTTGCCACCAGCGGTATCAGAGGGGCTGGCGGAAAAGCGTACGCAAATTTGCCTGACCAGTTCATCCATATCGCATTCCCCTGCGACTGTGGGTGAGGGAACCTGGCGGCAAAGTGTTGGCATTTTGCGTTTTCTTTTGTGGCAAACAGGTCTATCTCCGGATGACCCCACTGCTGGAAGTACGGGTGGAGGACAGATGGGTGTATCTCCCACTCGTGCATTTGATGGCTGTACCTGCTGAGCAGATCCGCCATCTGATTGTCCTTTCCCGGGAGGTGTTCTGCCATGAGGAAAATGTTCCTCTGAATGGCCCACTTCCACATGCTCTGAGCCAGATGAGACAGCTGTGGCGAGTGGGTGCCTCCCTGCTTTTGAATGTAGTACATCGCGGTCATGTTGTCCGTCCGGACTAACACTACCTTGTTGCACAGATGTACAATGAAGGACTTGATCGCCATGAAGATTGCCATCAGTTCCAGATAATTGATGTGCATCCTCTGTTGTTGCGTCGTCCATAGTCCCTGCACTGTGTAAGTGAGCAGATGAGCGCCCCATCCCTGGAGAGATGCGTCCGTTGTCAGGATAATCTGTGGCACTGGCTCTTGGAACAGTCGGCCCTTGCAAAGGTTGTGTGGAGTCCACCAATGCAGAGAGTCGTATGCCCGACTGGTAACCAACACTAGGTCTGTCAATTGTCCCTGAGCCTGTGTCCACTGATTTGCTAAGCACTCCTGGAGCGGGCGCATATGTAACCGTGCGTGAGGGACTATGAAGATGCAGGAGGCCATCATGCCTATCAACTGCATGAACACTCTCGCTGGAAGCGAGTGTTGTGGTCTGAACTTCTGGATTAGAGACTGCATGCTGTCTATCCTGACTTGGTTTGGTTGAGCCATGGCCGTCAGGGTATTGATCGTCGCACCTAGAAACTGCCGGACATGTGCCGGCTGAAGATGCGACTTTGGGTAGTTCAACGAGAAACCTAGATTGTGAAGGAGGTGAATGGTGGTCGACATGTCCGCGGCGCACTGTCGTTCCGACTTGGCTTGAACGAGCCAGTCGTCCAGGTAGGGGTAGACATGGATGTTCTGCCTCCTGAGGTGCGCTGCTACTGTCGCCAGACACTTGGTAAACACCCTTGGGGCTGTGGTGACTCCGAAGGGTAGGACCTTGAACTGGTAATGCTTGCCTTGAATAGTGAACCTGAGGTATTTCCTGTGGGACGGGTGTAGTGGAATGTGGAAATAAGCATCCTTGAGATCTAAGGTTGCTAAGAAGTCCCCTTGGTTTAACAAGGGAAGAATCTGCTGCAGTGTAAGCATATGGAAATGTTCTGATAGTATGTACAGGTTGAGGGGACGTAGATCTAGAATGGGTCTGAGAGATCCGTCCTTCTTTGGAATAAGGAAGTACAGGGAATATACCCCTGTGCCTTCCTCTCCCACCGGCACGAGCTCGATTGCGCCTTTGTGCAGCATCGCCACTACTTCCTGCTGCAATAAGTGCAAGTGCTCTGCGGACATAGGCCTTTGCCTTGGCGGAATGTTGGGTGGAGTGGATTTCAACTCTAGGCAATAACCATACTGGACTAGTTGTCGCACCCACCTGTCTGTGGTGATGTTTCTCCAGACGGGCAGGAACTGCTGCAGTCTCCCCCCGACAGGTGTTAAGTGGTCGGGGGGCAGTGACAGAGAGTCACTGTTTGCTTGGGGTAGAGGAGCGGGAGTTGTTGTTTCCTCTGCCGCGACCTCTGTTGCTGTTATTTCTGTAACCTCCCTTGTTCTGTTTTGTGAACGAGGATTGTGCTCCACCTCTTGAGAATTGCGATTGTTGACCCATTTGTCCTCTGGTGACTCCACGTGCACCTGAGCGACGAAAATTATTGCCACGAAACTGTTGCGATTGTAGGGCCCCCATGGACTTAGCAGTTTCTGTGTCCTTTTTTATCTTTTCGAGGGTGGTGTCAACATCTGGACCAAACAGTCTATCAGGATTGACTGGCTGATTAAGTATGGTTGTCTGAATATCAGGTTTAAACCCTGATATGCGGAGCCAAGCTTGTCGTCTCAGCATGACGCTAGTGTTGATCGCCCTAGCAGCTGTGTCTGCGGCGTCAAGTGCACACTTGATGGCTGCGTTGGAGATCAGTTTCCCTTCCTCTATAAGCAGTTTGGTGCCCTCTTGAAACTTTGGAGGCAGGTGTTGTACAATCTGCTCTAGGGTGTCGTAATGCGCCCTATCGTAACGTGCTAAGAGTGCTTGTGTATTTGCAATACGACAAAAGTTGGCAGCTTGTGCCGCCACTCTTTTGCCCCCTGCCTCTAGCACCTTGGACTCCTTGTCTGGGGGAGGAGCTTCACCCGTCGTCTGGGAGTTGGCCCGTTTTCTGGCATTTGCGACCACAAGAGAGTCTAGTGGCAACTGTCCCCGAATGTATGCAGGGTCTGCAGGTGCTGGTCTGTACTTTTTCTCGATACGTGGATTGACCACTCTCGCTCTGGTAGGTTCTTTAAAGATGTCAGCTGCATGCTTGAGGACTCCCTTGAGCATAGGCAGCGTTTTCACAGTTCTTTCAGAGACTGAAAAAGTGTCAAAGAGAAAGTCCTCTTCCACTGGGTCAGCATGCATGTCCACATCATGATTAGCAGCTGCCCTCTCAATGAGTGCATGAAAACCTGCAGAATCCTCTGTTGGGGATGCACGTGCACTGAAAGCCTGCGGGTCTTGCCCCACACTTTGGGTGCCTTGGTCACCAATGTCATCATATGCATCTGGATGTGCATCTGGTTCATTGATGGGGAAGGTGTATTGGTCATCTTCATCATATCCCTCAACCTCAGAGTGTTCTGGTGAGGGAGTAGGGCTTCTTCTTGGAGGAGGCTGGATAGGTTCTATGAGGCTAGAAGGGTCCTGAGGAACCCTTTTCTTCTTTAGTGGGATGACATAGGAGTCCAGAGGCTCCAAAGTGATCCTCCTTTTGTATAGGGTTAATTTGCCTGTATTGGCGTCGATGAAGTGCTCAGAATCGTCCTCTGATTCGAGTTCTCGACCTGAAGGTACCCCTGCCGTAGAAGAATCCGACTTCTTTGGCGTCGATTTCGTAGAAAAGGCCTTCGGAGCCTCTTTCGGCGGCAGAAGGAAGAGAAGCTTACTCTTAGGCTTTGCCGGAGTGTCCTTCGGCGTCTGAGGCGACGGCAACGGAGCCGACGTAGCAGCGGCCTTGTCCCTGATTCTCTGTAGCGAAGCGGCGATGGGGGACACTTCACTTACAGTGGCTTTTGGCGCTGACGAGGATGTCTTGACCTTCCCCTCGGATCCGACGTCATGGTGGCCTTTTTGAGTCTTGGAGGCCGATGCAGTAGCCGCCGACCCAGAGTCCTTGGATCGATGCGCAGATGTGCCAGCCGTCGATCCGTGTGCTTGTGTCGCCTCCGACTCCACTACGCGACCGACGAACGGAGTCCCAGTCGGAACCGGAGCCGTGCCGCTGGCCTTGGCGTGCTTAGACGGTGTCGCAGCGGTTGATCCGTGCCGACCACCCTTCTTAGAGGATCCCTCCTCTGGCGCCGATTTTGACCCTGTGGAATCGACCGATTTCTTCGACTTCTGTGGACCGGAGGTCGACGGAGCCGATGCGGCGGCGGGTGCAGTAGTTTTCTGTGGGCCGGCCGCCATTTTAGGGACGCTCGAGTCCATAAGTTTCGGTTTCGTTTTCGGGTCGGCCATTTTAGGTGTAGTCGATACCGTAGGTTTCGGTTTCGATCCGGCCTGCCCAGCAAGTATGTCCGTGGCCGGGCCTGAAGGCGGGGCCGTGGCTTGCGGTACGGGGTCTTGGGTAAGGCCAACTGGCGATCCCGTGACCCGATCGTGATCTTCGAAACCTTCGGGGCATAGCTCGTCCCCTGAGCTATCTGCCGCGGCCCCATAAATCTCTTCGACGTCCCCTACCTCGTCGACGTATTCAAGGCCTTGATCCACGACTCCGTCGTCGTCTACCGGATCCGCCTCGACCTCCGTTTCGGGTGGGGATATTTGGAGATGATGACCCTGTTCATCTTCTTCTTGGTCGCCGAAGATGTTTTCTGGATCCGGGGCCGCTTGTCTAGCCTCCAGGCGCACCGCGCGCCGAAGCTTGAGAGTCTTTTTAGACCTGAATTGTGCGCAAGCCTTGCACTTGCCGTCGTCATGGTCCGGTGAAAGGCATTTATTACAGACCGGGTGCAGGTCTATATGAGGGTACTTGGACCCACAGAGCGGACAGTACTTAAACGGACTCCGCTCCATGCTGGAAAGTCGTGGTCGTGTCGCGATGAGAAGGCCTCGATGTCCGAAGAGTGAAAAAACTCCGCTGAATCCGACTCCAAGAGTCGGAAGAACTCGAGACCGTGCGCAAACAATACCGACGCTATAAATACAAGGCCTTTTGGCCTTAAAAAGTTAGTTTTACTTGGTTCCGACAGAGAGAAGTCGAGACCGCATCCGAACCCAATGGCGGAAAAAAACAATCTGGGGATGGAGCCGATGCCCATGCGCACTGTAGTCCAGGGGAGGAGCCACCTATCTCAGGATACTTCGAAGACTCTTCCAGGACAACAATATGCGATCATCCGGACCCAACACTAGGCGGCGATCTAATGCTAAGATATGAATTTAGCAGCCCACATGCCTCGAACCCCTATATATGCAGTATTGCCCAGCCGCTATATGCTTTGCTCTGTACAAATTTGTTAGCACTTAGCCACTATGACTGCAGTATTGGCCAGCCGCTATACGCTTTAATCTGTATTCATTTGTTAGCATATAGCCCTATATCTGCAGTATTGGCCAGCCGTTATACGCTTTCCTCTGTATTCATTTGTTAGCATATAGCCACTATGACTACAGGACCGAGTGGCAGTTATACGCTTTCCTCTGTATTCTCTTCTTGCAGCTTAGATGCTGTCACATCAAAGCTACATTCTTCCATTGAAAGGGCTCTGATTCAGAGAACATAAGCAGGATCAACCTTGCACATTCCCTTCATTTGATAACTAACTTTCAATGTGATCCCTATTTCCCATCAGATGGGGCTGCCAAGATACCTCAATCATCAGAAATGCATTATAAAATGTCTTACCATGATCTCTGCATAAGATCAAGGAGCGATGCTAGCTCAGAAAGAGAACAATACACAGTGGTCTTAAAGGGAAATCTGCTGCCATATTTTACACCAAATACACAGCCATATTACCATGGACATCTTTCAAGGGAGGCCTCCTTCATTATCTTAAGCTCTTGCACACTCGTATGCCCTATTCACCCCTCTTTTTTCCCCCAAGTGATTTGTCTTGCCCACCGTACCTCATCATATAGGGCCAAATCCTGCCCTCTGCTTTACCATTACATTTGCTGCCCTTTTACAATCACAAGTTGTAACTATCCTACGACCCCTTCTAGATGAATACTTTCTTGCTTATTCGCTGTTCTGAGCTCTAGGATTCATGCTGTTGGCTTCCCCCAGAAGGTCCTCTATCTGGCATTAGAGATCACATGTGCTCTTTCCATCGTACCAGATATCAATCACACTCCCTAACCTGCTCCAATGTTTAATGTGGGAGACTGCAGCATCTCACTCACATCAACCACTGCACTTCTCCTGAACGCAACTCACCATTGGTATCTGTCGGCGTCTCAGTGCTGAGCGCATGCGGCGGCTGATACGCTGAAAACACTCTTCGGGGGTGAAAGCAGGATGCTCTGGAAAAGAAGAAGCGGCTCGTCAATGGGCTGGATTTATCCATAAAAATCCCGGCTACCCTCCTTTGAGGAAGCATATCAATACCGTGGCTAGAAAGACACAAGAACCTGTAGCGAGACTATAGCTGGTGTACTGTAGGATCTGGTTTGGTTATATGCCAAATCACTTACATTTTCAACTGCAAATGTAAAAAAAATACAAAAGCAAAGAAGAGAATATGAATTTGAACAGCAAGGTTTCCTAGATTATTGTAGAAAGCACATATTCTTCTCTGGTATTAAATAACTGACAGTAGTTCAATTTGCTGCATTAGTAGTCACTAATTATCACTTATATACACTGACATCCCTAGAGAGGAGCAATGAAAAGGCAATAGAAATGAACACTGGCATTTGCCCCAAAAGTAAGGATCCAGTTAAAATGATGGTTACTTATAGTGATGTTTACAGGTACCGCACCTGAAATCCTCTCCCAAGCTACCCCCCTAGAAGGTTTCATTTCTGCAGGTCGAGCTCCACTTTATTTTGATTCATACCAGAGAAGGTTAGGCAGATAAACTTGCCTAAGGGTGTTTGGTTGCACTTTTGCAATACTCAAAGTGAGTCACTAACAAAGTTTAGGAAGTATCTACAGAACTGAATCTGAAAGGTGTTCATACAGGGGCAGGAACCAAGGAGAATGCGTGGGCCTAAACAAACAATACACACAGTACTGATGTGGAACCCTCTCCACAGACACCGAAGACGCAGCCCTGAAGAAAAAGCTACTTACCTTTGGTAACGCCCTTTCTGGTGGATACTCTTTCCAACCGTACCATGTGGAAATTTCCCTAGGTGTCAGACTTGATAAAAAAAAATGGTAGCAGTACTCCTGTGCACAGTAGGTGAAGTCGTGTGGCTCCGGACAGATGTTGTTCCACTCTGGATGGAACAAGAGAGTCTGCATATAAGCAACACCCAGGCACGCACAAGTCAGTTGCATTTGAAGGCTCGTTTGCACCCTCAGACACAGAGCCCTCTGCAAATTGGCTTCACCAATGTGCAGACCTCCAGCGTGGAACCTTTTTAGCTGAAAAAGACTATTCTACAGAAAGGGGAGGTGGGAGGATAATAAGGTGCCTTCGGTTAGATAGAGTATCCACCACAAATGGAGTTACTGAAGCTAAGTAACTTTTTCTTCTTGTGATACTTCTAACTGCAGATTTCTCACACTGTAAATAAGATACAAAAGCAGCACCTCCCCAGGTGGATGGTCGGTGGAATGGCTCGACACAAAAGGCAAAATGCCCATCCCTATGGACTTGACAGTTAAGGAAGTAGTGCTTCATGAATGTGTGCAGGGAGGTCAAAGTAGCAGCCTAACAGATTTTCAGAAAGGGTACTCCATTTGCCAACACAGCATCAGCAGCCTTACCTCTAGTGGAATGAGCCTGTAACCCTTCGAAGGGGCTGCTTTATACCTCAATCGGAGCAGATTTGACTGCCCATTCAGAGGTAGTTTTTTTCGTACTGCTTTTTCCTGCTTTTTTTCTTCAAAGTACTCACAAAGATCTGATCGTCGACTCAATGGTCCATGCTGCGCTCAATATACAAACGGAGGGCTCGCTTGAGATTGAAACAATGCAGTCTGTCCTTCTCATTCAAGGAGTGAGGCGGAATGTCGGAAGGACGATAGCCTGTCCGACATGAATGGGTATTACCACTTGAGGCAGGAATGCCGCTCGTGTCCTCAAAACCAGTTTGTCAGGAAAAAATTAGGCGTAAGGTGGGTGAACTCAGAGGGCCCGATTCACAGAATGAACTTAAGACTAAATCCTAAACTTACTACTATTTGGTATTCACAGAATGCACTTACTACTTTCGGGATTCACAGAATAAATTTACTACTTTCGGCATTCACAGAATAGATTTAAGACTACTAACTTCACGTCCGAACTCGGGCCGGAAATTCCGACCCGGAGGCGGAGCTTCCGGCTTGGGGGCGGAGCTTGCGACCTGGAGCTTCCGACTGGGGGCGGAGCTTGTGGCCCGGAGGTGGAGCTTCCGGCCTGGAGTCGGAGCTTGCGGCCCAGAGGTGGAGATTACAGCCATGGCTAAATCCCCACCTCCGAGCCAGAAGCTCCGCCTCCAAGCCGCAAGCTCCGCCTCCGGGCCGGAATTTCCGGCCCGAGTTCGGACGTAAAGTTAGTAGTCTTAAATCTATTCTGTGAATACCGAAAGTAGTAAGTTTATTCAGTGAATCTCGAAAGTAGTAAGGTCACTCTGTGAATACCAAATAGTAGTAAGTTTAGGATTTAGTCTTAAGTTCATTCTGTGAATCGGGCCCACTGTGTCCGAGGCTCACTCAGACACCGAGCTGATATAAGACAATTAAAAACACAGGTTTTTAATTTTAAAAGGCTCCGTGGACAACTGTGGTTTGGCTCAAATGGGGTGCACATAAGGAAGGTAAGGACGAGATTTAAGTCCCACTGTGACATCAAAAAGGACTCTGGCGGAAACAAATGTTGCAAACCTTTGAGGAACCTCATCACAACAGGTAATTTAAACAAATAAGGCTGATCCAACGACTGCACACAAAAAAAAGACAGTAAAAAGCCTCTAACAATGCCCAAGACGATAACTTGCTGGGACAAAAAATAAACAAACAACAATACCTCAGACAGTTCACCATGCAGCAGGTCAATCTGGCGGCGGTCTCTATGGACCTCGATTTGCTGCAACATCAACGATGGACCTGTAAATTCGGGTTGTATCGAAGAACAAGATTTGGAAGCTGCACTTCAGAAATTCAGAAGTGAGATCGAGTGGCACATTGACTTCAACTGCGAAGAGGATCTGCCACAGAAGCATCACTTTCAACTTAAGACTGGTCATGGCGTGGTGTCGTCTGAAGTTTGACGACTCAGTTTCGCCTCAAGGTCTCCTGTGTCCTTCAGCTTCATCTGGACACAGTCGCCTCAGGTCCTGGAGTCGTGTTACGACCTCAGGCACCCCAGCCATACCTCGTTGGGGGGCGGGGGGGGGGGCGATGGCTGGCGCAGAAATGTGTTTGCAAGAGGCCCTACAAGATATAAACCTGGTCTTTTTTTTGAGAGGTGCAAACTGGTAGAAGAGGCTATCATGGAAGCTGTCGGTTTTGTATAAACAAATAAAAACATTGAAACATCAAAAAAAGCCAAAGACTGAGCCTCAGTGTGCAGAGAAATTGTTCGGAATGTATATAGAAAAACAAATTAGGAGAAGCTGCCTGGAGGTATCTGGGCTTTAAAAGATTTGGTTAGATCTTAAGGAGTTCATGGTGATGCCCGAGAGGCTACAGAAGTGTGTTTACAAATAAATTATCAGGGTTCTGAATTTCTGCAACCCTGGCTGGGACAGCGAATTAAGTTATGAAGCAATTACATTTGCTGATTTAGTATGGACCTATGGTGGGAACAGCTTGAAGTCAAATGATAAAGTTGCAAACTGACAAATAAATCAATGCATGCCCCCTCACTACATACTGATGACCTTGAAATATGTTATTTAACAGTAAGATGGCGGCTCAAACACCACAGGTCTCCCAGCATCCAAGATCAGGCTCGAGAATCCTATTTATACAAGAATGACACGCTGCTGGACCTTTGCCTCCATGTTTTTTGCAAATGTTTTGATTGGGTTTCACAACAGGATTAATACAGGCAGCCAGTTGGGCCGTGTGAAAGAACATATTGGCTAAGTGCACATATTGATTAAGCACTGGATTTAGAAAATGCAATACTTAAGCACATTGCATGGTATTAACCGCATGCGTGCGGCGGTCATTTTTGCGCTGTGCGGCTTTTTTTTAAAAGCCGCGTTACATGACGAGCTGAGCTCGTCATGAGCATGCGAGCGGCGCAACTCATGACGAGCTCAGCTCGTCATGAGCATGGAAGGGGTTAAAGAGTCTCTGAAGTTTAAACAGCGGACACAAGCAGATGATTCTGGCATGTAGCTGCAAGGCACCCAACTGGGGGCAGGCTGGAACTGGGGGTAGAGGGCACAATAGGGGGCGGTGGCAGGCAGGGTCTAATGTGGAAGGGACCACTGAGTACACGTGGGTAAGTGATCAGAGCGGGGGTTATGGTGGTGTGTGGGGTAAGCTTCCTGGGTCCTATGTGATCTTGGGTAGGGGGTTATCGTGGGTGGGGGACATGACCCACAGAAAAAGGTGCATGGGGTCAGTGGGGCGAAACTGGGGTATGGAGTGCTGAGACTCGAGATGGGAGCAACCGGAGTATAATGTGAAGTGAAGGTTGTTCATGGGGTGGGGGGAGGGGGTCATTGCTTCCCAGGTTCTGCAAAAAGTGAGTGAGACGGGTAACCCATTTGGGGGGAAATAGGACGCTTACACAGGTTTGCGAACCTCCTCATATTGGAGGGCCTCTTCCTCTGCCTCCCCCATTTTCGCAATGCTTATGCAAAGCTGCCACTGTGTATGCCACCCTGGATTTCCAACTGGAGTATGAGCACACGTTTGGCTAGGAAAAGCGCCAGGGCTGCAAAGCGCGTCCACTCTTTTTGTTGTTTCCAGCGCTTATAGATACCTAAAGCACATTACCTACTGTAGAACCGAGTGAATCGAGTGCCCGTAGCCTTGAACAAGACCAAAGCATATGGCTTAGATCTGCACCTTGGGGTAATAACAATTAAATTGTGCAGAGGTCAGGTAGGCCAGGTGGAGCATAAAGAATTGTATATTTTTTAAAGCAAGCATTTCTAGAGACAAGCTAGGGGAATTCCAGTGCCTGCTGCCATTCTTTGCCACTTAGTACAGTTTCCCGCCTTCATAGCCTACTCTACTCAGCTATTGCTGAACCGCAGAATTTTGTGATCAGCTGCATTTTCTACAAGTTTAGACGTTTTAGGATGCCTCTTCCAATGCAAAAAGTGCCAAGAACACTTAAGGTCACAGAATGATACAATTAAACACACAAACTATCCACAAACACCTTGCAGGTGGGAATATGCAATGCATATTTAAACAACAAAACAGATGTTATTGCTATTCAGTTAACTGCAATACTTCTAGAGAAATCAACTAAACGTCCAATGTCCAGTGAAGCCCAATCTGTTCCCTCCACAGAAAACTAAGGTTTCAGCAATCCGACCCATCAGTCTCTGGGCCATGAAGCTCCTGGATTCAAGAGGATGCAGTATGTTCCATGCCAGCTTAGGCAGGAACCCTTCAGTCAAAAGATGAGCACACAATTGTTTTTGGCCTACTAGAGACACTAACCAGCCGCAAACTGGACAGAGGGGAAGAGTGCTCACAATTTAGATCTATGACCTACTAAGGTTAGAATAGTGCTCTGCATACTACCAACTTCGTAGGATCACTAGGGCTAAGCCATCACCTCACAGTTCAACCCTAAACAATGGGTTAATAGTAGAAGCGAGCGCGTCTTAATCCATGTTGGTCAAACTACATAATCATGTTTTGAAAGTAATCTTAACTAAAGTCAGGAGAAAAGTCCCACATTTCAAATAAAAGTTTCTGTTCTAGAAAGCCTTGTAATAACTAGCGGCCAGGCTGATGAACCCATCTCGTAATTTTATAAAGGGTAACGTTTCAACCAGGTAGGGCTCCTCTCAAGCTGTTGCTGCAAAACAACCAGAGTTCAACTGTGATGAGAGGACGCTTTTCACCGAGGAAATATTTCAAAGTAGAAATTTCAGCTCACCTCCCCGTCCTACCAAAGACATATTGCTTCATGTTACATACATTTCATTATGGCATGGCCGTCCTGGGAAAAATAAAATCTCTTTTCACTAGAGAAAGTGAAAAGTGAAAAAGTGGGTTGAAGGAAGTAAAACAATGTCTTATTTCATACAATTAAAAAATGATTTTCTAATGGAAAGATTACGCTGCTTTAAATCCATTTTGTGACATCTGTACTACGAGTTTTTGGCTTAGAACATGCAGTCAATCTTGGCAGTCTAGCCTATGAAAAAGGGAGACCGAACAGTAAGAGTTTCGACATCTCTATACTGGAGGTCCACAAACTGGAAAAAACGCATTCCATTTTAAGACAAGAGAGATAATAAACTATCATATTGTTTTGGCTGAGTAATCTGCTGTGCTTTACCCTCGCCTCCCGTACACCCTCAAGGAAGTACACAAACCTTTCCTTTTGTCCTCCATCTTGGGGTCCAGCTTCCCGTTTGGCTTTCTTCGGGTCTCCTCCTCCAGAAAGCGAATGACTCTCTCCTGCTCTTCACCTGAACGGTTCATGAAATCATTCCAGATCTAGGAGAACAGGAATAGACGGTTTCAGTGGTGCATACATTACAGCTAACAAGTCCTTTCTCCTATTAGTCCAGTTAGAAGTCTGCTTTGAAGACACATGACCATTACCTGTGACTGGAAACACCAATCATTTTACATTCAACCCCCATGAGTCCCTGAGAGGGGTTTCTGCCACCTGAAATATGTCCATTGTGACAGCCTGAGCCCAAGCTCTGCACCCTCTAGATAATGATGCTTCTTCACTAGAATACAATCTGAGCATCTTCAATGTCTGCGAGCCTCTAGAAGGGACGGACTTCTATCCCACACTGGACACACGCGTCAGGAACATGACCAACCCAATCCACTCACTGGTGGAAACTACATGTACAAGGCACACACTCAAATGCGTGGTTTGCTTGGGAAGCAGGCATGTCACGGTGAGAGACTATCACAACACTAGAACATATTACCTAACAACTTAGGACTCCCATAACTCAACCAGCCCAACGCAAAACTGGGCTAACATACCGTGCAACATCATCATCAACTTTATTTGATTCTTGAAGCTAAAATCACACACGGATACATTTCAGTACTACACCACAAACATCGAAACTAAAATATTTTAAATCAATACATAGTTTAAAAAAAAGAAACATCATCAAAGAATAAGTATGGGAGTTCAATATGCCACAAACGACAATGAACAAAGCTTTTAGTGCAGAGGTGAAGTATCAGATAGAACACATATCAGGAATGATACCTGTGGAAAAAGAAGGGACAAAGGGGCTAAAAACTTGCACTCAAAACACTAGCCAGAAACCACAATACATAAAAACGCAGTTTAGATGTAGATAATAGTTGCAAATATAAAAATGCAGGTGTGATCTGTCTACAATTCAGGAACAACAAAAGGGGCCTTATGTACTTATGGTGAAGGGAAGTGAGTCTGGAGCAAATGAGCATTCAGTGCAGGGTATCATAGAATAATATATTGTCGCATGTAGAAGGAAGCAATTCAAAGGTTTGCACCAGACCCCCTTTGGGAACAACAGCTGATGGAATACGCCCAGTCTAAAATAAGTCAAAAGATGACGATGATGGTTGGGCATTTCCGAAAGGTGATGGGGCTCAATCCCACTAACAAATTTTGCTATTATGTATTTACTCATCGACTGCTTGGTTAAAGCAGAAGATTCTCGTTCAGCTGCCACCCTAGGGGAGAAGACCTGCTTAACCTCATGCGCGCGGCGGTTTTTCCCGCTGCGTGCTGAAGTTTTAAAAACCCCGCGGTTCATGACGAGCTCAGCTCGTCATGAGCGCACGGCAGGTAAATCTCATGACGAGCTGAGCTTGTCAGCCTCGAAGGGGTTAACCCAGTACCAATTTCCTCCATTATCCTAATTTCCACTGATCCTGAAAAAGTGAAGCAAGACGAGGATGAGCTCAATTGCTGTGGAGTAGATTATGCAGTGTTGGGTGACTGATCCCTTTCGAAACCACCATGGAGGAAGTTGCCAAGAGGCTGAGTTTGAAATGCCATTCACAAGGCTGGCTACTGCATCACAATCTGTGGACTTGACTCCCTGTCTCATGTATTCCTACAGTTCAGAAATTTTAAATATGAACATCTGCGAGAAGAGGCCTTCGTTAGTTGATGTTACATGATAAAGTGGAGGCGATTCTGTATATGTTGAGTGCAAATGTGCCTAGATGAAGCAGTATGTTATATATTTACACATATATATGTTATGTGTTCCGGGTTCCCACTCATGGGCGGAGATTATTCAGTGCTTATGACTATTAATGAGTATCCCCTGGAAGAGAAACATTTGACCATCCCATCAAAACCACATTTTACTTGCATCTTTTCTGTTACTATCTGGACATGAATTCTTAGCGCTTTTTGTTGAAAATAGATCGAGGGGGGGAAGGTTTCCAGCACATGATAGGTTTGTCTGCCCCACTTAGGGTTTTTGGTGCAGCCTATCTGGTTGTGTGGTGCATTTTGTGGGCAGACTGACAGTTATCATGGTTAGGTTTCTGGCCATGAGCGTAAGTTCTATGGCCAGCACCCCCTTCAAGAGTACTCTAAATCATGTTCCTGCTTCCATGTTCAGATAGTACTTCACAGTTGTGTTTTCTGCTTTCTGTGGAGTTTTCCTTCAAACGTTTGGTATATAGAATGCTTGGCAAGATGTACTGCCTTCACTGAAACTATGATTTAACGATCCCCTGTGGGATAACATGCCTTGAATCTGAAACTCTGAAGTGAGCTGCCCGTCCTATCAGGAAGGCATCGCTCATAATACTCGGAGATGGTAGCAGTTTTTGAACAGCATCACTTTCATAAGGTTTTCGCTCCTTATTCATCAAGAGATTGCTCTGCTGCCGCCAACAAAGTCCATCTGTTTTCCCAGCCGTCAGAGTTAAATCGTCCTCTTCTGCCAACTTTTATTTCTCAATATAAACAAGTCCATTTTCCATGGAGAGACACAACTTGTCGAGCTATCAGTTGGTGTTTCTCAATTAGAATGTGCCACTTCTGCTGGAAGTACAGCTTTCTCTGCTCAAAGGAGACCATTTTGCTCAATGTGCTTCCACCTCTGCTCCTAAGTAATGGATCTGCTGACAGAGTGCTTGTTGATGTGAACAGACTGTGGATGCGAAGGTTCTGCAAAACTGTCAATGCTATTTAAAAACCCTGTTGTGTTCGTTATTCATTTTGTTTTATTAGCCAGTCATTGAGGCATGGCTTAGACGCCTCATTCTTTTGAGGCCTGCCAATACCACCTCAATATGCTGCAGAATATCTCTGGTGCAGACTTAAAATGAAGAGTAGGACTTGGATATCAAAATGTTAATAGTGGACTACAAATCTTAGGAACTCCTTGTGGTTTTCAGCATGACCAGGGGGTGAAAGACCATTTATTGTATCTCTTTGGTGCACAAACACCCCTTTGAGGTAACTGCAAAGACAACTAGTTCTTGTGTATATCCAGAATGGGCCTCCACTATTTCTGTAGCCTTTTAGTGTGTGCCAGAAAGCATCTCACATACAAGCAATTGTTCATGTAAAGCCTCACAACTTCCCATTACCAGTTCCTTTAAAAACAGTCACGATTTGCTCCCTGCACTCTCGTGCCCACCACCAGAGGGGTGCATCGTGAGACTTTCCTGTGTTCTAATAAGCTTCCAGATACCCCCCTGCATGCACATCTTGACTTCCATTCATTTGGTCATTATTTGGGAATTGGCATCCCTTCCCAATTCATGCCGGGTTTTGTGAAAGCCAGCCTGCTCATGCTTGAAGCCAGCCTGCTAATGTTTGACACTCTGTTACCTAGAATTCCCTGCTCACTGCTTTGTCTCCACCCCTGCAGGCCAAGGATGGGTGGAGGAATTCAGGTCACCTGTGGCTGGCTGCTGCTAGTCTGCTCACACCTGATGCATGCGTTACTGGGAGCTCTTTTAAGACCCAGCTCCCTTCAGTCCAAGGTTGGTCATTGTAGCTGTGTACCGGTGAGACCGATCCTAGTTTCCAGTGTTTCCTGAGCTTTAGCATTCCCTGTTCCTAACCTGCAGCAGCTTCCCTTGGTCCTGAACTAGTACTGCCTACAGTGATGCCTTGACTCTTGAGCTTTTGCTCAATTATAGTTCCTGTTCCAGTACGGCCTTCAGTACTACTTTGTTTTCTTATTTCCTGAATCAGCACTATTCTAGTATACCCTTGTAGCCTCCCCTTCTGTACATCCTTTTCTTCCCATTTCCTTGGTTCCAGTTCCTAGTTTGCTGTCTTTCTATTCTGCTATCTTGCTTCTATTACCTTGTATGTTTATTTGCTTTCTGCCAAGTGTGCCCTGTGAGTTCCTTCCTTTCCTGTTAAGCGCTCCTCCTTGCTAGCTCCTTAGTTCTACCCCCTTGCTGTTACTGCCTTGCATGTTCCCGTTTGATCGGCAGGATCCGTGGGCACAGCTGACTACCTAGGTGGCGTTTCTTGTCCACTGTGAATATTGTCTTTGAGTTACATTTATAACATAACTATAGGTATAAGCTCAACAGACCCTGCCTTTGCATGCATATCCTATATGTGGATAATTGCAGTCAGTATCTGTAACAGCAATTGTGGGTGAGGAACTTACTGAGCTTCAGTCTTACTTTGTGGAGCTCCCAAGTGCTTTACCCCACACTCCTTTTATTGTTGTTTTATATATTCTCTCTCTCCCTCCCTCTCAGACAAATCCTTTGTGCTGATCCAATCCTAGAGGTGACTGGCTGTGTTTCCCTCAGCCAGTATCTCCAGACCTTCAGCCTGCTGCTGTGAGTCTGCAGTGCTCTATTTTGCTTTAATATCCCAAATAGTTGAAGGCCTTAACTTTGACACAGCAGACTCAGTCTTTTATCTCTAAGTCAATAAAGCAAGTGCCATCAGTTGCTAATTAATCTCCAATGTTATTTACTGCGCGTGCTACATTATAACACGTTATTGTCAATATGTCCTGCACGCTTCCACTTCATACAAGGAATCTGTTAGGGACGTCTAGAGCAAGAGCTTTTACACAAGGTTCATACCTCCATGTAGGTTTTATTGTTGCAGGCTTCTGTAAACACACTGGGGGATGCCGTATGCACCATGTCTCCTTCCTCATTCCCGTAGTCCTCACGCTCCAAGAGGGTCATCAGGTACCGAGCTATGAAAGAAAAGGCCCATATTTAAGGATAAAGTTGCAACACTGGGACAAAGATATAGCATAGGTTCTAAATTACCTGGATGGGAGGGGTTTGGTCACTGTGACAGCAAAGTCCAAGAAATTGAACTTTCTATGCACAAGCTAGTCAAAAAGTAGCACCTTTCTGGAAAGTTAGGCAAAGGGTTTGTCACATTGTGCCAAAGTTATTAACAACACAAAACACGCTTTACATATAGAACAGCTGACCTAACTAGAACTACCCATTGGCGACCGCCAGTGGGTAATAAATACATAAATATGTAAAAGTGTAGAATGTGCAGCTCATATGCCTCGAACATATGTAATATACAGGTGTACATGCATACATACACACAAAAACACCCCCACTAACCCACCACTGATTCTGCATTTGTTGGTGATGTACGAGCATGTCAGGGACGATGGTGTGCTCCTAGTAACATTGCAGAGTGGGGTTCAGAGAACACTGACAAACCCAGCTAAAGATGCGTTTCACAACACTAGCCACATTTTACTAATCTACTAACTATTTAACTCTAACCTAGGGTTCTGGTGCTGTGTCAGGGGGAGAAATCGCTATATAAATACAATTTAGAGTTACAAGTAAATGCTCCTGTCCACATCTCTCTTATAAATACTGAGGCCCAAATATTGGCTAAAGTGATAGAAGGTAGGCTGCTACAATATATGACTGAACATTGAGGAGGAGGCAGGATTTCTACAGGGTCAAACAATGACAAATATATGCACAATGTTCGCCATAACGCACCACCTTCAACCTGAGCTGGAGGTAGTCGCTGCTTTGGAGCCGCAGAACATGAACATGATTCAGTGGATTGCAGTCTTTTTCAATAAACCCCCAAGGGTTGGACTGGTGAGGGAGTTATGGGCTGGAACTTGCTGCTCTACTATGCCTGCCAGCTGAGATAAGACTCAACGGGTTGATGTCCAGCACGTGGAGTAGGGCACCAGCCGAATTGCCCTCTTTCTCCGTTATTATTTATTATTATGCTAGAACTGCTGGCGGTACTGATAAAGGAATGCTACCTCGACAGAGGTATCTTGCTTGACAGGAGGAGGATGTTCCTATCTCTCTCGATGCTGTTGTCATGGTAGTGTATATGATGAAGTTCTACTGTATATCAGAAACTCCAACAGAATCTGGCATCTGAAGATGGATATGTAAATACAAAGTTTTTTAAACGCCTGAAAGCACTGTTTAAAAAAAATAGATGAGTGGTTTGTTGGATGAGGAGGAGGCAGGGAAAAGCAACACCGCAGGTGGAGAAGCAAGAGGGAGAGAAAACAGGTGAAAAAGAGCAACGTGGGAGGTGCAGAAGTACACAGGAGAGAGATCAATGCATGTGCGGACGGTGGAAGAGAAGCACATAGGCACAGATTTAGGGAGAGGGGAAAAAAGCAAACATGGGAAAGAGCAGAAAAATGCATGAACTGTCATGGAGTGCTTAAGCAAAATGAAGAAATAGTTCCCTAAAAGTAAGCAAAGGAAGCATAGAAGAGAGCTGATTAAAACAATTGGTAAAGAAACTATTCTCCAGGGGCAAGACAAACACAAGACTGACAAAAAAGCCAACAAATAGGAAACAGCCCAATAAGAGCAAAAGGAATGGCAACCAATTGTAAGCACTGCGCCGGCTCCAATCACCTGCATGTTTGTGTTAAGCCCACAATAGGTCTTTCGCAACAAGGTAGCGTGCACTGTCTGGTAGGCTAGACCTAAAATGGACCCAGATAGCCCGGCTCATGTACGGAAAGTAAAAGAGCCCTAGCCAACAGTAATTGCCTCTTGAATTTCATGCCTTTGTTAGCTAAGAATTGTCATGGTGCCGAGATAATTTCAATTTTTGTACTCAGCGGGTCTGTGTATCTTATCCGTGCACTATGGAAAGAAGGCGGTGTCCAGCCTCCACCATCGCGAGACCCTTCCTATACTTTAATCATCTGCTCTCTCGCTCTGAAACAATAATGTGCTTTTCATTGTGAGGCCAGCACCACTCATTAGACTGGCCTTAGCCATGCAATTATTGCCCGATGACATTAGGAGTGCACGAAAGAACCGCTGCTGTTTAGAGGGCCCTTCTTTCAAACCGCCATTCAGCTGGGATAATCTGGTCACAGCGATAATGACTAACATTAACCACAAGAGCCACTGTAGGGAGCAGCGGCTGCTCTATAAATCTGCAGCACAAGTGCTCTCATCCCAGAGGAAGCTGGCATGTGGCTCACTGTGCTGTCATGATGGAGCATGGAGGTTGGCATGAAGCACACTACCCACCATTCGTTCACTGCTGGGGGAAAAGAGCCGGGCACAACGCAGGCTACCCTCCACCATACTGCCACCACTGAAAGAGGAGTTGGGGCAAAGCACTCCACACACACCATATGGTCATTTCTGGGGAAAAGACTGCACAGGGCATGTTACCCATCATGAGGTCACTGCTGGGGCAAGGGAGGCTGGCATCAAGCACACTATCTACCATACGGTCATAGCTGGCGTAGGATGCTGGCACGAGGCAGGCTCCACACCATGCGGTCACTTCTGGGTGGAAGGAGGCTGCCATGAAGCATGCTACCCACTATACTGTCACCACTGAAAGAAAGGTAGAGTGCGGGCACGCCTCAAACAATGTGGTCATTTCTGGGGAGCAGGCTGAAACGAAGCAAACAACCCAACAAACCGACATTACGGGGTAGGATGCTGGCACGAGGTGCGCTGCACACAATGTGGTCACACCTGAGGAGTTGAGCAGGAGGCATGTCATACATCAAGTAGTGTCTTCTAGGGAGGAGGCTGGCACAAAGCACTCTGACCAACTATACAGTCAACTGTCGGGGAAGGTGAATGGGCGTGAGGCATGGGGAGCGAGGAAGCTGGCAAGTACCAAGTTATACGCCATGCAGCGGCGGTCACAGTGAGGAGCAGGAAGTATGCTGTCGCTGCTTTGGGACAGAGCTGCCTTGGTGCACTCAGTGAGCACTGTGCAGAATGAAGTGAGCAGGGTCACTCCTGCGTACGGTTCAGTCATTGATGTAAAAAGTGGCTGGAAAGGAGCGTGCTGCCTACAGTGGAGTATGCAATGGGGAAGAAGTCTGACACAAAGTATGCTGCCCACTATGTGTTTACTACTGAGAGAGGAGGGTGGCACAGGGTACACTAATCATCATGTGGTGACTATGGGTGAGAGTGAGGCAGGGCGCACGGTCACAGCATGAGGACACTGCAGTCAGGAGGCACACTGCACACCATGTTGTCACTGCTGGGAAGGGGGAGAGAGAAGATGAATGCTCCCCACTCTCTATCACTGTGGTGGAAGGGGTCAGCCTGAGGATGCCTTGGGGGAGTTCTCTGACACTCTTGGGAAGGAGGCTGGCATGTGTACTCTACTTATGGTTCAGTCACGATATGAAGAGAGGCTGGCATGAGACATGATGCCTGGGATTGTGTCACCGTTGGGTAGGGTACCAAAGTGACCCTGGCGGCTGTCACTACAGGTGGAATGACCCGGCATGGGAACAAGACCCACTATAGGACCATTGATGAGGAAGGGCATGTTCGAGGCTTGCTATCTGCAGCCCAGTAACTATGGGGAGGGAGACCGACATGGAACATACTGCATATGTGGGGCTGCTGGCTGGGAAGTGGACTCAAACAGAGCATGTTGTCCTTCAGACATGAAAGCGGAGAAGGGGTGTGGCCGAGTCAGAATGCTGTTCAATCACACAATGACATGCACAATAGAGTTAGCTTGCAGTAGGCTCACAGCTCAAAGACAGGGGCAACACAAGGAGCATTGCCCTACGTGTTGCCATGATCTTGAGGGGCAACTTTAGCCAATGTACAGCCAGTGGCGGAAGGAGGGGACTTGCATGGTCATGCTGACCTATGTGTGGCTAGAAAAGATTGCAGGGGTCACAACACAATGTGTGGCTTCAAGAGGGGCTTGCAGAGGTCATGCTGCCCAGTGTGCAGCATGTGGCTGGAGGAAGAGGCTTACAGGGGGTCAGGCTGTGCACTGTTCAGCCAGTGGCTGAAAGAAGATGCTTATAGAGGGTCACGCTGCCCAATGTGCAGACAGTAGCTCAAGGAGGGGGCATGCAAGGGACAAACTTACTGTTCTCCAGCCTTTGAAGACTCTTCCGCCCTTTGGCCTTTGGGATGAGATCAGAGTTGCGGATGGCCCGGTTGATGTAGTACTGCTTGCGCTTGGGAGGCAGGAACCTTTTTGACGGGGAACTTGGGAGTGGCGAAAGGCAGCTTTCAATGAGGCTAGAGGAAAAAGGAATAAGAAATTATCACCAGGTTCATTTGGAAACTGCCACATTTATAAAAAATCATTCAGCTGAGTAGAATACATATGACGAGGTTGTTAAAGGGAATGGTAAGTAAATAAATAAATACATTTGAGTTGTTGAGCCGTAGAAAGACCTTCCTACTTCAGTCACATCTCACACCCTTATCTTGTGGCGTGTGATTCTGCAACAGAGAAACAAAACAGTCTCAACATGTCTACGCTTAACACCTCTTTCTGAAGAAATCTCTGTTTAGAAGTCACTGTTGCTCCCTAAACCTAATTTACACCTGGAACTGCTAAATACACTGAGATCAGTTAGATCTGTAACTGGTCCTAAACTGAGTTGTGTCCTGAATGGGTTCAGAATCCGGATCCAAACTAGCCCATAAAAAGGGACACCAAGTTCCAGAGCACCCCAAAACCACCCTCTGAGTTGGCTTGGGTGAGACCTTTAGTGTTTGGGTAGGGGGATTTTGATTAAACAATTTCTTTTTACCACTCTGACAGGCTGCTCCGCAGTTGGTGATTCTGCTTTCTGAATTATCTAGCTGTGCACCGATGGCCTGGGAGCATTGCTACAAAAACCAGATATTATCACAGTAAAAATGGCACACTTTACTACTGTGGATAGGTAATGTGGGTAGAGGATGAGGAGGGCTGTGGTCACAGCTTGCGTGGTCATGTACTATGGGTGGGTGACGAGAGCTGCGGGTGCAGCTGGAGTTGGCCTGTGTTATGAGGGGACAATGATGAGGGGCTGTGAGTGCAGCTGGAGCAGGCCTGTGATATGAGGGGCCGGTGACTAGGACTGCAGGAACCATTACAGCATGGAGAAGGTGCAGGTGCAGCAGGAGCAGGCCTGTGATGTGAGAGGCCGAGGGCTGCAAATTCAGCTGGAGTGGGCATTGTTAGACCTGGCATTTTTTATGTTTTCCCCCTGTTTTTTTTTTGCTTATGACCTCCTGTTTTTGACTGTGTGCTGAATTTCGATTTTGCTAGTTTTTTTTTAACTCTTTGGGCACTTACCACTGCTGAAAAGTGATAAAGTGCAAGTGATCCCTGTGTAAATTGTGAATGTGATTGGTTATCCATGATTGAAATATTTGATTTACTGGTGAGACCCAAGTAAATTGCACTGTGTGAGCCCAGAGCTTGCAATTCAAATGCTACTAATGGGCCTGCGGCACAGATTGTGTCACCCATATTCGTAGCCCTGCAAACATGTCTCCGGCCTGCCACTGCAGCGTCTGTGAGTGTAGTTTTAAACTAGCATGTCAATCTGGCAAGTGCACCCACTTGCCAGGCCCAAACCTTCCCTTTTACAACATATAAGGCACCCCTAAGGTAGGACCAAGGTATACCTATGGGCAGGGTGCAGTGTATGTGAAAAATAGGACATGTATTGGTGTGTTTTACATGTCCTGATAGTGAAATACTGCCAATTTCGTTTTTTCACTATTGCAAGGACTATGTAATTGGAGCGGAATTGTAACATCTTACTAGTGTA
This sequence comes from Lissotriton helveticus, assembly GCF_964261635.1. Classification (NCBI taxonomy): domain Eukaryota; kingdom Metazoa; phylum Chordata; class Amphibia; order Caudata; family Salamandridae; genus Lissotriton; species Lissotriton helveticus. The sequence continues at coordinate 9,197,954 of NC_136073.1, read as the reverse complement.
ACTTTCAATTGGGCAGAGATAGAGATTTAGAGTTTGGGCTCCCTGAACTCAGAATTTAAAAATACATCTTTTAGAGAAGTTGGTTTTTAAACTGTGTGTTTGGAAATGCCACTTCTAGAAAGTGAGCATTTTCTTGCTTTACCATTCTGTGGCTCTGCCTACTTCAAAGGCAGAAACTGGTATAAGCACTGGAGCTATGACACCACATTTTAGAACACTGAGCAATTTCATGCCTGATGCTGTTGGAAAAACATCCAACTAGGCTTCCACTTTTTCCAAACCATGGCCCGAACCCACAAACAACCTGACAGAAGACATCAAGCGCTTGGACAACTAGATTACAGTCTGTCCCAAATTACTGGTTCCCTTCAAAAGTGGCAAAACAACAGAAACAAAAACACAAGCAAACTGTACACAGAAGACCTCAGGCTGGCGAAGTGGTACTGCAAGAAACTAGATTGCACGTGGAGAGCAAGCCAAATCCCAGCGGAGAAAGGGACATTCAAATTCGCTCTCAGATGCTACTACCAGCATATGCAGAAAACCAAGCACAGAGCCCTCGCAGACACATCAAAACCGGTACTTTCAACAAGTAATTCTTCACCATCATCAAAGAGTTCACCACCCCTGCAGCTACCTTTAACAAGATCACACACTCAAGACCTCGGAAAAAACCCAGCAGACTAATTTCTGGAACAAGATCACATCCACATACAACAACTTCAACCCTCAGGCAGACCCCTTGGTCCACGCAATAAGTATCCCTGTATAAGATGAAAAACAGACCATTACCACAAAGCCTGCAGTCGCCATAAACTTAACGACCAACACTATGAAGCTCATCGACTCTGGGGCCTCAACATGCCCATACCATGGAGTACATCCACTCTGGAGCCCCATCATACCCATGCCCGCACCATGAAGCACATTCACTGTGGAGCTCCATTATACCCATGCCCGCACCATGCCTTCAACAAGAGATTCACCCCCATCAGCGAAGCCCTCATCCCGATCCGCAATGCCTCCAACTCAGGCAACTACCCAGAAACCTGGAAACAATCTGCAGTCAACACCTTCTCAAGAAAACTTCGGCAGAGCCTACCAAGCTTAATTATAGACTGATCGCCATCCTACCATACCTAGCAAAGACTTTCAAGAAACTCATCACCAAACGCCTCACCACCACTTTGTAGTCCACCGGGTACTAGACACAACTCAGTCCAGATTTAGTCCTAACCACAGTACAGAAACATCACTCCACAGACAACATACAAATGTGCCTGGACAGAGAGCCAAGGGCCCTCATCCTCTCAGACCTCACAGCGGACTACAACACTGTTGCACACCACACACGTCAGGCAGCCTCCATGAGATAAGCATTCAAGAACCTGCTCTCCACTGTATCTTTTCCTTCCAGACAGAACAAAGATAAACAGTAACCTTCACAACATACACCTCAGAACACGTAAACCCATCTGTGTAGTGCCTTAAGGCTCATTCCTCAGCACTGCCCTATTCAACATTCATAAGACACCACTAGCCAAACCACTCCCAAAAACCAGTAACAAGTTCACTGCCTGCATGACCAATGTCACCGCCTGGATGAAGCGCAACTCTCTCAAGTGCAACACCAACAACTCAGAAATAGTGGTCTTCGGAAAAAACACTTAATCCTGGATTCCACCCGATAGCCAACCAACCTCAGACACACATTGACTCCCAGATGCGCAAGCCCAAAATTTCAACAATCATTTACGACAAACTGAATATGTTAGCACAAGTCCATGCAGTCACAGCCTCATGCGTCCACACCCTGAAGCTGCTGAAGAAGATCTTGAAATGGCTCCCAAGCAATATCAAGAAAACAATCAACCACATCTTCATCATCAGCAAACTGGACAACGCGAACATACTGTTCACCAGAATCACCGAGCAACTCACAGGAAGCTTACAGACCATACAGTTCCTGCTGCCAGACTCATCCTCAACCCTGCTCGCAATCGCATCTTCTTTTATTAACCAACTAGACACCTGCGCTCAGCCTAACTCTTACTTGCACACGCCCCACTCATCCACTGAAAGAGTGGACGTCAAGGCTTCTCATATAAAGCTCCTTAAAGCATAAAGCAACTTCCCATCACACGTAAGAATCTCTGATCCTCTTCTTGAATTCCTTAAGAAGCTAAGACGTGGTTCTTCGAGTATCACGCCCCTGAGCAAGGTCCGCAACCTGCTAAGCACTAAGATAACCTCAAGTGTGATAGCATACTATTCAAATAAGCGCAACTTAACACAAAAAAACTTGAGGATCCAATGCTTTTGGTCCAGCAAGGAAATCATGACTCACTTCTTTAAATCCGCCCCCAACTTGAAGACATCAGCTTGCAGCCCTCCTAATCTTGCACTACCTTAATATGAAGGACCTCAGAACTCCGTTTCAATCCAGCACTCAAAGTAAAAACCTCGTACCATGGCAGCGAAAATTTGGCATCCATTCAAAGTAAATGGCCTCATGCTCCATCAGTTACAATGAAGCACCCATGGCCAGTGTCAATCTGACCCTCATTCAATGTGATGGACCTGAGGACCCATTGCTTTCAATCCAGCACCAACTGCAAGTAAAAGACCTCTGGCCTTAACACTCTCAATCCAGCACCCGCTCAATATGAAAGACATCAGGATTTACTGGCTTCAATCAGGCACCCACTCAAGTTGAAGGAACTTAAGGCCAGCAGTATCAATGGGGACCTACTCAGTGGAGAGAACCTTAAACCCAGGACTCTCAATCAAGCACACACTCGACGTGAAGAACCTTGGGACCCACAGCTTTCAATCAGGCATTTACTCAATATGAAGACCTCCGAGTCTGCTGCTTTCATACAGGCACCAACTCAACGTGAAGGACTAGTGGCAAACTGGCATGCACTCAATGTGAAGCACCTCAGGCACGGTCAGTTTCAATCAAGCACGCACTCAATGAGAAAGACCTCAGCCCCAGGTATTTTTATAAAGCACCCAGTCAACGGAAGGACATCAGGCCTAGTACTTTCAGTCCAGCAAACATTCAATGTGAAGGACGTAGAACCTCAAGGCTTTCAATTCCACCAAACAGTCATCTTGAAGAGCCTCACGCCCCAGCCTTTCAAATAAGCTCCCACTCAATGTACAGGGCCACAAGCGCCATGGCTTTCAATCAAGAACTATTGATTGTAAAGGAAGTCAGGCTCCAGAGTCCAAACCTAGCTTACACTTGATGTGAAGCACCTCAGTGTGAATGATCCGAGGACCCAATGCTCTCAATGTGGCACCCAATGAATGTAAAGACCACCATACCCCAGCACTTTAATTCAGGTACCCACTTGACGTGAAAGACCTTGAGCCCAAGCACACGCAATTCGGCACCCACACAATGAGAAGGCACACAAGACTCAATTCTCTCAATCTAGCACTCAGGCAATGTGAAGGACCTCAGGCCCAAACGCTTTCAGTCCAGCAGCTTTGTTTATTATGGTAACTAATGGAAAAAGAGGAGCTAGGCTGCCAGGTGAGAAGAACACATCCCCTCACAGCTTGAAAATCCTTCACAGGGACCAGCTGACTCACAAAAATAGGCATGTAGGACATCACAAGACACTGGAGACCGTCCTGTGACTGCAACAACATTTCTCCAGGTAAGGTGGCCTGGAGACAAGACAAAGACCACTGACAAATGGTCACTAGGGAGCCTGCATCATCCTTTACCCCATGATAAATATACTTTTACATTTATTTTGAAACTTTTCGTTTTAACTAAATCAAACGCATAGTAAAACATAACGCGATCAAAAAAGAACCCAACGACAGGTGCTCGTTAGCGCAAAGTAAAATAAAAGAAAAGCTTAAACAGGCCATTCCTGCTGGGGTGAACCATGATGAAAGCTGGGCAGCCCATCATGGGACACAAAAACAATCTCAAACGAAGGTCCAGAAAAGGTCTTGTGAAGAAGGATTGTGCTGTGCATCTTGAACATAAATTCTGTAATCAAACCAGAAAAGAAGTATTGAGCCATCAAGCTTGGTGGTTCTTTGAACATTAACTTTGCTAAGGATTAAAAGCGTCTAAAAAGTACACACCTGCAAAGCTGGAGAAAGGGAGGATTGTTGTTAAAAAATAAAGAAAATGACTAGAAACCGTTTCTTCTCGGTGTCCCCGGAAGAATTCTTTGAAAATAAGGTTCTTTTTTACGATGATTTTAATAAATGGCATTTTCTAAAGTGCTCAGCACAGCATCATTTGTTGACTTGCAAACTAAAGAGGTTCGGTGCCTTTTCGCTTCTCATCAGGGTCCTTTCAAAGATGGCAAACAGTATGCTGCCTTGGTTAAGCGAGCATTTTTAGCGTGCATGGCACAGCAGCAGTTTGCCAAGCCTCTCCAGAAGATCAGACAGCTTGGGAGGCAGAAGCTCTTTCAGCCACAGGAGATGCGTGTGCACAGGAGGCCTGCAGTAGAGACTTTCTACGTGGAATGAGGCCTGTCTCCTTAGGAGTGTAATCGGCTTCTCAGAAATCAGCGTGCACACAGGCACTTATGCGTCAGACCACTATCCAATGCATTAAGAAGTCATCTACAGTAACATGGACGTCGCGAGCATGCTAAGCAGGCTCCTGGAACGCAAAGACGACCCACCGAGCCACTTACCTCAGTGAAGCGCTTTCTGGTGGATACTCTGCCTGCAAATTCCTCACATTGACAACATTCCCAGGCACCAGACTGGATCCAGAGATGCAGTGCTGCTCGTGTGCCAATAGGCGGCGCCGCTATGGCTTCAAACTGCCCTGGAAGTAAGTGACCGAGTGAAGCCACAAATAAGCACCCCCCCTGTGTGCCGACATGAGTGTCTTAATCTTTTTGCTCCGCCCTCTGGACACAGTGGTTGGAATAATTTGCAGATCACCATGTGCCAAAATCTAACTTTTTTTTGTGTTCAAAAGTTTTTTATTAGGAGCTTAAGAGGTATACAGCTGTACAGAAGTTATTAACAGAATAAAGAATTTGAAAAAAGTACACATATAGGGAAAACAAAACAATAATAGAAGTTGGCATATGGAAAATACACGAGTCGTATCAACATTTTTACAGTAAATTAAGTAAATCATAAGTTATACATACAATTATACATAGGAGAGTTGCATCTATTTTTTTACATGACGATGGGCATACAGAGTCATAGGGTGATATCATTACCACTACAGCATGTTAATTAGGAGTGTGGAAGTACGGGATGGTCGTGAGGCCATTGTGTATCAAGGAGGCTTGTGTAGGTCAAAGTAATCATCTAGCGAGGACCAGAGTTTTCTGAGTGGGGGACGCCACGGGGTAGAGGCGAGGGCTATGTTGTCGGCTCTTCTTAAATTGGTGACCCAGTTAAGCCAATGGGGGAAGGAAGCCTTGTTTGTGCTTTTCCAATTATTGAGTATGATTTTAACCGCAGTCGTCAGCAATAGGTCGAGTAGGGCTTTATCATTATCATTGAGTGTGGCGGCTTTGGCGAATCCGAAGACGAGCGTTGAGAATTCCCTTGGGAGGGTGATATGTAGGGCTTTGGAAATGAGATCAAAGATTCTGTCCCAATAGGAGGTGACGCATGGGCATCTGAAAATTAAGTGTTCAAGGTCCCCTCCCTCTCCATTGCAGTTCCAGCATGTGTCATCGTCCCTGATTTTATGCAGAAAGAGCCTCCTAGGTGTCCAGGAGGCCTTGTGGAGTAGCCAGAACTTGGTTTGTGAGAGTGTAGGGCTTATTTTGTGGCGAGTGGTGGACTCCCAGTTTCTGGCCCATTCTGCCTCTGAGGTAGGTGTGGTTGAGAAAGAGTCCCAATAGAGCTGGAGTGCTTTGGTTAGGGAGGACGATTGTGGGCGAATTAGTTTATAGATTCTAGAGACTTGATGGCCAAGTTTGGTTAGTGAAGTGAGGAATCCAGGGAGGGAGGGGGTGACGTCCTTCAGGTCCGTTTTCGCAAGCGCTACTTTAATATGTAGAAAGTTATAGAATTCTATGTGATGGAGGTGGAATCTGTTCTGCAGTTCACTGAAGGAGAGTGGTAGTGTTTTTTCGGCGAGTTGGTGGGGGAAGAATATACCTCTTTCTATCCAAGGAGAGTAGTTTAGAGGTTTCCCTTTGTATGTTAAGGCGTTATTGTGCCAGAGCGACTCCCAATTTGAATGCTGGAATTTATGTGGTAAGTGTTTGCTGACTTGGAGAAGAGCCATTTTGGTGTTTTTGAAGATAGGGCCCGAGCCCAAGTTGGGACGGAGTTTAATGGTGAGCAGAGCGCAGGGGTCGAGGCCTTGTAATATGGACCTTTCCACAGCAAGCCACACCGGGGTATACTGCGTCTGTGAGGTTAGCCAGTATGATCCTTGTTTTGCTAAAAATGCAGTTTGATATAGCTTTAAGTCCGCCAAGTTGACTCCCCCTAGGCTTTTATCTAATCGTAGTTTCTTTAAACTGATTCTGGCTTTCTTGCCCTGCCAGAGAAATGAAGAGATCAACTTATCTAATTTACTATGGAATTCTTGTGGAGAGAATAAGTGGAAGCATAGTGATGAGGTAGTTGACCAAGGGGGATATCATCATTTTTATGGTTTCTATACGGCCCCACCAAGTAATGAAACGGGGGGACCAACCATCGAGCAGTCGTTTGATTTTGGCAAGAGTCGTGGTCTCATTGTGTTTAAGGGTACTTAAGAGGTCATCAGTAAATTCTATCCCCAAGTATTTAATCACGTGAGTTTGCCAAGTTAGGCCAGAGTTGCCTAAAACTTCTCTAGAGGTGTGGACGTTTAGAGGTTTTACCTCGGTTTTATCTCTATTTAATTTGTAGCTTGATAGGGAGGAGTATTTGTCAATTGAGGACATAAGCCCAGCGATGGAGTTAGTAGGGTCTTCTGTTGTAATTAAGATGTCATCTGCATACGCTGCTAACTTAACTCGTGTGTCCCCGAAGGAAACACCTGCTATGTCTTTATTATTTTTGATGTCTGTAAGGAGGGGTTCAAGGGCTAGGAGGAAAAGCGCTGGGGAGAGTGGACAGCCCTGTCTGGTTCCCTGGTGAAGTCGGAACGGGCTGGATAGGGTACCGTTTATAGCTATCCTGGCAGATGGGGCTGAGTATAGGGCCATCACCATCTTGGCAAAGGGGTCGCCAACGTTGAAGGTGTGCATGCATTGCCGGAGGAAGGACCACGAGACCTTGTCAATGGCCTTTTCCGCGTCCAAGGTTATCGCTACCATTGGGGAGGAAGAGGCCTTTGCTTTTTCCAGAAGGTGGCACAGTAGTCTTATTGTCGTTTGACATCCGGTGTTTTAGGAAGCCAACCTGCGCGGGACTAATTAGTTTATGAAGGACGGAATTTAGTCTAGTCGCCAATATTTTTGCGTAGATTTTGCAATCAAGGTTTATCAAAGAGATGGGGCGGTAGTTTTTAGTGAGAAGGGGGTCTTTCCCTTCTTTGGATATTACTATGATCGTAGCTTCACTCATCGATGGGGAAATACTTCCGCTGGATGCTGTAGAGTTAAAAAGGTTAAGGAGCGGAGGGCTAAGTTGGTCTGTGAAGGCCTTATAGAATGACGCCGTGAAGCCGTCCGGTCCGGGGGCCTTATTATTTTTAGGGCTCGGCCTCCGCCCACTGAAAGTGGGAGGAGTTTCGAGATCCTAATGTTAAAGGAAAAAAAAAAGTATCTCCTAGGGCTTTGGCGAGACACATTCCACACATTCCTTAGTCTGGTATCTCATCTGGCCAGTGATTCGTCTTCGTTGTGGTGTCGTTTTAATAGGCTTGAAGTGATAGGGTAAATGTAGTTATCCTCCGCCATGTTGGGCATTTTTCGTTCGTGTGCGCGCAAAGAAGTACATTAATTATAATTAGGAGCTGTCAGGGTGCCTCCGTAAGTGAATCCAGATGGCCGGGCGCGTTCACCATTCAGCAGCGCTCAGCGCGCAGCTGCTCCATGCCAGGCCGGGAAAGGGCTTCATTAGTTCAAGAACAAGAGTCTGACGTTCTGTCATGGGCTGTTCTTTTAATCTCAGTTTCATTTTTTTTCTGGAATGGTCCGTGGCCGGTGTGAATGGAATTGTTCTCTCGAGTTTATTATGTGTTTCTTTGCAGCAGCTTTTGTTTTCGGAGCTGAGGTAATGAATAGCAAGCTGGCAGGCAGCGCCTTTTAGAACTCTTTGCTTTCTGTTTGAGACTCCTGACAATGTTTTACAAAATCTTTTTTCTAAAAGCAAGCATCTATCGGAAGTGGGAGATAGGAACCTTTTGACTGGTTTCATATAGTTCAGAGATTCACTTTCATTCCTCTTTAAATATCACTCTTTAGGTGTTCACGGTTTGTGTATTTTTTTTTTACATATCTTAAGACAATCTAAAAGTATTTTTTCAAGATGAAATGCCAAAGCAGCACTATGCAGAGCAATGACATACTACAAGTGGCATACTATAATATTTTTTTAATAAGGGGCAAGACGTTGAAAGCCTAATAGCATTCTCAAAGTTTATGTGTAGTGTTCATAAAAGCAGCAAATCTGGGATAAGCTGGGGGGAACTGTCTTTCGCTCTAAAGGCTGTCTGTCAACAGGTTTCCGCTTTCAGAAGTCTAACTGGAATTCTTCAGGACTGTTTATATGGAGTAGTTGCACTATTCTAGCAGACAGTAAAGCATCTGATTACAGTGGTCTTGGGGGCAGAAAACATGACCGCCTTGCTCCTGTCACACTCACATACGTGTATATGACAATTGTGAGAGTGCAGTTTGAGAGTTGAGAGTGCAGATTGAGAGTTGAGAGTGCAGATTGAGAGTGCAGATTGAGAGTGCAGTTTGAGAGTGCAGTTTGAGAGTGCAGTTTGAGAGTGCAGTTTGAGAGTGCAGTTTGAGAGTGCAGTATGAGAGTGCAGTATGAGAGTGGTGTTTGAGAGTGGTGTTTGAGAGTGGTGTTTGAGAGTGCAGAGTGGAGATTGAGAGTGGAGAGTGCAGTTTGAGAGTGCAGTTGGAGAGTGCAGAGTGGCGGTGCAGAAAGGCGGTGCAGAGTGCGGAGTGGCAGTGCAGAGTGGCGGTGCAGAGTGGCGGTGCAGAGTGCGGAGTGGCAGTGCAGAGTGGCAGTGCAGAGTGGCAGTGCAGAGTGGCGGTGCAGAGTGGCGGTGCAGAGTGCAGAGTGGCGGTGCAGAGTGGCGGTGCAGAGTGGCGGTGCAGAGTGGCGGTGCAGAGTGGCGGTGCAGAGTGCAGAGTGGCGGTGCAGAGTGGCGGTGCAGAGTGCAGAGTGGCGGTGCAGAGTGGCGGTGCAGAGTGGCGGTGCAGAGTGGCGGTGCAGAGTGGCGGTGCAGAGTGGCGGCGCAGAGTGGCGGCGCAGAGTGGCGGCGCAGAGTGGCGGCGCAGAGTGGCGGCGCAGAGTGGCGGCGCAGAGTGGCGGTGCAGAGTGGCGGTGCAGAGTGGCGGTGCAGAGTGGCGGTGCAGAGTGGCGGTGCAGAGTGGCGGTGCAGAGTGGCGGTGCAGAGTGGCGTTGCGGCGGTGCAGAGTGGCGGTGCAGAGTGGCAGTGCAGAGTGGCAGTGCAGAGTGGCGGTGCAGAGTGGCGGTGCAGAGTGGCGGTGCAGAGTGGCGGTGCAGAGTGACGGTGCAGAGTGCAGAGTGGCGGTGCAAAGTGGCGGTGCAGAGTGGCGGTGCAGAGTGCAGAGTGGCGGTGCAGAGTGGCGGTGCAGAGTGGCGGTGCAGAGTGGCGGTGCAGAGTGCAGAGTGGCGGTGCAGAGTGGCGGTGCAGAGTGGCGGTGCAGAGTGGCGGTGCAGAGTGGCGGTGCAGAGTGCAGAGTGGCGGTGCAGAGTGCAGAGTGGCGGTGCAGAGTGGCGGTGCAGAGTGGGGGTGCAGAGTGGCGGTGCAGAGTGGCGGTGCAGAGTGGCGGTGCAGCGGTGCAGAATGGCGGTGCAGCGGTGCAGAATGGCGGTGCAGAGTGGCGGTGCAGAGTGGCGGTGCGGCGGTGCAGAGTGGCGGTGCAGAGTGCAGAGTGGCGATGCAGAGTGGCGGTGCAGAGTGGCGGTGCAGAGTGGCGGTGCAGAGTGGCGGTGCAGCGGTGCAGAATGGCGGTGCAGAGTGGCGGTGCAGAGTGGCGGTGCAGAGTGGCGGTGCAGAGTGCAGAGTGGTGGTGCAGAGTGGCGGTGCAGAGTGCAGAGTGGCGGTGCAGAGTGGCGGTGCAGAGTGGCGGCGCAGAGTGGCGGCGCAGAGTGGCGGCGCAGAGTGGCGGCGCAGAGTGGCGGCGCAGAGTGGCGGCACAGAGTGGCGGTGCAGAGTGGCGGTGCGGAGTGGCGGTGCAGAGTGCAGAGTGGCGGTGCAGAGTGGCGGTGCAGAGTGGCGGTGCAGAGTGGCGGTGCAGAGTGGCGGTGCAGAATGGCGGTGCAGAGTGGCGGTGCAGCGGTGCAGAATGGCGGTGCAGAGTGGCGGTGCGGCGGTGCAGAGTGGCGGTGCAGAGTGGCGGTGCAGAGTGCAGAGTGGTGGTGCAGAGTGGCGGTGCAGAGTGGCGGTGCAGAGTGGTGGTGCAGAGTGGCGGTGCAGAGTGGCGGTGCAGAGTGGCGGTGCAGAGTGCAGAGTGGCGGTGCAGAGTGGCGGTGCAGAGTGCAGAGTGGCGGTGCAGAGTGCAGAGTGGCGGTGCAGAGTGGCGGTGCAGAGTGGCGGTGCAGAGTGGCGGTGCAGAGTGGCGGTGCAGAGTGCAGAGTGGCGGTGCAGAGTGGCGGGTCAGAGTGGCGGTGCAGAGTGGCGGGTCAGAGTGGCGGTGCAGAGTGGCGGTGCAGAGTGCAGAGTGGCGGTGCAGAGTGCAGAGTGGCGGTGCAGAGTGGCGGTGCAGAGTGAGAGTGCAGAGTGGGGGTGCAGAGTGGGGGTGCAGAGTGGCGGTGCAGAGTGCAGAGTGGCGGTGCAGAGTGGCGGTGCAGAGTGCCGAGTGGCGGTGCAGAGTGGCGGTGCAAAGTGGCGGTGCAGAGTGGCGGTGCAGAGTGCAGATTGGCGGTGCAGAGTGGCGGTGCAGAGTGGCGGTGCAGAGTGGCGGTGCGGCAGTGCAGAGTGGCAGTGCAGAGTGGCGGTGCGGAGTGGCGGTGCAGAGTGGCGGTGCAGAGTGGCGGTGCAGAGTGGCGGTGCAGAGTGCAGAGTGGCGGTGCAGAGTGCAGAGTGGCGGTGCAGAGTGCAGAGTGGCGGTGCAGAGTGGCGGTGCAGAGTGGCGGTGCAGAGTGGCGGTGCAGAGTGGCGGTGAGTGCAGAGTGGCGGTGAGTGCAGAGTGACAGTGAGTGCAGAGTGACAGTGAGTGCAGAGTGACAGTGAGTGCAGAGTGACAGTGAGTGCAGAGTGACAGCAGAGTGACAGTGAGTGCAGAGTGACAGCAGAGTGACAGTGAGTGCAGAGTGACAGCAGAGTGACAGTGAGTGCAGTGACAGTGAGTGCAGAGTGACTGTAGAGTGCAGAGTGACTGTAGAGTGCAGAGTGACTGTAGAGTGCAGAGTGACTGTAGAGTGCAGAGTGACAGCAGAGTGCAGAGTGACAGCAGAGTGCAGAGTGACAGCAGAGTGCAGAGTGACAGCAGAGTGCAGAGTGACAGTGAGTGCAGAGTGACAGTGAGTGCAGAGTGACAGTGAGTGCAGATTGACAGTGAGTGCAGAGTGACAGTGAGTGCAGAGTGACAGTGAGTGCAGAGTGACAGTGAGTGCAGAGTGACTGCAGAGACAGTGTGTCAGGGTGCACATTGTGTGAGTGTGCAGAATGAGTGTGCAGGGTAAACAGTGTGTGACTATGCAGGGTGACATTAGGAGTGTGCGGGTGAGCAGTGTGTGAATGTTACGGGGCAGTGTGTGAGTGTGCAGAAAACACCACACACACATACACCACACACACATAACGCACACACAAACCACACACCTCAGTCTCTCAACACCACACACTTGTCACCACTCAACACAACACACTCACCACCACACTCACTCCCCAGGCTCACCCCCACAGACTCACCACCACACACTCACCAGCACACAGAAAACAACACACACAACAACACACCCCCAGCCGTCAATGAATGCTTTCACCATGCACAAACACCAACAACCATCATCCATCTGTGCACGCTTTTACCAAGCACACACCCACCAGCCGTCAGTGCACCCTTCCACCAGGCACACACACCTCCAGCCGGCAGTGCACTTTTCCACCAAGCAATCGCAGTATGGTACACTTTACTTTTAAACATATTCATATAAAGCACAGCATGCCACCATTGGTAAAATTACAATTCAACAAACATACTTCCACTACACACCACATGCACACACTCCATAACACATGGCAAAAAGACATTGGCATTTACAATGCCATTAGCTCAAACTCAAATAAATCCGAGCCCGATTGCATTTCTAATGCTTGTTTAGTGTGGTAATTGCTGCCTTGATCTCTGCGCTTGTGATGGGGGAACCTAGGTGAGTCTTATCTGTGTCTGAGAGTTTGGGGAGGTGGAGCGATTCAAGGTAGTCGGTGCATGCTGATACATCTAGTGGTTTGTCGTTTTTATATAGGTCTTCGTAAAATGATTTGAACGTGTCAAGGATATTAGATTGTTTTGTGTGAGTGTTGTTTCTAGAATCTTTTATGGATGTTGTGGTGGACAATTTCTGTTTGTGCTTAAGATAGGAGGCAAGGAGTTTCCCTGCTTTGTTGCCTTCACAGAGTTTTAGGGCCTTGAAGCGGTTGATCCATACCCCCGCTCGTTTACTGGTAATGGTGTTGTATTCGTACTTCTTTCTGGTTAGTGTTTCTAGCGTTTTAGTGTCTAGTGGGTTGGACTTATGTTGGGATTCTAGTGTTCCAATCTGTTGTTCTAAAGATTCTAGCTCTTTATTTAGTGTCTTGTTCGTCTTGGCTCTGATATTGATCATGACCCCTCGGATCGTGGCTTTCAGAGCGTCCCACAAGGTGTTGGGTGTAGTGCCATGGGTGTCATTTAAGGTTAGGTATTCATCAATGGCGTTAGCTATTAGCAATTTGTTTGCGGGGTCTGATAAGGTTTCATCGTTGAAGCGCCATCTCTTAGGTGGGAGGATTGCTTTGGAACCAGCAAGCTTGGTGCGAATACAGGCGTGGTCAGAAATTAATTTAGGGGCTATTTCAGTTTCCTCTATCAGGTGTGTGAAGGGGCTTGAGATCAAGATAAAGTCGATGCGTGAATATGATTTGTGTGGGGCGGAGTAGAAAGTATAGTCCCTTCCGTCTGGATTTTGGAGGCGCCAAGAATCTTTCAGACAATATTTGTCACAGAGGCGAAGGAGGGCTTCGTGCGAACGGGATGGGTGGAAGGAGCATTTGGATTGTCTGTCTAGAATCGGGTCAAGGGGGAGATTGAAGTCGCCTCCCACTATCAGCAGGTCATCTGGGGGGATGGGTTCTAATGAGCGGGAAACCGAGTCCCAGAATTCCGGGTCGTCAGCATTTGGGCCGTAAATATTTATTACATGAATGGGGTCATCCTCCCTTAGTAGGTGTGTAACGGATAGCCTTCCTTCTTTGTCATGAGAGTGCGAGACTAGTGTTAGATTGGATTTTTTCGCTAGTAGGGTGATTGCCCCTCCTTTTTTGTGAGTCGCTGGCGAGTTCAATATGTGCGACGCCCAGTGGATGTTCAGGAACTGTAGATCCTCCTCAGACAGTTTGGTTTCCTGGAGTAAGATAATGTCCCCCTTCGATTTGGCGAGATATTCAAAAACTTTCCTCCTTTTTACCGGATGGTTGAGGCCCTTAACATTGAGATTATTGTAAGGTCATCGGCTAATGATTTTGTGTTAGACATCGGAGTGAGATTTTATCGCTGAGTAGTAACATGGCAAACGAATGATACCGGTGTATAGTGTCGTGTACTGGTCGCATTGGTGTGGGCAAGTGTGAGGAGATACAACTCTAAGGACAGGGTGTAAGATACAGCATTGAAATAAGATTTGGGAATGCAGCGAGAGATGCATGCCATACCTGTAAGAAGTGAACATAAGCAAAAGGCAGTACAAAACAAAGAAAAACTGTTATTCTCTGAACTCTTTTAGCTCCATTTTTTACCCCCCCTGTCAAAACCACCCTCAAGCCCCCCCTCCCCTCCCTCCCTCCCCTCCCCCCAAAATCGTACATAGGGAGTACAACGGCAGTACCGTGCTAGGTGGAGCAGGAGTAGTAAACTGGTAACTAGTAAATTCCCTAGTCAACAAAAATAGCATAGTATCAATAAACATGAAACTTGTCTTATCCGACAAGCAGTTTGCGGCTGAAAAAGTGTCACTCTATATAGCAGTAGTAAGTGGTAGTGGAATGAGAACATAAACAATTTACGCTAAGGCATTAACGAATAACATTAGTGTGACATCATAGTGAAGCACGAGATCTGCATGTGTATAGGTGGCATAGTCCTACAATTGTGGAGTTGTAAACTTTATGGAAAACAAGTGACACAACTTTAAGAGCATAAACTCACGATACCGGAGAGTGATCAGGTGAGATGAAGGGCTTCGGTGTCGAAGCGGACGTTATCAGATTGAAGAGCATGGCGCTAGAGCCATATCAAGCCCGTTTAGGGCCAGGCAAAGGCTTGTTGGCATTGAATACCAGCAGACAATATGGTGACTTATGAGCTGGATGAGTTCACGTTTTCCTTTTCTTCGAGAGGCCGGACGATAGATCCATTTCTTGTTCGCGACGATCTTCTAGTAGGTCTGCAGGGGCTCTGGGGTCCGTGAAGAATCTTGGGTGGCCGTTCACTACAATTCTGAATTTCGCCGGACCAGCGAAGGAGAATGTAATGTTTTTGGATCTCAGTTTGTCTCTGAGTTCCAGGAAACCTTTACGGATCGCCACCGTGTCTTTTGAGAAGTCCTGCGTAAAGATGATTCTATGACCTTCCCACGTGATGGAGTGTTTTTTTCTTGCGAATTGAAGGATCATCTCTACATGTTGAAATCTGAGCGGTTTGCATATCAACGGTCTGGGGCCTTTGGAGTTCCTGGCAGCGAAGGTGGGGATCCTGTGTGCCCTGTCCAGTTCAAGGCCATGTGGGAATTCTATGTTGGTGATCATGGGTATCCATGATTCAAGGAAGGCCACGCAGGAGTCTGCATCTTTTTCGGAGTTCTCCGGAACGCCAAAAATTCTGATGTTCCCTCTTCTGTTCCTATCTTCCAACTCTGCGTTATGGCGTTTAAGTTCGTCCGTGGTCTTTTCTAGACGTTGGATTTTGGAGGCTGATTGTCGTGCCAGGTCCTCCACGTCGCTAATACGTTGCTCGGCTGCTCCCAAACCTGTGTTTATTGCATTCATATCAGCTCTGATCGCTGTGAGCTCTAGTCGGATCTAGTTGGATCCCCCACAGACCCATGCCCTCACCACATCTTTAACAAAGCAGACTCCATTATAGCACCGCACCTCCGAGACGTCATCAACTGCTCCCTCAACTCCGCAACCTTCCCGGAAAGCTGGAAACATGCCGAACTCAGCGCCCTCCTGAAGAAACCCACAGCTGACCCCACTGAACTCAAAAACTACCGCCCTATCTCACTCCTTCCATTCCCGGCCAAAGTCATCGAGAAAGCGGTCAACAACCAGCTCGCCGCCTTCCTCGAAACCAACAAATCCCTCGACTCCTCACAGTCCGGCTTCCGAGCCAAACACAGCACTGAAACCGCCCTCATCGCAGCAACAGACGACATTCGAACTCTACTGGACAATGGAGACACAGTCGCCCTCATCCTCCTCGACCTCTCCGCAGCCTTCGACACAGTCTGTCATAGCACCCTCTTACAGCGCCTCAAAAACGTCGGAATCCAAGGAAAAGCACTGGAATGGATCACCTCGTTCCTCACCGGAAGAACCCAGAGAGTCCGCCTTCCACCATTCAAGTCAGAGGCCACTGAAGTCATCTGCGGCGTACCACAAGGATCTTCACTCAGCCCCACCCTCTTCAACGTATACATGAGCCCCCTCGCGGTCATCGCACGCCAACACAACCTCAACATCATCTCCTACGCCGATGACACTCAACTGATCCTATCACTCACCAGAGACCCTAACACTGCCAAAACCAACCTGCATGAAGGAATGAAAGAAGTAGCCGAATGGATGAAGCACAGCCGTCTGAAACTGAACTCAGACAAAACAGAAGTCCTCATCCTGGGCACCTCCCCCTCCGCCTGGGATGACTCTTGGTGGCCAGAGGCCCTTGGAAAAGCACCCACCCCGACGGACCACGCACGGAACCTGGGCGTCATCCTGGATTCCTCACTCTCGATGAACAGACAAGTCAACGCCGTTTCTTCATCTTGCTTCAATATTCTTCGCATGCTCAAAAAAACATTTCGCTGGATCCCCACCGAAACTAGAAAAACGGTCACCCACGCACTGGTCACGAGCCGCCTGGACTACGGAAACACCCTCTACGCTGGTACCACTGCAAAACTCCAGAAAAAACTCCAACGCATCCAGAACGCTTCAGCCAGGCTCATATTAGACATCCCGCGTAAAGAACACATCTCTGGTCACCTGAAAAACCTCCACTGGCTCCCCGTCAATAAGAGGATTACTTTCCGCCTCCTAACCCACGCACACAAAGCACTCTACGAAATCGGACCCGAATGCCTCAACACACGACTGTCCTTCTACACCCCCTCCCGCCAGCTACGATCCTCCAACCAAGCCCTTGCCACTGTACCTCGCATCAACAAAACCACCATGGGAGGTAGATCCTTCTCCTATCTGGCAGCTAAAACCTGGAACTCACTTCCCACTCACCTTCGCCTTACTCAGAACCACCTAGCATTCAGAAAGCAACTTAAAACGTGGATATTCGACAAGTAATTCCCCACCCTTCTTCAAGCGCCTTGAGACCCTCTGGGTATGTAGCGCGCTATATAAATCTATTGACTTGACTTGACTTGACTTGAGAATCATTTCCATCGTGGCAGCCATGTCCGATTTGCTTTTAACGGGGGAGTCCGAGATAAGTGGGTCTGGCTTCACCTTTTTGGTGGTGTTTCTGTCCTCTCTGGTCGCCATCGCACGTGTTCTGGGTTAGGTGCTACAGGAAGCAGGATGGGCCTGTGTAGATCCGGTAAGAAGACACTGTGGACTGTTGATGCTGGTCACCCACGTAAGTAGGACCGGGTTGCTGTTCGTCTGCTGTGTTTGGGGCTTCGTGAGCGATTCGGACACAGGAACTAAGGGTGGTAGGGCAGTGGCACACAGTCTTATGAATGCGCAGAGAGGTTACAGAGCGCAGTACCTGTGATCGCTACAGCGGTAGGCGGGCACCGCGGCACATTAGGCTGTGGTCTGTGTGTCTCTGACTATGAGGAGACGCTCAGTAGTGAGGCAGATCTTGATGGCCACGTGGTAGGCAGCACTGGGCAAGAGCAGTCGCTTCTAAACTTGGTAAGGCAAGGTGGAACCGCTCTGATGTATTAGAATCCCTCTAGGTCGGTAAAATTGGGCATTGAGTAGGAGGCAAAAGCTCACCGTGTGACCATGCAGTGTGCTTTCGAGGGAATCGCTGCCGCCATTTTGGGGTCAGGCACGATGTGCCGGTTGACAGCTGTCGGTTCGTCTACTTGGCAGCTCTCGCCTCATGGTGTCTTTAGGGGTTGATTTCAAGTGCCTGTATCGCTTCCCCTGCATGTGGTGGGCGGCTGTTGGTAGTAGAAGCGTTGTTTTAGCACTCGCGTCAGGCGCTGGAGCTGCGACCGGGCGCCGCCATTTTGATTTCAGCCCGGGTCGGCGAGCGCTCGGCTGACAAAGTCCGAACAAGACCGCAAATGGTCAGTTGCAGGCGGATTTCAACCCACCGGAGGGGTCCTCATGCTTCTAGGCGCAGGATCCTTGATTTTGGGTCGTGTTGCAGTGAGGAAAGCAGGGATAGCCGAAGGAGTCGCTCTCCCGATCCACGGAGCTCCCGGTTCAGGCGGCCATTTCCCCTGCCGTCCAAGCCACGCCCCGTCAAAATCTAACTTTAAGCCATATATACTGATGTCCAGGAGTTCACCCACAGAACAGGGACATGGGAGGTCAATGAGCCATCTCCAGTAAGACAGCCTATCCAACAGAGAGGCTGTTACTGATCGCAAGGGACCTACTCCTCGGATGGGTATTTTTAACCACAGACCCCTCATCTTTAGAATACATACCGAGCACCTCCCAGAGGTGGAGGGTCTTGGCAGGGGCAAAATGTCTCTTCAGCCAGACAGGCTGTCTAGGTCAGAGGTGCAACTAAAGTCAAATTTCAGGGGGGGGGGTTGCTGATTCTTCCAGCAATATGCGGAGTGGAGATGCAGGGGCTCTAAGAAGGGATGTAAACACAACAAAACCTTGTTAGCAAGTAAATGGTCTTTTAAAGAACTGTGAAGTGCTCGAGTGCGACTGCGTGTGCCAGGGAAGCTGTCTCAGCGGGTGAGGGGGGGGGGGGGTGAAGCCTCTTGGGAAATGGGCGTTGCGCGCCTGGTCTAGCTAATAGTGCTTTGTGAACAAGTGCACCGACTATCACGCTGCAGCCTGGCAGATGTCCAGAACCGGCAACCCCATGTCAATGCCACTAGTGCAATGAGGCCGTGAGGCCGCAGGCTGTCTGGGGTTTCCTATCAACTAGTGCAGCGTTGATGTTAATGCAGGGGACCAACCACCTTAGACAGTCCTCTTCTGCAAGGTCTGTCCTGTCTTGGTTCCAGTGAACCCCACAAAGAGCTGACCATCTAGACAACAGTTTCTTGAACAGTCAGTGCAGAAGCTCAAAGCTCCCTAAAGAATAAACCAATTGAGCATCTCCTCCTCCTCCGACGAGGGGGGTGGCAGATCAAAAAATAGCAGCAGGATAATAACTCCATGGACGTGGATGAGATAAAACCACCTAGGGCAAGAAGACAGCCTGAGTCCTCAGCACCAATTTGTCTGGGGGAAAAACGGTGCAGCGAGGTTGCACAGAGAGTACCTGCAGTTCACTGATGCGATGCGCACAAGTGATGGAGACAAGAGACTGACATGATAGTCAGACGCCACTGCAAGCAACTGATCCTCAGTTCAAATGGAGCGCACATAAGCAATATCAGGACTTAATTTAAGTCCCATTGAGGTATGATGAATGGCTTTGGAGGCAACATGTTTCGATCCCTTGATAAAACACATCACAACCAATTATTTAAGGATAGAGGGATGATCCGGCACATATAAAAGCATGGGTGCGTTGAATAAAAGGATTAAACAAAACCTAACAGGCAATACTGTCTCCAAAAAGATTGCAGAGACGATAAGTCCCCCAAAAGAGCAAAGTAAAGTTGCGGCATATTAACAAAAAAAAAAACATGATCTTGAAGTGGGAGAGTGATTTACCTAGAAACTGTACATAACCCAGTAAGTACCCTGTTATTCCAAAGAGAGGTGCTCACATTTCAAACCCTAATTTATAATTTAGGAAGCATTTGATGTGTTGGTCTTCAAAAAGTAGATATTTGTGTCATTCGTTACCCTGGAAAACAACACACCTTCTTCAAATCCTGAATTCACAAATCTATACAGATACACAAAGAGCCACATGTACACCAGTTTTTTGTGGCCGGGTCCTGGCATGTATAAATGCTATTTTGCAAATCGGTGACTTGCAAAATAGCGTTTGCGACTTTTGCTAATCGGAAGCGGCATCCCTTCCTTATAGCGAGTGAATGTACTACTGTTTTGAGACCGCATTTGCAGCCGCAAAACACTCACAGTTTACCACCTACTTCAAGTAGGTGGTAAGCCACTCGCAAACGGGAGTGGATGCAAAAATATTTTTTAAGAGCAGGCAGTAGAGTGGGTACTCGCTCCCCAAAAAATTAAACAAACGTTTCATTTTACTTTTTTTAATGCATCCCGTTCTGGAGGAAGGAAACTCGAGGTGACTGTGGACCATGGATTTTCAGTGGCCTCCCAGAAACTTCGGGCAGACAGTCTGTGTTTTAATGTGGGCCGGTTCTGAAGCCTGTAACGTGCAGTAGGTTGGGCTGGGTCTGAAAGTCGAGGCCGGTCTTCTAGTTCAGGAAGCCGGCGGGGGTCTCCTGGTCAGCAGTAGTTTGTGAGCCCAGTTTCTGCAGCCTTTCCGCAGGGACGAAGTCTGAAGAGTGCAGGGAGCTGCTGAGAAGTGTCTGTGTTTGTTGTGAAAGTTGAGGCGGGTCTCCCTCTCTTCCTGACTGAGCGTGGAAAGTTTAGGAAGGGCAGGGGCGTCTCTGGGTCAGCAGTACCCGCTGAGGCCGGTGACCGGGTTCTACCTCAGGGGTTACTGTATCCGCGGCCTTCCCCGGTGCGGCCTAAGGTGGCTGAGACAAGCTGTCCGTCTGTCCGTCCAGGAAGAAGCCGAGGCCTGCTCTGAGCCGGCGGCTGGGAGTGTTGTGTGTCCAGGCGGCCTCTTGGGCTCCAGGGAGGGAGGGGAGGGAGGACCCAGGAGCAGAGGAGGGGGCTGAGGGGGCGGGGGGAGCCCGGGACAAGCAGCTGGAGCAAGGAGGCTGCCAGCCAGGGAGGGGAGTATGGAGGGCTGGAATGGGGGGCGAGGGGAGGAGTGTGAGCTGGGGAGAGAGAGACGGAAACAGCAGCCGCGGAGGCGCGAGGTTACATGTGTGAGACGGTCGGGCGCCCACATTTACCATATTGGGGGGGTCAGGTAAGTGTGTCAGCGGCAGCCCCCCTGAACTGTCCTCGCACTAAGGCTCTCAGCAGGCGCCCTGGTCCGCCGGGGGTGGGGGACAGGGTGCTGAGAAAATGCCGCCTCCAGCAGTACACAGCACCGAGGCAGCACTGTGTCACTGCAGACACCTGGCACAGGAAGCAGCAGTAAACAGTACACACACAGAGGAGGAAACTGCAACAAAATGCCCCCACGGTTACAGGGAGATGAAAAGTGTGCAAGTGGCAGGACGGGCATGTCCCACCAACCACGAAACAGCAATACTAAAGAGGGGCTTCTGTCGTTCCTTTGAACCTTCTGGAGGAAGGAAACTCGAGGTGACAGTGAACCATGGATTTTCAGTGGCCTCCCAGAATCAGACTTCGGGCAGACAGTCTGTGCCTTGATGTGGGCCGGTTCCGAAGCCTGTAACGTGCAGTAGGTTGGGCTGGGTCTGAAAGTCGAGGCCGGTCTTCCAGTTCAGGAAGCAGGCGGGGGTCTCCTGGTCAGCAGTAGCTTGTGAGCCCAGTTTCTGCAGCCTTTCCGCAGGGACGAAGTCTGAAGAGTGCAGGGAGCTGCTGAGAAGTGTCTGTGTTTGTTGTGAAAGTTGAGGCGGGTCTCCCTCTCTTCCTGACTGAGCATGGAAAGTTTAGGAAGGGCAGGGGCGTCTCTGGGTCAGCAGTACCCGCTGAGGCCGGTGACCGGGTCCTACCTCGGGGGTTACTGTATCTGCGGCCTTCCCCGGTGCGGCCTAAGGCGGCTGAGACCAGCTGTCCGTCTGTCCTCCAGGAAAAAGCCGAGGCCTGCTCTGAGCCGGCGGCTGGGAGTGTTGTGTGTCCAGGCCGCCTCTTGGGCTCCAGGGAGGGAGGGGAGGGAGGACCCAGGAGCAGAGGAGGGGGCCGAGGGAGCCCGGGGCAAGAAGCTGTAGCAAGGAGGCGACCAGCCAGGGAGGGGAGTATGGAGGGCTGAAATGGGGGGCGAGGGGAGGAGTGTGAGCTGGGGAGAGAGAGACGGAAACAGCAGCCGCGGAGGCGCGAGGTTACATGTGTGAGACG
Source organism: Lissotriton helveticus (assembly GCF_964261635.1). Classification (NCBI taxonomy): domain Eukaryota; kingdom Metazoa; phylum Chordata; class Amphibia; order Caudata; family Salamandridae; genus Lissotriton; species Lissotriton helveticus. Next base: position 9,176,188 of record NC_136073.1, on the reverse strand, counting down.
GTCGGGCACCCACATTTACCATATTGGGGGGGGGGTCAGGTAAGGGTGTCAGCGGCAGCCCCCCTGCACTGTCCTCGCACTAAGGCTCTCAGCAGGCGCCCTGGTCCGCCGGGGGTGTGGGACAGGGTGCTGAGAAAATGCCGCCTCCAGCGGTAAACAGCACCGAGGCAGCACTGTGTCAATGCAGACACCTGGCACAGGAAGCAGCAGTAAACAGTGCACACACAGAGGAGGAAACTGCAACAAAATGCCCCCACGGTTACAGGGAGATGAAAAGTGTGTAAGTGGCAGGACGGGCATGTCCCACCAACCACGAAACAGCAATACTAACCAGGGAACAGCAGAGGGAAGAAACGAGAAAGCTTTGTGCACCGAGCAGAGCCATGCTGCAGTAAAACAACACGAATCAGGAGATAGAAGGCAGCAGAAAACTGTTTAAGTAAAAGCAGAGAGAGGCATGACACACAAAAACAAGCAACGAAGTGCATGGAAAGGAATACAAACACAAGGTCATTTTCGGATTCAGGGGGCGTGTTTTTCGTGCTCTCCCCTTCCCATTGGCTGGAAGGTAAAATTCCAGCCAATGGGAAGAGGAGAGGGCGGGACTTAAAAAAAGACCCGGAAACGCCCCCGAATCGCGTTCTGACTGGGAAAGAGTGATTGACAACGATGTCTTCCAATGGCTAGCCTCCATTTATGGAGCTAGCCAATGGAAGAAGGGGCGGGTTCAAGTCCCCCATACTGTAAACAAAAGTTTTCGCCCTGCGCGAACGCTGCTGCGCAGCGGATCACCAGGCGAAACCTAAAAACCTGCTTTATTAAACAAGCATTTGCAATGCAATAGGTCTCGCATTGGTGAGAGTTTGAGCTATTGGTGTTATAAATGACAATGTTTTTTACCTATGGGTTTTCATTTGTAGTGTAGTGGATGTATGTGGTATGGAGTGAAATTCTGTGGGTTGTATTGGAATTGTTAGTTGTGGAATTGTGTGTTGCTTAGTGTATTTGTGTAGTTTAATTATGTAACATGGTGAAGAGATGGGGTGAAACCTACAGAAAATAGGTAGAAAAGAAGGCTGAAAGGGATGGGTAAACTGTGCACAACTTGGTGAATGAGACAGGGGAGCATAAACAGTGTGTGAGAAAGAGAGAAAGAAGGGTGGAGCAGGCCACAGATTCATAAAGAGGGAGCTTTTGTGTATGCAGAAGATACCCTAGGAAAAGAAGGAGAGCATGGGTTTTAGGGACGGAAACTTTGAAAAGGTACCGGAAAGAAACTGTGGCGCATATTATCAAGACAGGCAATAAAATTATCGCCGTAAAACAGCAATAATGGACTTGATAATACGCTCTATGGAATTACAATTGAAGCCCATGTTAAATGTCCTTCACATTTAACATGGGCTTCAATTGGAATTCCATAGAACATAATATTAAAGCCCATTATCGCCGTTTTAGCGGCAGTTTTCTGCCACTAAAACGGCGATAATTTTATCGCCTGTCTTGATAATATGCCCCTGTGTTTGAATACCTGAAGTGAACCAATATGAGATAAATGGGAAGAGTATGTAAGAGAGTGAGTGAGAGGTGTGAGAGAGAGTATGAGAGAGAAGGACGAGTGGGAGGGTCACACAGAAAGGAGAGGGAGGCGATAGATGAACTAGTGTACAGCGTGAGGAGGTATAGGAAGGTGGTATGTGTGAGTAGACAGTACAGAGAGGAGAGAGGTAGTGTTAGGGAGGAATAAGAGAATGCAGTGACATTACAAGATAAAGGTGTAGTGGAAGTGTGAGATGAATGAGAGGGGTAGTGGGTGTAGGAAGAGATGACAGGATTGGTAGAAGTGTAAGGAGGGAGAGATATGTTGTATTGAAATTGTTTTGAAATTGTGTGGTGTGTAATTATGTGGAAAGTATTTAAATGGTACTGAGTTTTTGGGAATTATGTAGAGTGTGAATGTGTGTAATGGACTTAAATATATATATAACTATATTGTGTGTTGTGGAGTGGCTTTTTGAGTTACTATATGTGGTGTGCTGTTAAATTTTGTGGCATGATGTGGAAATCTGTGGTGTGTATTGGAGATACGTGGTGTTTTGTGGAATTGTGTTGTGTATTTGAAATGTGTGCTTTAGTGTGAAATTATGTGGTGTGAATTGTAAATGTATGTAGTTGAATTGTGAGGTGTGGAATTGAGTGTCATTGAGTGAAATTATGCCTATTTAAATTGTGTATCATGGTGTGCAGTGCATTTATATGGATTGCTGGTAGGTGCCATTCAGTGTGTTTATGTGAGGTGTATTTGTGTTGTATTAAGCATAGTTTAATTATGTGTAGTGTAATTTTGTAGTGCTTAGCTGTATTATGTTGAGTGTAATTATGTTGTGTGGTGCAGACATATGCGGCATTGAATTGTGCGGAATTATGTGGCATGGTTTTTGTAGTGGTAATATGTGGCATGGTGTGGGGTTTATTATACGGTGTGGAATTATGTGGCATGTTGTGAAGTGTAATTAAGTGTTTTGAAATTGAGTGGACATATGTGCAGCATAAATATGTTGCATGAAAAGTAGGGTGGAGTGCAATGACGGAAGTGGGTGTTAGTAACTGGTGACGATCGACTATCAGCAAATGCACAGATCTATAGAGACTTCAAAGTTTCACCATCACCAAAGCCCATCTATACCGTCTTCAAAACTATAACTAAAGTGCCTGGTGTTAAAAATAAACAATAAACTATATACGGACCAAAAGGATGGGCGAGCAGCACCAGTAGGAGATGTTACATTTATTCCATGCTTGCCGCTATCTGTAGATGCAGTACATAAATAATAATTTCAGCCAAAGCTAAATAAAGGCCACCCAAACATTCCAGAGTGTTTACCTCAGAACGTTATGACCCAGGAAATCAAGGGTGTGTGCACAGGGTAGTTTTATGTGTCTGCACGTGGAATAATGAAGGAAGTAGTTGGTGATAACTGGGGACGACCGACTGTCACCAAATGCACACATCCATAGCCCCTTCAAAGCTTCACCCTCACCAAAGCTGCACATTTAGAGCACCATCGAAAATGTAAATAAAGCGCCTGGTGTGAAAAATAAAGACTAACCTATATAGAGACCAAAACAACGGGGGCGAGCACCAGTGGAAGATATACAATGTATTAGATACTTCCAGCTATCTGTAAAGCGATGCATTATTCAAATAATCAAGCAAACACTTTCAGGCCAAAGATTAAGGCTGCCCAAACATTCCGTAGTGTTTGCCTCATAACGTTATGGCATCAGGGTTTCAAGGGGGCGTCTGTAGGGTACTATTATGCGTCCGCACATGGCAGAATGAAGAATGTGTGTTTTAGCAACTGTTAACTAACGACTGACCCCGAAGCTGTATACTCATAGCGCCTTCAACGCTTCACCTAACTAATACTGCCCATCTATAGTGCCTTTAAAATTATAATAAAGTGCCTGGAGTGAAAAATCAAATTAGCTATATAAGGGCTAAAATATTTGTGGGCAGCACCAGTGGGAGAGGTTACATTTATTCAATGCTTCCAGCTAGCTCTAAAACAATGAACTATATAGATCATAAAGAAAACACTTTCAGCCAAGGATTTTCATTTTTTTTTTAAAGGACATTAAACAAATCGTTTCAAAAGCTTTAATAGACTAATTTTATGCGTGATCTGTCAAGAGAAGAAGACAAGTGATTTAAGTCCATGTGGACCCCTTTTAGGCCACAGCAGTTTGAAGTGCCAAAGTCATCGCCACCTAGTTCCCCAGTGAAGCCACAAAAATAAATGAGTGAGGCAACTCAGATTAAAACAGTGTTAAAAAATAAAATCTGTAAACATAGTTTGTTTGTGTGATGTATATATATATATATATATATATATATATATATATATATATAAAGGTAAATATCTTCTGGTGACTGCAGAAGTGTAATCTGTTGTCGTATGTTAAGCTAATAACTTGGGTAGTATGTGGCCACCCACACACAAACATCATTAGTACATGTGTAGATGTACAGTGGGTATGGAGTAGCACCCATGCAAGACACTTGTACAATAGTGCACACAAATATACACACACAATTTGTGCATGTGTACGCGTAAATTAGTATATGCAACTGTGACGGTGTCTTTATATTACAAATGCCATAGGTCACTTAAGTCATATTATAAATATGCCGTACATTTTAATAAATGCATTTTTTATAACATATCACACAGTGTCTACAAGTACCAGCACTATTTAAAAAATTGCTCACTGAGCGGCAACATGGATATATGTTTTTTGTTAACGTGTAGACATTAACTAGTTTGTCAGTAGAGTTACACTTCCATGCGCTACATATTGAAAATAAAAAAAGCACTTTTAAAGTAAACAAAAAACATAAAAAGCCATGCTGCCTTTATAATAACAAAAGGAGCACACCACAAAGGTTACCTCTATAAACAAGCAGGATGAGGAGCGGGAAGGGATTCTGCAGCATACATAAAAAAAGTAAAATGACTCAGGGAATTGTTTTTGTGCAGGAAGGTGCCCCCTCCTGCACTAAAACTATCCGACCTTAAATGCAGGCACCCTTGCACCATGGTGCAAGAGTGCCTGCATTGGCGCTAGACTGTGCAAGGTATGCCAGTGCTGGGAAAAAGCAGGAATATGCCGTAATGTGATAAATACGGCACATTCCTGCCCTTTTCCTGTAATGTAGCTCAGTAAGGTGACGTGCTGGGATGCGTTAAGATTTGCTAAATTTGACCGTAGATTTCTGTGATTTCCACCAGACCTGCATATTGGTGTCGCTCTGAGCTTTCTGTTATTGCATCCTGATATTTCACTGACATACCTAAAACCAGCCATTGTCAGCGGTTGTCTCTGAGCCATCTGCAGAGAGGCCAAGGACTGGATGAGCATTGTGTTCTGAGCTCCATTTTGACCCTGTGAGAGGCCCAGTGAGAAACTCGCACTGCCTTCCCGCAGCTCCAGAGCTCTCTAAACATCTCGAGGTGACTCAATTCAAAGTATATGCACCTCACAACATAATGTGTTACATCAAAAAATATATATTAAACAGATCATCCTGGAAATAGCCAACACGCTTATGGAGTACAAAATTGAGCAAAACGTGAAACATATACAGGAACTGAACTGAAAAGCGGACACGGGTTCCCTTTACGTTTTTATTATTATTTGTTCAGAAATTGTGTTTCACCAGTGAAGTTAAGGAGATGAATATAGGGGCCGATATAGATCCGTTTCAATGTGTTTTACATTTTCACCGGGTCTGAGACACGGAGTACTCAAGCAGAAACTCCACGCGCCTACTCGTTGAAGATTACTTCTGAGACATTCAGGGACTACAATCACAATTACCCCTTGCGAGGCCTTAGCAAGTGTCAGCAGACGGAGTGCAGCAAGGCGCAAAGGCTTCTGGGAGAATACAATGCTACCAGATAAACTCCTCGGCATGACACGTCATGTACTGCTGTGGGCCGAGGCGACCATTCTGAAGAAAGGGGGAGGGGGTTTAAATCACTGTCCGAAGTGTTATAAAAGGTTCTGAAAAAAAACTTAACAAATGCCATAAAAATTAACATTTCAGAAAAAGCACATAAATGCACCAATACGACCCATTGCACATTTGTGCACTGATTTTTCGAAGTTGGGAAGCAATGCAGTACACTTCTGGTACATTCTTGCGTGGGGTTCTGCTGCAAATAATTTAATAGACACTTCTTACGCATTTTTTTGTTTGTTTCTTGAAATGCCCACTTCTATTTTCTGTGCACCAACGTGGGTTCAGGGCGTCTTTGTTTTATTTGTTTTTGTGAACGGTGCGAGGGGAAGCCTTCATCTGGACCCTCGGCCCCCAGCTGAAACAGTGGCTGGGAGAGCGGGCTGCTTCGTCTTCAAAGGCCCTGCAGTGGCTCGGTCTCCACTAGCAGCAGATCAGATGCATAGAGGCAGGAGCTGCGGAGCTCCGGAGAGCAGCCTGCGTGTGCCGGTCTCTCGCAGCACAGGCTGTTAAAAGAGCATCGCGCAGGGAGGGAAAGCGGCGGGAGCGAGGGAGGGTTTGTGGGACGTCCAGCAGGAGTGAGAACCAGAGAGACAGGAGATTGGGAACGCGCGCGCGCGGCCGGCTCCGATCGCTTTCCAGAGCGTGCGCGCGCCAGTCTCTGTCTCCTGGGAAGCAGACTCCACAGCTATAGTATCGCGCCTGCGCGATGCATATGGCTTCGCCATATGCGTCGCAGGCGCGAGACCTAAAAAGCAGTCACAGGCATGCTGGTCTGCTGACCCCAGAAGGCCTCCACCCCTTTCCCATTCCCAATGAGGTTGCATATAGCGCCTGCCTCATGAATATTAATGAGGCAGGAAATGTGCAACCCCATTCGGAATCGCTAAAAGTGTCTGAGTCACTGTTGTAAATTGTATTTTGTGAGTTGCAAAGCACCGCAATTTGCGAGTCACAAAATGTAAGGGTCGCACATCTTGCCCTAGTTGTATCTCAAGAAGATGGCGCACAGGCCCTTTTATGTGTGACTCCGTCCAAGTGCAGACAATACCAGAACATTGAGGGACCTGCTTGAATGGACACAAATGTACCCAGATTACACACAAGCAAGCACCAAGAGGAAGACCTTCATAAAGGTCTGGAAAAAAGAGGCTTGGAGACTCAACTGCAGAACAAACGAGAGCACAGGCCCATGCACTGTGTCCTGAATTGTTACAACTACCAAGAGACAGCCTGGATGGAGCAAGTAGGAAAAGCTCAACTGAGAGATGTGAACAGGAAAAGCAGCACAGGCAAATATATGGATAGTCACATCTCCATCTCCTCTCCACTGCACAATCAATGCCTAAACATGCCCTGCTCATCTCATTTATAGGGCGAAGCACTCTAGCATGTCTTTAACTAGGGCTGGTATGTTCTTGAAACATGCAAAATATAAATTAGACCAACACTAGATTCATAAACTTTAGACAGCGCAAGGAGCTTCAGTAAATCAGCTGCCTGCACCCCTTACACCTCCCCCTTTCCTGTTTTCTAAAACCTTCATTTAAGACCCAGCTGCCAACAAAGAACATGCCATTTTAAATTTCTTTTCACTTGTAACTATTTTTATACAACACTTCAGCAATAATGGAGCCAAGCCCTTCACAGAAGCTGCTACAGCACCACAATCTGCAATACACAATGGCAGGGGCAGGATGTGAGAAGCGACTCTTCCACTAGGGCCGAGAGCGGACAACAGTGATTGTTTCAGAATCACAAAAGAGAGCTGCACACACAGGACACTACGGATGTGGTCCTAAAAGCCACAAACTTGACCAGATTCTGCCCTTCACCGGAACACCGTATTACGTATAACTGAACCAGCGCCAATTGTCGCTCGGCGCCAGAGTATGCGCCCAACGGCATTACAGAGGATCAGTCTGTAATGCCGTCGTGATGTTTGCGTAGACTTTGAACTTAGTGTTTATGTGCGTTTGCGTCTGTGCGCATATTGTATTAGCGCGCAAACGCACATAAACACAGACATGCTCGGGCACACAGTGACAATTAGTGCTGGCGCAGTTATTGGTAATACGGCCCCTAGAGGCCAAGTACACACACAAGTGGACATTTCACATTCTCAATTGCCCCTACTGCAAAAGAGCAATCGCACAAAATTACAAGGTTCGCCTCCTCACCATAAAAATTGGATGCCGAATTGTGGGGGAGTGAGGTGGTGCCAACCGTGGAGGACTGGGGTAGGGACCTGGATTGGTGTCAAAGGGCCGAAAGAGTCATTTATAAAAGTAGAGGGTGCCCTAAAAAGTGGGAGAAAGTGTGGGCGGCATGGAGGCAATATAGAGGGGAGTTGGTGGATACCCAGGACATGTCTGAGTCTGATTAGCGGCGGGAAAGGGTCTGCTGGATGTTCTATACCCTGAGAAGGTAGGGAGGTGGGTGGGTTGTGTGGAGGGGGTGGGGCAAAAGTGGTTGTGGTGCCGTAACTGTGTCAGCCGAATGTCCGACGACTGAAGTTCCACAGTGATGGTGTCCAGCGAGTTCACTGCCAGCGCTGGGATGTATACTTGGGGTTTGATCTTCCAATGCACGCTGAATTGTTGACGTGTAAAAATATGTGGCATTGGCCTTTCTGTATCACTATCCTACTGCTACTGACTAATGTGCGAATGGATGGAGCCTGTTTATACAATAAAAATAAAAAAAATTTTAATTGGATGCCGAGCACTCACACAGGTGTGACCTCACAACCACATTCTCTCGTACCGTAAGAGAGTAAGAATTCCCATTGATGAGCCCCACCTGCTCACCCGAAAGACTCCTTAAGCCCCATCCTACTGAAGCCAGCTCTAGCCTTGGTAGACAAGAAACCCACCGAACCCCAATGTCAGGTAGGTTAGACCTAAAACCCACCCTGAAAAACCTCAAGCCCTGTACTTTTGTATTCAGGCACAATGCCCTTGGGAGACGTGAATCATTTACCTATCGTGATAGGCAACGTTGATCTGCCTCGAAGTAACTTTGATCTTCACCCTATGCAGACAAACACTGGGCCGTTGGTGGATATCGAGTCAACAGCCGATGATGCCAGAGAAGATCGGCATTACTGTGAAACCAACTTAAGCCTCAGAATATATGAGCCTGTTCAGAGGTACAGGAGACCTTGACCACACCCTAAATACAGCCACGCTCCACACTATGAAAGCTACACATGGCTTCTAGTGCATATCAAGCCACAGCAGCAGTGTGCTAGGTGAGCTCAAACCTCCCCTAGGCCACCTCAAGCACTGCACTAGTGTCTTCCAAGAGCCGTCAGGATCTTGGGTTGCAGAAATCCACCGCCCCATGGTCACAAGACAGCCAACTCACTGTAAATACTTCCAAGCACCACACTATGGACACCAACCACCACAGGGTAAAAGTTGAGCTCACCCATCCATAACCGAAGGAGGATCGCTGCCCGTTTTTCTATTCGCCTTGCGAAAAGTAAGTCAGTGCTATTATGAGGCCTGCCGACTCTTAATGCAAAGATTCAACTGACTGCCACTGAACTTTATTTAACCGACCATAAAACTGTGGCTCGTTCAGACGAGTGTCAGATTGGCATTGCAGAGTGATTCAACTGCATGTAGTGAGATCTCCCATTGATTTTACTAGATAGCCATGCGATATAACTACAACTTTGAACGGCTGACTGTATTTTAGAGTATACACGTGGCAACATTAATTAGCCGTTGTCATTGTTTTTTATCGTCCTTGGGACACTGAAAGCAGACTGTAGTGATATTTTTCGATACGGTCTTTAGTAGGATACACTGTCATCTGCACGCTAGGGGTGAGTCAACTGTATTTGCTGGCTTGCTCTGTTAATTTAATCAGATGTTCATCCGAAATGAGTATAACTTGTAAGAGCTGTTTGAAATACATAGCGCCTTTACGGCAACAGCAAACAGCCATCGCTATGCTATATCGCCACTCGGGCACTGTGTATAGGCTGTAGCGAGACTCCACTACATGACCTGTCACTGTGGATTAGCGTTTGTTTAAACAATATCAATTTTAACAATCAGCCAGTGAGGAAATACAAATGTATTGGCGATCCTCAGGTGCCAGCAATTAAGCATCCAAGTAAGGTTAGATGCCCCTTTGGTGTCCGATGGGACTGAATTGAAGATCTAAGTGCATGTCCTCCACTAAGGTGATCATATGAACAACTCAAATAGATGATTAATAAGTAGAGTGACGGTTCAAGTCAAAAAAGTCAAAAAGATTTTATTTGATTTGGTACTCGACTGAGGACCACAAATATTATAAACACAATTTATTACATATTAATATGTCAAGATTTTTTTTTTAAATTTATAAAAATTATAGCATACAAATTCATTGGGTGGATGTTTGCACAAAAATAACATTTCTTTTGTAGTTAGAATTCTACATTTCCGATATATAGGGTCCAAGTATCTTGACCGTGCTATTACTACATTAGCATTTGGGCATATAAATAAAAGGTGCTCAATGTTCTGATTACCCCCCTGGCAGAGGGTACATAATGGGGATCCACCTGGAGTCCATTTAGATGTAACTGTTAACACGGGTAGGATACCTAAACGTAGCAATGTAATTGCCCTCCTTGCACCGTGTGAAAGAGAGAACTTAAGGTAGGGCTGTGCTTGCTTGTACTCCAATGACTCAGCATAAAATTTATACAAGGATAATTTGCTACAATGTTGATGATCAAGTTCATAACTCAGTTTAGGTGTAAAACATTTTAAGAAAAGTTTAAGTTGTGAGGGTGACCAGGTTAACAAAATTTCAGTACTGATCTTAGCTAATTGAAATACCACTTTCATATTTCTGAAAAATGTTAAATTTGGAGCGTCTAGGTCAAAAGTCTCGATCTTTGACATTGATCGTAGTGATTTTTCTTTAGCGTGGAGAAGATTGTAAGCCCACCTGATAACGTTCGCAACAGCCGTAGCGTAGGAACTAGTGATCGAAAATTCAAGTCTTATTGCTTGGACTGGTGTAGATTCGGAGCCCTTCAAAATTTTCTTTAATATTTTCCCTTCTTTTAGGTCCATATAGGACCACTGTTTTATTGGGATATATTCAGTGGCATAGGATAAAACGGTTCTAATATTAGAAGATCTACATAAGATGCATAGACTCAACATTGAGCATGTTTTGTTTTAACATTGGAAACATATAGTATCAATATAATGAAAGTGGTGCAATGTCACTTGTTTCTAGATTGATCGCCAAATAGACTGAATTGTGAGACCAATCGGAACAACTATATAAATCGCTGTCACCGCTCTGAAATACACTACATCAGGTATATTAGAAATCTAGTTGATAGAGTGGAAACACAACTAGAATATCAACAAGCACTTTAAGTATAAATTTGTATATTTCAATTGCAGTGTGTCAATTTCGACATTTAAGGCTTGGAGCATCAAGGAGCTCCTTTGAAATTGAAGCAATTGTGCCGAATTACTTTCAGACTGGCCTTTTCGCTAAAAGTAAGCATATAAATGTCAAACATTAAATCTCTACCTTTAGCATGGAGAGGTTGGGATAATTTGTATATTTGTTAGATTTTGAAATTAGATGAAGATACAGCATAATGTGGGGGTAGAAAATGATGATCACTACACATATATGCCACATATGCGCTGGTTTGTTTGCACACGGGTAATCTTTGTTTTATTGTTTGAATTAGGGATAAGAACTGAATTGAAATGTCATATTTGTAACTGTATGCATTGTTCTCATGTCTTTGCTAGATTCAATTTTTACTGTCCCGAAGATGGCCCGAGGGATTTATACCACAGAAGACCGAAACGTCGACTGTACCATCCATTTCCCCAATATTGGATATATTTTAAGTGATTGTTGTATTCATCAGGAGATGAGTCACTTTTTTGATCAAATCTGGAACTGATGTTTTTGACTCATGAACTATAGGTTTCATTGCAATTTACCTTTTTCATGTGTTTGCATTTGGATTAATTTCAGTTATGATTGTGCCCTATTTAATGTAATTTATATATGAAAATACATTTATATTTTGACTAGATGATATTCCCGTGTTTGTCCCGATGTTGCAGTTTTGTTTCTCTGCGCATTTACTGCAGAATCTATTCAATTCATTTCACTACTGGTTCAAGATTTGATAAAACAACTATCCAAATATTTTGAATACAAGGTATTATAAGTTGAACTGCTTAAGCAAAATCCCTTGTTGGCCCACTTCACCCAATACTATTCATATTGCCCAAGCCCACAAGGGTTTACGGGGTCTCCCCACGTTACCCCCCCATCCATAATGGCACCTGAAGCCTGGCTATAGTGTATTCCCAGGGCAGCATCAAGCCCACAGCCCTGGGGTCTTAGTAGATACCCAGCCTACAGCAGCACGGTTATTAGGGAGCTCAACGCCACCCGAGACCCTGCACTACAGAAGAGCGCTTGGGGCAATAGGCAGACAACAGATACAAAGCCTTGAATATGGTAATGGGGATGGAGTGCATGCGAGTTGAAGGATGGTAATGGGGAAGGGGTGCATGGGAGTGCCTGGTAACTTGCTCCTAGTTGATCACCAATTTCCGCTAGGTGTGTAGCTGGAGCACATGATGGTACAGTGTGCGGAGAGGATCCATGGTTTGTCTTAGAGGTAAGCTTCTGCAGGCTGTATAATACCCTGCTTTGGTGTGTACACTGGAAAGTGGATTTAAGTCAAAGAAGGATTAAAGAGAATTCGTAATCCGAAACTAATCAACTTGTTTAGCAAACAATGTATTCTGGAGCAGGCCGGCCAAGAGATTTCTACATAAACTGAGTTTGTCCATTAGTGTGTGAGACCACATGGGCTGGACTTTTCTTATGTTCACCCACGTCTCAGTTTCCCTGTTTGAAGTCTCACTCAACCCTGGTATTCTTTTTAAACCCTTTCCTTCTGTCCTTCTCATTTCCCGACTTCCTGGAGAGTGTGTTGTCCTTTAGGAGGGATAGGCTTGCATCACGTAGCTTGTGTTGCATCTGAAGCGCATTCCAGTTACACTTTTCCAGTTACTGAAGGAAGCTAGTTTATAAATAGGGCTCCTTGTTTTTAAATATAAATACAGACAGTAAACATTGTGTTTCCAGTCTGTATTTATTTTTAAAAGTGGAAAAATACAGATAATTTGCCTTCTTTTGAGTGACTCTCCATGCTGAGATTAAGGACTTTCAGGCCAATAGCTGTACATACTGGCAGCATGGGGAGTTACAAAACTCAATGAGATGTGCTTAATCTCAAAATGTGTTTGTGCTAGTATGCTACTTTTTAGGTCTCGTGACCTATCAATGTGCATGCGCATTGAGAGAAGCGAGACTATAGGGCTTTAAACAAAGTTTAACTAACTGTGGCGATTTGGTGCTGTGCCCGTGCGCTTTTAGGTCAATGCGCAAGCGCATAGACCTAAAATGAGCGTGCACAGCATCAAATCGCCAGCCATCTGTTGCCTAGCTTGGTGCCGCTCCACCCCCTGCCGGATCAAAGGCTTTCACGGCCGGCCGGCCGTGCTTTCAGTTTCACAGCCGCTTGGCCGGCCGTGTCTCCTTATTTGACTTGTTTTGCTTGTTTAACTATCTAATTCCACTTTTATATTTGTGTCCAGGCCTGTTTTCTGTCCCATCCTGAGCCTGCATCACAGTCGACAACATAGACGAGAGATCATGCCGCCGACACCACAATTCTTAATTTAAAACCACAGTTTCCAAATAAAAACTGGCAGCAGAATTCGGAAATGTTGCTTTCCCTTTAAAGCCACGCCCACCAGCTCTTTCCTCGCCTGACCCTCACACTCCCGCTCCCAAGACAACAAACAGCAAGTTGTGTGTCTGAAGCCGAGCGTGGGCTGCCTCCTCCCGCTGCGCGCTGCTGATTCAGCACGCGCTCACCGCCGCGCGAGAGGCCATCTTCAGTCTCGGCAACAACGCTCGCTATGTCATCTTCCAGTTTCCGCAGCAATGTAGCGCAACTTGTAGAGATTGCATAAACTGCTCGACACTATTTTGTTCTGTGATGTTGAGATCACTCACACTGACACATAGACCTTGGTCTACTCTTAGTCGATCAGCCTATAATCCACTTTACAGCAACACATCGCCCATAACAAGGATGCTCCGCCAGCAGCTCTTCCCCTCCCCACTCTCTCTCCCAGCACACCTCCCCCCGCTCCGCCCCTTGCTCTCCGCCCCCTGCCTCCCCAGCCGCCAGCACTCCACACTGACACAGCCTGCCGAGAGCAGCTCTTCACGCTCCGCCCTCGCCCCACTCTCTCTCCCCTCACGACGCTCTTCCCGCTCCGCCCCCTCCCCACTCTCTCTCCCAGCACACCTCCCCCTCCAGCATACAGCACAGAATTCAAGCATCAGCAGGACATGCGGAAAATTTCCCAGATTCTTATAGCGCAACTTGTAGAGATTGCATAAACTGCTCGGTAAATAAAGAAAGTTACACACTATTTTGTTCTGTGATGTTGAGATCACTCACACTGACACATAGACCTTGGTCTACTCTTAGTCGATCAGCCTATAATCCACTTTACAGCAACACATCGCCCATAACAAGGTTGCTCCGCCAGCAGCTCTTCCCGCTCCGCCCCTTGCTCTCCGCCACCTGCCTCCCCAGCCGCCAGCACCTCCCCTCATCCGTTCCCCAGCAGCATCTGTTCCCCAGCCTGCCGAGAGCAGCTCTTCCCGCTCTGCCCTCTCCCCACTCTCTCTCCCCGCCCACTCCCTTTCCCTCACTTACCTCTCACTCTCTCCTCACTCCTCTATCACCCTCTCCCTCCCTCTCTCCTCTCTCCTCTTCCCCTCTCTCTCCTCTCTCCCGCTCTTTACCTTCCCTCTGCTCTAATTTTTCTCCCTCTCCCAATCTCCCCCTCTGCCTGCTCTCCTCTCTCTCTCCCTCCCTCCCCCCTCTGTCCTTCGCTCTCATCCTCCCCCTCTCTTCTAAACCCTCCCTCTCTCCCTTTCCCTCTCTCGCTTTCACTCTCTCCCTTTACCTCACTTCCCTCTCCCTCTCTCCCTTTCCCTCTCTTACCTCTCCTCTCTCCCCATCTCTCTCTCACTCTCCTCTCTCTCCCCTCCGTCCTTCGCTCTCATCCCCCCCCCTCTATTTGCTAAAATAATCACAAATCTACAAACAAAATTAATACTTTTATTTAGAAGGGAAAAAACTTAACAAAAAAAAAAAACCTTTTCCACACCAAAAACTCAAAACTATCCTATGGCGAGACCTATTGCATTTCCAATGCTTGTTTAATGTGGGTTTATTATTTGTGGCTGTGTAACTTGCTAAAAACCTGACCGGCATCAATGTGTGCTTGCACTTTTATCTGTTAAATAAACGTGGAAATATATGAAGTTATCACCTCATCTGTTCACAAAACACAAAATAAATATGGATTAATACCAGTAAGGTGGACAAAAAATAAATGTGGATAAATACAGACAGTAATGTTCAAAAAATAAATGCCATAAAACTGGGAGCCCTAATTACAGAATGCTGGCTGCTCAATAGATCCATCTTATGAAAACGCACATGCATTGTACGGGAATGGCCTAGAGTGGAGACAAACGTCTTGTAAGTCTTGACATGCATCTGTGAGCTAAGTAATAGTCGTTTATTGTTGGGTTATTTAAAATCTTACAATATATGTGAGCTAACTAAAGAAAAGATTAACAAAGCACGCCTACATGCAGATAGCGGAGGCATCTAGGAGCCTGTGTGAACCTGCAACCCACCACTCCTATACTTGTTGGAGCCTGCATAACCGCATTTCGAGGGGCTGTGAAATCTCTGCAAACTTTGGATGGTATGTTTTGGGGTCATTAAACTACCTGTCTCTTACATTCTTAGCCAACTCGGCTCTAACCCACTGAAATATTCGACCTTTGCATCATAGGACGCCGAGAAGCTGTGACAAAGGGCAGAGTATCACAGCAGATAGGATAGATTTATGTGAAGGACTCCGGAGGACGCTGAAGACTCGTGACATGCGCAGCACAATGGCACCTCATCAGACCAGTGCCAAAGTAGTATGGTGGGGGTCACATTACAGCGCCACATGGTGCTAGACTCTGGTTTGTTAGTCATTATTTTAACTGCTCAGCATGACCTATAATGAAACAAACACTGGCAAAGCCAAAAGGTCTCACCTACAGGAGAGCTATTGGCTTTGCCAAAGTGTTTTAGTCATGTTATACACAGGTGTGGCTGCTGTTCAGCATGTCTAAAAGTAAGTGGCGTGGGGTGGGGTAGAATGGAGTGGAATGGGATAGCGTGAAATGGGGTAGATTGGGATAGAGTAGGGTAGACTGGAGTGGGGTAGAATGTAGTGGAGTAGAGTGAGGTAGATTGAGTAGGGCCGATTAGACTGGAGTAGACTGTGGTAGACTGGAGTGGGAGAGAGTGAGGTAAAATGAGTGGGGTAGACTGTAGTGGAGTAGACTGTGGTAGATTGGAGTGGGATAGAGAGTGGAGAGAGCAATTGTAGTGGAGTGGGGTACATTAGAAGGGAGTATGGTAAATTGGAGTGGGGTAGTTTGGGGTGGAGTGGGATAGAATATAATGTGTTGGACTGGGCAAAATTAGAGTGGGGTAGGATTGACAGGAGTGGAGTGAGGTGGATTGAGGTGGAGTGGGGGTGGAGTGGGGAAGAGTGAAGTGGTGTGGAGTAGACTGACGTGGAGTGGGGTATGTGGAGGGGCACAAAGGGGAGTGGCATGGTGTGTCAGATTCTTACAGACGAGGGGTGTAGCTTGCAGTGACATGTTGCGGAGTGATATAGAATGGAGTGGTGTGGCATTAAAGGGCATACAGTGCAGCAGGGTGTTGTAGAGCAGGGTGTTGTAGAGTAGAGTGTTGTAAAGTGGAGTGGTGTAGTGTGGGGTATGCATGGTGTGGTAGCGCGCAGCCAATACAGACAACACCTTCAATTGAAATGACCATTACATTCGCACAGACATACAGTTTTCCTGATAAAACTATACAGCTCACAAACGATGTGTGGAAAGGTCATCATCTAGTGTACCGATTTTTTTGATCGTACTCAAATTATTTGCTTACCCCCACTGTTCATAATTACAAAAATAAATAGCTTCATTTGTACTTTCTTAATTCTGATGTATTCTGGAATATCAGCACAATTCATTTATGTTGTTTGCTGAGAAAAATTACATCTTACAGCCTCTTCTCTCACATAGATACTCAGCAGAATTTCTACATAAGTTCTCTCACTTAGACGTAGGAGAAAGAGAAGTAAACACTAAGCTCCCGGGAAGGCAGAGCCTGACATTTGCCCTATGTCTTTGAATGCACAGCAAATGTGACAAGACAAGAACTAGTTTCAAAGGCTTGTTTAGAGAAAGGGAGTACTCAGAAGGATACAGTAAACAAGAGATGCTCCATGGGAGGCAAGAACTCAAGCTGCACAGTCTGAAGCAAATAAAGCCAGAAAATAGAGAGCAAGCAGTTGTGAATCACATAGCCAATGGTAAGCAATGGGCTGATAGCATTCCAAGGGAAACTTTAAGAATGTCCCCAAGTTGTTGTTAGAAAACCGGATAGCTGCACTGTCTGATTGACTTCAACCTAAAAAGACTAACTAAAGGAGGCACGCATTTCTTATAACAAACCCACTGCACCCGCTCTCCAGATGTATGAAGCTAAAGCCCTGGGCTCCGCACTATATAGGGTGTAGCACTGGAGCTTTACCAATACATATATCTAAAACTCTAAAATAATATAAAAAAATTTAATTTATCAGCCATTGATATAAACGTAAAACGAGTCCATAAACAATTGTATGATTAAATAAAGGCCAAATACTTGAGGTCTTATGAGAAATTCAATTCATGATATGAACTGACGCCCGCGGCCCAGTGCTGTCATGGCAGACCGAATGGATTTGTTTATCATGATATGATGCGCGCAGACACGACACTGCCTCAGGTCACCGGCGGGGGCAGGATGTTCCAGTCTTGTGTGCTTTTATTGAACGTCGGATTCGAGGGGCTCGAGCTGAGAATAGTAACGGGTCTATTTGCAGTGACAATCACGCTGTATAAATAATTCTCCCCCACCAGGGCTCCCCCTGTCTAAGCCTGTCAGCCTGTCAGGGAGCATGGCTTTGCATTGGTTTGTGTTGCCTTGTCCACCTCGAGTTCTTTGTGCCGGTGGAAGTTTATATTGGGTCGAAGCTGTGCTGCGGCCCAGCTGGTTTTTATGTACAATATGATGTAAAGAGAAGACACAGCACAGCTTGAATTTTATGGCCTGGCTCTCTCGCTCCACAGCGACTGGAACAAAACGAGATGCGGGAGCTGCTGGTGTGCGCGCACGGTGGCGAGCAGCAGCATATGTTTCCAATTATCACGCCCACGTCTGGGCACCATAATTGGAAACATATGCTGCTGCTGCGCATAACCGCAAGCATAAGGCCGTGGGCGTGAACATGGAAACAAGAAGGTGGGACAAAAAGACGCCTTTGGCCAATTGCGTGCTGTCTTTGTTAAAAAGATGCACGCAAAGGCCAATAGCCTAGGACAAAACTAAAAGCACTCGCACGAGCGTGTGGTGAGATTTCTAAAGCCCTTACATAAAGTCAAGCAGAGAAGCGCATGCGCGCTGCGCTAGGCTCGACCTAAAAAGGATGCATACTGAAATAAAATATTTGCCTAAGACCACATAATTTATTCAAGCGGGTTTCACATTAGTGGCAGAGTTGCACAGAGGCATCTCTTCCTCACTAAAAAAACTATAAAATATTGTCAATATATACATTTCATTTTCATCTTGGGGCTGGGGGACAGATTTAGGCCCAAAACTAAAAACACATCTAAGATCAGCAACCTAAGCTGCCGTCCTGTGTTGCACTAAGGGGAGAGTACAAAAAGAACAATTGATTGACAGAATGCAGAACAATGTCATACATTAAGTACAGAGATCTGGGCCTAAATCCATCCGTTTTGCTCCCTATGCCATTCCAGTTTGGTCCCAGCTATATGCAAATCAGTTTTGACCCAGCGCCGAATGGGAGCAGTCCAGCCCGAACTGTCAGGCCAGGTCCTTCCTGGACTGGAAACAAGCATCCTAGGACTGGTTTCGGGGTTTCACCCCTCATCAGCCAAGATAACTTGACTCCAGTGACATGGAGAGAACGGGACCCAGGCCTGGGCATAGCAGTCCCATTCGGGGTGACAAATGCAAAAAGAACAATTGATGGACAGAATGCAGAACAATGTCATAGATTTACCCCAGTATAGCGATCTGGGCCTAAATCCAGGATCCTTGTTTCCAGTCCAGGGAGGACCTGGCTTGGCAGTTCGGGCTGGACTGTTCCCATGAGGCACAGGGTCAAGACTAATTTGCCTATGGCTGGGTCTAAACTGGGGTGGCATGGTGAGCAAAAGAACCATGGATTTAACACAGATATCTTGACTGGGGATGAATGTTTGATTTGTTCTGCATTTCGTCCATCATCTGTGTGTCTTTTGCTTTCTCGCCTTAAGTGTGCCGGGTATGCCCAGATGTGGGTTCCAGGCTCACAGTGCCACTGGATTCAAGCTAGCCTTGCTGATATGGGGTGATTCCCCAAAACCGGTCCCAGGATGCTCGTTTCCGGTCCAGGGAGGACCTGGCTTGGCAGTTCGTGCTGGACTGTTCCCATGAGGTACAGGGTCGGGAATGATTTGCATATGGCTGGGTCTAAACTGGGATGGCATGTTGAGCAAAAGAACGATGGATGTAACCCAGATCTCTTGACTGGGGGTGAATGTTTGATTTGCTCTGCATTTCGTCCATCATCTGTGTGTCTTTAGCTTTCTCGCCCTAAGTGCGTCGGGTATGCAAAGACGCGGGTCCCGGGCATACCATGCCACTGGATTCAAGCTAGCACGGCTGATGAAAGGTGAGGCCCCGAAACCAGTCCCAAGATGCTTGTTTCCGGTCTAGGGAGGACCAGGCCTGGCAGTGCAGACTGGACTGTTCCCATGAGGCACAGGGTCAAGACTGATCTGCATATGGCTGGGTCTAAACTCTAAACTGAGTGGAATGGTGTGCAAGAGTGATGGATTTAACCCTGATCTCTTGACTGGGTGTGATGTTTGATTTGCTCTGCATTCCGTCCGTTATCTGTGCGTCTTTTGCACTAAGGGATAGAGAGCAGCACAAAGCCACATTTCTCCACGATATGACGCTGCTGCCTTCTTACCTTCAGCTGGTGCTCTTTAAGCATGCCCAGTGCCATACACACTCCTTTGCACCATAGTGTAGCAGTATGTGTGGCATCTAGCATAGGTTTTGTACTAGAAGAGGTTCCCCCAGTACAAATTAAGCTTAAACAATTTTAAAACATTTCATAAACTCGATGTGTGCTAAACAGTTCAGGTTAGGAGCCTATAAAAGATTTCTTCTACTTAGTGTCTGCCTCAAGTAGGCATTATACTTTAGGTACAACAGAAAAAGGGTATTAAGTTTACGGGATTCACGGGCGCTCAAACAGTTTTAACGTGGATGTATGGGTAGATGTTCAAAGTACTGGTGCCAGCAGGGAGGGGAGACCCTAAAGAACCCCTCAATTTAAGTATGCAAAACATACACATATAAAACAAACTACACAAAGTCCGGCGCACTCAAAACAAGTATACAAAGTAGTGTGATACTATATGAAATTTGAATAGAAATATGTCCAACGACGATTCTTGGAGTTTCATGTATATCTCCTTTTATTTGATCATCACACCATTGGTTATTTACAGCCAGCCGACAGGTGTTTCGTAGTAGGTCTGTACATGCACAGATGCTACAACTCTTCAGGGCTCAATGGCTGGATCCTTAATATTATGCCCCACGTCTGGTGATAATTCCAACCCGGCAGGGAAACCTCTTATTAGGACGAGAACGGTGTATGGAACTCCGATAATGTAGTATTAAAAGGTTGTTGAAGACGCCAGCACTCCGCACATCCGTGCAATACGTTATTTACTGTTCCCAGTTCATATAATCCGCAACCAAAATTCCTTCCAAAAACCACATGGGTACGTGTGGTGTCACTCTCTCTGGGGCTGAATCGCCCTCGCTAGAACGGCGTCTGGAACCCGGAAGTCTATTATTTAGGTAAAAGCACGGTTTAACAACTTTAGTAAATAGGGCTTTGTATCAAAACGCATAGGTAGTACCGGGGGAACACCCAAGTATCAAATCTGTGGTGCTTTTTTACGCAGTCATACATCATAATGCACATGTGCATCAATAAAATTACATGACCGACAACACAGTATCATATGCCTCTTTTTTTTTGCAGACACTACACAGCATCATTAAAAAGTATTTTGAGCAGTGGCAAAACCTATAGGTCCCAAAGGCGAGACATACTGGCTTTGCTGATGCTTCTTTTAGTCACTTATGTAAACATGTAAGAGGCCTAATTTCTGGTGTCCTGCACACATCGATGAAGACAATGATTGGGGTGGAGAGCAGGGGTCTCTAACCTCTGACACGACAGCACAGATAAAAAACTGTTGACTAAAGGTGTACTGTGCAAACAGAGTCTGTCTTACTGCTAGAAGCTAAAATAGTACAAAACAAGTGAGTCACGCTGCAGGACAAGAAGGAAGCTGACAAACTATTGCATCAACCCAAAATGTCACTCAGTTGAAACCTGAACTTTGTATCCAACGTGACAAAAGAAAGAGGCACCTAACAGTGCTACCATATCCAAAGGATGTAAGATCTTCTCACACTCAGCTGTGCTGGGGTCATTCGCCATGACACTAATACAAAACACAGGCTGATTAATTACCCGTGTCAAGAACGCTTGAAAATCAGACCCCATATTTCTCCTACCCAGATTTGTCCACTCTGTCTTTGAAATAAAGGAATGCCCTCCGTTTCCCTGCCACAAGTCCAAACATGAAACACCTGCTAACAGGTGGATTCAATAAAGTCCTGAGAGGTAACGTCACTCACTAGACCCGAGGCAAAGTAAGATAGCAATAACTATGGCGGAAGACCAGGCTGATTATTTGTCAGGTTTACAGGAAGCGGAGGTTTAAGGACAGAGGGATCCTTTGATAAACAGCAACTAAAAAGAGGACAGAACAAGCGAAGTAAAAAAAGCCAATCCTCGATTCCACTGCCAGCCTCTGTTGGACTGTGTGCATGGGGGTGCACTGACCGGCTGTGCTGAACTATGTACGGGGGCATCAACAGCTGTGTACGGGAGGGGGCCATTGACTGCCTGTGCTGGACTGTGTAGATTGGGAGGGTAGTACTGCCAGCCTGTGCTGGACTGGGTGGGTAGTGCTGCCAGCCTGTCCTGGACTGGGTGGGTAGTACTGCCAGCCTGTGCTGGACTGGGTGGGTAGTAATGCCAGCCTGCGCTAGACGGGGTGGGTAGTAATGCTAGCCTGCACTGGACTGGGTGGGCAGTACTGGGAGCCTGCGCTAGACTGGGTGAATTGGTGGGCAGTACTGCCAGCCTGCGCTGGACTGGGTGGATTAGGTGGGTAGTACTGCCAGCCTGTCCTGGACTGGGTGGGTAGTACTGCCAGCCTGTGCTGGACTGGGTGGGTAGTAATGCCAGCCTGTCCTGGATTGGGTGGGTAGTAATGCCAGCCTGCACTAGACGGGGTGGGTAGTAATGCTAGCCTGCACTGGACTGGGTGGGCAGTACTGTCAGCCTGCGCTAGACTGGGTGAATTGGTGGGCAGTACTGCCAGCCTGTGCTGGACTGGGTGGATTAGGTGGGTAGTACTGCCAGCCTGTGCTGGTCTGGGTGGGTTGAGAGGGTAGTACTGCCAGCCTGTGCTGGACTGGGTGGGTTGAGAGGGTAGTACTGCCGCCTGTGCTGGTCTGGGTGGATTGGGAGGGTAGTACTGCCGCCTGTGCTGGGCTGGGTGGATTGGGAGGGTAGTACTGCCGCCTGTGCTGGTCTGGGTGAATTGGTGGGCAGTACTGCCAGCCTGTGCTGGACTGGGTGGGTTGAGAGGGTAGTACTGCCGCCTGTGCTGGGCGGATTGGGAGGGTAGTACTGCCGCCAGTGCTGGTCTGGGTGAATTGGTGGGCAGTACTGCCAGCCTGCGCTGGACTGGGTGGGTAGTACTACTAGCTGGTCTGGGTGGATTGGGAGGGTAGTACTACCGCCTGTGCTGGGCTGGGTGGATTAGGTGGGTAGTACTGCCAGCCTGTGCTGGTCTGGGTGGGTTGAGAGGGTAGTACTGCCAGCCTGTGCTGGAGTGGGTGGGTTGAGAGGGTAGTACTGCCAGCCTGTGCTGGACTGGGTGGATTAGGTGGGTAGTACTGCCAGCCTGTGCTGGTCTGGGTGGATTGGGAGGGTAGTACTGCCGCCTGTGCTGGTCTGGGTGAATTGGTGGGCAGTACTGCCAGCCTGCGCTGGACTGGGTGGATTAGGTGGGTAGTACTGCCAGCCTGTGCTGGACTGGGTGGGTTGAGAGGGTAGTACTGCCAGCCTGTGCTGGACTGGGTGGATTAGGTGGGTAGTACTGCCAGCCTGTGCTGGTCTGGGTGGATTGGGAGGGTAGTACTGCCGCCTGTGCTGGTCTGGGTGAATTGGTGGGCAGTACTGCCAGCCTGCGCTGGACTGGGTGGGTAGTACTACTAGCTGGTGCTGGTCTGGGTGGATTGGGAGGGTAGTACTGCCGCCTGTGCTGGGCGGATTAGGTGGGTAGTACTGCCAGCCTGTGCTGGGCTGGGTGGATTAGGTGGGTAGTACTGCCAGCCTGTGCTGGGCTGGGTGGATTAGGTGGGTAGTACTGCCAGCCTGTGCTGGGCTGGGTGGATTAGGTGGGTAGTACTGCCAGCCTGTGCTGGTCTGGGTGGATTGGGAGGGTAGTACTGCCAGCCTGTGCTGGGCTGGGTGGATTAGGTGGGTAGTACTGCCAGCCTGTGCTGGTCTGGGTGGATTGGGAGGGTAGTACTGCCGCCTGTGCTGGTCTGGGTGAATTGGTGGGCAGTACTGCCAGCCTGCGCTGGACTGGGTGGGTAGTACTACTAGCTGGTGCTGGTCTGGGTGGATTGGGAGGGTAGTACTGCCGCCTGTGCTGGGCTGGGTGGATTAGGTGGGTAGTACTGCCAGCCTGTGCTGGTCTGGGTGGATTGGGAGGGTAGTACTGCCAGCCTGTGCTGGACTGGGTGGATTAGGTGGGTAGTACTGCCAGCCTGTGCTGGTCTGGGTGGATTGGGAGGGTAGTACTGCCGCCTGTGCTGGTCTGGGTGAATTGGTGGGCAGTACTGCCAGCCTGCGCTGGACTGGGTGGGTAGTACTACTAGCTGGTGCTGGTCTGGGTGGATTGGGAGGGTAGTACTGCCGCCTGTGCTGGGCTGGGTGGATTAGGTGGGTAGTACTGCCAGCCTGTGCTGGTCTGGGTGGATTGGGAGGGTAGTACTGCCAGCCTGTGCTGGACTGGGTGGATTAGGTGGGTAGTACTGCCAGCCTGTGCTGGTCTGGGTGGATTGGGAGGGTAGTACTGCCGCCTGTGCTGGTCTGGGTGAATTGGTGGGCAGTACTGCCAGCCTGCGCTGGACTGGGTGGGTAGTACTACTAGCTGGTGCTGGTCTGGGTGGATTGGGAGGGTAGTACTGCCGCCTGTGCTGGGCTGGGTGGATTAGGTGGGTAGTACTGCCAGCCTGTGCTGGGCTGGGTGGATTAGGTGGGTAGTACTGCCAGCCTGTGCTGGTCTGGGTGGATTGGGAGGGTAGTACTGCCAGCCTGTGCTGGTCTGGGTGGATTGGTGGGCAGTACTGCCAGCCTGCGCTGGACTGGGTGGGTAGTACTACTAGCTGGTGCTGGTCTGGGTGGATTGGGAGGGTAGTACTGCCGCCTGTGCTGGGCTGGGTGGATTAGGTGGGTAGTACTGCCAGCCTGTGCTGGGCTGGGTGGATTGGGAGGGTAGTACTGCCAGCCTGTGCTGGTCTGGGTGGATTGGGAGGGTAGTACTGCCGCCTGTGCTGGTCTGGGTGAATTGGTGGGCAGTACTGCCAGCCTGCGCTGGACTGGGTGGGTAGTACTACTAGCTGGTGCTGGTCTGGGTGGATTGGGAGGGTAGTACTGCCGCCTGTGCTGGGCTGGGTGGATTAGGTGGGTAGTACTGCCAGCCTGTGCTGGGCTGGGTGGATTAGGTGGGTAGTACTGCCAGCCTGTGCTGGTCTGGGTGGATTGGGAGGGTAGTACTGCCAGCCTGTGCTGGTCTGGGTGGATTGGTGGGCAGTACTGCCAGCCTGCGCTGGACTGGGTGGGTAGTACTACTAGCTGGTGCTGGTCTGGGTGGATTGGGAGGGTAGTACTGCCGCCTGTGCTGGGCTGGGTGGATTAGGTGGGTAGTACTGCCAGCCTGTGCTGGGCTGGGTGGATTGGGAGGGTAGTACTGCCAGCCTGTGCTGGTCTGGGTGGATTGGGAGGGTAGTACTGCCGCCTGTGCTGGTCTGGGTGAATTGGTGGGCAGTACTGCCAGCCTGCGCTGGACTGGGTGGGTAGTACTACTAGCTGGTGCTGGTCTGGGTGGATTGGGAGGGTAGTACTGCCGCCTGTGCTGGGCTGGGTGGATTAGGTGGGTAGTACTGCCAGCCTGTGCTGGGCTGGGTGGATTAGGTGGGTAGTACTGCCAGCCTGTGCTGGTCTGGGTGGATTGGGAGGGTAGTACTGCCAGCCTGTGCTGGTCTGGGTGGATTGGTGGGCAGTACTGCCAGCCTGCGCTGGACTGGGTGGGTAGTACTACTAGCTGGTGCTGGTCTGGGTGGATTGGGAGGGTAGTACTGCCGCCTGTGCTGGGCTGGGTGGATTAGGTGGGTAGTACTGCCAGCCTGTGCTGGGCTGGGTGGATTGGGAGGGTAGTACTACTAGCTGGTGCTGGTCTGGGTGAATTGGTGGGCAGTACTGCCGCCTGTGCTGGGCTGGGTGATTACGTAAACAGTGCACAGCATGAGGTCTGAGCAGGTGGGCCGTCAGGTGCACGGGGATGCAGGGGCGTGGAGGGGGCTCTGAGAGGGCGGGGTCGGGGCGGTGTCATTGCTCAGACACTGGAGGCCTGTGGGCGGGCGGGGTCGGATGGGGGTAGTTGAACAGCTCCCTGTCAATCTGCCCCACCCCCCGGGGAGTGCCGGATCCCGTTCTGACGTCATATCCCCTTCCTCTGAAGGGGTCTCCTCGCGCCGCCGGCCTCTCTCTGACGTCGGACCCCCCTCCACACCCTCCCAGCTCACCAGTAAGACCGGGCCTCTCCTTCTCCGCTCTCCATCAGCACCATGGTGGGGGAGGAGGGGGGGGCAGACGGTTAGGGAGAATGGGGTGAGGGGGGACCCGAGGGGCGCCGCCCGAGGTCCCGTCTGACAGGAGCCGCCGCCCGCAGCGCCGTCAGCCGCCGACCGTGACGTCAGCGGCCTACGCTACCCTCCCCGTGACGTCGCCACGCACACACGCCTCCTCGCTACGTGGGAGCTCGCGACTGCTGCTGATTGTTGTGCGCGCGCGCGCCGAGGGAAGAGGGAGCGCGCGCCGCCAGTGAGGAGCTCGCGCCCTTTCACTGTGCGCGCGCGCAAGGCAAGTGTGAACGCGCGTGGGCTGCGGCCAACCGTGCGTCGAGCTGAGGGAGGGAAGAAGGAAGCGCGACGTCAGTGTTTCTTGGTCTCGCGCCCGTTTGACGTCTCGTGCGCGGGAAAGCCTCGTGCCGGGGAGGGAGGGGGGGGAAGGAAGGCCCACACAGCCGCGGCCTAGAGTAGAGCGACTGTCCCGGCCGGAGCTGAGGGCCCGTCTGTGCGCAGCAACCGACCGTGGGGCCCGCCCAGGTGAGAAACGAGGCCCGTGGGACCGAAGCTGAAGGCCCTGAGGAGAACTGACCGTGTTGTGCCTTCAGGGGCCGAAGAATGGGCGGGCCCGGCTGCACCCAGGGGTCTGAGGTGGGAAGAGCAGTGGCGCCAAGGGGTTGAACCCAACGCCCATTGGGCTCAAAGGACTCCTCCATTACCCCCCCCTCGTGTGTCAGCCCGGGCTGAGACCGCTTTCCCGGCATACGCACAGCCGTGCCTGAGCACTTCACAGGTCTTTAAAAGATCATATGCTTGTAAATGAGGCTTTGTTGTTGTTTCACCCCTTCTAAGACCCCTGCAGCTCCACTCTGCCTATTGCTGGCAGAGTGAGCCCCCCCCCCCACATATTTAGTAGCCCTCTCACGAAATTTGGTTCTAGTTTGCCTCTGGGTCGAACCACATTGTAGAGGCAAGAAAGTAGGCCCTGTTCCCAAAGCTGAAGGCCCTGAGGCGAGCTGACCGTGTTGTGTATCAGTGTCCAAGGAATGGGCAGGCTGCACCCAAGGATCTGAGGTGGAGCCAAGGGGTCGAACCGCACTGTAGAGAGGGGTAATGAAGACCAGAAGCCAGAAGAAGCAAGTTTGAAGTATGTTCATTCCATTTATAGCCCATGCCCACTTCCTTTAGGTCCGTTCTCCAAGAAAATTCAAACCGTAGCTGACTACTCGGTTGTGGATACCATGGAGAGCGAACGCAGGCCATGAGCACGGTTCAAGCACACTTACATGAAAGTAAACACTGCACGTGATCAGGCTCGACATACAAATAAGAACAACTGCGGAATGTGTATGAACTTGTGATCAACACGTGGAATCACTATCGTAATCAACACAAAATATACACTACACCATCTTCCCCTTCATATAGAAAGAAAAACATCAAAATGTAATGCATATAAAAGTTCATATACTGAATAGGCATGGAAGCCTTGCGAGCACACATACACTACATCTGAGCCCCAGTATCAAGCCCAGTAGAAGGATGGTTAACAAGCTCATTAGCAACATCTAAGGAAAAATTCTCATGCAAAACATTTACAGAAACTTCCTGTGGTGCCTAAACACATATTGGATGAAGTACTTCGTGGCTGATGCATATCAGGGAAAGAACTTCTGTCGTTTAAATTAAACCAACTATCAGATTATTGAGTTTTGTGCTTACCAATATCACATGGAAGCTCAGGTGTTAATTTAACTACTGTACTTTTACTCCACCAACATTTACCTTGCAGGAACGCTGTATCTTTGTGTGGTTTTTCAATTTTTACCGGTTTAGAAAACACAGATTCTCCATTTTTCACTCTATTGGGCTGTCTAAGAAGAACCCAGTCATTTGCTTTGAATTCCAACACATTTCACATCATAATACCATTTGTGTTTCATCTGTGCCTCATCCACCCTTTGTTTCACCAACTTGCCTACATCACAGTTACAAGTTTTATCCTTGGGCAATGTGTCTTTTACCCAATCAGGACACACATCTGATTTGGGTTTCCTTTTCCTTAGTAGAAGAAAAGGAGAAACACCAGTGGTGGAATGTGGGTTGAGGTGATACGCCCATACTTTTTGTTTTAAAGAAAACATCAACCGGTACCCCACTTCCAAGGGCAGACTGTACACCTTTCAGAAACCTATTGACCCTCTCTACCAAACCATTGGAGGTCAATGAGTACAAAGTCACCATAAGATGTCTGATATGGTGTTTTTGCATAAATTACTTAATCTGCAAGGAAATAAAATTAGTGCCTTTTTCTATAATTAAATGTCTTGGGGTTCCCTCACTGTCAAAGATAGTGCTTAGAAACTTTACCACAGAAGCAGTGTTCGCCACAGGAACAAACTAAAAAAATGTCAACTTCGAAAAAAAATCCACAAGAGCTATTAAAAATCTTTTGTCAGATCGTAGTCATGCAAAATCTATTGCAACTTTTGACCAAGGTTCTTCAGGAAGAGGAACTACATGTGTTATGAGTAAGTACATGTTTGTTCGAGAGCAGGCAAGTACTACATGAAGAAAGCCAGTTATCCACTTGAAAGCTAAGAGAGAGCCACAAAAAATATTGTTTGAAATTTTTGGAGGTGGCTTCAACCCCAAGATGACTGATGAGCTGCCTCAAATAACCTAGATCTTATGGCAGCAGGTGGAACGACAACATTGTTGCGAAAAAGTAGACTCAGCAATGGATAACTCACTGGCAACTTGTGGGAAGGGTTTTGGAAGGGCAGATAAACATGTTTCCTTCAGCCCAAATTTTCTTTTTACAATCTACTTAGCCAGGGTCAACATGTTATCGTCAGCAGTGGCAAACAACCAATCATCACAAGAAATTAACTCAGAAGAGTTTAGAACATCTAAAGTGGCCACAACTGATTCAACTTTTTCATGCTCCTCAGTGGAATCAGTGTCCTGAATGGGCATCCTGGATAAAACAAATCAGCTCTAGATTTTTTATTACCAGTAATAAAATCAATTTTGAAGTTATACTTTTGTAATTGTGAAAAAAATCTAACCTGTATAGCAGACGCCTTTCCTGAACCATTTCCACCAAGTAAACAAATCAAAGGCTCATGGTCAGTGAAAAGCACAAAACTCAAACCCCAAAGGTAAGTCTTGAACTTTTCAATGGCCCAGAAACAGGCTAAAGCCTCCTACTCACTAGTGCTATAGTTAGATTCAGAAGATTTGAGGGAACATGAAGCAAAGGCTACTATGTGTTCATTATTTTCATAATATTGCGAAAGTACTGCACCTATACCAATCTGACTTGCAATAACAGTTACTATGCACTTCGTGTTGGGTCTAAAAGCTGTGTCTGAGATAATTGTGATGGGTTCCCCTGAATCCATCATCATATCAAGTTTTTTTTGGAACTAATATAAACATCATATAGCAAAAAAAAGTAACTTTTTGATGGTGAAACTTGTTATTCCTAGCCCTGAAAGACAAAGCATTAACTGCATCAGTAACTTGCACAGTATTAACAGATTGTGTCAAAATATCCAATGAAATACATTTGCTAGACATCATAGAATGCTCAATTGCTTTGGCCATATCCAAGACTTCAACTAAAGTTAGATCTCTTCAAGAAAGAAGACGTTCTTGAAGTTTCTTAGAGTTGCAGCCGAAGACAAATTGATCTCCGATCCAAAGGTGGACCAAAATTGCATTCAGCAGCTAAAATCCTTAGAGCCAAAATTTTTTCTTCATTCACTTCCTCCATAGATTGGCTTCTTCTATTAAAGTTAACTCTCCAGTAACACACCTGGTGACAGCTTCCAAATTCACATTCCAGTCATCTCCTTATCGAGATGGTGAGATTACAGGTAAGTTATCAAAAAATGTTGTCCTCTATTGCCAAATTGCTGTATAAAATAAGACTTTTTTCTTTTTGCACTAAATTCCTGAACATCAATTGCAACAAGAAAGTTTTCAAAAGTGTTGTACCACTTTTCCCAATGTTGTGGTTGCTTTCCAGGATTTTGGAGATAATGCAATATTTGCACAATTTATGGAATGCCAGCCATACTTTAATATGCTTTTCCCCCCTTTTTTTACAGCTGAATAATTTTAAAACAGCTTGAAATAAATATAAAACTACACCAATGGGAAACTGAAGCAAGATCCAAGCTTTAAAAAAGTTTTCCTTGTTGTTTTCTTTACTTTTTTTAAAAACAAAAATAATGTTGTAAGGGCTTAAATCCAATAAAACGAGCTTGCCGATATGTAAAGTGCCCCAACTCAAGATGGGTTCTGCGCAGGGATGGCCCAGTGCGTAAGGGTCATAATCCAGCCATCACATGCAAGAGAAACTCAGCGCTGAGAAAAGCGTGCGGGTGCACACAAGCAGGATGCAGCGCACAGCAGGTTCAATGGTGCCTAAAGCATTAAGTAATTAAAAGCCCTGGGAGCCCACTCACAATTCACCAAGCGTGAGGAAGACCAGCAATCAAAGAAGATTGAAAGGAACAGGAAATCAAAAGTAGAAAAAGTTGGACAGCAAGCTCCTGCCAGTCGTTGCTCAGCCCCGAATATGTAGATAGGGGTAATGAAGATCAGAAGTAAGTTTATTCCATTTCTGGAATGAGCCAACTTCCAGCAGGTCTGTTCTCCAGGAAAATCCATACCGTATCTAACTACTCGGTTATGAATACCATGGAAAACGAATGCGGGCCATGAGCATAGTTCAAACACACTCACAAGACTGTAAACAGTGTGCATGATCACACTCGACATACACATAAGAACAACTACGTAATGTGTATGGTCACGCTTGTGAGCAGCACAACACATATACTACACACACATGCGCTGAGGAAGGGATTGGTACAAAGACTAGTGTAGACGAAACATGGTCAGTCAAGAACAGATGTTGCACTTTATGAGGTAGAAAAGGCCGATACTGCACCCCAGGAGCTGAGGTGGAAGAGAAGTTTACATTGAACCTCGGTACTGAGGAAAGGGGCTGCTTCACTATTACGGCTGAAGGCGCCCGGTAAGCTAGAAGAAATGGGAGTCCGAGGACCAGTGTCTGAAGAGTACAGCATCTCTTAAGCTGGAAAAGGCAGAAGCTTTGGATGCTAAGCTACACCTCAAGGATCAAAGAATGGAGCTTATACCCCGAGAGCAGATAAACAGTGCCTGCGTCTCATGAGTTGGGTAACGTGAAGTCTGTCCGAGAAGCGACGGGCATAAGGGTATCCCTCTGCCTCAAGAGAAAAAGTGTATGTTTCACGTCTAGACGCCACCTCTGTACAAGGTCGGAAAATGGAAAACAAATCCTTTTTTATATATACAATCCTCACCCACTGTAGTAGTGGCATGCTTCATCATTGGGATCACCCTTACCCATAAAAGTCAGGGTGAGCTCAACCGTATTCCAAGGAGCTCTTTGTAAATTAGTGTGTCTGGGGGAAGCTACGTGTAAATAAAAATCCCTCATCCACTCCGATGGTATCCCTTTATTATCAGGGTGGATGGGAAATGATAAAAATTATATAGGAGGGGCGTGTAGGATACAATGGCTGAGAAGAGCAAATACTGTACTACAAAGATCAGAGATAAACCAAGTCTATCCGTCAAGCATCAGTGTTCAGCCTAATGCATCTCAAGAAGCAAAGGCACTACCGATGTCCTCTCACAGGTTTTGCATGCTTTGAAGGAGAGAGTGAATGTCCCGAGATGGATTTGTAGTCATCGTTGTACCATTGATTTTTTTCTTTTCTTTATGTTCTGGACCTTTCCTCTGGCCACCTTGACCTCCGATCTTGATTTCATGATCTTGTGTGCTGAGTTTCACTCACTGCTGCTTGCCTCAAAGTAACCTTTGCTCTTCACCGCTCTTGAGAAGTGCAATCTTTAAATGGCTGTGTCCGGTACCTGGGTTCCAGATTCTTCTGCTTCCACCGGAGCAGATGCTAATTCCTCAGTCCCTACGCCAAGATACCAAGATCATATAGACCCAAGCATCCAAGCGGGGGAAAGGGGATTGGGATGAAAGAGAAACACACCAAGTCTTCCTTCAGCTGGACAGGACTGCTCTACTCTTCCTTTTCTTCTTTTTTGTGTCTTCCTCTTGTAAAAGAGAAACTCTAGCAACTATTCTCAAAACTCAGTTACACTTATTATTTTCCTTATCTTAACTATTTTACCTGTCCTAGAAGCGAGGCTAACTGTTCTCTTGTTTAGTAATACTGGGGGTTGCTGCAATTATTCACGAAGCAATTCTAGTAAATACAAATAACAGTTATTCTATAAACTCTGAGCTCTTCACTCTCTTACTCTAACTTGAAACACTTATTACCTTCTTGTACCCAGAATTACTCTACTGTCTTGTTTTTCCTTTATTTACAGATAAAGATGCAATGTCTTTTAAAGATGTCCATGTAGTAGTACTGAGGACTGAGAACCACTCTTCCTTAAAGATGGTAGGTATCTTTATATATATATATATATATATGTACACATATACATATATATATATATATATATATATATATATATATATATATATATATATATATATATATATATATATATATACATATATATATATAACACATACTTGTAGAGCTTCTGTCCTAAAAAACTCCAAGAGCTGCTTGTATGGCTCTCTTGTATTATCTCTATTCTGTGAATTGCCTTATTCACCGTTATTTTGGAATTTTTATTCCTCTCATAACATTTCTTCCCAGTACCTCAAGATATCAACAAGTTTCTGTAGCTATTTTCCTACCTCAACTTCTCACAAAGTACTTTACGTTATGGTAGAGTTTAAAAAGGCTTTGAACGGAATAGAGTTCAAACTACTGACTGGTAGTCTTTTACTTCAAAGGAAAACTTGCCGCGGCAATGCTTCTACTGGAAACTTCTTTCACAAATACTCACGGACCCCAAAATCAAACGGTTCAAGAATCCCAAAAATGAAACGGTAACAAAGATGCGACTGTTTCCTGACTGATAATCAGTTGAAGTGCGCGATTCAACGGCCGTTGAACCGCGAACACAGCTGCGCTCGATTCCCGGCGGAAACACTAGACCGACAACAACCGCAAACCATGGCGGCCATCTTAGAATTCCGCCCCAGTTGCGATAGCAGTCTCTTTAGCAGCAGAGAAGCCCTCCGTTTAGCAAGGCTACCTTTAGACCTGAAATAGTGAATCTGCTGAACCTTATTAAACATAGGGGGTATAGGATGATCTTGAAGAGCGTTTATTTGCCCGATCCTGACAGTACCCCCCACCAAAACTCCTCCCTGCACCTCCTTAGGCTTGTTTGGATGTCTCTTATGAAATTCCTTGATCAGTCTGGTTCCCAAGTTCTCTCTTCAGGACCAAAACCCTTCCAATCAACTAGATAGAACAATTTCCCTTTCTTAAATTTTGAGTCAATGATTCTCTGAACTTCATACTCCTCTTCAGATAGAATCTGGACTGGCTGAGGTGGACCCTTCATTTGCAAATTTGGTGGACTCCTTCTGATTAGAGAAACATGAAACACTGAATGAATCTTACATTTTTTAGGAAGTTGAACCCTCACACTAACTGGATTTATCATCTCCACCAGAAAAGGACCAATAAACCGGGGAAGGAACTTGCGATACGCTTTCATACGTAGATTTTGTGTAGAAATCCAAACTTTTTCCCCAGACTTGTAGATTGGACTAGAACGCCTTTTCTAGTCTGCTTTCTTCTTATAAGAAGCCTTTGCCTTAATGATATTATCAGTAGCCTGTTTATAAACCTTTTTTATATTCTGTACTACTGTCTCAACTGCTGGAACCTGACTTTCCTGTCTTCCTACATATGTGTTTGGGTGTCTGCCTGAATTCAAATAAAAGGGGGTGTAACCTGTAGTTGAATGTACTGCATTGTTATACGCAAATTCTGCTGCCCAAATTATATCTGGCCACTCTCTCTCATGATCCATCAGGAATAAACGCAGATACTGCTCCAACTCCTGATTAACTCTTTCTGTTTGACCATCCGTGTCTGGATGAAAACTTGTGGACAAACGAGAGTCAATATCCAGTCTTTTTAAAAATGACCTCCTAAAGTGGGACACGAATTGAGGACCCCGATCTGAAATGACCACCATAGGGATACGTGCAACTTAACAACTTGCTGTGTAAACAAGGAAGCCAATTGGGTAGCATTTGGAATGGATTTTAAAGGAATGAAGTGACTCATTTTGGTGAAGTGATCCACCTCCACCCAAATACCAGTAAATCCCTGACTGGAGTGTAGTTCCACTATAAAATCCATGGAAACGGTATGCCAAGGATAGGGAGCGAGAAGCAAAGGGAGAAGTAAACCTTGTGGGGCCCTTCTAACTGATTTTCCTTCGAAACACTGCTCACAAGAGGCCACATATTGTCCCATCTGAGCTTCCATTAACGGCCACCAAAAGTCACGTTGAACCAATTCCAAAGTCTTCTTCACACCTTTATGACCGGCCAACAGATCATCGTGAGAATGTTGAATAATCATAGTTTGAATTTCCTTATAGGGAATAAAAAGTTTTCCTCTGAGATATGGTCTACCATCCTTTACCTCTCGGTCGTTGCCAGACTTGACCCATTCTTCGCAATCAAATGAGGCCATCTCCTGATCCAAACGCCTCTCCAAATCTGGAAACAAAATCACCCCGATAATCCTTTCCTTCGGAATTATCAGTTCTTCTTTCAGAACTGAAGGATCCTCTCCGTTCTCCAATCGCGATAAAGCATCGGCCTTGCCATTGATAGAACCAGGTTTATAGGTCAAAACAAAATTGTAGTCTGCAAAAAATAAGGACCAACGCACCTGTCTGGGCGTCAAAGTACGAGCAGACTTTAAAAATTGAAGATAGATTCCGATGGTCAGTATACACTAACCTCGTGTCAAGCACCCATCAAGTAATGCCTCCACTCCTGAAAAGCATCCTTGACTGCCAATAGTTCCTTATCAGCAATGGAGTAATTCAACTCAGCAGGAGTCAGTTTACGAGACCGATATGCCACGGGATGCAGCTGACCGGTTGACTTGTCCCTCTGAGATAAAATTCCCCCAATGGCCAAATTAGAAGCATCAGCTTCAACAAAGAAAGGCTCCTCTGGATTGGGATGCATCAGCACTGGAGCAGAAGTAATAACTTTCTTAAGTTCACAAAAGGCACCTTCTGTTTCTTCCGTCCAAAGAAATTTAGCACCTTTCTTTAGCAGCCGAGTTAAAGGAGAAACCTCCGAAAAGTTTTCGATGAAGCGTCGATAAAAAATTGAAAATCCAATAAAGCTTTGCACTTGTTTCACACTTTTAGGTGATGGCCGCTCCGTAATTGTCTTTACCTTGGAATCATCCATTGAGACTCCTTCGGGAGTGAGTACAAAGCCCAAAAATTCCACTTGACTGGAATTAAACACACACTTCTCCAGCTTCACAAATAATTGATGTTCCTAGAGTTTCTTCAAGATGGTTTGAACATGCTGAACATGTTCCTGTACATTTTCAGAAAATATGAGAATGTCATCAATATAGACGACTGCAAATCTATCCAAACATTCTCTCAAGACATCGTTTACAAAATGTTGAAAGGCCGCAGGTGCATTGCAAAGGGCGAATGGCATTACCTGATACTCAAATAATCCCAACTTGGTTCGGAAAGCAGTCTTCCATTCATCACCCTCAGCCATTCGTACCAAATGATAAGCTCCCCTAAGATCCAGTTTTGTATACACTCGTGCTCCTTTGACTTGATCCAACAGTTCAGAAATTAGGGGCAGCGGGTACCTGTTCTTCTTAGTAATGGAATTCACAGCTCGATAATCAATACAAGTTCTTAAACTTCCATCCTTCTTTGGAATAAAAAAAGGGGGGAAGATACTGGCGATTGAGAAGGACAGATAAATCCGTTTGCCAAATATTGTTTGTTAGACCTGGCACCTTGGCGTGAGTTTCCCTTCCACTTTTTGCTGATGTGCCTCAGATGTTTTTGCTGGTGTCCGCCGCTCAGGGCACTGCGCCATGGCCAACCCGTGCCGCAGTGGAAGTGCTCCCTATGAAAAGTATAACTGTGATTGGTATACCTGATTGGTTCATTGGATTTACTGTCAGTCCCCGTAAAGTGCACTAGGAGTGCCAGGGCTTGTGAATGCCAATACTGCTAGTGGGCCTGCAGCGCTGGTTGCGCCACCCACAGAAGCAGCCTTAAAATGTGTCTAGGGTCTGCCATTGCAGAACCTGCGTGCAGTCTGGTACTGTCATGCTGGCTGGGCAAGTGCACACACTTGCCAGCCTCTAAACCTTCCCTTAACTTCATATTAGTCACCCCTATGGTAGGCCCAAGGGCAGGGTGCATTGTAAGTGTAAGGTAGGACATGCTCTGATGTGTGTGGCCAAATTCGTTTTTCACTATTGTAAGGCTACCTGTTCTCTTTAGGCCAGATGGGCTGCTGGAATTATTACACTCTATAATCCCAGCAGGCTCAGGGAACATGGTAGAAAATAATGTTTAATATGCCTGAACTCAGACTAAGAAAATCCTTCTTTTAGTAAAGTTTATTTTAATATCCTGTGTTTGCAAATGCTACTTTTAGAAAGTTAGCATTTGCTTGCCTAACCATTTCAGCCCGCCTCTGCTTGGATGTGTATCTGACTGTCTGGGATGTGTGAGTGACAGGGCTGGGGGATGACAGGTGGTGAATGCAAGGATTACCCCTTAGTGGGAGGTAGGAGTGCCCCTGGACTCTTAATCAGGCTGTGCTCTGCCACCACAATGCTGGCTCCGCCCCCCTGGGGGGCGACTGATGACTCAGCCTGCACCTGGCCCAGGAAGGGCGAAGCACTGTCATCAAGGTACTCCTGGCTGCCCCTGTCCCCACAATTCTGTCTCCGCCTCCCTGTGGAGCGTCTGATGTGCCTGCCCTCACACTGAAAGCAACAGCCAGAGTACACCCCACAAGTGCTCAGAGACTGAAAGGAATTATGCAGAGCCTGAAAAGACAAAGAAAATGGTGTATAAAAGTAGGAGCCCTGCTCCTTGTAAATTAGATCCTGTTTGCGCCAAAGAAGAAGCTCTGCCTGAAGAGGAGGACCCTGGAAGCTGCATGGAGAAGTACTGACTCTGACCCCAAGAGACTGGCCCGTGGTGGGTGCCTTGCTGCTGAAGGAGAGCAGGAGAGAAAGACTGAAAGACTTTGCTTTATTTCGACTTGTGCCAAACTTTTAGAAAGATCTCCAAGGGCTTGCGGTGGAACTTGCCCCCTGAACAGCGCCCCAGGAACATTGGGCGCTACCCCCTGAAAGAGGAACTGCTGTGAGTGCTGCCTTCCCCTGCAATTCTACTTGGGAAAAGCAGAGCGCGTCGTGAACATCCGCCACGCACTCTGAGAGGCCCGGCGCACTACCGCCCCTCCAAGCACCGTGACTGCCGCCTGCCAAGGCCCCAGAAGCACCGCAAAGACCAGCCTCGCTGGCCCAAGCACCGTGACTGTCGCCTGCACGAGCCGTAGCTCGCACCCTGAGGAGAGGCCTCGCCCTGTGCCTGCTTACCCCTTTTGACCTGTGCCCGGGAAAGCGCCTGCCGCTGTCTGTGAGCGGCTGCGGCGCGTTGTGCAGAGAAGCCCGTCTCGACCCCCTTGATGTGCCCTGCCGCTTCGCCCGCACCCAGCATGTGAACCCTCTTGACGGACCCCGAGGCGCTTTGTCCCACTGGCCCGGCCCACGCCGCAACGCCAACCTTCAAGCCCGAGCCGAGCCGCCGCTCTGACTGGCCAAGGAAGGAAGACACCGCGACGCGGGATGCCGAGCCGATCCCCGACATTGTGGCCTCGACCCTCTTCAAGATCTCCCAAAGGTACTGTGTTGCCCCCGCGGTGCGAGCCGTCCTGCCTTCAAGCTCGCACCGCTCTGTGTCCCTCTGCAGCCCCCGGGACCCCCACAGCGTTTGCATCCGAGCCGCGGTACGAGCCGCCACTTCTGCGAGGCTCGCACCGCTCCGTGACCTTCTGCTGCCCCCGGGAGCCTCGCAGCTGCAGTCTGCACCGCGGTACGAGCCGCCCCCCTCCAGTGAGGCTCGCACCGCTCTTGCCCCCCGACGCCCCCCCTGGCACTCCCCGTGGCCGGCGCCCCCTCCTCATCACGTTGCGCACAGCAGTGCGACTCGTACTAGGAGCCAGACCCGGTTGTGCCGTACGCCTCTCACGCGGCAAGCGTGAGCTTTGGCAGGCCTGGCCTGATTTACTCACCAGAGGCGCACGGAGGCGCTGGGAACCGCGCCGAAGCGCTAAGGAGCACTGTACTTGTTGGAAACTGGGCAGAACGCCCCAAGGAACACCTTTTTGAGACTATTGTGAAAAGCTGAACAAAGAACTGTGGCAATCTGATAGACAGTAACTGGAACCATTCTATAACCTGCACAAAGACTGTATTTACAAGCCTGCTTTAAAGATATATATAAAGAAGATATTTTTACAGAAATACAGTTTTGCGTCATTGTCTGGTGGGTTGATGGTTATTGTGTGTGATACTGCAAATGTTTAACCATATGCACTCCAGAGTTTAGCCTAGACTGCTTGCGCCACACTACCTAGAGGGTGAGCAGGGGTTATTTCTGTGAGTAATCCTTTGCCCTGACTTAGAGGAGAGGACCCCTGCTTGTCGCCAGTGCTGCACTGCGCCAACCAGAGACCCCCAATTCTAATATTGGACGCAGCGGTAAGGATCACGAATTTACATTTGCAGTGTCCATGCAGTGATTGTTGACTCTTGCACAGTGATTACCGTCCAGTAACTTAGCCACAGACTTTTCAATTTTTTTTCTTTGCTGGAAGAAGATCCCTTTTGTTTGAAGCCATGCCTGGCACCAACAGCGTGGAGAAGGCAGTATCTGTAACCTCTGATGTGTTGGAGATAGAATGGGATGTGTCAAAACTGGACGACTACAAGAAAGCTGAGCTAATTTTCTTTGTCAAGAAATTCAAGGTTCCACGTGTAGGGTGCAAAACCAAGGAGGATTTCCACAGAGCCCTAAAAGCCTGGATTGAATCAAGGGAGTCACTTGAGGATATTGTTGTACCTGACAGAGAAGGCAGCGTCCATAGCTTTGGCAGAGGCCTGTCGCCAGAGGAGCTGGCAGACAGACAGGCAACCCGGGATCATGAAATGAAGCTGGCAGAGTTAAAATTGAAGGGCCAACTGGAGCTTGAGAGCAAAAGAATGGCTCTGGAAGAGCGAAGAATCCAAATGGAACATGAAGTAAAATTGAGGGAGATGAGTCTAAAGGAGAAAAGTTTGGGGCATCCTCCCTCTGGTGGCAGCACAACGCCGGTGCAGGTAGAGTCCAGGGTGTACATACCCAAAGATGTAGTTAAGGAGTTCTTTAGGGGGGATGACATAGGACAGTGGTTTAGGGCTTATGAAGTAGCCATGTCCTCCCACCGGGTTCCTGACAAGGATTGGGGAGCGGGGTTGTGGGGAAGGTTCCTTAGCGAAGGGCGGGACACCCTCCTAGATTTGCCCCTTGAAGAACAGAGTTCCTATCCCCGCATGAAGGAGGCCTTAATGACCAGGTATGGGCTTACCCCTGAAATGTATAGACAGAGGTTCAGGGGTTGTACTAAGCTTCCTGGGAGTACATATGTGGAGTATGTAACTTTTTTTGCAGAGCACTGGATGGTTGGGTGAAGGGTAATAAGGTGAATGATTTTCAAGGTCTTTTTGATTTAATTGCATGGGAGCACTTGTCCAATAATTGTTTTCCTGAGCTACGCCAGCACCTGATTGATAGCAAGCTGTCCAACCCGAGGAAGCTTGCTGAGGAGGCGGACCGCTGGCTCAGCACCAGGGTCCACAAGGGTCCAGTGGGAGACTCCGCCAAGGGTGGGCAGGGTCCCCAGCAGAAGAGTGGGGGGGACAGGGGTAAACAGAAAGGGTTCCCTAAAGGCCCCCAAAGTAATCCCCAAGGGAACCAGCAGAAAGGTTCTCAGCCTCCCCCACCCCCGAAGCAGAACGGGGCCCCGACAGGTAGACCTGTTCCAAAGGGGCCCTTCAATTGTTACAGATGTGATGACCCGGGGCACATTGCCAGTGACCCCAAGTGTCGCCTGTTTGGTAAACCAGCACCCACTGGTGCTCCACCCCGGCAAGTAACTAGTGTTAATTTGGGGGAAGAAGTAGTAGTCCCTGGGGGTGGAGATCCTGTTCAGATGACCCTAGTCTCGCTAGGAGACAGTGAGATGGTCCCTGAGAACTACCTGCCCTCTAACACTAAGAAATATGGGCAGGTGGTGACCATCAATGGAAAGAAAGCTGAGGCTCTTAGAGATACAGGAGCCAGTGTGACTGCAGTGAGGCAGCACCTGGTGTCTCAAGAGCAGGTTGTACCCCATGCCTACTGTAGGGTTATCAATGCTGATAATTCAGAGAGTCAGTGTCCGATGGCACAAGTTCCCTTTGAGTGGGGGGGGGGGTCTCTGGTACTCTGCAGGTCTGTGTGAGGAAAGCCATGCCTGTAGACTGTTTGCTAGGGAATGACTTGGAAGACTCCCCTTGGGGAAAGGTGGAGAAGACGACTCACCTGAAGATGGTGGGCCTGCCTGACTGGGCGTGCGTGATCACCCGGTCAATGGCAGCCAGTAGGGGTGCTCAAGAGATCCTGGGGCCTGAAGGAGAGGCCCAGGAACCGGCCTTAGAGAGAAGGCGCAGGGGCGCGGGAAACCGGCCCCTGAAGTTCCCACGGTCCAGGAGGAAGCAGACCTTGAGGGGGATGCCCTGGAGCCTACAGGGGAACAGATTGCTGAACTGGGGGACCTGCCTGAGCTGACCCATTGGCAGCAAGAAGGAGGCCCCTCCAGGGAGGAATTCTGCAGGGAGCAGAAAGAATGCCCTTCTCTCATGGGTATGCGGCAGCAGGCTGCAGACCAGGCCAATGGTGTTCTGGCCAAAACACATTATGTGTACTGGGAGAATGACCTCCTGTATTCAGAGCCTAAGGCTGCTGAACCTGGGTCAGCCCGTGTGCTGGTGGTACCCCAGAAGTTCAGAGCCTTCCTACTGGGGCTGGCTCATGATGTGCCGTTAGCAGGACATTTGGGAATGGACAAGACCTATGACAGGCTTGTCACCCACTTTTATTGGCCCTAAATGCACAAGAGCTCAGATGCTCATTGTAGATCCTGTCAGACTTGCCAGGCAAGTGGTAAGAGCGGAGGGAAGCACAAGGCTTCTCTGCAACCCTTCCCCGTGGTCGGTACTCCATTCCAGCGAGTGGGTATTGACTAAGCATGGGCGGATTTTGCGGATCCGCGGATTTGCGGATTTGCGGATCGTGGATCCGCAAAATCCGCGGATTTGCGGATCCGCGGATTTGGGGCGGGGCTTCCATGCGAGTGCACATGCCTCTTGTGTGTTTAAAAGGTACACATGATGAAGAGACAGACCCTCCTGGTCACAGGAACAGCAAAGGGATTGCGCTCCTGAAAGTCAAGGATGCAAAGGCCTCTGTCCAGCATCACAGCTGATTTTCGACGGTAGATTTGGGAAGAAGGCACACCTGCCCAGCCTCGATGACGAGCACGATTGTTTTTTGGGCTGATATGAGTCACTGCATTTGAGTTTCAACTAGTTCCAGCGACCATGTGTGTGTTAATATGCAATCGCCCCGAAGGGCGCAGGGGTCCCTTAGGTGAGCTGTCCATCATAGTGGGTCAATGGCGGGAAGACGGTGCACACCGCGAGTGTGTGGGCGGGGCTTCCATGCGAGTGCACATGCCTCTTGTGTGGGTAAAAGGTCTGAGACCGATCAGAGCAGTAGATGAAGAGACAGACCCTCCTGGTCACAGGAACAGCAAAGGGATTGCGCTCCTGAAAGTCAAGGATGCAAAGGCCTCTGTCCAGCATCACAGCTGATTTTCGACGGTAGATTTGGGAAGAAGGCACACCTGCCTGGCCTGTTGTAACTATTTTACGATGGCGCCGGCAAGCTGCCAGCGCCATCCTAAAATAGTTACTAAATTAGCTTCAACAGGAAGCTCTAATAGATAAAATCGAGCACCTGCTTTATTTTATCTATTAGAGCTTCCTGTTGAAGCTAACTTAGTAACTATTTTAGGATGGCGCCGGCAGCTTGCCGGCGCCATCGTAAAATAGTTACAACAGGCCAGGCTTCAACTTTTGCCCCGGGCCCGGATCCGCCGCTCGCGGATTTGCAAATTCTCGGCAAATTCGCGGGAGTTCGCGAATTTACCGAAAATTCGCAAAATCCGCGAGCGGAACGGATTTTCCGCCCATCCTTAGTATTGACATTGTTGGGCCTCTGGACCCCAAGACAGTCATGGGCAACAGGTTCATCCTGGTCTTGGTGGACCATGCTACCCGGTACCCTGAAGCCATCCCTCTGCGGACAGTGGCGGCCCCCGTGGTGGGACGGACACTGATGGGAATTTTCTCACGAGTGGGATTCCCT
The DNA here is from genome assembly GCF_964261635.1 of Lissotriton helveticus. Taxonomy (NCBI): domain Eukaryota; kingdom Metazoa; phylum Chordata; class Amphibia; order Caudata; family Salamandridae; genus Lissotriton; species Lissotriton helveticus. The sequence goes on along the minus strand of NC_136073.1, from coordinate 9,133,850 downwards.
CTAGAGGTGGTGAGTGACAGGGGGACCAATTACATATCCAAGTATATGAAATCCTTTTGGCAAGAGTGTGGTGTAACCTACAAGTTCACCACCCCTTACCATCCCCAAGGAAATGGGTTGGTTGAGAGATTCAACCGAACCCTAAAGGGCATGATCATGGGCCTGGAAGGTCCAATGAGGCGTAAGTGGGACGTCCTCTTGCCATGCCTTCTCTTTGCATACCGTGAGGTGCCACAGAAGTCCCTAGGGTTCAGCCCCTTTGAACTGCTGTATGGTCACCCAGTGAGAGGACCTCTGAGTTTGGTAAAGGAAGGCTGGGAGCAATCTCCCAGGAAACCTCCCCAGAATGTATACAGTTACATGCTGGCCTTCAGAAACCAGACCAGGCGATTCAGGCAACTTGCTGAGGCAAATCTGGAAGCCAGCCAGGAAGAGATGAAGCGGTGGTACGACCAGAATGCCACTCTGGTGGAGCTGCAACCTGGACAAAAGGTGTGGGTCTTGGCCCCAGTGGAGCCTTGTGCACTTCAGGATAAGTGGACAGGTCCATTTGAGGTTGTGTAGCGCAAAAGTCCTGTCACCTACTTGGTGGACATGCAGTCTCCCAGGAATCCTTCGAGGGTCCTACATGTTAACCGCCTTAAGCCCCACTTGGAGAGGTCCGAAGTGGGCATGTTGTTGGCAACTGATGATGGAATGGAGGAGGAGTCTGAGCCTCTTCCTGACCTCTTGGTAGCCTCTGAGAAAGATGGGTCAGTGGATGGAGTTAACCTCTCACCCACCCTGACGCCTGAGCAACAGGGAGACTGCCGCCAATTGCTGGGACAGTTTCCAGATCTGTTCTCCCTGGTTCCTGGTGTCACAGATTGGTGCGTCCATGATGTGGACACAGGAGACAGCTTACCGGTGAGGCATAAGGCCTACAGGGTAACTGACAGGGTCAGGGCCTGCATCAAGGAAGAGGTCTCCAAGATGCTTGCTCTTAGGGTGGTTGAGTCCTCCAGCAGTCCTTGGTCCAGCCCCGTGGTCTTGGTCCCAAATGCTGCTGCGCCGGGAGCCACACCTGAACTCCGGTTCTGTGTGGGCTACAGAGGACTCAATTCAGTCACCAAGACTGACGCGCACCCTATCCCCAGAGCTGATGAGCTCATTGATCGGCTAGGGGCTGCCCGGTTCCTCAGCACGTTTGATTTAACGTCTGGGTACTGGCAGATCGCCTTGACCGATGGGGCAAAGGAGAGGTCAGCATTCTCTACACAAGATGGGCATTTTTTTAGTTCCGGGTTATGCCATTTGGAATGAAGAATGCCCCTGCCACCTTTCAGAGGTTGGTCAACCAGGTGTTGGCTGGGCTGGATGAGTTCAGTGCCGCCTACCTGGATGACATCGCAGTGTTCAGTGGCACCTGGCCAGAACACCTGCGACACCTCTGGGAAGTGTTGACGGCCCTGCGCAAGGCAGGCCTCACAATCAAGGCAAGCAAGTGCCAGATTGGGCAGGGTTCAGTGGTGTACTTGGGACACCAAGTGGGGAGTGGCAAGGTGGCACCCTTGCAACCCAAAATTGAGACCATCCTGGCTTGGGAACCCCCCAAGACCCAGACTGCAGTGAGAGCCTTCCTGGGGCTCACTGGGTACTACAGGAGGTTTGTCAAGGGCTATGGCACTATTGTGGCCCCCTTGACAGAGCTGACTTCTAAGAAGCAGCCCAGGAATGTGATTTGGACTGACACCTGTCAGAAGGCTTTTGACACCCTGAAAACTGCCATGTGCACGGCGCCCGTGCTCTTGGCCCCTGATTTCTTCAAGGAATTTCTAGTGCAAACAGACGCTTCAGAGCATGGTGTAGGGGCTGTTCTCTCACACATGACTGAGGAGGGCTGGGACCAACCTGTAGCCTTCATCAGTAGGAGGTTACTTCCACAGGAACGTAGGTGGAGTGCAATAGAGCGAGAAGCATTTGCTGTGGTCTGGGCACTGAAGAAGCTAAGACCCTACTTGTTTGGGTCTCACTTCCGGGTTCAGACAGACCACGGGCCCCTCAGATGGTTGATGCAGATGAGGGGTGAGAACCCAAAACTGTTGAGGTGGTCCATCTCCCTACAGGGTATGGACTTCACGGTGGAACATCGCCCTGGCACAGATCAGGCCAATGCTGATGGTCTGTCCAGGTTTTTCCGCCTTAGTGATGAGGAACTCCCTGGGGAAGGGTAGTTCCCCCCACATTTCAGCTGGAGGGGACACGTGTTAGACCTGGCACCTTGGCGTGAGTTTCCCTTCCACTTTTTGCTGATGTGCCTCAGATGTTTTTGCTGGTGTCCGCCGCTCAGGGCACTGCGCCACGGCCAACCCGTGCCGCAGTGCAAGTGCTCCCTATGAAAAGTATAACTGTGATTGGTATACCTGATTGGTTCATTGGATTTACTGTCAGTCCCCAGTAAAGGGCACTAGGAGTGCCAGGGCTTGTGAATGCCAATACTGCTAGTGGGCCTGCAGCGCTGGTTGCGCCACCCACAGAAGCAGCCTTAAAATGTGTCTAGGGTCTGCCATTGCAGAACCTGCGTGCAGTCTGGTACTGTCATGCTGGCTGGGCAAGTGCACACACTTGCCAGCCTCTAAACCTTCCCGTAACTTCATATTAGTCACCCCTATGGTAGGCCCAAGGGCAGGGTGCATTGTAAGTGTAAGGTAGGACATGCTCTGATGTGTGTGGCATGTCCTAATAGTGAATTACAGCCAAATTCGTTTTTCACTATTGTAAGGCTACCTGTTCTCTTTAGGCCAGATGGGCTGCTGGAATTATTACACTCTATAATCCCAGCAGGCTCAGGGAACATGGTAGAAAATAATGTTTAGTATGCCTGAACTCAGAATAATAAAATACTTCTTTTAGTAAAGTTTATTTTAATATCCTGTGTTTGCAAATGCTACTTTTAGAAAGTTAGCATTTGCTTGCCTAACCATTTCAGCCCGCCTCTGCTTGGATGTGTATCTGACTGTCTGGGATGTGTGAGTGACAGGGCTGGGGGATGACAGGTGGTGAATGCAAGGATTACCCCTTAGTGGGAGGTAGGAGTGCCCCTGGACTCTTAATCAGGCTGTGCTCTGCCACCACAATGCTGGCTCCGCCCCCCTGGGGGGCGACTGATGACTCAGCCTGCACCTGGCCCAGGAAGGGCGAAGCACTGTCATCAAGGTACTCCTGGCTGCCCCTGTCCCCACAATGCTGGCTCCGCATCCCTGTGGAGCATCTGATGTGCCTGCCTTCACACTGAAAGCAACAGCCAGAGTACACCCCACAAGTGCTCAGAGACTGAAAGGAATTATGCAGAGGCCCCCCTGGCCTGAAAAGACAAAGAAAATGGTGTATAAAAGTAGGAGCCCTGCTCCTTGTAAATTCGATCCTGTTTGCGCCAAAGAAGAAGCTCTGCCTGAAGAGGAGGACCCTGGAAGCTGCATGGAGAAGTACTGACTCTGACCCCAAGAGACTGGCCTGTGGTGGGTGCCTTGCTGCTGAAGGAGAGCAGGAGAGAAAGACTGAAAGACTTTGCTTTATTTCGACTTGTGCCAAATTTTTAGAAAGATCTCCAAGGGCTTGCGGTGGAACTTGCCCCCTGAACAGCGCCCCAGGAACATTGGGCGCTACCCCCCTGAAAGAGGAACTGCTGTGAGTGCTGCCTTCCCCTGCAATTCTACTTGGGAAAAGCGGAGCGCGTCGTGAGCATCGCCACGCACTCTGAGAGGCCCGGGGCACTACCGCCCCTCCAAGCACCGTGACTACCGCCTGCCAAGGCCCCAGAAGCACCGCAAAGACCAGCCTCGCTGGCCCAAGCACCGTGACTGTCGCCTGCACGAGCCGTAGCTCGCACCGTGACGAGAGGCCTCGCCCTGTGCCTGCTTGCCCCTTTTGACCTGTGCCCGGGAAAGCGCCTGCCGCTGTCTGTGAGCGGCTGCGGCGCGTCGTGCAGAGAAGCCCGTCTCGGCCCCCTTGACGTGCCCTGCCGCTTCGCCCGCACCCAGCGTGTGAACCCTCTTGACGGACCCCGAGGTGCTTTGTCCCACTGGCCCGGCCCGCGCCGCAACGCCAACCTTCAAGCCCGAGCCGAGCCGTCGCTCTGACTGGCCCAGGAAGGAAGACACCGCGACGCGGGACGCCGAGCCGATCCCCGACATTGTGGTCTCGACCCTCTTCAAGATCTCCCAAAGGTACTGTGTTGCCCCCGCGGTGCGAGCCGTCCTGCCTTCAAGCTCGCACCGCTTTGTGTCCCTCTGCAGCCCCCGGGAGCCCCGCAGCGTTTGCATCCGAGCCGCGGTACGAGCCGCCACTTCCGCAAGGCTCGCACCGCTCCGTGACCTTCTGCTGCCCCCGGGAGCCTCGCAGCTGCAGTCTGCACCGCGGTACGAGCCGCCTCCCTCCAGTGAGGCTCGCACCGCTCTTGACCCCCCGAGGCCCCCCCTGACACTCCGCGTGGCCGGCGCCCCCTCCGCATCATGTCGCGCACAGCAGTGCGATTCGTACTAGGAGCCAGACCAGGTCGTGCCGTACGCCTCTCACGCGGGCAGCGTGAGCTTTGGCGGCCGGGCCGGATTTACTCACCAGAGGCGCACGGAGGCTCTGGGAACCGCGCCGAAGCGCTAAGGAGCACTGTACTTGTTGGAAACTGGGCAGAAGGCCCCAAAGAACACCTTTTTGAGACTATTGTGAAAAGCTGAACAAAGAACTGTGGCAATCTGATAGAAAGTAACTGGAACCATTCTATAACCTGCACAAAGACTGTATTTACAAGCCTGCTTTAAAGATATATATAAAGAAGATATTTTTACAGAAATACAGTTTTGTGTCATTATGTGGTGGGTTGATGGTTATTGTGTGTGATACTGCAAATGTTTAACCTTATGCACTCCAGAGTTTAGCCTAGACTGCTTGCGCCACACTACCTAGAGGGTGAGCAGGGGTTATTTCTGTGAGTAATCCTTTGCCCTGACTTAGAGGAGAGGGTCCCTGCTTGTCGCCAGTGCTGCACTGCGCCAACCAGAGACCCCCAATTCTAATATTGTTTGAGATAATCTTTGAGATGTTGATTCTCTTTTTCTGACAGAGCATAAATGCGACTGCAGGGCAAAGATGGTTCTTACAATAGTCAGAATTCATTTCGATGGTTCTCTTAAACCAATCAATTTGGGGATTGTGCTCAGTGAGCGAAGGAAGCCCCAGAATGAGCTGAAATTGAGGAGCATCGATGAGACTAAATCTCAGAACGCTCACATGTTCTTCTGGACCCGTTAATCTAATCACCTCTGTATCAAATACGATTGGCCCAGATGACAAATTGGTACCATCAACTGCACGAACGGCTTAAGGTCTATCTTTCTTTACAAATCCGATTCCCATCATCTTAGCAAAGCCAATATCGCAGAAATTACCCGTTGCTCCTGAGTCAATCATCACGGAGATACCATCAATACTTGTATTTCCAAATTCAATTAAACTGGAAATGATCAAATGAGAAGCTGCTGATTGTAAAGTATCAGCCAATAATTGAGGATCTGGAGTTGACTTTTCCTTAGCTCCACCCAGAGCAACTCCTCTTACTGGTGGAGCCTGTCTTTTACTGACAAATTCTGCTTTGGTTTCTTAGTACAATCCCTCAAAAAATGCCCAGAATCACTAAAATACATGCATAGTTTGCCATTTTGTCTTCTCTCTCTTTCTTCTTTAGAAAGAGGTCCTCGCACAGAGCCGATCTGCATGGGTTCTTCTGAATGAGTCTCTTTGATCTTGGAATTTTCAGATTTGAATCAATCGAAACGAGGAGGAAAAGCCTTAACTTCTTTCCGTCTCTAATTTCTTCGCTCACTCTGTCGCTGATCTATTTGGAGAACCAAATCAATTAATTCGGACACGTTCAGTAGGTCGTTTGGGTATCTGCGCCAGACCATCCTTTAATTTGTCTTTAAGACCACAATAAAAAATTGAGGCACGTTTAGCTTCAGGCCAATTGGTCGCCACAATAAGCTTATTAAACTGCGCCAAATAAGCAAACAGATCTCTTTCGGCTGTTTTAAATCCAGCAGTTAATTGTCAGTAATTTGAGAGTCTGGCCTTCGATCAAAAATTCTCAAGAACTCCTTTTTAAACTCTTCGAAGTCACACAAAATGGGATTGTTGTTATTCACCAACGGTATGGACCAGGCCGCCGCATCGCCGCTCAGGTAGGACAACATAAAGGCCACCCTCGACTGATCCTCCTTAAAAATAACAGGCTTGCAAAGATAATGTAAGGAACATTGTGTGAGAAATGTTTGGGCCTTTTGTGGATCCCCACTAAACCTTTCGGGAGCCACTAGGGCAGGGTTCTTCAATCTGTGGGGCGCGCCCCCCTGGGGGGCGCGGCACCATCCCAGGGGGGGCGCGGGCTCCACTCCGATCTTCCCTTTGTGCCCGTTCCTTTGTCTGGGTGATTCTCCCAGGAGGGGGCCAATTCACGGAGTCGACAGCTTCGGCTGCAGTGCGAGGCAAGGAGTCTCCTCTGCTAAAAACGACAGCAAACAAACAGACACGCTTTCAGTTTTAGCAGAGGAGACCCCTTGCCTCCCACTGCAGCTGAATCTGTCAACTCCGTGAATTAACCCCCTCCTGGGAGAGTTAGCTCTTCCCAGAAGGGAGAGAAGGTTTCGCAGAGGTTTTGAGGCACGGGCGCGGTGTGGGCTCTGGCCCAGGGCCCCAGCCTTTCAAGGGGGTTGGGAGTGAGGGGGAGTTGGGGGGGGCGGGAGTCCTTCAGTTATTTTGGGAAGGGAGGGAATGGTTGCAATTCGGGTTTGGGCCATGAATCGGGACAGTGGGCTCTGGTCTGCGGTCCTCAACTCATGAGGATCTTTGTGTGGGCACCGAAGTGTCGGTGTTCAGGGATGTTGGTCTACAGATTCGAATTTGAATCATCAAATGTGTGAGGGATCTCGGTTGGAGCCGGCCACCAGACGTCCGTTTTGTTGCCATGTGGGTGAATAGATGTATGGGTGGAGTGGTGGATGTATGGGTGGGGTGATGGGTGGAATGGTGGATGTGTGGGTGACATGGTGGATGTATGGGTGGGGGGTGGATGGATGAGTGAGGGGATGGATGGTGAGTGAAGGGGTGAATGGATGGTGGGAGAGAGGATGGATGCATGAGTGGAGGGATGGATGGGAGTGGATGGATGTGTGTATGGTTGGAAGGATTGGTGGAGGGGTGGATGGATCAGTGAAATGGTGGATGGATCGATGGGGGGGTGGATGGTGGACGAGTCGGTGGGTGGATGGATGAGAGAGGTGATGGATGGATTGATGTATTGATGGGTGAAGGGGTGAATGAATGAATGGATGGATGGATGAGTGAAGGGGTGGATGTGGGGATGGATGGGTGATTGAGGAGGGTGGATGGACGGGGGGATGGATGGAGGAGTGAAGGGGTGGATGAGTGGTCAATGGATGCATTCATATGTGGATGAGTGGATGGATGAGCGGGTGGATGGGTGAAGGGTGGATGGAGGGATGGGTGACTGGGTGAGGGGGGAATGGAGAGAGAGGGGGAGGATGGATGGATGAGTGAGGACATGGATGAATGATTGGCAGAGTGGATGGGTAGGTGTGTGCATGGATGGGTGAGGAGGGGAGCATGGAGATGGATGGGTCAGAGAGTGCATGCATGAGTGGGGGGGAGGGTGGAGAGCGGGATGGATGGGTGGATGGATGAGTGGGGGTTGAGTGGGTGGACAGATGAGTGACTGGGTGGATGGATGAGTGGGTGGGAGGATGGCTGGATGGGTGAGAGGGTGGGTGGTTGGATGGATGAGTGAATGGATGGATGGGTGGAGGAGTGGATGGATGGGTGGAAGAGTGGATGGATGAGTGGAGGAGTGGATGGATGGATGAGTGGAGGAGTGGATGGATGAGTGGGAGGATAGCTTGGGTGAATGGTTGGATGGATGAGTGGGTGGATGGATGGAAGAGTGGATGGATTGGTGAGGGGATGGATTGGGTGAAGGGATGGATGGATGGGTGAGGGGGTGGATGGAGGGATGGATGGGTGAGATGATGGATGGAGGGATGGATGGTGGATGGGTTTGCAAGTGGTTGAAGGGGTTTGGATGTGGATGGGGCTCAGATGGAGGGGCGGAATGAATGGTGGGGGAGTTGGTGGATGACAAGGTGTACATGATGGATGGGGAGGGTTGTGATGACTTCCTTTGCTTTCTTGGTGCCATGGGAGCTGTGGTTCAGAGTGGAAGGTATTTGAATTGTTTGGCTGCTCCCTTGCCTATGTGTTACTGTTCTGTATTCTATGTGTGCTCATGTGTGGGATCTATGCATCATGCGTGTGACATTTTGCGTGACGTCCAGCTGCTACTTGAATGCGGGCCCCCATGGGCAAGGTCGGGTTCCATGTTTTGGGTTCCGCTTGGTGAAGCACCCATGGTGTGTTCCCTATAGTGGGTTCATCACGGCGGTCCTCCCTTTGGTTCACTTGTGCATGGTGCTTTACATTCTACAATGTATTTGTTTATTTGTTGGGGAGTTTGTGAGATTGGGTTCTCAGCACTTGCGGTGTTGAAGACTAGGTACCGTTCAGGACTGGATGTGGAGCACAGCCTGAGGATGGCAGTGGCAGGGATCCACCCACAGATTGAGAGTCTAGGTGTGGCTGGGCACCTGCACACCCATCACATTCATGTTGGTGGTGTTGTTGTTGATCTGTGTCCTGTGTAAGGCAGGGCATCCTAGTGGGGAGAATTTGCGCACATTTTGTCTTGGAGGATTGTGTTTTGAGCTGTGTGGTACGCCTCTGTCGTTTCGCCACACCCACTCACAGGCCTGCAGTTTGCTAGGCACTCTTGTTGTGTTGAGCATTGTTTGCCGGATATGGCCCGTGGTGTGCGCGTGGCAGTCGAACATGTGGTGTGCCGGATTCCCGAGGTTTCTGTCGGGTGGTGGGGGGGCCCAACATCTGGGGGAATTCAGCTGGGGGGGCTCAACCTGGAAAAGCTTGAAGACCTCTGCACTAGGGGAATGTTAGGTGGCATTGCATGGATTACCTGAGTGGTAAGTTCTGCTGCTGAGGAAGTGGGGGCAAAAGTTTGTGACTTATTTTCCTTCGTGCCCACCATAGACGCTGCAGATAAATCTAACCTCTTTCGCAGAAACTGCGTTTCTTGACTAGACCTTCTTACTTCCTCTCTAAGTGTCTTATTTTCTGATGAGGCTTCACTTAATTGTGTCCGAATCCCATCCAATACTGACGCTAGAGTTTTAAAATCTATTCCCTCAGCCATCTTGCTCAGGCGGAAGTATCTGGAGGGCACTTCAATCTCCAATCTGTCAGGTACCTGGGTTCCAGATTCTTCTGCTTCCACAGGAGCAGATGCTTATTCCTCAGTCCCTACACCAAGATACCATGATCATATAGACCCAAGCATCCAAGCGGGGGAAAGGGGATTGGGATGAAAGAGAAATACGCTAAGTCTTCCTTCAGCTGGACAGGACTGCTCTATTCTTCCTTTTCTTCTTTTCTGTGTCTTCCTCCTGTAAAAGAGCAACTCTAGCAATCTATTCTCAAAACTCAGTTACACTTATTATTTTCCTTATCTTAACTATTTTACCTGTCCTAGAAGCGAGGCTAACTGTTCTCTTGTTTAGTAATACTGGGGGTTGCTGCAATTCTTCTTCACAAAGAAATTCTAGTAAATACAAATAACAGTTATTCTATAAACTCTAAGCTCTTCACTCTCTTACTCTAACTTGATACACTTATTACCTTGTTGTACCCAGAATTACTCTACTGTCTTTTTTCCCTTTATTTACAGATGAAGATACAATGTCTTTTAAAGAAGATGTCCATGTAGTAGTACTGAGGACTGAGAACCACTCTTCCTTAAAGATGGTAGGTATCTTTATATATATATATATACTAACAGCCCTTCCCAACGTTGTCCGGGTAGGCTTTGCTCGGTGAAAGGTACTCACCAGCATCGCGCTCCCCTGGGCATGTCGATGTCGACGCTCCTCCCCGCGCTGCTGGCTGCTCTTACCCCATGTGAATTGGACCTCGCAGGGTGTCGGGCGGCCGACAGGTTATGGCATGGAAGAATGCGTAGCCAGTGCGGTTTTACCTTCTATTTAAAGAAGTCAGTGGCCGGCTCACTTCCTGCTTTCACCTCCTCTGCCCATGTGTTGTGGGCACGCTGGAACACCGCCTGCAGCTCGCCTCAGGGCAGCATCGATCGCATCATGGCAGGCCTCACTCGACACGCGAGACTTTTAGTTTTCCTTCTGCTGAGGCGAGTATCATAACAGGCAAAATAGGTTCTCCACAGTCTCCCACCGAGACAGAAGAAGGAAAGGCAGCGCGCTTCCTGTTCCTCTCTGGGGCTGCATTGCTATTTGCGCAATATTATTTCCTCTCTTTTCCATGTCAACAGATTCTTACTTACATTTCTGCCAACTCTCGACTGCCCCCCTGAGCATGGCTTGATCGCTCCGGCCCTCGCAGGGTGTTGCTTCCGGCTTCCGCGGTCCTTGCCGCTCCTCCCCTCGCTCCTGGCCGCCGACCCGTGATGTCAGCACGCACGTCGTTAGCTGGCGCTACTTTGAAGGGACTACTTTTCCCAAAAAGTTACTTTGCCCTTATAACATATTTTTTTTAATATATATAGCCTATGTCCATCTGCTTACCCTGACAATTCCAATGTTGTATTGGGTGTTTGGATTGGCGCTGGGGTTTCCGAGTTTACCCGCCTCAAAGGTTCCCAGTTCTCACTTTATAATAGTAGTATAGATAACAACACATACTTGTAGAACTTCTGTCCTAAAAAACTCCAAGCGCTGCTTGTATGGCTCTCTTGTATTGTCTCTATTCTGTGAATTGCCTTATTCACCGTTATTTTGGAATTGTTATTCTTCTCATAACATTTCTTCCAAGTACCTCAAGATATCAACAAGTCTCTGTAGCTATTTTGCTACCTCAACTTCTCACCAAATACTTCTTTACCTTATGGTAGAGTATTAAAAGGCTTTGAATGGAAAAGAGTTCAAACTACTGACTGGTAGTCTTTTACTTCAAAGGAAAACTAGAATTCCACTAGAAAAATATATCGGACTTCAAACTTGCCTCAGCAATGCTTCTACTGGAAAATTCTTTCACAAATACTCACGGACCCCAAATTCAAACGGTTCAGGAATTCCGTAATCCCAAAAATTAAACGGTAACAAAGATCCAACCGTTTCCTGACTGATAATCAGTTGAAGTGCGCGATTCAACGGCCGTTGAACCGCGAACACAGCTGCGCTCGATTCCCGGCTGAAACTCTAGACCGGCAATAATCGCAAACCATGGCGGCCATCTTAGAATTCCGCCCCAGTTGCGATAGCAGTCTCTTTAGCAGCAGAGAAGCCCTCCGTTTAGCAAGGCTACCTTTAGACATGAAATAGTGAATCTGCTGAACCTTATTAAACATAGGGGGTATAGGATGATCTTCAAGAGAGTTTATTTGCCCGATCCTGACAGGCTGTGCCTCCCCCTTCCCACAGCGTTCTCTCTCTTAACCTATCCTCCCAGTATATTCAACCCTGATATCCTGATTAAGGGTGAAGAGTTAATGGTGTGTTTCCTGTATCAGGGTACAAACGGCAGACCATCTAGAGCTTATAGAGGATATTACATTGGCAGCACACGCTTTATCGCTCCTTGCTTGACCATGTTGAGCATTGATCCTCACTTCCTTTACTATTACACGCTGTGGGATACTCTGTTGATCCTGAGTTAACTTTAAAGAGCATTAATCCTGACTTCCTGTAACATTTATTTAATGGTCTGCTTCTTTGTCACCCACAGCTTAATCCTATCAAGCATTTAGTCTGACTGCTTGTGAACAGTGCCTTTCGTGCCTTTAAGTGACATTGTTAATGAACTTGTGTGTAAACTTGAAAATACTGAATGTCACTGGAAATATACACTTGTGTGGTACTGTCATTTTTTTGGGGTAACTATGAATTTGCTCTTCTTTGACACATTTCAACTTCTGTTCTTAATTTCCAGATTTTCCCTAAAATGTCTCCAGCTCAAACACAAAAAGTCAAATCACTGCACTTGGAGTGCATCACCACATCATGCACTTTGCAAAGTTAACTGGTCATCATTCAGAATGTTTTTACTGAAATATTAGCTGAGAATGTAGGGGCAGGTTTTTGTCTGCAGCACGGAAAAATATCCTTACATTTTTTTAAACATATTTTAAATTGGATGGAAAGAAAGATTGTGTCAGTCATGCCAATATTTTAGATGGCTATCCACACGTTCCTTTTTACATCATGGATACTTAATGTAGAAGCTATCTTTCATCCAATAGTCAGAAGAATTCCCAAAATGTTAAACCTTTACCTTCCTTTTATCTTTTAAGTGTTTGTTAAGAATGCTGGAATACCTTGCTGGAATACCTATTCAGAGGATCATCAACCCTGCCCAGAGTACTACGTAACCAATGATTTGAGAAGGACCATAATAAAATTAGATGTAGTGGTCATCGATTCTCCTGAACTCCACAGGTAGGTTTTTGCGTTGCCTAACGTCATGTTCAGGGGTGCTATACCTGCTCACTCTGACCCTGTTGAACGAACTGGAGACACTCCAACAAGGCTTCTCCCTGGAACTGCAGTGGTTTGACATGGTAGTATGCCTGTATACACGTTTAAAGATAGCTACAAGTCTTTCCTCGATCGCTGGTGCATCAGTGGTTTGAGACTTCTCAATCAGTACCCAGGCTAGATGAAGTATTTTGGAAGTTTCAGGAACATTTTGCGTTTCTTTGTTTTATAGCAGCTGTCTGCAGTTTGGCAGAATGTTCATTGCTTATAATAAACATGTGTCAGTTTTAGTGCCCACAGTGGTCTAAAGATATCATACAAGACAATGCTCCAGATTGCTTCTGAAAATATCCTCATGAGCTAGCCAATCTATTAGCACGGGAATTAAGAAAAAAGGTTGAACCAGGAGAGATGTAGTTTTTTTTTGTTTATGTTTTTTACATTCAAATTTGTAGACATAAGAAACGTATCAAACTTCAAAGATGCAGATTTCCCGCCGATTCAACTTGCCATTGGAAGCACATCCTAGTTCATTAGGTTTTGCTTTGTTATATTTCAACTATTTCTCTTGCTGCTATGCTTTACACATACAGCATGTTTCACCACTACAATGGAAGACACGAGTCAAGATAAGTATGCCTATCTCTGTGGTCAAGTTCTAAAGTTTATTCGAGTAAGTCAAGTAGCTCTTCTCTGTCCATATCAACATTTACAGGCTCATTTGGCTTCTCATTCTTTATCAAAAGATTCTTGTTTCAAAACGTGACTATTTGGATCCCAGTGGATGTGAATGTAATCATTTTCTTTATTTTTCTTCAGTGGGAAAAAGCCCTACTAAATATAGATTAACAAGATCATCTCATAAAGTAACTAAATTTGGAATTGCAGTTACCTGGAAAAGTAAAGAAATCATGTGCTTATTCTTTTCCTAGACCTGCCATGTTCTTTTGCTCCAGTACTTGTACATTGCATATCGACAATTCAATTTTTTCTCTAACATTTCCATAGAGGAAGTTGTAGTATTTCGCACATTTCTCAGCAGTTTGCATATCTCAAGCCACTTGTTATAGTCACTGTATTATTCACTGAAGGCTGAAGTTCCATCAGTTAGCCCCTTTTATTTACAACCAAAAACTCCATGCTTAGTTGCATTCATATGAGTCACTTTCTCTCTCTCGAACGATGGTGGGGCGGGTGGGTATGAATCAAGATTTTAAAATGCTGTTCTCCAGCAGTTCACCTGTATCTTTGACTCTCCACTCCCTGTGTATTTGAACAAACTCAAGACTTGCCTGTAAAATGGGCATTACTCCAAGGACAGAGAACCTTCCAGACATGTTTGAGGTATTGATGCAATATTTCCTACCATTTATAAACTACTTTAGTCCTCTATTGCATCAGCTCCGAGATACGGGTGGAACTGGAATCTTATTATGTATTTAGCCCTTATTTATACTTACAGCTTCAAAATGGCTAACAATGGTTCCTGAATTCTTGCAAGATTTCAGAGATTCTCACCTACGAGGTCTTCCCTTTTGCATCCAGCATAGCAATCCCTTTTGGCATTGGCACCAAGGTCTGCAGATGTGAGCTTGCCCACGAATGGGCATGTGTTCCTTCACAATCTCTGCTTGGCACCTGCGTTCCTTGTGAGGTGAGCATCAAAGTATCCCATGCCAGTCATATGTCCAATCATGATTTATGTTGGAGGGATTGTTTTGTTGATAATATTCTATGATATGAGATTTCATCTCTCAAAACTAGGTCTTTAAATAGGGGTGGGTGAAAAATCTATCCACTTTGCCTCATTGTTCTCAGATGCCCGAACAGAGCCAACTCTATTTCAGCGTGGCCCAAAATTATTATAGAGTTTATATGGTATCGTGGACTCGAGGAATAAGGGTTTTTACTATAGCCCACTGTAGCGGGCTATACCGGCTATTAAAGGTCCGCTTCCGCGTTAAAGCCCCGAGGCAAGGGACTTTAACAAGGGACCGGGACTTTAATAGCCGGTATAACCCTGCTACTAAGGGCTATAAGTCTATTAGACTAACAAATAAAACAAAGGCCTCTCGAAGCTCGAGGGGATCTAAATCCCCTCGTGCTCCGAGAGTCCTTTGTAAGACACTGGAATGTTGCTCTGCGGGCCTTTACCGCCCTTAGAAGCATGGAGCACTTCATTGTCTACAATGGAGCTCCCAACATTCCAATGTTCTAATATAGCATATGTTCTGTGAGAATGCAAAAAAGGCTGTAATCTACTTGGTCCATTATTGGGGCATGCCCCTGAATGCACTGTACTATTACAGAATCTGTTTGTGATGTGGTTCTACACAGAGTTTATATCTCCATCTACCACAAGAACAACTGTGGCAAAGTTACCATGGACGATATTAAAACCGGGGTGAGTCTAGGCTGGTGTTCTGAACATATACCAGAGCTGACGTTAACGTTGTCCCCTGCCTGTGGTCCAAACAAGCCCCTTAATGCGTTGCACTGTTACCTGATCACCAACAGCAAAGTCATCTAGGGTGAAAATTAAAACAAAATGGAGCCTTGGCCAGTGTTCCGAACATATACTGAAGCTGTTGTTAGGGTTATTCTCTTCAAGTGCCCGAGACTATGATACATATCTCCCTTTGTGTGATGTATGTGTGGTTGGTTTAAAGCCCAAGGACTTGTGAAAGAATAAAGCAACCCCATTGTGCTTCGTTCTGGCTGATGAACAGAATGCTAAGCTATGGTTCCTATGACATAGACAATGTTTTTCCTGTTCGGGTAAGTGAGTTTTTTGTAGTGCTATAATATCGTATTTCACACATCTCAGGGATTCAGGAGAGGAATGTATACAATTTAAAATATCCAATCGGGAGCAACGCAAGGATGATTTGGGGACGGTGGGGGGCAAAAGAAAATATATCTTTTCAGACATTTAGGTTCTTTTGCAGGGATGTGGAAGTCCTGTAGCCCGACGCCCAAGACATATTGTTTGGGGTCCCTGGGACAAGTAGGCCCAACCCCCTGCAGCACAAACCCTTTAGCTGGCAGTTTGCTGTACCACATTATCGATCAGGGAAGGGTGCTGTCTGCAGTTAAGGTAACATTTTTGTCCGTATTTTAATACTGTTCAAACTTCTTTTTTATGGTACATTAATTGAAAGCCTTTATAATTAAGGTGAGCGCTCTCAGTAAATGTAAGCTTGGACTGCACTACTGACAGTGGTTCCGGTATAAAAATGTGTACACACGTTTTCAAAGTTTAGCAATATGAGGCTATGTATGATGCTCCCAGCATACTCTCTGATTTGATGCAAATATTTGCAGAAGCTTGAAAACAAGATTGATGAATCTTTGTTTTCAAAAGAAAATGTTCATAAAAAATTTGCATAAAAAATGAAAGTAGGACACAAACATTTCGCTAAACTACTGTAAAATTTCAGGTACCATTTCTTTGCAGCATCATTTAGTAACATGTTGATGCATGGTAGTATTTCCCAAAAATATTCATAATGGCAAATCAGTGTAACCAGTTTCAATAAGATTATGGGAAACAAAAATTAACAAGCTTTGGCTAAACCAATAGGTCTGAAATTGGTGGTCAGCTTTTTAGTGTTTTCAATGTGTGAACAGTTTTGGCATGGTTTTTGTAAAACCTTACTGGTGTGGGAGCTACTGGGCCTTTACCATTATAACAAACATTGCAAAAGCAAAAATGTTTTTTTGTCTTAAAAAGCACACACTGCCACAGTAGTTAGTGGCACTGAACACAACTACTTTGTTTGCCGATATGCTCCTTGTGAAAAAGCAGAATGCTGTCACTCCCAATGAAACCGACCGATGCAGAGAGAGAGAGAGACATTATTAAACGCAAAAGGTCATGGTCAACGCCACACCAAATTAGGGGCCCAATTATTTAAGAAAGTCTCAAAAGTGCACCAATGGTATATGTCCTTTCATTAAGTGCAGCTATACAGCTTTCATAAATTCCTAGGAATTTACAGAAGTAGAACAAGAAATAGAACTAGAAAACATTTGTGAATTGCATTTTAGCATAAACAAATATGCATGTGTAGATTTGCTCATGCGAAAATCTGAGTGTTAGCAAGTTCACTTTCTCTCCAGCCACTTTTTTTCCCAACTCTGGATGAAGGTTTATGTTTGCCATTGTCAGAAGTATATTTCCAACATTTCTCAGTAATGGAAAAGATTCGATAACAGTTGTTGAAAACCCTTAAAATATGCAAGTTAGTAGGTTTGCACAGACTCAATATGGCATTCTAACCCATGAAGTATTGCTTATCACTACCTTTAGCCCCAGTATGTAGATCTGCGGAAACGTGACAACATGAGGGGATTGCAAGTATTCAAACACTACTATGGTATGAGCCCTGGCATAATCAGAGAGGCTATATCGGAGCTCTTATATAATGAGATTGCTGCCATAATTTGTCACCCCACTACATGGCACTAAAGGGACAAGTGGATTTTGTTACAGGACAAGTAGATTTATGAAGCAACCTGCCCCATGTGCAAGTAGATATTTTATTAAATTCCACACCCCTGTTGTGGAAGAATGCATTTAGAAAAATGATAAACCTTTTAGCACAACTTCTTTAGTGGTATTTGATGCAACCAAAACATGTTTGGATGAGCATACAGGAACACATTAATGCTGTGGGTGTCACCAAATGCACCATTAAAGAGATAGCAAATGCTGGTATGACTTGCAGTCTTCTACCAAAGAGAAACTGACAAAGAGGATCTCTGAGGGTGGCCATACTGAAAACTGCTCATCTGTCCCTCCTTGAATGTGATAGAGAAAATTAATGAAAGCCCCTTTGCACCAGAAGCTGTGTCTGTATTTACCGACATTAACACCTTTAGTGTTTCACCTTCAAATACAGGTTAAAAAGCAAAATAATTTTTTAATAAACATACATATACATGTGTGTTTCAATCAAATCATTGTTTATTAGCAAGCTTAACATATATTTTAAACAAAAATTATATATTTTGTGTAAAAAGAATTAACATCAATACATTTATGTTTAGAACTAAAAAGCTTACAATGCATTCAATTACATTTCTTGTTTCTTTACTTGCATTTACACTGTATATTTATGTAATGTTTACTAAGATGTAAAAAAATACATTATGGGACATGTAGTTTTAGGAAAACATTAATAAAAAATCATTTCATTTCTAAACAAAACTGCAGCTAAATTTGTGATTTTTCAACACAAATCTCTCAAACAATTATATTTTGAAGATGAAGGTGATGCTGCTAAAACTATTTCAGATTTTGAAATGGATAAAACATCTGACGCACATTAACATTAAGTTTATATAAAGAACAACCTTCAGCCTCCTGACTGAAATGCGTGGACTTACACATACTTTAAGATGTACTCCTACGCATAGACGGCTATTATTACTCCTTCAAGCACTCGCATTATGAGTTGTCGATTGCTTCAAATACATAGATAGAGCATAAGGCCTAGGTCAAATATGACATGGAATTTACAAGTTGAGTTACAGCCTGCTGGATAATTTCAAATGATATAAAATCTGTTTCAGAAATGACAGCTTAGGGCAATATGGTCTTTGAGGTAACGAGTGAGTTGGCTAGAGGAAACCATGACATCAGGTTTTCATCATATTCGTGAGTCACAAGGCAGTGTGTACGGAAATCGGTGCCTTAACCGTAACATGAGCCACACTATGTGGATTAATGATTGTGCATAAAGTTGACATACATAGTTCTCATGGTCATTTAAGTGATAGAGTGCAAGGATTTGATAGATCACCTTGCTACTTCTACTTGTCTTCAATGTCGTAGATGTTATACTCTGCAAATTAAGCTTGGGCATTTCACTGTTGATGTTGCCAAATTGACTTGATTAAATTACAAATGCTTTGGAAGACATAGAAACCACACAGGCTAGAAGACTTGTGGGAGGTGGTGTGAAAGAGGGTAAAGAGGTGTCAAGCCATACACATTTGTCTGGGCAAAAGTAGGGTGATGTAAGATGCAGGACACGGCAAATCTCTGGTGTGCAGTGCACTTCTACTCCTACATCTAGTGAAAGAGTGTAATGAAAGGCAAACAAAGAGGAAGACAGGAATGGCAACTCTTATTTTTGTTTTTACTGTTCTAATTTACCATAGGAAAAAAATCCACCTTTTGTATCGATTTCGCATTTATAGAGCGCATTATCACTGTCAGGTCTCTAAGCGCTTTTTGCATATTTACTTTGTGTGTATGTATATTTGTGGTATTTCTGTATTACAAACCTATCCAAAAGGCATCGGAGCGCTGTCCATGGTCCAAGGCAACTTAAAGTCTGCGCGTAATTGGAGAAGCTGAGTTGTGGACATGTAATGCATTGTGATGTAGTGTTGTTTGACTAAGTGAGTCTTCAACTGTTTCCTAAATTGGAGCACCATTGGGGCAGTCTGGGTGGATATGGGGATGCTGGTCCAGATCCCGAGTACATAGATGGAAAAGGCCTTCTTTGTTGATGGTAAGATGGTGAGCTTCTCTGCAAGATAAACGAGGATACTGGTTCTGATGGCGTTATAAGTAAATGATGCAGCTGGTTTTGAAGATGGTGCGGGGTGCCATTTGGAACCAATGAAGTTTCATCATGGATGCAGTGATGTGATCATTATTCTTCATGCCCTGGATGAGACGTGCTCTTGCATTTTGGGTGCCCTTAAGTGGTTCCAGTGTGAAGTTTAGGAGAGCATGTAGTATGGCAAGACCACCATCCAGATGCAAAAGCTTGAGCAAGAGTTCTGAAGTTGCCTTCTGTAAGAAATAGTTTGACTTTCTTTAGAAGAGAGAATTTGTACCAGGCTTTTTTTGGCAATGTGTTCCTTGACAAGAGGTCGGTTTCCAGGGTGAATCTAAATATTTTGATAGGTGAGAGTTGGTGTTTGAGATTGTCAAGGTTCATATCATTGAGCCAAGTTTTTATTGTGTCTTGTTTGTTGTGTACGTCAAATTATAGGAATTATTTCTTGGTTGAGTTGAGCTTAATATATGAACTGGTCATCCAGGTCTGGATGAAGTGGAGCAGCATTTGAGATGTTGGATGTCTGAAGCAGAGAAGACTTTCAAGTAGAGGTGTTTATCGGCACATTGGTAAATCTTGATGTTGTTTTCTGAGACTAGAGCACCAAGCTTCTCCATGTAAAGGTTAAAGATGACAGGAGATACTATGAAACCCTGGCTGTCTCCATGTGTAATAGGATATTTTGTGACCTGGAGTTGCCCTTGTGAACAAACTGATATCTGCTGGAAAGGTAAGAGGAGAACCAGTGAATAATATTCCCAGTGAATCCCATTTGTGAGTCAAGCTTGCCTATGAAAGTGGAATTCTCAATTGTGTCGAAAGAAGCTGAGAGGTCCAGAAATATCAGGAGGCTAGGGGCATCTTCAACTGTGGTCCATAGGGCATCATTTACGATGGGTAAAGTGGCGGTCTCCGTTCTGCAGTGTGATCCGAAGCCAGACTGGTAGTCATGCAGGAGGTGGATAGCACTGATGTGAACTTGGAGTTGAACATAGAACGCTTTTACAATGTTCTTGCCAAAGAATGGTAGATGGGCACTAGTTGACGAGATAGCTAGAAACACGTTAAAACAATTGCTTTACATTTTATGTAAGTTTCTTTGATAATGATAAAAAAATATTGACCATAAATATACGTATATTAAAAGTGTAGTTGTTTGTGATTTTTAATCACAGAGTCCTTTTAATATCTGTTTTCATCTTGATATTGAATAGGTATGTTACTCATAACTATTGTCATCCGTTGGCTCTCATTGGAGTGCTGGTTACTTTAGCATGCAACATAGCACCACGTGCCACTATTTTCCATGAAATGTCTGGTGCATACTGCAGGCCTCCACCACTCTTGTGTAAAGATGTGAAACGCACTTTGTGCAGTCCAAGGGATTGGTAATTTTGCCTGTTACGATACAGGAATTTAGTTCTTGACGGTGAAGAAAGTACATGTTCACCATCAATGCAGCCAACTACCTATGGGAACTGTGCTATACAGAAAAAACACAATGGAGTCCTGAAGCACCCCTGATGTACAAGTAAATATAAGTATTTATCTTAACAATGTTGCTTCCAGAAAATTGTTAAATAACTTTGAGAGTGCACCCTTTGAAGCCCAAAAATGCCTTCACCACACCATCGCATAAAACACAGCTCTTGTGAAAGTAACTGTAGCTTTCAGGGCCCTTTTTTTACATGTTGAACCTGGGTACCACCAGAAAACACGTGATAGTAATTTTACGAATGCAAACGCCCATTCTTCGAATATTCACTAAGTGCAAATCTTCTGAACATACGAATTGTGAGTAGCGATTTGCAAGTCTCGAATTACAAATTACTAATTGGTAATTTTGCTAAATATTCATTCTGTAAATATTTACACTGTAATTTTAGGAAATATTTAAAAAGTCCTTCTTTGTGCATATGGAGAAACCATTTTTGCAATCGAAAACCAGTTTGTGACAGGTTTGAGATTCCTTGTTTTTTCAAACATAGGTCCCCAGGAGATTAGCTCACCAATAGTAAGGAAGGAGAAGTACACGTGTAAACTAAATTAACCCTCAAATATGTAAAGCATGGACAGCCTCAGGCCTCGGCACAGTGTACATCGCAATTCTGACAGAGAAGAGCAGAACAAGCCATAGGCGTTTTAACGGAAGGGGTGTGGCGCGGCGGCTAGGGCGACTGACTCCGGAATCTGGGGATCACGATCCCCGGCACCGGCGGCAGATTAGCCCAACACCATGTGACTCTGGGCAATAGCTCGCTTAATCTTCCCGACGGCCCCCAGCGCCTAGAGACCCTTGTGATTGTGCGCTTTACAAATGTGGATTTATTATTATTATTATTTACTTTGACAACTATACTTATAGGGCCCGTTTACAATGTTGAGCTGACTGCAACCAGTGGAGGGACTGCGGCGCTTAAGACGGGCTCAAGGAGCCCGACACCCCTTTCAGGTCGGCCTTTCTGACATGGAATGTGGTTTTTTTTGGAGCCCCTTGCAGGGCCCCTTCATCCCTGGCCCTCCGTAGTGAGCCCCCCTAAAAATCTGTTTCACAATTGTAGCTTGTGCTGTGGACCTTTTCCTCCTACTCACAGGCCACTAGAGTAAAATGGATGTTTAAATACAGCGGATGGAACCGTCAACCTATGGTCGGTGGTTTCCATTCCGCTATGATGTCCCAATATAATAATTGTGCCAATAAGCACGTTTTCAGCTAAAAAATAAAAATACATAAATTACCTGTCCATTTAATGAGAGTCAAAAGTAAATGGCGTCCATACAAACCAGGTCCTATTTTATATCTAGCCAGTCACAAATATTTCTACCATTTTATTAAAAGCTAACAGTTCTCTGTACTGAAGATAGTTGGCGGCAGGTGCAATTTACAGCTGTTCTAAACTAGCCCTGAGCAACGGTGCAAGTGGATTTCCACAAAGCCATATGAGGGAGCCTATCTGAGTACTGGTATGGATTTATTTACCACAGGCTGGTCAGTATTTCCCTGGTGACAGCCCTGCCTCTCTATCTGACCTGTTTGGTATTTCGCTTCTTTGAAAAAGAGGCTACAGCAAAGCCTCTTCTGAACATTGTCATTTCTTTATGCACCCTAGAGATTCCTTCCACGGATGCAGAAACCTTTGTGTTTTCTTGTAATTTGTTTTTCATCATCTGTGTTTCAGAGCAGCCACCTGGAGCAGCAGACAAGGAGTCTGTAATCCGGCTGAGCCCCGGACATTGCTTGCCAAGATTTTTTGATTTGTGTTTGAATTTCTGCCACCCCTCTCACTCCTGCCTTACAAAGAGTGTGTTTTTGATTGAGAGATTGGGGGGGGGGGCCACGTGCTCTGAGGGGGTAACACTATATACCATCTGGGCCACTGATAGAAATAGCAAAACATATTGCTTTGAGAAAGCTGCTAGTTATCATCCAAAGCTACCCTGAGAACAAGCATGAAACCAAGTTTGCAATTTCCAGTCGGTGTTCCACTTCCTCACTAATCGATTGCTTCTTTGCTGTTCCCCATTGTTGGATCGATTCAATGCTGTTCGATCATTTTATTTGCTCTTGCCTTCCAATTGATAAATTCATTGTATCAATCTCCACTGGCATAATTGCTTCATTGTTTTTCCCGACCAATTAATAATTTGTTTGCTCTCCCCGATGATCAATTATTTCAGTGTGCACTCCTGCTGTTCGATCACATCGATCTCATCAATGTGCACTCCCCCACCATTCAATTGCTTCATCATCATATCTTTATTTGGCAAATCGCCCAAAAAGCACATAAAGTTAAAGCATCAGTCCAATAAAACACTTAAAACACCTCATGAAAATTGTTTTAGCATTGAAAAGAATAAAAGATCTGTACAATAGCAGCATGACTAATAAAGTACAAACATGGTCCAGAATACTAGCTGAGTTCATGAACCGCAAAAAAGATATAGTCTCGGCAAAAAGGTCCTAAAGTCACAGTCAACAATACACATATACTTCATGTTGCGATGACCTATTTAATAATAAAACCAAAATCTGCATTATAAGCCTCCACTCATAGTCTTGTCAGCATTAGGCCATATAAGTGTCAGGAAACCTCCGGGTATATGTCGCGCTTTACAAATATATTCATTATCAAAATAAACCAATGCACAGCTCACGGATGCAAGATCTGTATACTGCCATCACAATTATCAGAGGGCTACCTTTTTCTGTCTGCATCTCCACATATGGAGCAGGAAGTGGAAAACAACAAATACAAAATGCTGTGATGTATTAGATCTTAGGATCCTTGCTACTATCTTAAAATCCCCAATCCCCATGCTACGAAGTAACGGCAATATCCATTTCCTCCTATAGGCATGGTCAAGAGGACAGAAGTAGACAACATGCTAAATACTTTCCTTTGCCTCAGAGCACAGGGTACAAGACACATCAAACTCAGTGTAGGCACGTTGCCATTTGGCAGTAACTGTAAGTAGCGTTAAAATCCCAATCTGAAATTTTATGTGCAGGGATTTTGCGAGCGGCAGCTCAATCTCATCCATGTACACTTCTAAAGATTAGACATCTTTACACTCAAGAAATGCTAATCTCAGAATGCCCACCCTCTCATTCCTGATAATACGACAATCCACGTGCCTCCAATAGGCCCCTTTGAGAACAGGCTTCGGCACTCTGCAAGCGAATGTATGATGTAACAACGAATTCCGTTGCAACGTATGCCTTTACCACGCATGCGTTACAACGGAATTCATTTTCCACGCATAACCTTTACCTCGAATACTTGCGTGGTGACGTCATACGTCGTTAAGAGGAAACAGAATTTTTTTTTCCGGTTTCTCCTAAACGACGCTGATTATCTTCATATCCGACGTGACTTCTGGTGAGTTGTTTTTTTGGGGGGGAGACCCCCCAAGCCCCCCAATTTTTTACTTTTTACCTTTACCACATATGCCTTTACTACAAATCTCGTAGTAAAGGTATGCGTGGTAAAGGCTTTAGTGGTAACCACGCATGCGTTGTACTGCATGCGTGGTTAAGGATTTCGTGGAAACGGCTTCGTTGTAGTGGCCGTTTCCCTCTGCAAGCAGTCTGTGGATTCTTCCAGAGATTCTCACATCCGATCTCAATCAAATGACTTTTAATGTATCTGAACCATGGCACACCTGCAGCCCCGGGGAGGTTTTTTTTTTATGTTGAAATTTTTTATTAGATTATTCAATAAAATACATAGTAAATATCAAAGTGATAAAATATCATAGTAATAAAAAATACAGGTAATAATAAACCTTATACAAAGGAAAGAGACGGGGTAGAAAAATACATTCCTAGTAGAAAAGAAAAAGGAAAAGGAGTTTTAACATTTCTTCTAGACCCATCCGATAAGACACTAGATCCACTGATGCCCAGACCCTTCAATACAACAGTGGTCTGAGACCTATGAGTGAGGGGTCTGTGGCCTCATTCTAGCCGGAATGGAATACGTGGGATACTAATCGCTTACATTCTCATTCCCCACCATATAAAGACCCCCCACGCCCCCAAGCGCTTGTGAGTTAAAAATTTGGAGTGTCTGGAATATCTAATGAAAAGTAGAGGCATGTTGGGCTCTCAAGATACCCCCTGTATAGTGTTTAACCCCAAGTCTACACTTCTGTATCTGGGATGACCAGCTGAACTGCTCCCTGAGAGTGTAACCTAAGTATTCAAATGTGTGGACCCTTTCCAATGGAACACTATTGAGAGCCGGATGTGGGTGGCTTGTGGGACAAGGGTTCAATGCTATGTACTTAGTTGTGGCAAGATTGATCTCCAGCCCTCCCTGTCTACAAAAAACTCCAAACATGTCTACCAAGTTTTTAATACCCATAGGTGATATGAATACTAATAAGATGTGGTCCGTAAATACGAGCACCGGGACCTTCCTGCTTGCTCGGCTTGGGGCATCATGCTTGCCCACCTCCAACTTGGCCACCAAGTCATTTATAATTAAAACAGAGTCGGCGTTGGGACACATCCATGCCTTACTCCCAGAGTTACTGGAATGGGAGCTGTCAATTCACCAAGGAAGCCACATCTGACCTGTGCAATTGCTTCAGTATCTTCCCACAATGATGAATTACTCCGGCGTTATCACCCACTGATTAATTGTTTTACTGTTCCATGTGTATCTATTATCATTTGATTTACTGTTACATTCTCGCAAAGATCTATTCCTTCATTTTTTCTCTCCACTGATTAATCAGTTTAATGTTGGTATCTCTGCAGATCAATTACTTCAATTTTCCACTTTGCATAGATTAATCATGTTAGTGTTCCACCCCCAAGCTAATCTCTTGCTTCAAATGTCCCTTCCAGGACAGTCACTCACCCAGGAAGATTTTATCATGGCAAGCTATTTTTGGGGTCTACTGGCCCGCTCTAGAGCTCGAGCTGGCAAAGAATAGGTGTTCTGTTCGTTCAGAAATTGAATGAGCAAAAAAGATGCCTTTAAATCTTGTTTTTATCTTGTCACATTTGCTGTGCATTGAAAGATAGAGGTTACATGTTACCTTATGTCTTCTTACAAATTGCTGCTTATTTCATTCTGGAGATTGATATTTATTTTTGCTGTTTGTGACTGCATAGTTAGATGATTTTGTAACGTGAAAGGTTGTAGGATGTCAGTTTTTTTAACAAGATTTATATAGCTTGTAAATGAACAGTCAAAGCATTTCAAAATATATCAGCAGTTAAGAAGCACTTTTTTGTAATTCAGGAGTGTGATGATACAAAGGATCAAAACAAATAGCAGCACTTTACTTAGTAAAGTATTTGCTCATACCTGTTTTTCATACATTATCGTTTGTACACCACAGTTTTATAAGCAAAACTGCATGTCAGTGGAAAATGTTGTGGCTATTTCAATGGATTGTGTACTGTCTGTAATTGACAATGCACCACCACATCAGGCTTTAGTGATATGTGTATTAAAAGGGAGAGTTTTTTTAACACGAACTGAGAAACATTTGAGCCCACTGCCCTGATGAAAATGCTATTGGTGAACTAAGAAGCAGGCCAGGGGTCCTTTGTACCCTATATGTGGTCTAGATTTGTATTACATAAACCCAATGGGATGTGGCTCCGCACTCATATGTTTTCAATGCTGTTATTTGAGGTTTGAAGTTTGTATGCTTTTCAACGGTGTGGTTGGTGCTTTATGTGAATCTCCCACTGAGCATGTTGGGGGTGTGATACTGATTCTGATGCATGTTTCTTCGATCCCAAGATTCACAGTCACATAAGCACTCAAGTGTTATTCCTTTCACTCAATTTCCAAATAAAGATGTTTACATATTATTCATGTATTGTTTTCATTTATTTTTCATCTGTTTTTCATCAATACTTCGTTATTAAATCATCATAACTTTCAAAATTCATTTCACAATCAATATGCCCGATGCATTTCGAGCTAACTGCTCTTCCTCTGGAATCCGCGTCATCTCAGTCTCCCCCTGAGGGAGACTGAGCTGCCGCGGATTCCACGCGCACGTTTCGGGCACAAGATAGTGTAAGAACCGTCCAGATAAAAAAGTCCCCTGAGGAAGAGCAGTTAGCTCGAAATGCATCGGGCATATTGATTGTGAAATGAATTTTGAAAGTTATGATGATTTAATAACGAAGTATTGATGAAAAACAGATGAAAAATAAATGAAAACAATACATGAATAATATGTAAACATCTTTATTTGGAAATTGAGTGAAAGGAATAACACTTGAGTGCTTATGTGACTGTGAATCTTGGGATCCAAGAAACACGCATCAGAACTAGATTTGTATTAAACATGGATCAAACATTTAGTCTGATAAATCAAGCAAAAGAGTTTTTAGGTCTCGCCTAGGCTGTGCTTGCGCTGTCTCTTCGAGACATTCTGTGTTCAGGATATGGGCATGAAGCTCTGCCCACTTTCATCTGATCTTTTTAATTGGCTCCTGTCACTGACCTTTGTAAATGGTGTCTTGTCATTGGTCAGTGTGCTTAGTAATCCCTCCTAAGTACCGCCTTTTCTATTGTAACCTCCTAAAGGACCCCCCCGTTACATATGTTGGTACTTGGTACGTTTTAATGGGGAACAGCGTTTACTACGCATCTTTTACAACGCTGTGCCTTTACGACGCAACTTTTACAATGCAAGTCGTTACAACGTCTTGCACTGGGGGGCGCTCCAGGATAGGGAATAGATTAATTTACTATCCAACACC
Source organism: Lissotriton helveticus (assembly GCF_964261635.1). NCBI lineage: Eukaryota > Metazoa > Chordata > Amphibia > Caudata > Salamandridae > Lissotriton > Lissotriton helveticus. Next base: position 9,106,419 of record NC_136073.1, on the reverse strand, counting down.
TTCCCTACTATCCACGGGGACTGGAGTTGGAATAGTAAATTAAACTATTCACTATCCAGCGCCCCCCAACGCAAGTCGTTGTAACGACTTGCGTTGTAAAAGTTGCGTCGTAAAGGCATGCGTTGTAAATGCATGCGTAGTAACGACATACATCCGTTTTAATTCCAGCCTCCGAGCCCTAATTTCTTAAATGGCTTTTTCCTGCATAATGCTGGGACGTACTTTCCCGGAAGGCTTGTTTCTGTTATTCACCCTGCATGGCACGCCTCGGCTGGAATAATGGTGGCTGCGCCTTTCTTTTATTTACGGCGCCAAACTTAGCAGCATGCCTTTTTTCTGTTTATTTACTTTTGTTACAATGGCAGTACCTGCTCTTCGCAGCAAGACACTGACACACTGCGCCCCATTCGACATATACTCCACCATCAAGCTACGAAGGAGTACATACCTTACTATAGTATTCATTATCATTATTTTCACGACGGCCGGCCATCCAAGCAAGATTGAGCTACGTCACAATTACCTAGCTCTACATCACTGAGGCTACAGTTTCCCCTCGGGGGCTTTTAGGCTGGTATTTTCCCAACCACAAAAGGTGTGTCCGCGTATTCATTATACATAGACCAGATATGGTCGCTATCAAGTATTAATTTGAAGATTATCCAGTTATAACAATCAAGGCGCTGTTCTACGAAATAATCTACCTATTCCCTCTTGAATTTGGACATTCCATCCTGAACCATTGTTCACTGGGTTTTATTGAAAAGAATGGTTGTTTATATGATTTTTTGATTGTTTTTAAACATAGGTGTATTAGATAATACTATGTATTAGATATTTGCACAAATTTGTAATGAAATGTATGAACAATTCAATAAAAGATACACTTTTTTATATAATTAGTTTTGACTAAATGTGATTGTTTATGCTTGACACTACCTGTTGTGAACTGTTAGACACATATTCAGCAATTATTTATCATTTACCTAATTGTCTAGGAATTTTTTTTACATAGTGTTTTACCCTGTCCTAGAAATTGGATAATACCAGGGGGTCCTTGTTACGTCCATATAAGTACACGCTCTTTAGCTACAAAAAAAATTATTTTATTTTTCCTATTTCTTTACTTTTGAACCAATCGTGGCACCTGGGCTTTAGATTAAGACGTTTAAAGCTAAAGGATGGGTGCTGCGATTGTAACAAGAGTAAATAAATAAAAGGAAATGTGTGTATCTGCCATTTTTTTCTATTTGCTTATCCGCGCTTTGGCTTTAAACATCTTAAGCTAAAGAAATTGCAAGTGGCGCGATTGCTTTGCAGTGCAGTAGCTCTCGCATTACTGGAAGTTTGAGCTATTGGTGTATCATTATTATTAGTAACACCAATAACTCAAACTTTCAGTAATGCGAGACCTATTGCTTTGCACATGCTTGTGTTCATTTTCTTGCATGAAAGTTACATCAGCTCCTGACTGTTGCTTTATTTTCTTTTTTGTAGTTGTTATATTTCTCTTCATCAGTCCACGTTTAGAATCGCGAAGTGATTTTGTTTTTCTGTGTTTTTTCTTATTTTTTGTTCTGCCATCCTAGTTGCTTTTTGCATAACGAGCTATTGAGACAAGCCCTCTCAGGTTGTTAAATTAAGTACTTTACATTTTATACATAAATAATTTGTGTATTATAGTCCATCAGACAGTATTTGCATGTAACTAATGCAGAGGTCAATTTGTCATGGTTCCGTGGACTGTTCTGTGGATGCCCCAATCCTTATCTGAGAGTGCAACAAAAACAAGCACTGTAAATGCAATAGGTCTCATATTTGTGGGAGTTGGAGATATTGTCATTATAAATGCCAGTGTTTTTTTACCTAGCCATGTTACAGGTTGCTGTACCATATATGGGTACAATAGGTGGCCAAAATAGGTCCCCAAAAGAGGTCCCATGGGACCTCTTTTAACCACACATGGTTCTGTACCCTGCAACATGGCTAGGTAAAAAACATTGGCATTTATAATGCCAATAACTCCACCTTTGCAGGGTGCAGTACCATATGTGGGCAAAAGAGGGCCCATGGGACCTCCTTTAGCCACTTATGGTACTGCACTCAGCAACATGGCTGGGAAAAAACATTGGCATTTATAATGAGAATAACTTTAATTCCAACAAATGCGAGACCTATTGCATTTGCACTGCTTGTTTGTACAGCGGACATGCTGAATTTGCATATTTGAAGGTGCTCTTGTGAATGATAATGAAGAAAAAGGTGGCTCACTGAATTAAAATATGTGTTCAGTTTCACACAACGTGAAACCAGTTAATGGGTCAAGAGCATTACAGTTAGGTGGAGTAGATTATTCAAGTCACTAGACCTGCAGGCCTGGTAACGTTTTTATGATTTTTTGAGGCGTGTCTTTTATCTCAAACTATTGTTTCAGTTTTCCACCGCCCCACTGATCAATTGCTTCAATGTTCACTGCCTATCAATCACCAGTTCACAATGTCCCACTCCCAAACATATTAATCACATTAATGATCTAGTGCCTTATCAAATGATTATTTCAATATTTCACTTCCCTGTTGTCTGAATGCCTCATTATTGTGTTTTTTCTCTTCTTTGTGTGTCCATCAAAAGTCTACTGCTTCAAGCATGTAACCCAATCATCACTATATATGTTACTCGGCCATTTACAAATCTGGTATTCCCTTCCACATTGTGTCTTGAGTTATCAATATCATCTGTACCCAATGTAATCCATAATTGATACCTTGAGGTTTTCATTCCATCATTAATGTTTTTTCTGTCACAGTAATGCGCACTTGGTATTTCATTTGGAATTTCACACCTGGATCTCTTTCACTTGGATTCATGAAAAATGAGAATTTGGTCAAAATTATACACAGCCAATTTCCTTATATACTGAAGGAGAAAGAATGAACAGCAGGCAGATGTGTTTGTAGTACCAGAAATGAAAAGGCTACAACAAACATGCAGTGTTTTTAAAGTAATTCATTATTTGGATGGGCACACAATACTTATTTAGGTTGGACCAACAGAGACCACTTTCTACTTGAGCAGGTTTTGCATTACTAGCTTTCCTGGAGTTGCCAGTATTCATCCCTTGCCATGTTGGGCAGACCATATTATCTTCTTTCATTTGACAAATAGGTATTCATTTCCCTCTTGTAGCTTTAGCGTAACCAAGCAAGCACTATAAGACGATGGACGGAGCACTGAAACATTTCAGACAGTCACCCCTAGTCACTATTAGATCTAGGTTAAATCCATCATCGTTCTTTGGCTCACTTCGCCACCCCAGTTCAGACCCAGCCATATGCAAATCAGTCTTGCCCCTGTTCCTCATTCGAACAGTCTACCCCGAACTGCCAAGGCAGGTCTTCCCTGGACTGGAAACAAGCAGTTTGTGCCGGACTGTTCCCATGAGGAATAGGGTCAAGACTGATTTGCTTATGGATGGGTCCAAACAGAGCTGGCATAGTGAGCAAAAAAAATAGATTAAATCCAGATCTTTGACTGGGAATGAGTGGTTGAAACATTTCAGCACTCCATCCATCATCTTGTTGTGTTTGCTATGTTTGCCCTAAGTGGCCAAGGTATGCCCAGACATGGGTCCCTTGCTTGCTGTGCCACTGGATTCAAGCTGCCCTGGCTGATGAGGGGGTAATACCCCAAAACCAGTCCTAGGATGCTTGTTTCCGGTCCACGGAGGGCCTGGTCTTGCAATTTGGGCTGGACTGTTCTCATGTGGATCAGGGTCAAGACTGATATGCATACCACTGGGTTCAAACTGGGGTGGCATAGTGAGCAAAAGAATAATGGCTTAACCCCAGATCTGTGACTGAGGGTGAGTGGTTGAAAAGTTTCAGTTCTCCTTCCATCATCTTGTTGTGTTTGTTATGTTTGTTATGTTCGTCCTAAGTGGCCATGGGTATGCCCGGATGTGGGTCCCTTTCTCGCTGTGCCACTTGATTCAAGCTAGCCTGGCTAATGAGGGGTAATACCACAAAAAACGGTCACTTGATGTTTGTTTCCGGTCCAGGGAGGACCTGGTCTGGCAGTTTGGGCTCGACTGTTTTCATAAGGATCGGGGTCAAGACTGATAAGGACGATGGATTAAACCCAGATCTGTGACGGAGGGTGAGTGGTTGAAAAGTTTCAGCACTCCTTCCATCATCTTGTTCTGTTTGCTATGTTCGCCCTAAGTAGCCAAGGGTATGCCCAGATGTGGGTCCCTTTCTCGCTGTGCCACTTGATTCAAGCCAGCCTGGCTGATATGGGATAATACCAAAAAAACGGTCCCAGGTCGTTTGTTTCCGGTCCAGGGAAGACCTGGTCTGTCAGTTCGGACTGGAAGTATATAGAAGTATCCTTTTCATGTTGTACCAGCTGTGACGCTGATTGTGTATTCTTTATTTTCACTTAGCCTTGAAAAAGTCACGTTGGCGACGAAACACGTGTTGGCTGAGAACCTGTACAAATAATAAAAGAAAGAGGAAAAAAATAAAGAAACAAAGAACCTTACTACTATGCTTTTTCTGTTATGAATGTGACTTGCACCTGCTATTGCTGTCATGTCCATGAATAGTTATACGTGTGCCGGGGATCGCATTTTACTTTGGTTGCAGCTTAGGCTTCAAAATTTGGGCAGGCCGGTGGTTCTCCCCACCCTACAGCACCGTTAGATAGATTTAGTACTACATACAGATATTTGGTGACATCACCCTTGCAGCGCCATTTACCCTACCATTATACCACTGATCTTTTTTGTACGAATTGTGCAGAACAGTTCTCAGGACAACGGAGAAGAGAGAAATGAGTGGGTTACAGCTGGGAGAGACAGTATTTCAGAGTAAGGGTCCGATTGAAGGTATAGGCTTGCATCAATCATTTACTGTATATTAGTGAGACTTTAGTGCTGCTTAGAGCTAAGGATGAACTGTTGGGGTGCGTGGATCTAGGCATGAGAGTAAATCTTGGTGATTACCTCTTTTCAGAAGCAATCTTGAAGGACCTTTGGGCGAATACTGACATTATGGACCAGGGTCTTGTCTCAATTTAAACTGCCTCGTCAATATTTAGTAGGTCAAAGAGCCACTTTCGAATTTAAAGAACCCGTGTAACACTTAGCTGATAAAGAATTATGCTGAGCTCAGTCCAGAGCTTACTTCTGAAACCCGCCACTGCTTTTCAGTAGGGTACAAAAAGGGATGTATGACGTTACAACGCATACTTTTACAACGCCTACCTTTACAACGCGGTTTTTACCACGCATACCATTACAACGCATAGCGCTTTGGGGTGCTGGATAGTGAATAGTTTAATTTACTATTCCAACTCCAGTCCCCGTGGATAGTAGGGAAGGTTATTGGATAGTAAATTAACCTATCCCCTATCCTAGAGCGCCCCCCAGAGCAATGCGTTGTGATAGTTTGCGTTGTAAAAGTTGCGTTGTAATGGTAGGTCGTTGTAAAAGTTTCGTTGTAAAGGTTGTATACCTACAAAAAGGGTTATAGCTTGTGAAATCCATGGCTGATTTTGAGAGTAGTGAACGCTGTAGAGAGCTGCACTCATTTAGTCAGAAGTGCTATTTGCAAGTATAGAGCTCTAGACCGGCGGTCTAAATTTTTTTTTTTCTGGTAATGTTTTTCTTCTTCCATTTCTAGGAGCACAACTCGCCCTAATTACTCCAGTTTCAATTATCCTTCGTATGCGAATGATGCAGACACTTTTGTATGTATGATGCGTGGCACCTGGGATCAGTTTGCACTGCCTGAATCGTGTCTCCCTGCCATCCAAGAAGGGTAGTTAATTAGTCAGAGGTTTTTTTTCTAATCTTCCGAACCTAATGACTTTATTGATGCAATTGTGGCCTTTTTCAGTCTGAAAAAATCGTGAGGCTTAATTTAGATCTTGGGGGGGGGGATACTCCATCACAAACATGAGAGAGAACCCGTCCACCATATTAACCCGCCCGCCATATTACAGCGACATTATATCCTATGGAGATCATAACACTGCCGAACGGGATATCTGTCACGTTTGTGGCGGAGTACTCCATCCGCCGAGAGCTAAATAAGGGCCTTGTGATTTTTATGGTTGTATGAGTTTACAACGCATTCCGTTGCAACGCATGCCTTTTCCACGCATGCGTTACAACATTGATGCCATTACCACGGATATGGTTTACCACGAAAATGCCTTTACCACGCATACCTTTACAATGTTTTTCGTTGTATAACTATGCATGATAATGGCATTTTCATTGTAAACCGACTGCAGGGCTGATTCTTTAGTCTAAATCTATAAATATATTTTTAATAAAGCCTAACCTAATAAATTATTATAATTAAAAAAATATCCACGTAATTCTCCTTCTTCTAACACTGTTTTCATTGGTCCTTTTTCTTGAAAATGCAGTACGTACACGCACGTACGTAATCACGTCGTTATTGAGGATCATTACATGAAGCGCAAGAGGCACAGAAGATCATTTTTTAGGTCTCGCCTGTCGATGCGCATGCGCATCGAGCTTGCGAGCCTATTGCGGCTTAAACAAGCTTTAACTAAGAAGCAAGGAATCCTGGCGATTCCTTGCAGTGCCCGTGACTTTTAAGCTCAATGCGCATGTGCATTGAGCTTAAAAGCTCGTGCACATCAGTTCCCTCAGCCGCAATCGCCGTCTGTTCCCTCTGCCGCATTCCTCCGACACCTTTTGAAGTGAAGCTTAGCTTCACTTCAAAGGCCCCGGCTTCTTCACACCCACATGCCGCTCTCCCCGCTCCGCCCCCTCCCCTGCCCGCCATGTGCATTTCTCCTACACCCCCTCCCCACAGCAATGCCCTCCGTCTGTTTTACAATTTGAAGAGGTGCCTCCTCACATTTCACTTCACTGCCTTCCAACCTCATGGTTGAAACTTTAGTCACCATCTCCTGTTTGTCGTACCCCAAGCAGCGGTGCACGCACTACAAATCCTTCTGTTATGCCACATCTCGCAGCTTAGATTCATTCCCTCTTTCTTTTAACTCTCCACGTTTCTGCCTGTTTCACTCTCTCTTCCAACTCTCACCCCCTCTCCATTTACTTACACAAATCTCGCAGATACCCCAAGCAGCGGTGCACGCACTACCAATCCTTCTGTTATGCCACATCTCGCAGCTTAGATTCATTCCCTCTTTCTTTTAACTCTCCACGTTTCATCTCGCAGATACCCCAAGCAGCGGTGCACGCACTACCAATCCTTCTGTTATGCCACATCTCGCAGCTTAGATTCATTCCCTCTTTCTTTTAACTCTCCACGTTTCTGCCTGTTTCACTCTCTCTTCCAACTCTCACCCCCCTCTCCATTTACTTACACAAATCTCGCAGATACCCCAAGCAGCGGTGCACGCACTACCAATCCTTCTGTTATGCCACATCTCGCAGCTTAGATTCATTCCCTCTTTCTTTTAACTCTCCACGTTTCATCTCGCAGATACCCCAAGCAGCGGTGCACGCACTACCAATCCTTCTGTTATGCCACATCTCGCAGCTTAGATTCATTCCCTCTTTCTTTTAACTCTCCACGTTTCTGCCTGTTTCACTCTCTCTTCCAACTCTCACCCCCCTCTCCATTTACTTACACAAATCTCGCAGATACCCCAAGCAGCAGTGCACGCACTACCAATCCTTCTGTTATGCCACATCTCGCAGCTTAGATTCATTCCCTCTTTCTTTTAACTCTCCACGTTTCTGCCTTCCAACCTCATTGTTGAAACTTTAGTCACCATCTCCTGTTTGTCGTACCCCAAGCAGCGGTGCACGCACTACAAATCCTTCTGTTATGCCACATCTCGCAGCTTAGATTCATTCCCTCTTTCTTTTAACTCTCCACGTTTCTGCCTGTTTCACTCTCTCTTCCAACTCTCACCCCCCTCTCCATTTACTTACACAAATCTCGCAGATACCCCAAGCAGCGGTGCACGCACTACCAATCCTTCTGTTATGCCACATCTCGCAGCTTAGATTCATTCCCTCTTTCTTTTAACTCTCCACGTTTCTGCCTGTTTCACTCTCTCTTCCAACTCTCACCCCCCTCTCCATTTACTTACACAAATCTCGCAGATACCCCAAGCAGCGGTGCACGCACTACCAATCCTTCCGTTATGCCAGATCTCGCAATCTTCCATCACACACGGAGCTGGTACAGCACAGGCAACGGCAATGCAAGCTTCACTCAAACACGGAGCAGGTACAGCACAGGCAACAGTTCCAAGTGCAAGCTTCCCTTACACATGGAACAGGTACAGCACCGACAGCAGCAGTGCAATCTTCCCTCACACATAGATCAGGTACAGCACAGGCAGCAACAGTGCAAGCTTCCATCACACACGGAGCAGGTACAGCACAGGCAACAGCAGTGCAAGCTTCCCTTACACATGGAACAGGTACAGCACCGACAGCAGCAGTGCAAGCTTCCCTCACACATAGATCAGGTACAGCACAGGCGGCAGCAGTGCAAGCTTCCATCACACACGGAGCAGGTACAGCACAGGCAACGGCAATGCAAGCTTCACTCAAACACGGAGCAGGTACAGCACAGCCAACAGCAGTGCAAGCTTCCCTTACACATGGAACAGGTACAGCACCGACAGCAGCAGTGCAAGCTTCCCTCACACATAGATCAGGTACAGCACAGGCGGCAGCAGTGCAAGGTTCCATCACACACGGAGCAGGTACAGCACAGGCAACGGCAATGCAAGCTTCACTCAAACACGGAACAGGTACAGCACAGCCAACAGCAGTGCAATCTTCCCTCACACATAGATCAGGTACAGCACAGGCGGCAGCAGTGCAAGCTTCCCTTACACATGGAACAGGTACACCACCGACAGCAGCAGTGCAAGCTTCCCTCACACACCGTCACACACCCTCAGCTTCACACACCCTCACTCACCCTCACACACACACACACACACACATACAACAACAAAAAGAAGAATAGAAATAAACTATCCTAATCCACACTCTAACTCCTAGATTTAAATCCTGAGTCCTAATTCACCATAATAAACTAACAGCCTAATTCACCCTACAAATACACCCTCAAGATACGCAACAGAAAGACATCCTAGAAAATAACAACCTAAGTAAAAATACGCGCAATGATGTTTTTCAAGCTTCAGGTCACCAAACTAACAATTATTAAGACAACAGAACACCAACAAAAGAACGAAGAAATCTCGGTCAGGATGCGAGGACGAGGATGTACAAACCCAAAAGTAAAACAGCCTATTTTTAACTTGGGTAATAAACAAGCACTATTCATCCAGTAAATGGGACGGATTAAACACAATTGTCACGAGTTACACACAAAGCCGTAGGCATATAACAATAGCAGTTCATCACACGGATTTACATCAAATATAGAAAACATATTACGCAAGTTGGATTCAGCGCTAACATCCCCCAGACGCACTCCTCCCTTTTAACTCTCCACGTTTCTGCCTGTTTCACTCTCTCTTCCAACTCTCACCCCCTCTCCATTTACTTACACAAATCTCGCAGATACCCCAAGCAGCGGTGCACGCACTACCAATCCTTCTGTTATGCCACATCTCGCAGCTTAGATTCATTCCCTCTTTCTTTTAACTCTCCACGTTTCTGCCTGTTTCACTCTCTCTTCCAACTCTCACCCCCCTCTCCATTTACTTACACAAATCTCGCAGATACCCCAAGCAGCGGTGCACGCACTACCAATCCTTCCGTTATGCCAGATCTCGCAATCTTCCATCACACACGGAGCTGGTACAGCACAGGCAACGGCAATGCAAGCTTCACTCAAACACGGAGCAGGTACAGCACAGGCAACAGTTCCAAGTGCAAGCTTCCCTTACACATGGAACAGGTACAGCACCGACAGCAGCAGTGCAATCTTCCCTCACACATAGATCAGGTACAGCACAGGCAGCAACAGTGCAAGCTTCCATCACACACGGAGCAGGTACAGCACAGGCAACAGCAGTGCAAGCTTCCCTTACACATGGAACAGGTACAGCACCGACAGCAGCAGTGCAAGCTTCCCTCACACATAGATCAGGTACAGCACAGGCGGCAGCAGTGCAAGCTTCCATCACACACGGAGCAGGTACAGCACAGGCAACGGCAATGCAAGCTTCACTCAAACACGGAGCAGGTACAGCACAGCCAACAGCAGTGCAAGCTTCCCTTACACATGGAACAGGTACAGCACCGACAGCAGCAGTGCAAGCTTCCCTCACACATAGATCAGGTACAGCACAGGTGGCAGCAGTGCAAGCTTCCCTCACACACGGAGCAGGTACAGCACAGCCAACAGCAGTGCAAGCTTCCCTTACACATGGAACAGGTACAGCACCGACAGCAGCAGTGCAAGCTTCCATCACACACGGAGCAGGTATAGCACAGGCAACGGCAATGCAAGCTTCACTCAAACACAGAGCAGGTACAGCACAGGCAACAGCAGTGCAAGCTTCCCTTACACATGGAACAGGTACAGCACCGACAGCAGCAGTGCAAGCTTCCCTCACACATAGATCAGGTACAGCACAGGCGGCAGCAGTGCAAGCTTCCATCACACACGGAGCAGGTACAGCACAGGCAACGGCAATGCAAGCTTCACTCAAACACGGAGCAGGTACAGCACAGCCAACAGCAGTGCAAGCTTCCCTTACACATGGAACAGGTACAGCACCGACAGCAGCAGTGCAAGCTTCCCTCACACATAGATCAGGTACAGCACAGGCGGCAGCAGTGCAAGGTTCCATCACACACGGAGCAGGTACAGCACAGGCAACGGCAATGCAAGCTTCACTCAAACACGGAACAGGTACAGCACAGCCAACAGCAGTGCAATCTTCCCTCACACATAGATCAGGTACAGCACAGGCGGCAGCAGTGCAAGCTTCCCTTACACATGGAACAGGTACACCACCGACAGCAGCAGTGCAAGCTTCCCTCACACACCGTCACACACCCTCAGCTTCACACACCCTCACTCACCCTCACACACACACACACACACACACATACAACAACAAAAAGAAGAATAGAAATAAACTATCCTAATCCACACTCTAACTCCTAGATTTAAATCCTGAGTCCTAATTCACCATAATAAACTAACAGCCTAATTCACCCTACAAATACACCCTCAAGATACGCAACAGAAAGACATCCTAGAAAATAACAACCAAAGTAAAAATACGCGCAATGATGTTTTTCAAGCTTCAGGTCACCAAACCAACAATTATTAGGACAAAATAACACCAACAAAAGAACGAAGAATTATCAGTCAGGATGCGAGGACGAGGATGTACTAACACAAAAGTAAAACAGCCTATTTTTAACTTGGGTAATAAACAAGCACTATTCATCCCGTAAATCGGACGGATTAAACACAATTGTCATGAGTTACACAAAAAGCCGTAGGCATATAACAATAGCACTTCATCACACGGAATTACATCAAGTATTAAAAACATATTACGCAACTTGGATTCAGCGCAAAAAATAATCAATAAACATTACATATGTCTCTTAGCTTCACAAAAGAAATCGTAATACAATTAATACATTTTAAGTGTACAATATTCATGGCGAAAAGAGTACTTAGAAACTCAATGAACAGCTCTTGTACGTCAAATTACAAACAACTGCTAATAATACATTACATAACACTTTAAGAAAATTAATACATTACATATCGATTAATAAAAACAAGACTTTAATTACACGACATAATAATCATTTCGAAATATTACAAACAAAAAAATACAATGTCAACAGTATTAAAAATACACTCCTATTCATTCGTTAACTTAAATATACTATATGTAGTAAATAAAACACTTAATTGCATATAAATTACATAAATAACTAAAATAATTACAATCGCTAACAAAATATGTCACTATTTATATAAATACACTCGTAATTATTAACTATTTTATGCATACTATCAATACTACTTTACATTATATTAAAAAAACACGTCGAGGGAATCTCTTACCTATCCTACGACGCACCAACAGCACACGTACAGGAACACGCCTTCCGCATCCGGCTATTCTCCATGTTCTGGAGAATTCCACCGATTACGTATGCTAATCGGAACGCGACGTCAAAAACGTCGCGCTCCGATTGGCTAAAAAAAATGTCCATCAAAAATAAAACGTAACGGTAGGGAAAAGAAAAAAAAAAGCTAGAACGCTAACCTGGTAAATGTAGGTAGCGTTCAGGTGGCGATTTCCGTCAGACATTTTATTAACAAAATTTTTTTTAAACATCAACCCCTCACCCTCTATAACTCTCTATCACCCTCAACACATCACCATCACTCACCCTCACTCACCCTCAATCACCCTCACTCACCCTCACCCTCACTTACCCTCACTCACCCTCACCCTCACTCACCCTCACTCACCCTCAATCACCCTCACCCTCACTCACCCTCAATCACCCTCACTCACCCTCACTCACCCTCACTCACCCTCATTCACACTCACTCACCCTCACTCACCCTCAAGCCCTCACCCTCACTCACTCACCCTCACTCACTCTCACTCACCCTCACTCACCCTCAACACCTCACCCTCACTCACACTCAACCACTCACCCTCACCCTCACTCAGCCTCAAACCCTTACCCTCAATCACCCTCACCCTCACTCAGCCTCAACCCCCCACTCACCCTCAAATCCTCATCCTCAATCACTCTCAACCCTTCACCCTCACTCACCCTCAACCCCTCACCCTCACTCACCCTCACTCACCCTCACTCACCCTCACTCACCCTCACTCACCCTCACTCACCCTCACCCACCCTCACTCACCCTCACTCACCCTCACCCACACTCACCCTCACTCACCCTCAACGCCTCACCCTCACTCACTCTCAACCCCTCACCCTCACTCACCCTCAACACTTCACCCTCACTCACCCTCAACCGTTCACCCTCAACCCCTCACTCACCCTCACTCTCACTCACCCTCACTTACCCTCAACGCCTCACCCTCACTCACTCTCAACCCCTCACCCTCACTCACCCTCAACACTTCACCCTCACCCTCACTCACCCTCAACCGTTCACCCTCAACCCCTCACTCACCCTCACTCTCACTCACCCTCACTTACCCTCACCCCCTCTGCCTCACCATCACTCACCCTCACTTACCCTCAACCTCTCAGCCTCATCCTCACCCTCACTCACCCTCAACCCCTCACCCTCACTCACCCTCACCCTCACTCAGCCTCAACCCCCCACTCACCCTCAAATCCTCATCCTCAATCACTCTCAACCCTTCACCCTCACTCACCCTCAACCCCTCACCCTCACTCACCCTCACTCACCCTCACTCACCCTCATCCACCCTCACTCACCCTCACCCACACTCACCCTCACTCACCCTCAACGCCTCACCCTCACTCACTCTCAACCCCTCACCCTCACTCACCCTCAACACTTCACCCTCACCCTCACTCACCCTCAACCGTTCACCCTCAACCCCTCACTCACCCTCACTCTCACTCACCCTCACTTACCCTCAACGCCTCACCCTCACTCACTCTCAACCCCTCACCCTCACTCACCCTCAACACTTCACCCTCACCCTCACTCACCCTCAACCGTTCACCCTCAACCCCTCACTCACCCTCACTCTCACTCACCCTCACTTACCCTCACCCCCTCTGCCTCACCATCACTCACCCTCACTTACCCTCAACCTCTCAGCCTCACCCTCACCCTCACCCTCACTCACCCTCAACCCCTCACCCTCACTCACCCTCACTCACACTCACACTCAACCCCTCACACTCACTAACCCTCACCCTCAACTCCTCACCCTCACTCACCCTCAACACCTCACCCTCACCCTCACTCACCCTCACCCTCCCTCAACACCTCACACTCAATCACCCTCACCCTCACTCACACTCAACTCCTCACCCTTACCCTCACTCACCCTCTCACCCTCAACCCCTCACCCACCCTCAACACCTCTCCCTCACTCACCCTCCCTCACACTCACTCACCCTCACTCACCCCCACTCAACACCTCACCCTCACTCACCCTAAACCCCTCACCCTCACCCCCTTACCCTCAATCACCCTCACCCCCTTACCCTCAATCACCCTCACCCTCACCAATAACTACAACTTTTCTAATGCTATACTTATTGCATTCCAACCCCACTCATCCACGCAACGCCACTCACACACGCAACGCCACTCACACACGCAACGCCACTCACACACGCAACGCCAGTCACACACGCAACGCCACTCACACACGCTACGTCACTCACACACGCTACGCCACTCACACACGCTACGCCACTCACACACGCAACGCCACTCACACACGCAACGCCACTCACACACGCCACTCATCCACGCAACGCCACTCATCCACGCAACGCCACTCATCCATGCAACGCCACTCATCCACGCAACGCCACTCATCCACGCAACGCCACTCTTCCATTTGCAAAAAGAAAAAAGTCTAACTATTCTATTGCGAGACCTATTGCATTTCCAATGCTTGTTTCGGTAAGTTTTCTTTTTTAGTTAAAACCCAGATGTTTTTTTCGGGGGGGGGGACCCCCCAACCCCCCAGCCCCCTTTTGTTTCACATTCCTTTACTACGTATCTCGTAGTTTGGAATGCGTGGTAAAGGTTATACGTTGTAACCACGCATGCGTTGTAAAGCATGCGTGGTTAGTGTATTAGTGGAAACGGCCGCGTTGTAGTGGCTGTTTCCCGTTTTTTATTTGATGAATACATTTCCCTTGCCCCTCTGCAGCTGCTTCGTCCTGTTGCTTCGTCTCAAGTCAAGTTCTGTGACTCTGGGTGCAGCTCTTATTTCTCACCTCTGTTATTTCAAATCATTGCATATTGATCTACCCTCCATTTGCTTCTGCCTTTGAGGAGGACTGTAGCAAAACTGAACAGTGACAGCAGGCAAATATCTCCTCAAAAGAGCCCTTCACGCACAGCATTACATACTCTATTATGGTCCAAGCTTTGACTGAAAGAAATATGTCTCACTATAAAATCTGTACCGCTTACTTGGATCTAATTGTGTTAATACTAGCCCTCAAATGGATTAAAACGATGCAATTTATGCCTCTCTCCCATAAAACAGGGGCTGAGATTTTGTAAATATTAGCATGATGCAAGAGCATATTGCAGTCAGCATGCAGTTGTTCCCTGGGTAGAGTCCACTTTGGGAAACCTCTTTCGGGAGTTGGTATCGGATTAGTGGCATGGATGCATTTCATCATGAGTTACAAGGAAAAGGAGAGGCCATTGCATGCCCATTCTCTAGCCAAATCAGAGGGCTAGTATTAGGAACCCCAAAGAAGCTTTCCTGAACCCTAACCTGTACACTCTTGCACCCCTTGTCAGTGCCAGCAAAGTGGACTTCCACAAATACATGCAAAGGCATTATCATTACTGGTTGTGCTTGCACATGGAGGGGCACCTGGTGGATATTAGAAAGCAACACTGTTTAAGGTCATCTATTGAAGCCGGCTTGGGAGCGGGCAGAATTGCATATTTTAAAGCTGCTGTACGGTAAGAAGCATGCCTTTAAGTAGAAATGCCTTTGAATCTTTGTGTTGAATATCCTGGGGGGATCTAACGTGCCAGCCTGTGCCCGAGGAACAGCAGGGAGATTATCTCCCGCTGTTTGCTTACTTATTGATGCCTCTGGCTGCTTGAACTAACCTCTTTGTCAAGCCTATAGATCAATGGCATAGAAGGGAGGGGTAAGTCCAGAGACCAGAGTGGCTCCCTGCAGTTCAAAGATGTCTGCTTCACATGGTAGAGGGAACGTTTAGTTAATGTGGATATTTGTTAAAAACATACAGCACTTTCAGTGAG
Organism: Lissotriton helveticus; assembly: GCF_964261635.1. Lineage (NCBI taxonomy): Eukaryota > Metazoa > Chordata > Amphibia > Caudata > Salamandridae > Lissotriton > Lissotriton helveticus. The sequence goes on along the minus strand of NC_136073.1, from coordinate 9,090,499 downwards.
AGTGATGGGCAAGCCAGAGGTGGGCAGCCATGGACCTTGTGGGTGTATCATAGAGTAATCTCTGTGTCATACTCGTATATATTTGTATTACACACCTCTGCAATTGCTATAGGCTCATTGTTGACATCACATCTTGTATCAGAATTCAAATAATTGAAGATGACACTACATTAAATGCTGGTAAGCGCGTAGTATCACTGTCAGAAATTAGATGTCCTCCTTGAAATCCACATTTAGAAGAAAATCTTCTGACAGACTAGATAACAATACTTTTTATTTGTGTAAATAGTAGTTTTAAAGCTGCAATACTACTGTTGTCATATATCGACCAACAGAAGTGATGCATATAGACTCTGCCTTAAGTGGAATTTAAAAGGTGTTGGTGGGACTTTTATATGGGCCATGCCACTAGAAGCCTAATAAAGAACTCTACATGAGAGTATTAGCATACAATGTGAAATAGAATCTCCCCGAGAAATTCAATAACAGAGCCTTACTTGACAAAGAAAACACAAAAATTGGTAGCATATCTTCAGCCACAAGCATTAACAGGGTTGACAAGGAAATTTAAAAGTGAGATTTGTCTTGACTGCTCAATCAGTGCCTTTTTGCAGTCAAGTGTACACTCGCAAAGACTTGATTGGAAAGAGTTGGTTCAACTACAATTAAACGAGTCCTCAGAGACCGAAGCATTTTCGTGTCTGAAAGTTGGCTACTACAAAGGTAACAGTTTTAGTAGTTTTGTCCTGCATATGGTATTTGATTTGTCTATAGAAATGTTCTTATGCCTCAGGTTGAACATGAATCAACTCACGGATATGAGTATCAGAAATATATTAATTATTATCTCATGATATGTTGAGGGGGCATGGTTTCATTTTAATTTCATGCTATTTTAATGATTTTAATTAATCAATAAAGAATGAATTCTTGACTTGAAACACGGAAGATATTCACTCAGTTTGTAGGTTATGGTTGATGAGATTTTGCCTGTAGTTCCGGAAGAGTTTTGTGCAAATTTAACATAGATAATCTAAGAAAGACAGAATGCAGCAAAGTATGTAATCCTTTCTGAAGTTGACACTGCTGGCTGCTTAGGCAAGGCAGTCAGTACCTGTGGTGTTCTTTGATTCTTCATGTGGGTAAATTACGTGGTTTTTCAGATGATGTTTTGTTAAGGGACATCCTATATGACCACATCCGTTTCTTCAGAGATGAAGCTTACACGACATTGGAGTGCTTCAAGTAAGTAGCACTTTCTGTGCCCGTGTAGCAGTATTCCTACTAATGTCACCCCATTCGAGGCTTCGGAATTGGTTCTGCTCAAAGGCAACACAACGGCCCTCCGCTCCATCAATATACCCCCTCCCCCAGTCCTTTCATGGGCAGGGTCGGAGATCTAACCAACAACAACCAGTTCAGTAAGGGTAGCATACTCCCAGTTCCATTCCCCAGCTTCAGCTCCCAGACCTCTTTAGTTTGCCATCAGCAGCACATGACTAGCCTTTAAGAGGCAGGTTAACCTCTAGGGGTGGCAGAGCATCACATCCAACCAGAGGATGCTCCAAACCCTTCATCAAGGATACACCCTACCATTCCCGTCAGGCCTGCTGCGTATCCCTCTCGTCTCAGACCAGGATTCGGAAGGCCATTTGTTGATTCTGCTGAAATAAATTCTGGCTCTCCTGGATGAAGGAGCCATAGAGAGAGTTCTGGCATCGGAAACAGGGACTAGCTGTTTCTCCTGTTATTTCCTGGCGCCGGTGAAGGATGGAGACCATCATCATATATTAGATCTTAACCCTCCCAATTTCTTCCTGTAGAAAAATGAATTCCAGGTGATCATGTTGGCCCAGTTGTATCTGCCCTGTATCCAGGAAACTGGATGGTAGTGCTGGACCTACAGAATGCCTATTTTCAGATTCCTGTCCTACGTTACCTCAGGCATTACCTGAGATTCAAGGTGGGTCAGGAGTATTTTCAGTCTTCTGTGCTCCCCTTCGACCTTACCAGTGCTCCTTGGGTGTTCACGAAAGTACTAGCGGTGGTCACAACACATTTTCTGAGATGAGGATAGCAGTCTTCCCAGACCTCGATGACTGACTGTTAAAGGTAGGCTTGTCACAGTCATTCGTAGCCCACCTCCAGACAACAGTACTTCTTCTAACATCTTTGGGTTTCTCTAGCAACGTGCCAAAGTCACACCGGACTCATTTGCAAAAGCTACTGTTAGACAGAGCTGTCCTAGATCCAGAGTAGGTTTGAGCCTTTCCTCCACTTCATTGAGACCAAGATATTTGGGCTATGATCCCAGTGTTTCGACCTCGTTCATGGATCAAAGTGAGAGTGGCTCTGAGACTTCTTGGTTTCCTGCATCCCACTTGTCAACTATGCCTGATAGCATATGGCTGAGAACTAAAATCTCAGTGGGCTCAACACCAAGGGATCCTATCAGACTTCAGATTTCGAGCTAGACTTCAAAAGACCCGCAGTGGTGACTTCTTAATCACTGTTGGACCAGCAGCAGAAACGTCTCCGTACCCCACCACAAGCTGACGGTGGTGATGGACAGATAACTGTTGGGTTTTGAAAGTTATTGGAAGAGTTGGAGGACAGACACCCACCTCCACATCAATCTTTGTGGGTTGTGGGCTATTGGTTTGCTGTTGAAGGCTTTCTACCATCCATCAAAGGGTGGTTGCTTGAGGTTATCACAGATAATACAGCTGCCATGTGGCATTGCAACAAGCAGGGCAGAGTGTGTTGTTGGGCCCTTTGCCAGGAGGCCTTGTCCCTCAGGAACTGGCTGAGTCCGCAGGGTATTTCCCTGGTCATGAACCACCTGACAGGATCCTTAAATTATAGAATGGACAAACTTGGCTGCCAATGCCTAGTGGATCACTAATGATGACTGCACCCAAAGGTGGCACAGGCTGTCTTCTAGTAGAGGGGGTTACCCTGACTCTATTCGCCACCTTCGAGAACGTTCAGTGTCAACACTTTAGCACACTGGGGCACTCACAACTCCTGTCTCAGAGATGTATTCCTCCCAGAGCAAAGGAAGGTTCTCCTGTACACTCTCCTGCCTCTTTCTCTCCTATCCAGAGTCGTGAAAAAGATCTGGGATGACAGGCCCCAAGTCAGACTTGTGGGATCTGGAATATCTGTGCATGAGTATCTGCCCTCTAATCAGGCTGCCCCGGGCCGGCACAATCTATCCCTCCATGTGTGGAAATTGAGTGGTGAAGATTTACTGCTTTCGATTCCAATCCCCCCACGGGAAGTAGTGGATGTCATCCTAGAGGCCAGGCGCCTATATTGTCGAAAACGGGATCCGCATAAGCCCCACCTCCCTGGACTACATCAGGTTTCTAGTTTTCAGAAATGTCTGGGTTTGGTAGGTTTCCCTAGATGCCCGCCGAACCCTGGATTAAAAACGCAGGTGACTCCCTCGAAAAAAACAGATCTTTTTTTATCAATAATTTTGAAATCTCCACAGTATGTTTTAAGCCATATCCTGTTGTGAGCACTAGGCGTACCCACACAAGTGAGGTGCCATTTCTTATCAGGAGACTTGGGGGAATAATGGGTGGGTGGAAGTTTGTGGCTACCCACAGATTCCAGAACTTCACCTTGCAGAAAATTTAGGAAAATGTGATTTTTGACATAGTTTAAAGTTTGCAGGGGATACTGGGTAACGGAACCTGGTGAAAGCCCCACAAGTCACCCCATCCAGGATTCCCCTGGGTGTCTAGTTGACAAAAATGTAAGGTTTGCTAGGTTTCACTTGGTGTTGGCTGAGCTAGGGCCCAAAATCCACAGCTAGGCACATTGCAAAAAAGGGTCAGCTTTCAATGGAGAAATGTGATGTGTCCATGTTTCATTTTGGGTGTTTCCTGTCGCGGGTACTAGGTCTACTCACACAAGACAGGTACCATATTTATCAGGAGACGTGGGGGAATGCTGGGTGGGCAGAAGTTTGTGGCTTCCGGCAGATTCCAGATCTTTACATCACAGAAATGTGAGGAAAATGTTTTTGTTTTTTTTACAAAGTTTGAGGTTTGCGAGAGTTCTGGGTAACAGAACCTGGTGAGAGCACCACAAGTTACTCCATCCTGGTTTCCCCTCAGTGTCTAGTTAAAATAAAAGTACTGGTTTTCTAGGTTTTCCTAGGTGTCGGCTGAGCTAGAGTCCAAAATCCCCAGCTAGGCACATTGCAAAAATAGAGTCCGTTTTCAGTGGAAAATGTGATGTGTCCACGTTGCATTTTTGTCCGTTTCCTGTCGCTGGCCCTAGGCCTACCCCCACAAGGGAGGTACCATTTTTATCAGGAGTCTTAGGCAAACACAGAATAGTAGAACAGGTTTTATTACCAATTGAACTTCTATGCATTTTTGCCTTCCAAATGTAATCTAATTCACATGCTAGTACGGGTATCCAAATATTCAGAGATGTGCAAATAACCACTGCGTTTAAACTCCTTATGTTGTTCCCATTTCAGAAATACATAGATGTCCTTGATACCTATTTTTCACTCTTTATATTTTACCAAATAAATTGCTGTATCCACAGTACACAATAAAATGGTACTGCAAGGTGCTGCACAGTTATTGTCTCTGGGTACCTCCAGTTCTTGGTGAACCTACAAATCATATATATCCCTGCAACCAGAAGGCTCCAGCAGGCGTAACAATATATTGCTTTCAAAAATCTGCCAAACTTAAAATAAGTTACAGGTGAAAACATAGGCACACATGGCTGTTTTTTTCTACTCATCCCTAAACACTTTCAAGGTATAAATATGCCTTCACTTGCTATAGCAAAGCATGGTGTTGTTCGATACAGTTCAACTACCTACTTGCCTGACGCAGCTCGCTACAGGACGGGCCGAAGGAAGCCGACTCTCCAGCTGATGCACTGACAAGAAGCTGTCCTCCTCTGCCGAGAATCCAGCTCCTGTGTTTCTGATTCCCCTTGCGGGGTGTTGGGAAATCGAGTCCGAGACAGAGATACCAACCTCTCTCATTCTAAGGTATGGAGCTGATTAGAACCTAGAGAAACCTTTGGCAGTTCTTGGCAAAAACTAAACCTATGCTAAAGACCATACTTACTTCTTCCCTCGTACTATACCTAGGTTAGGTACATTGGGGTAGGCGTATTTTAGAAGCACCAGTTGAGTATTTTAGTCATAGCACTAGATAATACTATTACAGTATTATTTTATAATACTATTCTCGCTGTACACATTATACTTTGCATTCTGTCTAACGATTGTAGCAGTTCACCTCTCTTGCATGAGAAAGAAGACTGTTCAATAAAGCCCTTTTATTGAAACGCCTGTCTCACTATTTCTCTGCAACTCTGTAGAAACGAAGCATGCACGATTGACTGAGTAAAATAGTTATTTATTGTTTCCACAATGCTGAAGATATTTGTTCCAGTCCTAGGGAAACAAAGTTGTCATGTTTATGCGGTTGTCAGAAACAAATCCCTTCTTGTGTATTCGAGAAAGTTTCTAGTGACCTCTGAGCTAGCTGGCACTCACAATTAAGTTTAGTATATTCGATAGAGACATACTGACCTCAGTCCAATGTCACATCTATAGGATATATTATTCCAATGCGCAGAGCCATGATGGCAACTTAGGAGCAGCCTCAGGCAGCACAAACTATGCCTTTGGTCCCAAATGCATATTTGGATTACTTTGAGGGATCCACGCTGCCCCTTTCTGAAGATCCCTCACCCTGGATTATAAGTGACCAGATGAGGAACATATCACATTGGAGTCTAAAGGTTGGGCCAATTGATGGACTTGATGAGTATTCAAAACTTCCTTTGTCCTAGAGAGTTTTAAAGACTGGGCTAATGCACTTTACTTCTTCTCATTGAAGCCCATCACCCATTCCACTACATGTTCTGAGATAGGGATAGTACTCGAAGGCGGGGCCTTAGATGGTCATGAACACCATGATGACAACATGGTGATCCAACTTTAGGCAAGCCAGCCTTAGAATTTCCTAACCTGCAATCTGACAAAAACTGTAAAAAATACATCAAAACGCACCCATATAAAACAAGTAGCCCCTTAAATATAACAATTAAACCGGCATTAAGGTTGAAATAATACACATATAATATACTGCATGAAAACATTCATTTAAAACATCCATAACACATTAAGGCCTACCAGACTACATTTCCAATACTAAAACTGCAGCCTAACACTTAACAAGTAAGCTACAACAAAACACTAACTAATACTGACTTTACTAACCCTCAACAGATATTCCCAACTACAAAATCCCTAAACATAACTTAAAATCAATCTGATCCGTAGAGCAGCAACAGGGACCTCACAGAACCTGGAACAACACAAAAATGGTACACAGACAAAATATCGAAAATAAAATATCGTAAAGACAAAATATCGAAGTTAAAATATCGAGGGTAAAAAATATTGGGAAGCAAAAATATCGGATACAAAAATATCGTAATAGGTAAGTAAGTATAAATATCGAAAATAATAATATCGTATGACGAAATATCGACAATACAAAATATCGTGTAGTAATGGAAAAAATAAATAGTATAGGAAAAAATATAATAATTGTACATAAAAATTTGATAAAAAGGTCTATATTAAAAAATTACAATATATTTAATAAATTTTTTTTTTTTTTAAACATATCTAGTTTTAGTAGCGGGTAATTGGGTTTATAGGGGATAAGGGTGGGGAGTGTATTAAAATGTATGTAAAAATACATAAAATAATAAAAAATATTTAAAAAAAAGATAAAATTTAAAATAATATTTAAATTAATAATATTAAAAAATAATAATAGATATCAAGTTTTAGGAGCGGGTTATTGGGTTTATAGGGGATAAGGGTGGGAAGTAATTTAAAAATAATTAATAAATTAATATATGTTTGTAAATTTTTTTATTAATAATTAATTGGTAAATAATTAATATTAATTAGTTAATTAATTAATATAATTTTGTACATTAATTTATATAATAATTAATTGGTAATTAATTATTATTAATTAGTTAATTCATTTATTAATATAATTTTGGACATAATTTTAAATAATAAATAATTGGTAATTAAATAATAATAATTAATTGCTAATTAATTAATATTAATTAGTTAATTAATTAATATAATTTTGTACATAATTTTAAATAATAATTAATTGGTAATTAATTATTATTAATTAGTTAATTACTTAATATAATTTTTTACAGAATGTTAAATAATAATTAATTGGTAATTAATTAATATTAATTAGTTAATTATATTAATTAGCTTCATTTAGTTTAATATATATTTTTTACTTATTGTAAATTAATTTGGAAAAAATAATATTAATAATTAAATTTATTTATTTACAGCTAATGTGCTAATATATTTAATTTATTGTTATTGTTAATTAATAATTAATTTGTAATTACATAATAATTGTTATTTTTGGGTAAAGGAGTATTGTTAGAGTTCAGGGTCAGTTTTCAGTTCTTGGTTAAAGGGGTATTTTTAGGGTTCAGGGTCAGTTTTCAGTTTTTGGGTAAAGGGGTATTTCTTGGGTTCAGGGTCAGTTTTCAGTTTTTGGGTAAAGGGGTATTTCTTGGGTTCAGGGTCAGTTTACAGTTTTTGGGTAAAGGTGTATTTCTTGGGTTCAGGGTCAGTTTTCTGTTTTTGGGTAAAGGGGTATTTTTTGGGTTCAGGGTCAGTTTTCAGTTTTTGGGTAAAGGGGTATTTCTTGGGTTCAGGGTCAGTTTTCAGTTTTTGGGTAAAGGGGTATTTCTTGGGTTCAGGGTCAGTTTTCAGTTTTTGGTTAAAGGGGTATTTTTTGGGTTCAGGGTCAGTTTTCAGTTTTTGGGTAAAGGGGTATTTTTAGGGTTCAGGGTCAGTTTTGGGTTTTTGGGTAAAGGGGTATTTTTAGGGTTCAGGGTCAGTTTTCTGTTTTTGGGTAAAGGGGTATTTTTTGGGTTCAGGGTCAGTTTTCAGTTTTTGGGTAAAGGGGTATTTTTAGGGTTCAGGGTCAGTTTTGGGTTTTGGGGTAAAGGGGTATTTTTAGGGTTCAGGGTCAGTTTGGGGTTTTTGGGTAAAGGGGTATTTTTAGGGTTCAGGGTCAGTTTTGGGATTTTGGGTAAAGGGGTATTTTTAGGGTTCAGGGCCAGTTTTCAGTTTTTGGGTAAAGGGGTATTTTTTGGGTTCAGGGTCAGTTTTCAGTTTTTGGGTAAAGGGGTATTTTTAGGGTACAGGGTCAGTTTGGGGTTTTTGGGTAAAGGGGTATTTTTAGGGTTCAGGGTCAGTTTTGGGTTTTTGGGTAAAGGGGTATTTTTAGGGTTCAGGGTCAGTTTTCAGTTTTTGGGTAAAGGGGTATTTTTTGGGTTCAGGGTCAGTTTTAATTTAATGTAAGCTGGATTTGGTATAGTAATAATTAAATTATTAGAGTCCAACATATACTCACATTTAATATACAGTGCAAATTTTCTCATAAGATTGTTACATTATAGTAAGTTAATGATACAAATAGTTCAACATGATTGTAGAAACATTATTTTTATTTATGTTTCACAAATAAAATGTTATTTCATAACAAAAATCTTTTTATTACATTTGGTTTTATAAACATATTTTATAAACACAATGATAAGCAACTATACAGAAGCATTATTATTTTCATACTTTTGTACAAAAAGTTTTAACACATTTTTCAACTATTATAATTTGTGACAATGTACTTATATTTCTAGACATTGTAAACATAAATATTATTCTTTTCATAATATGTATTTATTACATTCATTTACATATTTGTTAATCAAATCATTGTAGGATTAAAGTAAATATTTCTTTACAATAATAGAAATTTAAGGTTTATTTTTGCCTATTTAGTTAAGTATAGATATTATATTTTATACTTGGGACTATTTTATTGCATTTGGGTGCTTTATTTTGTAACCGGGTTAGGTCGTTTTGGGTTATTTGGAAGAAGGGTTGATCGCGGTTGGGAGACACTTCACGTCGCTTCAGGTAAGGTTTATTTTATATGTTTTATGTGTATTTTATTGATGTTTTGAGACTAGTGACCTTATATTTTGTGTTGTTGAATGTGAGGGAGTTATGTTTTAGATTTCGAAAACAGATAATTACTTATGGTATATACACGTAGTGTTAGTTAGTTAACTCATTATATATAGAGTTAATTTTAGTCTTTTACGGTATATCTACAAGTGAAATCATCAATTTTAATATGTTTGTACCTAATTACTAGCTAATTAATGTGGGTGGGAATGTCTGTTTTCTATGTTTTTGTCATAGGTGTACGCTACATCGGAAGTTCCGTTTTTTTTTAAAGGAAGTGTTTGTTTGTTTAATTCAACACTGCTTTACAAACACTTCTTTATATTTTTCGGTTTTGCTGGAGCGATTCTTTCTATTTTTCCAATTTTTCGGGTTTTTTATGGTTATTCGATGGCTCTGGACAACGTGGATGTCTTCATTTTGGAACTGTTGTATTTTTACATTTTTTTTGGGTTAATTTTGCACTACCTGGATTACTTTGGGGGAGGAGGACGTTATTGGATTGACAACATGATTGGTAAGTCCTTGCTTTCTTATTTTGTGTGGGTGGGTAATGTTATTTTTATTATGGAATTGTTTTTTACTTGTTAATTAGTTTTAATGTGTGCATATATTATAATAATATCTCTATATATTGCATACATTAAATACTTTAGAAGCTCACGTTACATATTTTTGCATACTTAGGTGATACTTTTAGTGTTGTTTACCTTTTTGGGAATTAATTAGAGTAGTGTTTTGGCTATGATGTTTAGGTATTCTATGCCTTTTGTACTAGGGTAAACTTTAACTTGTTCTTCAGGTACTTGTGCATTTGTTTATTTTGCTTTGATGTTTTAGGGACAAGTTCAGTTACAGATTGGTCCATTCTAAATTCCTGGTAGCTCTGTTCTTTCTGTAGGCATTTAATGAAATGTTCTAGAGTAGGTTTGGTTCTGCCAGTTGATTGTACAAATGCATTGTGCCAACCTTCCACTGCATTGTTAGTTTTTGAATCTCCGTTAAGGGTACTTCTGTAAACGTTCCACCAGGGTATGAGGAATTTGGGATTTCGTCTGTGGCCAGATCTGTGGAGTCTGCCTACCCAGGTGTCTTCAAAGTAGTCGAGAAATGGACTTAATTTAGCTTCATTTTGTTTGTAGAAGGGGCTGTCTATAACAATGTTGTAGTGTTCAGCTACGTCTGTTTCAGGGACATAAGCAAGTGCAATGAGTTTTTTAATTTGGAAAGCAAAAGATGAGTTTGTAGCATATTCAACACTTAGGGTAGTTTTTTGAAGGTGTCTCCATAAACACTGGTTGAAATGATAATAGCAGCCTTGAATGCAGGTATGGGGGTGGATTTTTAGGATAGTTGAGAGCATTGCTTGCTCAAAATCAAGAATGATACTTTCAGGAGAAAAATCATTAGTTTTTTGTTTAATTATATTTATTAATTCCATATATGTGGAATTATTTTTGTTTGGTAATAGTGCATATAGCAAAGGTATGTTGCAGTTGTGGTAGAGGCCATGTATTGTGTATAATTGGAAAAATGGTTTGGGACAGATGTTAAATGTTCCATCCATCATCCAATATTGGCTTTGCTGCAGTTTAACTAAATTCATATTGGTACCAAAAATTATAAGCCTTTTGTCATTGTTTTCGTTGTCGTAAACTATAAATGGTTGTTTATTTAAAGTTATTATTTGGTTAGCAGTTAAATTTATATCCTGATATGTTCTGGGAGATGGTGTTGTAGCAGTAGTAGCTTTTTTAGTTCGTGCTATAGTTCTTTTTAAGGAGAGGATATTTGGCATTTGAGTTGTGGCAGTTTTTGGGATTTTAGGAATGGCTTCTTTTAAAATGACATTTGTTTGCTTTTGGGAACCTGTACTAGCTTCTTTTATATTTTCCAAAGCTGTTCTAACTTCTATTTCTGTAACATTAGGTGGATGATTGTGTTCCCTAGTATACAGTACTGTAGCTTCTCTAGTTGTTGCTCTGCCATAGCACTTGTTAGAATAATATTTACAACATTTCCAATTAACTTTCCTGCCATATTGCTTTTCTTGTGTATAAGTGTAACCCATGTAGCATAGTAATAGTTTTCCTTTCTGGCTGGTCACAAATTCGGCTCCTTCGGTCATTTTGTACTTTGTATATCTATAAAATATATATATAATAGTTAATGTCAAATTAAATGTGATAAATAATCTATGTTAGTGATAAGTAGGAATGTTTATACTTACGTGTTGTAGAATTTACAGCAAAATTAGGAGTTGCTTGCTTCTTTAGTTGGGGATAATTGTTTGTGATGTTGTTGTAGCTGTTATGAAAAACATGAAAGTAGTATATTATTAATTAATGTTTCGGTACATTTGCAATGTTAGAGCTCATTTCTACTACAAAAGTGTATCTTCATGATTCACATTGTGAAGATACTTACATATTTTTTTAGGTTGGTCTTTGCCAGTATAGTAGTTTCTTCTGCTTCTGGAGAGTAGTTTGTAGTGTTATCTCAAATAAAAAAGGAACATATGTGTTGAATAATCACCATGTTGGTATGTTTTTTAATAGATTATCTGGTAATTATGTTCTTTAATATACTTACTTTGTGATTAGTATCTGTATTATTCAGAATGTGGAGTTCTGTATTATGTCTGTATATCTATTCGTTGTGTTTGCTCTGTAAATAAAAAATATATAATAGAAAATAATTAGAACAGTTCTAAATGTTTGTATTGTTTTTGCACATTTATTTCAGTTGCATAATACTTACTTAGTAAAATGTATTGGAGAAATAGTACTGATGTCCTTAGTTCATTAGTAGTGCAGTTTTCAGTAGTAGAATCTACAGAAAAAAAGAAATATGTGGGGCAAAAGTAATTATTTCTGTGTGTTTAGATTTATGTGCACATAATGAAACAATGTTAAATTACTTACATAGTTATTAGAATCTGTATTCCTAGGGTTTGTTCACAGTTATTTTGAGTAGAATATTCAGTAGTCGTTGTATCTACAAAAAATGGTTTCATATAATTATTTAGCATGTTAAGTAGTATGAATAGCAAAGGGGCACTGGGTATTTAGCAGGTAAGTAAGTAGTAGTAGCAAATAATGCAGTTTCTATTTTATTTACTTACTTAGAAGATGTGATAGTAGGTTGATACTCTGGTTCTTCTAGTTGTTGTGCAGCAATTCGGATAGAGATGAATCTCCTTCAGTGACTTTTGGCAAGTAGTTTGTGCTTAGATTTTAATTGTTTATATAGGGGAGTGTCAGTAGTAATTACTTTGCTATTGGTTCATTTAAAAAATTAGGTTTGTGATTGGTTAGTTAGTATATTTGAATTTAAGTTGTGATTACTTTGTAATAGAAGTGAAAATCCCCAAAAAATTATAAAATTATACAAAGTAGTATAGAATATTTTTATATGTGTAGGTGATATAATTATACCAATAGGATATTTTTGACCGATTAATGGTGTGTCTATAGTATTAACGTAAGTATTGTGTGTTTATTTAGATGTGAAAACATATAAAACGTTAATTAATTATGCAAAGAGATGCATATAAAAAGTCGATATAGCTGATAATCCAATATTTAAGTGCACGATAGTTTTGATGTCGATATTATAGTTAATGTCATTATTTTTTGTAGATAGCGATATTTTTGTTTTCCGATGTTAATGTAGTCGATATAAAAGTAAACGATGTTTTTGTATATCGATATTAAAAAATCGATATTTGTGTATATATCTAGTTAAGTATAGGAAGCCGATATTTTTGATTTCGATATTTTTGCTCCGATATTTTTGTACGTCGATATTGTGAATGTCGATATTTTGTCAGACATTCCACAAAAATAGGTTGATAGGCTAAAATAAAAAGTAGTGGTAAAAATAAAAATGGCTGCTAAATCAACATAAAAACGACTGCCTATCCATAAAATCAATGGAAATTTAGAAAAGGTTATATATCTTTAAAATACTGTAATAAAAATATGATCAAATGTACCAAAGTTAAAAATTTAAAGATATTAAAAAGTACTGACATAATTGTATTTCCAAATTTACAGTACATAGTAATATAGAAAATATACCCTATATCCTGCAACATTATGTAAAAATGTTTCTGTGAAAAAAGTATTGTTTGACAAAAAGTATTGTAAAGACATTGTTGTAAAAACAGTACAATAAGTTTAAGTAAAGCATAAAAGTAAAATGTTGTGTTTGAAAAGAGAAAACTTAAAAAAAATTAAAATGCTCATTTATAGTGATTACTGTATAAACAATTGTTATTAAAACGTTAATAGATAATAAAGGATATGAAAAAATGTATATAAGTGCAATAGTATCTGTACAAAAAAACTGTTTCTGTAAAAATAAAAGTAACATACAAAAACTGTGTTAAAGTTATTTTTCAAAATACAAATACACTGTAGCCTGACCTACATGGGGAAAAACTTTACACTTTGAGGAAGGTTCATTTAGTATTCCTACTTAAATCTAAGTACATTGGAAAAAGCATTGGACATTGAAGGGGATAGATTAAGTATTCCAACATCAATCTAAGCTACTTTGCGAAAGCTTTGAACATTGAAGGGTTAGATTTACCATTCCCACTCCAATCTAAGCTACTATGAGGAATATATAAATATTATAGTAAGACGATATGTCCAACTTGGTAAACACCCTCAAAACAGTCTTTCTCATAGAAATAGCTTCAGCTTGTTGCATGAGTCTGCTACAAGCGCTGCCAGTTCATTCTCTGTACATCACCTTTTGCCTGAACAAACTGGTGGTGCAGACCAGGGTGACATTTTTGCCAAAGATTGTGACTCTTTTTCATGTCGGACAATCCATCAAACATCAGGGATTCTTTACCCTACCTCACCCCTCAAAGGAGGAGGATGAGAGACTCCATAATATGGACTCCATAATAGCTTAGAGCTTTTACATCTATCCTTCCAAGGACCCTTGGGTGAAATATCAGCTCTTCACGGAGTGAGTTTTGTGGGCCACAGAGAGAAAAGACCCACTAGAACACAGGCAGCCAGTTGCCACTTTTACACCTTTGCCTGTTGTGAAGCTGCCAGTCCTACCACTGTCCTTGTAGAGAATGATCTACAGTCTTCACAGGATATAATTATTTCTAAGATGAGTCAGTACAAAAAGGACCAAATTGAGTTGCATCGTCCTCTGTATTAAAATCTGCTATGCATTGGCCAAGAACAACACCCAAAGGATCTGAGGGCTCATTCGACCAGAGCAAAGGCTGCTACCACTGTGGCTGCATGAGGAGTGCTTGTTCTGGGCATCTGTCTGACCGCAGCTTGGGCATCACAGCAAACATCACCAAAGCACTAATACCTTGAACATCATGTCTTCCGGGAAGGGCACTTTGCCTGTTCGGTCCTGTACCACTTTTTGGGTTGAGCCATTTCACAGACCTACCTCCTTGGGAGGTATTGATTTGGTATCTATTTCACAGGGTGAAGAATCTGTAGTTAATCATATGCACCAGAAGAAGATAGTTACTGACCTTATGTAAAGCTCTTTCTGGTGGATATTCTGTCCAACTGCAGATTCCTCAATAGTGTGTTACCTCCCTGTTCTGTTTAATGTACTCTTTTATCCATCTATAAATAGGTCCCAATTTAGAGATCCACACATGGTCACATCTGATCAGTTATTATGTCCTGTGTCCGGCTGCAGGGACAGATTCAAGAAAGAAACTGATGTCAGCGTGCATGGTTGACGATATATATCTGCCTCTGGAGGCACATCCAGGACGGGTCAGAGCCAACACAGAGCCACACTAAACCGCCTGCAGGGGCACAGGAGCAATGTTGAGGGAAAATATCCTGTTCCAGTGTGACACATCAAGGTATTCACAAGGTGAGGAATATGTGTGAGATAGAACTGCAAAGAAGGGGTGAAAAAGAGCACATTCCTAAAGCACATATGTACAGAAAAAGACTAATGGGTCTCCTTG
The DNA here is from genome assembly GCF_964261635.1 of Lissotriton helveticus. Classification (NCBI taxonomy): domain Eukaryota; kingdom Metazoa; phylum Chordata; class Amphibia; order Caudata; family Salamandridae; genus Lissotriton; species Lissotriton helveticus. The sequence continues at coordinate 9,075,431 of NC_136073.1, read as the reverse complement.
TAGTTCCGCAACACTTGGATTTTATCCTATCATGTCAACATTTGGACATAACAAACAAGCAGGAAAGTTCAAATTATCATTTTCTTTATTAGAAGATCCATAGAAGTAGATTTGACAAGAAACAACCGACACGTGTTTCGTTAGTACTGCAGATCAGTACTATGACTTTTTCAAGGCTATGCGAATGAGACTGGCACGGCACATCCAAGATCAAAGCATGTCCGTATCAAGAAATATAAAAATCAGAAACCATAGCAATTTGATTTCAAAACGAGCACGCAACTACGAGGAACAAAAGTCCGTATGATCCAATCAGATCACTTGAGGAAATGCCTGTCGAGTAAATGCACCATAAAGCGTTCCACTGAAATCATGAGGGCAACCAACCACTATGTATAAGAGGTGAATCGTAAAAAGTATCAATGTAAGAACCCAAATACGATGTAAATTGGTAATATGTCACAGTCAGTCTAGTAGAGAAATCCTTAAAAATGGATGCTCGAACAAACGAAGCCCCTCATAATAAGTTGCAGCGTGCTCCGGCCCAGCCCCACAACAGTCTAGGAGCAGTGACGTGAGAAATGACTCCACTTAGTAACGGAATCAGAGAAACCACTATGTGTGAGATAGAATATCTCCTTAAAGGAGTGTTTCAGAAGGTAAGTAACTTGTTTTAGTCTCTTAATGAATACTTGCACTCATTTTACGCTTGTGAGCTGCCAGGTAGCAGCAGCAAAACATTGCACACTCATTTGTTTAAGCTTGTTGTTTGTCAAAACATGCACTTGTACTATGCTTGTTGTCTGTGAGCGTTCACAGCAGTAGAACACTTGTTGTTGATGAGCGCTCAACTCCTATTATGTTGCAGCCTGAGTGCTACCAAATAGCCTCAGTATGGTACTTTACACTTTTTTTTAGCCTTTTGTTTATAAGCACAGCAGCATTGTGCACTAATTTTGTCTGTTGTCTGTGAGCACTCGCACTTGTATTATACTTGATTATGAGCGCATCCAAACTCATTTTTTATATGTATAATACATGGGGTTCTGTAATCTCTGTATAAATGGCAATCTCTAATTTCTTCTTAATCAGCGACTTGTGACGCACCTGGTTGCCAATCATAAAGAAAAGACATCAGAACTTGACTACTAAAAGTAATTACAGTCGAGTTCTGACCTCACACTGTCTCTGCCAGAGCCATCAGCCAAAGTCAAAGGCAGGTCAGGTCACAGAGCATAATTGAAGTAGTTGTTTAAAGCAACATTGATTTTCTGTATTCTACTCTATTTTAATAGCTTACAATGACAAGCAAAGAGAAAATGCTTATTTTTTGCCCTCCTTAGAGAAAAGCTTGGCTCTTGCTGCATGTTTCTACATGTTAAAAGGCACTGCTGCTTTTTATTTTAAACTGACTTGTATTGAACTGTGTGTAATATCTGTTTGCAACAAATATCTAACATGTTTTTGATGTGTTTAATTTTGCACTAGAGGTTTTATTCTTATTCTTCATGTTTGTAAACATGCTCAGTCTTTATCATATGAAAAAGCTACGCACCAAGGTTTTAAGTGGTTTGTGAGAAGTGCAATGGTGTGGCCATGCATCATATGGGGTAAAGTGCCCCCTGGCGTACATGATAAGGATATAGCACCTTATAAAGGACCTCAGATTTCTGCCTCATTACTCTGTATGGGGCATATTATCAAGGGGGTTTATCTCTGCTTTTTTGGCTTTAAAAGCCAAGAAAGCGGAGATAAAATTATCTCCCTATTACCTAGCTGTCGCTAACACCAGTTAGCGGCAGCTAGTAGGAGATAGCGACCATCTTGGGCCCCGCTTTGCATGTCGGTGGAGAAGTGTGGCTCACTGGTTAGAGGAGGCAGACCTGGAAGCAGAGGTCAGCCAGGGACCAGGGTTCAATTCCCGGCTCGGCGGGGTCTTGAGTCCTAAAATGTCCATGGACTCGACAATTCTCGCTCCGGTGCCTACTCGATTCACGGGTTCACACTCTGCGACTCCGGGCAATAGCTTGCTTAATCTCCACAACGGCCCCTCGCGGCGGGATGCCTGGCTTTCACCTTGCGGATACCCTGACGGGGTTATCTCACAAGGGAATACCAGGACGGGTTCCCTAAGCAAGCGCTTAGAAACCGCTTGGTGATTTGCGCTATATAAATTCCTGTACATTTACATTCACATTTACATTTACAGTGATATTTATCACTAATGACATGCAAAGTGGGCGTGCCAAGATGTTAGCGACTGGAAACAGTCGCTAACATCGCTATCTCCTATTACCAACTTATGGAGATATTCACGCTAAGCACGAATATCTCCAAAAGCTAACACCTGCCCTGAGCAGTTCTTAGCCATGTTATCCAATGGGAGGTGGATAACATGGCTAAGAGCATTAGCTCAATAATGCATGAATATCGCTGACTTTTCAGCGATATTCATGCATTGCGGCTGTTTTTTATCGCATTTGCGATAAACCTTGGTAATACCAAGGTTTATTTGCGATAAAAATCGCCGCAGCTCAGCGGTAAATTTTTGTCTCTAACCAAGCAATAGCGATAATTATCGCTATTGCTTGGTAATATGCCCCCATATGTTTATGGAACTCCTCGGTGACTTGCAATATCCTCATAAAGTACATTGGTTGTACTTTATCCCTAATATTCTATTTTTTGGCATTACTTTACGATATTACCAAGTAGCATTGGCAACTCCAGTAGGTGTAAAAGGAAGGGCATTTTGGCATTGCCAGTGCAGGTTTCTTCTTGGTATCTGTGAGCACTTGCACTCGTATTATGATTTTTGTCTGTGAGGACGTCCCTGCTTTTGCTTCTGGTCTATAAGTGCTGCTACATACCAGCAGCTCAAAACTGTCTATGAGCCTAATGGAGCCCGCCCTGATCAGGTCCCAGGTACCCTTCCCGCCCCCTCCTCACTCTCCAGCATCTTCAGCATGGATACTCCTGCTTCAGTATCTCTGAGTGGTTTGCAGTGCCGAGTGGACGCAGCTGTTGTGATCTACTAATGTCTTTCAGTCAGGCTCTCGTTAGGGTAATGGAGGGAAGCGCGAGGGGCACATCCGGTAACATCTGTTTAATTTATGCCCAGGGCCAAGTGCCACATCCACGGCTTTGTCACGAGTCGCGGCGCCCCGCAGCTCCTGGCGCCGTGATCTGCATCTTAATTGGTTTTCAATGTCCTCTGTGCAGTTGGGTTCAGCAGAGGTGTGGTAGAACACGAGGCAGTCCAAACTGGAACAGGGGAACTGCATGGGATGGTGATTATCTTCCTCGTACAGGCAAAGGGAGGTTGAAAGCTCCAATCAGTAATAACTCCTGTATCCCAGGTGTGTGGTGAGAACAACTGATGTGAAAGAGGACCGGTAGTTTCAGCCCAGAGAGTAGAAGCTCCAAATCCTGGCATTTAGTGGCTGGTAATGGAGCACCCAGGAGACTGTGCTTCTCTGGCTGGGACACAGGCTGACTGATGAAGGAGTGTGGGCCTTTGTGGTGCCCGGGTGAGCCTGGGGTTCACTTGTGTCCTTGGTGAACGCCTCCAGTCTTGGTATCGATGTCTGTCGTCTGATAGATTAATGCCGCTGTGTTTCAGCACCTGTTGGGCCCCTTCTCGTTGCCATGGGGCCGACTAAGCAAAATGTGTGTCTGCAACGTCCCCATGGTAATGAGAGGACTTGTCAGGAGAGGACTAGTCAGCTGAGTCTTCAGGGTCACAGAGACGACTTGTCAACAGATCCCCACAGGGAACTGAAGAGGACTTGTCAGCAGTGCCCAGGGCCACAGAGCATTTGTCTGCAGTTCCCTCAGGATCATGAAGATGACATGTCAGCAGTGCCTCCAGGGTCAGAGAGAGGACTTGTCAGCAGTGCCCCCAGGGTCAGAGAGAGGACTTGTCGACAGTGCCCCCAGGGTCAGAGAGAGGACTTGTCAGCAGTGCAGAGAGAGGACTTGTCGGCAGTGCCCCCAGGGTCAGAGAGAGGACTTGTCAGCAGTGCCCCCAGGGTCAGAGAGAGGACTTGTCGGCAGTGCCCCCAAGGTCAGAGAGAGGACTTGTCGGCAGTGCCCCCAGGGTCAGAGAGAGGACTTGTCGACAGTGCCCCCAGGGTCAGAGAGAGGACTTGTCGGCAGTGCCCCCAGGGTCAGAGAGAGGCCTTGTCAGCAGTGCCCTCAGGGTCAGAGAGAGGACTTGTCAGCAGTGCACCAGGGTCAGAGAGAGGACTTGTCGGCAGTGCCACCAGGGTCAGAGAGAGGACTTGTTAGCAGTGCCCCCAGGGTCAGAGAGAGGACTTGTCAGCAGTGCAGAGAGAGGACTTGTCGGCAGTGCCCCCAGGGTCAGAGAGAGGACTTGTCAGCAGTGCCCTCAGGGTCAGAGAGAGGACTTGTCAGCAGTGCACCAGGGTCAGAGAGAGGACTTGTCAGCAGTGCCCCAGGGTCAGAGAGAGGACTTGTCAGCAGTGCCCCCAGGGTCAGAGAGAGGACTTGTCAGCAGTGCCCCAGGGTCAGAGAGAGGACTTGTCAGCAGTGCCCCCAGGGTCAGAGAGAGGACTTGTCAGCAGTGCCCCCAGGGTCAGAGAGAGGACTTGTCGGCAGTGCCCCCAGGGTCAGAGAGAGGACTTGTCAGCAGTGCAGAGAGAGGACTTGTCGGCAGTGCCCCCAGGGTCAGAGAGAGGACTTGTCAGCAGTGCCCCCAGGGTCAGAGAGAGGACTTGTCGGCAGTGCCCCCAAGGTCAGAGAGAGGACTTGTCGGCAGTGCCCCCAGGGTCAGAGAGAGGACTTGTCAGCAGTGCAGAGAGAGGACTTGTCGGCAGTGCCCCCAGGGTCAGAGAGAGGCCTTGTCAGCAGTGCCCTCAGGGTCAGAGAGAGGACTTGTCAGCAGTGCACCAGGGTCAGAGAGAGGACTTGTCGGCAGTGCCACCAGGGTCAGAGAGAGGACTTGTTAGCAGTGCCCCCAGGGTCAGAGAGAGGACTTGTCAGCAGTGCAGAGAGAGGACTTGTCGGCAGTGCCCCCAGGGTCAGAGAGAGGACTTGTCAGCAGTGCCCTCAGGGTCAGAGAGAGGACTTGTCAGCAGTGCACCAGGGTCAGAGAGAGGACTTGTCAGCAGTGCCCCAGGGTCAGAGAGAGGACTTGTCAGCAGTGCCCCCAGGGTCAGAGAGAGGACTTGTCGGCAGTGCCCCCAAGGTCAGAGAGAGGACTTGTCGGCAGTGCCCCCAGGGTCAGAGAGAGGACTTGTCAGCAGTGCCCCCAGGGTCAGAGAGAGGACTTGTCGACAGTGCCCCCAGGGTCAGAGAGAGGACTTGTCAGCAGTGCAGAGAGAGGACTTGTCGGCAGTGCCCCCAGGGTCAGAGAGAGGACTTGTCAGCAGTGCCCCCAGGGTCAGAGAGAGGACTTGTCGGCAGTGCCCCCAAGGTCAGAGAGAGGACTTGTCGGCAGTGCCCCCAGGGTCAGAGAGAGGACTTGTCGACAGTGCCCCCAGGGTCAGAGAGAGGACTTGTCGGCAGTGCCCCCAGGGTCAGAGAGAGGCCTTGTCAGCAGTGCCCTCAGGGTCAGAGAGAGGACTTGTCAGCAGTGCACCAGGGTCAGAGAGAGGACTTGTCGGCAGTGCCACCAGGGTCAGAGAGAGGACTTGTTAGCAGTGCCCCCAGGGTCAGAGAGAGGACTTGTCAGCAGTGCAGAGAGAGGACTTGTCGGCAGTGCCCCCAGGGTCAGAGAGAGGACTTGTCAGCAGTGCCCTCAGGGTCAGAGAGAGGACTTGTCTGCAGTGCACCAGGGTCAGAGAGAGGACTTGTCAGCAGTGCCCCAGGGTCAGAGAGAGGACTTGTCAGCAGTGCCCCCAGGGTCAGAGAGAGGACTTGTCAGCAGTGCCCCAGGGTCAGAGAGAGGACTTGTCAGCAGTGCCCCCAGGGTCAGAGAGAGGACTTGTCAGCAGTGCCCCCAGGGTCAGAGAGAGGACTTGTCGGCAGTGCCCCCAGGGTCAGAGAGAGGACTTGTCAGCAGTGCAGAGAGAGGACTTGTCGGCAGTGCCCCCAGGGTCAGAGAGAGGACTTGTCAGCAGTGCCCCCAGGGTCAGAGAGAGGACTTGTCGGCAGTGCCCCCAAGGTCAGAGAGAGGACTTGTCGGCAGTGCCCCCAGGGTCAGAGAGAGGACTTGTCAGCAGTGCAGAGAGAGGACTTGTCGGCAGTGCCCCCAGGGTCAGAGAGAGGCCTTGTCAGCAGTGCCCTCAGGGTCAGAGAGAGGACTTGTCAGCAGTGCACCAGGGTCAGAGAGAGGACTTGTCGGCAGTGCCACCAGGGTCAGAGAGAGGACTTGTTAGCAGTGCCCCCAGGGTCAGAGAGAGGACTTGTCAGCAGTGCAGAGAGAGGACTTGTCGGCAGTGCCCCCAGGGTCAGAGAGAGGACTTGTCAGCAGTGCCCTCAGGGTCAGAGAGAGGACTTGTCAGCAGTGCACCAGGGTCAGAGAGAGGACTTGTCAGCAGTGCCCCAGGGTCAGAGAGAGGACTTGTCAGCAGTGCCCCCAGGGTCAGAGAGAGGACTTGTCAGCAGTGCCCCAGGGTCAGAGAGAGGACTTGTCAGCAGTGCCCCCAGGGTCAGAGAGAGGACTTGTCAGCAGTGCCCCCAGGGTCAGAGAGAGGACTTGTCGGCAGTGCCCCCAGGGTCAGAGAGAGGACTTGTCAGCAGTGCAGAGAGAGGACTTGTCGGCAGTGCCCCCAGGGTCAGAGAGAGGACTTGTCAGCAGTGCCCCCAGGGTCAGAGAGAGGACTTGTCAGCAGTGCACCAGGGTCAGAGAGAGGACTTGTCAGCAGTGCCCCAGGGTCAGAGAGAGGACTTGTCAGCAGTGCCCCCAGGGTCAGAGAGAGGCCTTGTCAGCAGTGCCCTCAGGGTCAGAGAGAGGACTTGTCAGCAGTGCACCAGGGTCAGAGAGAGGACTTGTCGGCAGTGCCACCAGGGTCAGAGAGAGGACTTGTTAGCAGTGCCCCCAGGGTCAGAGAGAGGACTTGTCAGCAGTGCAGAGAGAGGACTTGTCGGCAGTGCCCCCAGGGTCAGAGAGAGGCCTTGTCAGCAGTGCCCTCAGGGTCAGAGAGAGGACTTGTCAGCAGTGCACCAGGGTCAGAGAGAGGACTTGTCGGCAGTGCCACCAGGGTCAGAGAGAGGACTTGTTAGCAGTGCCCCCAGGGTCAGAGAGAGGACTTGTCAGCAGTGCAGAGAGAGGACTTGTCGGCAGTGCCCCCAGGGTCAGAGAGAGGCCTTGTCAGCAGTGCCCTCAGGGTCAGAGAGAGGACTTGTCAGCAGTGCACCAGGGTCAGAGAGAGGACTTGTCAGCAGTGCCCCAGGGTCAGAGAGAGGACTTGTCAGCAGTGCCCCCAGGGTCAGAGAGAGGACTTGTCAGCAGTGCCCCAGGGTCAGAGAGAGGACTTGTCAGCAGTGCCCCCAGGGTCAGAGAGAGGACTTGTCAGCAATGCCCCCAGGGTCAGAGAGAGGAAATACATTTTATTGCCAAGATATGGCCGTGACATTTGGTTGGCAACTTGTTCTTTATTTTTTCTTTATTTTTATAGCATTTCCTTACAATAAAAATAATAAAAAGATAATAATCACACCAATTTTCTAAGCCCAAAAGTTTGCTCACCCAAAGCTTGTTTTGATCGCTGATGATTGTGTTTTGTTAGATGTACATGTTATTAAAATAAGGTTAACAAGCACTGACAAAGCCAATAAGTGTGGCATTGGGCACCATACTCTTGTTTTTGTCAATACTTGTTTTGTTTTATCGTGGTTTATGCAAAATGGTATTTTTGAAAAGCTCCCTGTCCGTCATCAATAAAAAAAAGCATTGGAAATGCAATAGGTCTCGCAGCATTAGAGTTAGTGCTTTTAGAATTGTTTATGGGTTTTTTTTGTAAATCTTTAGCATTTTTGTTTCCTGTAGCCAATGCTAAAGAATTACAAAAAAAAAAAGCCATAAACATTTCTAAAAGCTCTAACTCAAATGCTCCGAGACCTATTGCACTGTGTGAGGGTGAGGGGTTGAGGGTGAGTGAGGGTGAGGGTGGGTGAGGGTGAGTGAGGGTGAGTGAGGGGTTGAGGGTGAGTGAGGGTGAGGGGTTGAGGGTGAGTGAGAGTGAGGGTGAGTGAGGGTGAGGGTGGGTGAGGGTGAGTGAGGGTGAGTGAGGGGTTGATGTTGAGGGTGAGGGGTTGAGGGTGAGTGAGGGTGAGTGAGGGGTTGAGGGTGAGTGAGGGTGAGGGTGAGTTAGGGTGAGGGGTTGAGGGTGAGTTAGGGTGAGGGGTTGAGGGTGAGTGAGGGTGAGGGGTTGAGGGTGAGTGAGGATGAGTGAGAGTGCAAGAAAGTTGCAGTTTGGCTTTGAAACGGATCTGAGAGGTGTCTGCGTGATAAATGAATGATGCATAGGAATGGACAGAATGGAAATGTGTTTCGAGGACGTGCTCGGGGTGTGCATACTGGAAGCAGGGGCAGACAACATGGTAGCCAAGACATATGCAAACAGGCAGGGCGGTACGAAATCTGCTACCCTGAACCTAACAGCAAAGAAGATTGGTCGCAGGGCAGAGAACCACCCTCTAGCCCTAAAACTGTTCACATAAGAGCAAAGGACAGTGTTGAATTAGACTGCCTAAGAAGGGTGTTTCTGGCTTCTCAGGACCTCAGCTCACAGCAAGAAGCTTTGCGAGGAATTTTGTTAGAAGTTCAGAATCCCAACATTAGACATGCTTGCACCGCCTGAGAAGAAATAAGTACACAACTTCTCATGCTTTCTTGGTCTGGAATTTGGGTGGGTGCTCTATTCCATGGCCTCTACAACCTCTCTTTACCATTACAACTTCGATGCTCAAACCTCTGCTTTCACCCTCATAAGCGCCCTATAAATTGAAAGCAATCGTATAAACCACCATTTACTCCGCAGGCCAACACTTACCTTCTCTGACATCTCTGGAGATTGGCGCTTTGCTGTGGAAATTATGTTTCAGCGACTTGCCTGCAAATAAACAAAGCGAATAAGGCAAAAATCACCCAGAAACCCCAACTATGAACACAATTCCCTGAAAAAAAGCTTCATCAAGGTACCATGCGTGTATCCCATAGGCATGCGCAACATGAAATACTGATCGCATGCGCACAGCGTGATTCGAGGGAGGAGGCTACACTGTGATGAACTACTCTTTCAGACAAGCGCGCAAATATACTTTACTCTTTTGCACCTGCGCACAGCTTAAGACACTGCTCACCTAGCCCTGTATGGACGGAATATAAGTGGACAGGGCCCCGAGGTTTAATTTAATATAAACTCGAGACTCCGGTGAAGTAAAATGTAACTGTTAAAAACATAATGAAACTTATACAGATCCAAAAATCTAAAACACCGATTGAATCCAGAGGAAAACATTTGAAGCTGACGACAACTGAATCGCTTTTGGGACGACTCTCAAGACAGACCCATTAGGTGTGTTCTCCCGACACCCATTATACGTGTTGATACACAACGAACTAACTGAGCACGAGCTTTTTGGTTACATTAGTTTGTCAATATACCGTTTACAGGCAGAGCAGATTAAAGAATGATACAGACTAAAAGAATGCCGTACAACACGGGTATCCTTGACTCGAGCTCCAGCTACAGCTAATGTTTTTCCTAATTGGAACGTGACTTTATTTTACCTTTCTGTCACATTTGTTTACAGGTAGTGGTGTATAATGTAAAATATCCTACCTATTGAGAGGGAATTCAATTCTCGTCTTGTCTCGAACAGACTGCGGGCAGGGGAGGGGGCGGAGCGGGGAGAGGGAACAGACGGAGGGAAGGCCAGATAAGGGGAGGGGGGAGGAGAGTAGGAGGAGGAGAGTAGGGGAGGCACGGCCTAGCGGCCGTGCAATCAAGAAGTGAGGGGGCAGGAGAGTAGGCAAGGCAGGCGGCTGGGGGGAGGGGGGAGGAGAAATGCGACGCGACATGGCAGGCAGAGAAAATGGGGAGGGGGCGGATCCGGAGGTGCGTCGTGACACTCGTGAGGGGGAGTGGAGAAGGAGGGGGGAGTAGAGTAGGGGAGGCACGGCCTAACGGCCGTGCAATCAAAAAGTGAGGAGGCGGAGCTGGGGGAGGCTGTGACAGAGAGAGCAGGCAATGCAGGCGGCTGGGGGCTTGTGCACGCGCTTTGAAGCTCATTGCGCATGCGCATTGAGCTTCAATTTCTCGTGCACTGCAAGGAATCGCCACGATTCCTTGCAAGTTGGATAAAGAGTGGATAAGCCCCCATAGTCTCGCAAGCTCGATGCGCATGCGCATCGACAGGCGAGACCTAAAAACAGTGGCAACAGGCAAAAAATCCTTTTTGGTCTCAAAACGCATACATTAAATGGAAAAGATTCTGTATCTGGTGCAGGTCGGCTAAGGTGCATCCTTTCACATCCTCTCCAAAAGAAATATTGCCATACCTCCTTCATTTAGCTACTTAGGGCCTCGCCCACGCTTCCATCAAAGTTCACCTGGCAGCAATAACCCGTTTCAGAAGATCTTCTACAGGACCTTCTCTTTGGTCAAATAGATTAATAAAACAATTTCTCAAAGGTCTGTTTCGGACTTTCCCTCTTGTAAAGTCTCCACCTCCAACATGGCAACTAAACACAGTACTTGCTCAGCTTATGAAGCACCCTTTTGAGCCGATACACAGAGCTGACCTCAAGTTCCTCTCCTGGAAAACTGCGCTCCTTCTAGCCCTTGCATCCGCCAGATGAGTTAGCGACCTTCACGCTTTCACGATACAAGATGCCTTTCTTCAATTCAAGAATGACAGGGTAATTCTTCTCACTAATCCAAAATGTATTCCAAAAGTACCATCGAACTTCCACCTAAATGAGCCTATTGTCTTAAAAACGTTCTTTCCAAATCCTCAAACAGCAGCTGAACGAGCTCTACATTCACTGGATTTGAAACGGTGCCTTAAATTCTACCTTGACAGAACAAAAACTTTCCGCAAATCAAACCAACTTTTTGTTGCTTACAGTTTACCCAGGAAGGGTTTCCCTCTCACAAAGCAAAGCATTTCCAGATGGATCTCTGATACAATTGTCTTCTGTCACCAGCAGGCTGGTCAGCCTTTACAATCAAGAATTCGTGCCCATTCCACTAGGGCAGTTTCTACTTCTACAGCACTGTTTGCAGGTGTGCCCATCACAGATATTTGAAAAGCGGCAACATGGAAGACGCCGCATACATTTACCAAACATTACTGTTTGGATACTGAACTAACAAATGATGCTGCAGTGGGACAGGCGGTGTTGCGTCATCTATTTCGAGAGAGGTGAGCCTTCCTTCCTTCCCACCAACCTTTCTCTTATTTTTCCACGCACATTTCTCTGTCACTATTATACCTTTTGCCGGACTTGCAACTTATTGCTTTGCATTTTAATGTTGTGATATATATATATTTGAGGGCTTGTACCACAAATGAAATAAAGCATTTTTGAAATTTGAAAGACTGACTCCGGCGATATTTTTGGAAGTTTGCGTACCTGTCGGTGCTGTCAGGCACATTGAAGACAAGTTTGGATTCTTATATATATATATATATATATATATATATATATATATATATATATATATATATATATATATATATATATCAAACAAGTGCAATCACCCAGGCTCCGACCACAGCGACCCAGGAAATTACGCGGATCCAGTAAGTATGAAGCACAGATTTTTATTTAAAAGCTGAACCAAGCAATCTGACGCGTTTCGGGCATCCGCCCTTGCTCACAGACAGTCAGAGTTGGAAATGCTTGCGTTTTAAATAGTAACTGCCAAACAGTGAAAAAAGTGCATTTTTTTCTCTCTTTTTTTCATCATACACCTCGTGATAGTAGACAGCGAGGACAAACTACTTATAATGAGTAGCCTAGTCTGTTTTCCAAACAATTTTAAATGGCAACAGTTCGAAAAATTCATTAACTGGTTTAAATCCACATTTTAAATTTGACAAAAACGGAAACCCATGATTAAAAAGTTAAAAATGTAAAAAGAACTTTTTTAACAGCTTAGAATGCAAATACCAAAAGGTTGTATATAACAAATATATATACACACATAAAGCCCACGCCAACATTCAAAGTTGATAGTGCAAAATAGCAGAATAAAGTGCAAAGTGCATCATTTAAAAATTAATTGCTGTTCTTATAACAGATGCATTTAAAAAAAATCCCACAGTAATACTGTTGGTTATGTGCAAAATACGCTTGAATGTAAACAGTATAATGTTGCATCTATATTCATCAAAGTGCAAATCAGCGTAATATGTAAACATGCGACTGTAGCAGCATAGTTATGAGGCATGGGCTCATTGGTATAATAATCAAGGGGATGTTATTGTCAAAATGCGAACTGTTGCAAAAACATATTAATCAGGGACTACAGAAAAAAACTGTTGTCTATGTCCTCAAATGAGTGTACCCAAAAAATTAAATACTAATACATAAGTAATGAACCACCGTAAAATAATATATACAGATAATACGTGCAATAACCCAACAAGGAGACAAAATATTAATCACATGGGGGAGGGCGGCAACCAAGAGAACCCTACCACCCAAAGTAATACAGAACGAAGTGGAAAAAGCAAGGCTTGATTTACAGAAACACATGTAGGTCCTCCGTGTTGTTAAGGCCATTTGGAGATCTGCTGTCTAGCTCAAGAATGAAGTGAGACTCCATTCTTCTCAGCAATTTGACCCTATCTCCGCCTCTTCTGGGTTTGTCTATTGCAGAGATAACAAAATAAGATAGGCACTCCAGATTGTTGTTGTGTATTGCCTTGAAGTGCCTAGCTACAGGGTAGGCTGGGTCGTTGTTAACGATGGCACGCAGATGCTGGAGGATCCTAACGTGTACCGGTTGTCGTGTGCTGCCGACATACCTGAGTGCACATGTGCAAGTTAAAACGTAAATGGCAAATTCAGTTTTACAGTTATATTGACCCTTGATTTGGATTGGGTCTGGACTGAACGGCGTGCTGTATTGCCTAGTGCTTTTGCCAAATTTACAAGCCCTGCAAGAGGTGCAGCGTATAAAACCTGATCTTGTTTTCATCCATTCCTGCTTTTTTCTAAGTTCAGGAAATTCATGGCAGATGTGAGACCTTAGTGAGGGACCTTTCCTAAAGGTGACAATAGGGACTTCCGCTAGTTCAGGTTTTAGTACAGGGTCTGTGGCAAGAACAGGCCATCTGTTAGACAAAATGGATTTTATTTGCCTGGCCTGTCTGCTGTATGGCGTGAGGAACCTGGGGTTCGTCGTATCTCCATCTGAAGTGCAAGATGTATCAGCACTGCTGTTAATCTCAAGCAAAGAAGCACGAGATCTAGTTTTGGTTTTTAGCATTGCTGTTTTAAGCACTGATTCACGATAACCCCTAGCACGAAATCTAGTCAGGGCTTCATTAGTGCAAGATTCCAAATCAGAGTCTGTACTACAAATTCTCTTGATTCTTAAGAGTTCACCTAGAGGAATATTGTCTACCACATGGCGCGGATGTGCACTGCTAGCGTGCAAAATGCTGTTGCCCGCAGTACTTTTCCGATGAAGCTTAGTGGTAAGCTGGCCATTGCGGATAAGGATTTTAACATCCAAAAATTCTGCCTCACAATCACTGATGGAACTAGTGAATTTGAGGTTCACATTGTTAACATTGATAGAGTCAATGAACCGTTGTGCACTGTTCCTATCACCCTGCCATAACAAAAAAACGTCATCAATATAACGAAGCCAAAGCAAAACATGATCAGAAAAGATTTGGGCGTGTTGCCGCCTGAGGACCTGCTCCTCCCACCAGCCCACGTGCAAGCACGCGTAGCTGGGAGAGAAACAGGCCCCCATTGCGACCCCACGCTTCTGCAGATATAAGTCACTCCCAAAAAGAAAGAAATTGTTATTGAGACACCATGATGTAAGCTCAATCAGTACTTTGTTATGCTGGTAACAATTAATAGGCCTTTTTCCTAGGAAAAAGCCAAGTGCTTCTATACCACATATATGCTCTATGCTCGTATAGAGCGATTCTATGTCCAAAGTAATCATGAGCATTCCATCATTCCACTGGGTGTTTTGGATTTTAGCCAGAAAATCGCCTGTGTCTCTTACATACGTAGGTAGTTCTTGGACCAGACTTTGCAGGAAATAATCGATGTATTCTGTGACGTGTTCAGCCACTCCTGCAATAGCCGAAATGATTGGTCTGCCAGGCACTGGTCTTGATAGTTTATGTATCTTAGGGAGTAAGTAGAGTTTAGGCAAAACAGGATACTCGACATGGAGGAATTCAAATTCTTGCGAGGAAATCATGCCTTCCCTTTTATATTTGAAAAGCAATTTTTTGAGTGATTCCTTGGAAGATTCAAAGTGTCTCATGGTGGTAATGGAATAGCAAGTACCATCACTGAGCTGCCGCTTTGCTTCCTTGATATATTCCTCCTGGGGCCAGATGACCACATTGCCCCCCTTGTCGGCCGTGGTTACTATGATGTTGTGGTCATTACTTAACTTTTTAACCAAAGCATGATATTCAGTTTCCTGTTTGCTTCTGTATCGCTTTTTATGCTTAATCTGATGATGTAACTGCTTCAGGTCTTCAACCACCACGTCCTGAAAAACATCAATGGAGTCTCTGGGCATGGTAGGATTAAATTTGGACGTTTGTTTGAAAGGACTGGTATTGGCTCCAATTTGGGGAATGTCAGCTGCCCTCAGTTCATCCTGTGTGGATGCAAGATCGTTGGTGAGTGCGTCATTGCCCATAAGATTCAATACTGTAAGTGCTGTTCGGGTGTCACTGGCCGGAAGCATGGGCACAATTGAAAGAGCATTGGTGTTTGCTCCAATTCCTTGTGGTGTCTTGTTGTTCAGACCTTCCTTTATTGCAAAGAATTTTTTGAGCTTCCATTTTCTTATATACATGTAGACATCTATGCGGGTTTTGGCATAGTTGAAGTCAGTAACTGGACAATATGAGAGACCAAGGCTTAAAAGTTGTTGTTCAGCCTTGGTAATGTCAACGAAAGATAGGTTTACTACAGTATTATCACTCACTTGTTTTTGCGCCAGTATTGCCGCTTTGGTTTTTTGCGCGCTTTTGTACTTTTTCCGGCGCTGGCCCCGTCTTCTGTTGTTCCTGGCACGCTTTGCTGCTGCTGCTGCCCCTTTGTCTGCTGTTTGTGCCGGGGCCTTAGTGACTGCAGTCTTTCGTTGGATAAAAAATCCATTTCTTCCCCTAAGTCCAGGATAACTGAGCTTGCCTCCCAAGTACCACTGGCATCATCATCCGATGTAGCGGCACTTGTCAATGACTCATTGTCGCTGTGCATTTGGTTTATTCCAGCTGTTGTGGGGCCCAGAGCTTGCCCAGAGGTCGGTGTTTGTCCATCTGGTTTGCCCTGTTTAGCCAACTGCATTTGTTGCGCAAATTTGGAGCGCTTCACATTATCGAATTTGCGCGCGAAAGTAAATATTCTTCCCTGTGCATAGTCTTCCTTATCGCGCGCAAATTTAAGAATCTTGCGGGCTTTGATTTTTTCTTCCTGCTTAGCTATGCGCTCATCAATTTATTTTCTGCTTTTGGTTATTAGATCATGAGGTTCGAATTTAAGCAGCTCCTCATTAATTTCTGAAATCTCTTGCATGAGCTGTTCACGATCTATTACTGCGTATTTAACCAGAATTTTCAACAATTTAGCAGATGATTCCAAATTAGCTTGGCCCCACTCCTTAAGCATGTTGGGATTAGGCCTGTCGTAACTTGGTGCCAGTAAAATACGTAAGCCTCTGGGGACTCTATTCTCTTCCAGATACATAGTCAAAGATTTGTGCTCCCACCATTTGGACATTTCTGAATACATGCATTTTTCAAGTCTCTTTAATGCAGCACGTATTTGGGTTTCTGTCGTATTGGAGCTACCAGTTTGATCGGTTTTACTGCTGCCTCCTCCCACACCCGTTGTTACCTTGGGTAAGTTGGAGTACAGAGCGGCTGCCGCCGCTTCCCTGCCACGGAGGGTCTCCTCTGACATGGCGCCTGGTTCAAATTGCTTCAAGATGTTGTGAGCACTAAATTACCCGAGCTCGACAATCCTGCTCCCAGGGTAACGTGCAAGTGCTTAGTATTCCTCTCCACCGTGCCGCCGAAATATTTGAGCGTTTTCCGTTGGATTCCGACTGGACAGGCGTTTTTGGCGCCTTCGTGTCTTTTCAGATTTACAAAAAACACCGCCGATATTTTCCAACTTGTAACCGATACCTCCGCAGGCACAGGGGCTGTCGTTGACGAATTTTCCTGACAGGAAAGGCTTTATGTCTATACTACTATAATAAAGGAGAAACTTTCAGGCTTTGAGGCGGGTAAACTCCGGAACCACTGCGCCAATCTACACACCCGATACACCATAGAAATCGTCAGGGTGTGTAGATGGTTATAGGCTATATAAAGTTTAAAAATAAACCTTATTTAAAAAATTTATTTTTAAAAAAAAGTAATCCACCCCACAAAGTAGCGCCGGCCGCGACGTGCGTGATCACATCGAGGAGCGGCGTCAGAGGAGCGGCGGACATGGCACGGGGGAAGAGCGGTCACGTGAGGAGCAGCGGACAGGCCAGCGGCGGTGCGACCATCGGAGAGGCGGACATGGCGCGGGGGAGGAGCGGCGGACAGGCGGTGAGGAGCAGAGCGGCGAGGAGCTGTCAACTCAGGAGCGGCGGCTGAGGTAAGCAGGCAGGGGTTGGGGACTAACATCTACATTGACTCAGGTCAGGCGAGGGTGCGGCAGGCGGGGGACGGGGCGGGCGGGGGCACGGGCTGCTGGGCAATGTCGGGGCAGGCGGGGGTAGGGGGAAGCCTGAAAGCTCCCGGACAAGGTCGGGACAGGCTGCTAGTATATATATATATATGTATTTATTAACTAATGCTTCATGTTCTTTATGCAAAAGGAAATGTGCTTTTCATTGCTTTCTATTCTGATGCAGGCATGTGAACCTATGAAAGATACCCTAATACTGGATAAGAAATGTGTTACTTACTTGTAACTGCAGTTATCCAGTATTGGTATCTTTCATAGATTCACATGCAACCCACCCGCCTCCCTTGTAAGGGCTCACCTAGTACTCTTAGTTGTTCCTCTATATAGCACTGTGCTTACGAAAATCTGAGGGACGAGAGCTCCTTCCAGGAAGGTTCCAGAGGGTGGTGGCAGCTGATTGGTCGCTCTCTAGAGTTTGGTCCTTATTACAAAAGGACCTGGATATGTTACTAATGTGAGTCCTTTGGCCTATTACTCTATATTTCTAATGGGACATTACTTTATTTATGTACCGGGGACTCCCATCCCGACGACGGGGAATTATTCAGGCATGTGAATCTATGACAGGAGTCTCCGGTACATAAAAAGCAATGCCTAGCAGTATAGCCAACTGAAAAAAAGCCTAGGCCCATTTCCCTTTTGCAACCCATAACCTTTTTTATGTAAAAACGGACCAAACTTTTCCCTTAGCCAATCAGAGCTCCTCACATTCTAGAGCACTCCTGAGAGAACCTTTTGTCCCTCAGATTTTCTACCGGCAGGTTGTGCTAGGGAGTCTCTTTTGAGGTCTGCTCAAACGCTAGCTATTCAGCTTTTCAGGAACTTGATTGTTTTCTATTTTCTCCTGGATTTGAGAATATTGTGACCTGTTCTCAACTACATTCTGTAGAATTTCTGTGAAAGAGAAGAAGGGTCTATTTAGAGCCTGTGCTACCTGCTCTAAGAAGAGACTCTACACTGATGACCCACATGAAGACTGCATTTATTGTCTTTATCCGGACCACCAAGCCAAGGACGGCAAGGTATGTAGCACTTTCTCTAGCAAGACTCTTAGAGATCGTGAGGGACGCCTTTTTATATGGCTTCAGAAAATGAAGGCCAGAAAGGAGGTGGTCTCTAGTGATAGTGATCAGGAATCCTCCTCTGCATCAAGGAGATCTCAAAAAAGATCAAGATCTCCTCAGGCTCACTCCTCAGGGGAACATCCTGAGAAGGCCCTAAAAAAGACCACTCATGGGTCTTCAGGGCATAGTCCTTCAAAATCTCCTCAGTCAAAAGAAAAGGAGAGCAAAGGGCACACTTCTGGAGAGAAAGTTTTAAAGAGAGCCTCTTCTGAGCCTTCAAAGTCCCCACCTCTGGTTAAGGAATCCTTCAAGAAGCCATCTTCTAGTACTCCTGAGGAGAAAAGCAAAAAATTACATCGTCGACGGGATCGTCGATGAGAGCGTAGACGAAGAAATCATCGTCTACGGCGATGAAGACAGAGGTACAGAAATTGCCATTACCTGTTATGGTGTCGACGACGTCAGCGTCGATGGGAGCGTCGGCGCCGGTAACATCGACGACGACATCGACGACGATGGCAGTGATGACGACGACCATGTCGACGACGGGATCGTCGTCGTCGGTGATGACGACTGGGTCATCGACGGGAACGGCGACGACGGTTACTATGTCGTCAGCGAGGAATGGTTCTGGTGCAGTGTCGACGACAACAACAACATTGTCGACGGTAGTGTCGACCGAGATCCCGTCGACGAGAGAAACTCCAGAAAAACAAAGGAAAAATATTATGCCAGCAGTGACTTCCCCGAGTAAGATTACTCCTCTGGTTCCATCACACCTTTTGGAATAGGAATAGTCTGATGAAGAGGAGGAAGAGGGGCCCTGTGGGTATGCCAGTAGCCCATCACAACTCCATGTGAAATGTCAAGAGGATGAGGATGAAGAGGGTTATAAAGAATATCACAACCCCTCACAGCATTGTTACCAACAGGGTCTTCAGGAAGAGATGGTCGCTATGCCATCCTGCAGGATGATGGACTTACAGTTCATGTTAGCAGATTATAAGAAGAGGTTTCCTCAGTCAGTAGTCCCTCAGGAAGTTCCTCTTTCACGTCCCCGTTCTAGTCCGGCTACTCCAGTCAGAAGCAGAGAATCGCTACCGGACACTACTCCACAAACATCTCAAGTCCGACATCACCAGGATCCGGTTACCACGGACGATGAGGACCATGAAGAAGGCGAGCTAACGAAGTCCCACGAAGAATGGGACGACTATCTAATCCCATCTCCGGCCTCACCCACACAAGGGCTGTCGGATTCTCCACCAGTGAATATTGGTGGATTCCACAACTTGATGCAGAAAGCTGCGAAAAGATTTCAGCTGCCAATAATCCACATTAATAATAATAATAATAATCCACATTTGTAAAGTGCGAACAATCACCCGTAAGGGTCTCTAGGCGCTGGGGGCCGTCGGGAAGATTAAGCAAGCTATTGCCCAGAGTCACATGGTGCTGGGCTAATCTGCTGCCGGTGCCGGGGATCGAACCGTGATCCCCAGATTCCGGAGTCAGTCGCCCTGGCCGCGGTGCCACACCTCTTCCCAATGAAGGCAACTCAGACAGAATGCTTCCTCTATGACTTTAAAGAGCCTTATCATAAATCAGTTAGATCCATACCAATCATCAGCCATGTATTGGAGGAAGGCTTGAAAGTGATGACGACTCCAGCGATGGTTACACCTGTGCTCGCTAGGTTGGACAAAAAGTATAAGGCACCCTCGGACGCACCAGCCTGTTTGCTGGGCCATCCTAAACCGGATTCTATAATTTCGCAGGCAGCGCAACAGAAATAAAAAAAAACGCCAGCGCCTATTTCTGCACCATCCGGACAGGGAGGGACGGCGATTGGACAATGCAGGAAAAAGATTCTCCTCAATGTCAGCTCTTCTAGTCAGAGCAGTTAATGCCCTTGCCATCCTGGGCAGATATGACAGGCAGACGTGGTGCGACATGGCACCATATGTCGACCTCCTTCCGGAAGACAGCAAACAGGAAGCGAAGAAGGTTCTGCAAGAAGGTGAGAGGACTTCGGTTGAAGTCATCAACTGTGCGCTACCACTGCCTTTCGCTCTCTACGAGGGGCGGCAGTTTTACGGCGCCAGGGTTGGCTGAGGGCCACTGCCTTTAGACCAGAGGTCCAAAATAAGATTCTGGATCTTCCATTTGACGGGGAGGATTTGTTTGGACGTCTGGTGGATGAAACCCTTCAAGGTATTAAGAAGGACACGGATATGGCAAAGGCCTGAGGTACGTTGCAATATCGGAAGGTGCCCTTTCGAGGTGCCCGAGGGAGAGGACAACCATCTTATAGAGGTGGACACCAACAAGGGAGATACACCTCTTATTCTTCCTCATCACAGCAATACCGACAGCAATACGGACAGAGACAGTCTGGAAGCTATTCTAAATCCGCTCCCAGAGGACGAGGAGGTCGTTCAAGTAAGGACAGCAATAAAAGGGTCCTCCACATAATAAGATTCGGACATACTCTAGAATTTCTACAATTCCCTCCTTCCACACCACCTACGCATCAAGAAGTCAAACATCTAGCTCAAATGCGTCGGGAGATTCAGGCAATGCTCCGAAATGGAGCAATAGAACCGGTACCCAACTCCCAAAGAGGGAAAGGATTTTATTCCCGTTTCTTCTTGAACCGAAAGAATGCTCTCCAGTGACATCCGATTCTGGACCTAAGGTCTCTAAATGCCTATCTCAAAAAACAGTCATTCTGGATGGTGACCCTCCAGGATATTCTGCTACTCTTAAACCCAGGAGATCAAATGACCTCCCTAGATTTACAGGATGCATATTTGTATATCCCCATTCATCATTCCCACAGAAAGTACCTTCGTTTTACAGTGGCCGGGGACCATTACCAATTCAGAGTGCTGCCGTTCGGCTCAAGTCTGCCCCGAGAATTTTTACAAAATGTCTGGTGAAAGTGGCAGCTTATCTCCGAAGACAAAAACACCAAATATTCCCATACCTGGACGATTGGTTGATAAAGGCACTATCGGAGTAGGCGGCTCAAACTTCAATCTCGGCATGCATGCAGTTGTTTGCAGATCTGGGTCTGACTTTAAATGTAGAAAAATCGTCTCTTCAACCATCTAGAAGGATCACATTTTTGGGTGCAATCCTAGACACTTCACAAAACAAGGCATTCCAATCAACAGAAAGACAATTGGGACTTGTATCTCTAGCCAAACAGTTCAGGAGAAAAAAGTATCTTTCAGTCCGAAAGTACAAATCGCTTCTGGGAACAATGTATTCGTGCATACCACTCATCCCCCTATGTCGATTGAGAATGCGTCCATTGCAAGAGGCGTTAGATCTACAGTGGTGCCAAGCAAAAGGATCCTTCGAGGACAAAATCAATGTCACGCAACCGATGTTGCAGGCGGTAACGTGGTGGACTCACAGAAGCAACATCTCGGTGGGTCTTTCCTTCCTTGCCGAACCAGCCCCATTAGTGGTTACTACGGATGCCTCTCTGGATGGATGGGGAGCAGTCCTCCAGGATTACAGGTCAGCGACCGATGGAAGCAGCAGGAGCGGCAACTTCACATAAACTTATTGGAATCGTGGACAATAGGTTTGGCATTGTTAGCCTTCCTACCAAGAGTCGAAGGACGATCGGTGTTAGTGCGGACAGACAACACAACCGCGATGCACTATATAAACAAGCAGGGGGGCATAAGATCACTCTCTCTGTCGCGAGAAGCTCAGAAGATTTGGAAATGGGCTGTAAGTCACAAAGTAACTCTAAAAGCAGTACATCTTCCAGGGGATCAAAACACGACAGCGGACACTCTCAGCAGGCAGAAGACGACCTGTCACAAGTGGGAACTCAACTAGGACATACTACTGGAAATCTTTGGCAAATGGGGAATGCCGACAGTGGATCTATTTGCCACAGCCCAGAACAAGAAATGCATATTCTTTGCAAGCTGGCATCACCCAAGGGGATCGTGGGGGAATGCGCTTTCGATGGCATGGTCAGGCGTCTTTGCCTATGCTTTTCCGCCGATTCCCCTTCTGCCGCGAGTGCTCACAAAGATGAAGAAGGAACCATGCAGGATGATACTGATAGCCCCTTGGTGGCCCAGGCAGCACTGGTTCACGGAACTGCTCCTTTTATCGAAAACAGAACCAATACGTGTACAACCAATACCAGCACTGTTGACTATGGCTCAGGGACAGGTGCGGCTTCCAGACCCGACATCTCTGCATTTAGCGGCCTGGCTCCTGAATACCGTGAATTTAATCAATTAAACATTCCAGCAGAATGCAGAGAGATACTGGCAAAAGCAAGGGCTGAGAGCACTAATAAAACATATCAAATGAAATGGAAAAGATTCTGCTTGTGGTGTCATGAGAACGACCTACATCCTCTGCGGGCAGAGGCACATCAGATCATCCCATATTTACTACGGCTGGCAAAGTCAGGATTGGCCCATGCCTCTATTAAAGTGCATTTAGCGGCGATCTCTAGATACAGGAGAAGCTCATCGGGTCCGTCTCTGTGGTCAGAAAGGATTATAAAACAATTCATGAAGGGGTTGTTTAGAGTTTACCCACCTATCAGGCCTCCACCTCCACTATGGCAACTGAACATTGTTTTATCACAGTTGATGAAACCACCATTTGAGCCAATTCACAGAACTGATCTAAAATTCCTATCCTGGAAGGTGGCTCTATTAATAGCTCTAACATCAGCCAGGAGAGTGGGAGAGATACAGGCACTTACAACGCAAGAACCTTTCCTGCAATTCAGAGAGGACAGGATTTTGCTCAGAACGAATCCAAAATGTATACCATAGGTACCAACGGATTTCCATTTGAATGAGCCATTGATCCTTAAAAGATTCTTCCCTCAACCATCTACAGCTGCAGAGAGGACTCTCCATACTCTGGATGTTCAGCGTTGTCTGAAATTTTACTTGCAAAAAACAAAATCTTTCAGGAAATCTACTCAATTATTCTTGGCTTTTAGTGCCCCCAGGAAGGGGTTCCTGTTGTCGAAACGGGGAATCGCAAGGTGGATTTCAAACGCCATTCAATACTGTCATCAGGCGGCGGGGAAGCCTTTGAATGCAATTGTTCGTGCACATTCAACAAGAGCGGTGTAAACCTCTACTACTCTGTTTTCAGGCGTCTCTATTCAGGACATCTGCAGGGCGGCTACCTGGAGGAGTGCGCATACGTTCACCAGACATTACTGCCTAGAAGCTCATGCGAGAGGCGATGTAGCAGTGGGGCAAGCTGTACTGAGGAACCTTTTCCAGTGACGGTGAGCCTTCTTTGTCATCCCTCCTTCCTTGGTTGGTAAGATAAGCACATTTTATTGTTGTATGCTGTTTTGCATATAGTTTATGAACAATCTGTCTATGGCTATTTATATACAGCTACTGCTATGGGGGAAAAGACAAGTGTTGCCTATTTGAGAGAAGTAGGTGACAAAACAAAATGTGCTATGATTTACTGCTCGCTATTCTGATTCAGGTATGTGAATCTATGAAAGCTCCAATACTGAAGTAAGAAAACAAGTTACTTACCTGTAACTGTAGTTCTCCAGTATTGGAAGCTTTCATAGAGTCACATACACCCACCCTCCTCCCCTGAGAGGCTCACCTCGGATTAGGCACAACAAGTGTTTATGGCACAAGTGCCCGAATATCTGAGGGGCAAAAGGTTCTCTCAGGAGTGTTCTAGAGGGTGAGGAGCTCTGATTGGCTAAGGGAAAGTTTGGTCCTTTTTTACATAACAAAGGTTATGGGTTGCAAAAGGGAAATGGGCCTAGGCCTCTTTTCAGTTGGCTATACTGCCAGGCATTGCTTTTTATGTACCGGCGACTTTCGTATCGACGACGGGGAATGATTTAGGTATGTGAATCTATGAAAGCTTCCAATACTGGAGAACTACAGTTACAGGTAAGTAACTTGTTTTCATTCTCGTCTTCGGCAGACACCCCCCCTCCACATCAGTCTGTTGTAGTAGCGGTACATGCATTTGGTTTTGAAGGCCTTCCTAGTGTCCATCAAAGGGAGGCGAGCTCAGGTCAACACCACTACCAGGTGATACTACAACAAGCAGGACAGGATGGGACCCTGAACCCTTTGCCAGGAGACCCGGTTCCTCTGGAACTGGCATAGTTGGCAGGGTATTTCCCTGTCATGGGCCACCTGGTGAAATCTTTAAATGCCAGGGCGGATGAACTCGGCTGCTGACACCTAGCAGATCATGGATGGCAGTTGCACCCAGAGGTGATGCAGGGCGCCTTCTGGAAATGGAGAGAAGCCTGGTTTTATCTGTGCTTGCCACTGCTAAGAGTACGCAATATTACCGTTTTCTCCCAAGCCTTTTGTGATTCCGCAGTGAGACCTTCACTTGGTTCTCACCTTTCTTTCTCATAGCAATCAACACCCTCAAAACAGCCTGTCTCTTAGCAATACAATCAGCTCGTCAAATGAGTGAGTTACAAGCTCTGAACATTCATCTTCCGTACACCACCTTTTCCCCAGATAATTAGGTGCTGCGAACTAGGGTGGCACCTCTGTCAAAAGTAATGACTCTTATTCATGTCAGACAATCCTTCATGCGTCTGTAATACTTTGCTCCTCCAAAGGACCAACTAGTAACGTTTAACAGTGCCCACTGCAAGTCAGCACAAAAGGCCAAACATCCAACAAATTTGCCTGTAATGAATCATTATGAGGGGATGTGCACCAAGTTAGAAACCTTTCCCAGCGTCCTGCATAAATAGTTTTGTAGCGTTGACACGGTTTCACACACCATGATCATCAGACGCCTGCATGAGATTAGCATCTAAGAGCTTGCAAGAACTGCTCCTTTTTAACAGATAGAACACAAGCTGTTAGCCTGGAACCTTACTCCTCGGAAGCCCACAAACTCACATGCTGAGTGCTTCAAAATTTATGGCTTAGCTTCATCCTCTTCAATGCATATAGGATCCCTCTGGTCAATGCCATCTGTGCACACAATATCAACATCCTATCATATGCAGACGACACATGACGCAAATCATACCCTCCCTCTTTGACAAGACCCCCACCACAAGAGACATGTTCACCACCTGCATGACCAAAGTCACTAACTAGATGAAAGCTAACTGTCTCAAGCTAAACACTAACAAGACAGGAGTAGTGATCTTCTGCAATAATACCTAACCATGGGACTCTACTGGTGGCCGCTGAATTCAGACCCACGTTCATACCCAGTAGCGACACTAGGAATAATCATCAACAGCAAACAGGACATGACTACACAAGTCAGCACCTTCAGTGCATCCTGCTTAACCACCCTTGATATGCTGAGGAAGATCTTCAAATGACTTCTAAGCAGTACGAGGAAAACCCACTCACACCCTTGTCACTCATAAGTTGGACTGTGGAAACCTCCTATACGCTGGGATCACCAAGCAACTCACCAAGCAAACCATCCAGAACACGGCAGCCAGACTCATCCTCAACATTCACTCAGAACTCACATCACACCACACCTCAGGGAGCTCCACAGGCTTCCTTCTAGAGTATGGAACTGCTGCCCACTCCACAGAGCCGCCTCCTCTCTTCTTGAATTCTGCAAGAAGCTGAATACCTGGCTTTTCAACTAACCATCCTACTACAGTCAGGGTTAGGCATGCACACCTTAGATCCACATACCATTGCAGGTGATGGTGTGCTGTACAAATACGCTTACCATAACACCTCACCCCTCGAAGGTGGAGGAGAGACCCCATCGTTTGGACCCCAAAAGACCTTAGAGCCTTTACATTGATCATACCTCAGACCATAGAGTGGTCGATCTTCATGGGGTTCTCTAGTGTAAAGAAGGGTAAGGAAGGGCAGAAACGGACCATATTGAGGTGAATGTGATGGCTGCTCACCGTCCTCTGTATTAAAATCTGCAACACATCGGCCAAGAGGCGGGAGGGTTTGACGGATCGTTCAAGCAGAGCCAGGACTGCTACCACTGCACTGGGACACAGACATGTATCGGTCTGTGATGTGGGCGTCAATCTACATGTTCACAAAGCACTAATGCGGTGATAGTACGGTCTGGCGGGAAGGGCACTTTTCCCATTCAGTCCTGCAGCACTTTTTGTTTTGAACGGTTCCAGAGATCCATCACCTTGAGAGTTACTACTTTGGTATCTGTTTACTAAGTGAAAAATCTGCGGTTAGCAGCATCCAGCAGAAGAACAAATGAATTACCCTTGGTAGCTCTCTTTCTGGTGGATACTCTCTCTAACTTCAGATTCCTCACAGCCCTCCCACCTCCAAATTCTGTGGGACAGACTCTTTTATCCAGCTATAAAAAGACCCCGATGTAGAGATCTGCACAGTGTCACATCTGATCGATTATTAATGTCCACTTTCCGCACCACGGACACAGTCAAGAAAGAAACTGAAGTCAGCGATTCGGAGTGGCTTATATATATGGCTCCGGCTTTACTTCTGTTCTGGGGTAGGATGGAGTCTGCGCTGAGCCGTACCACACCACCTCCTAGTACACAGGAGCAATGCTGAGAATAATCTCCGGAACGGGAAATGGCCACTACAACGCAGCCGTTTCCACGAAAAACTTAACCACGCATGCATTACAACGCATGCGTGGTTACAACGAAAGCCTACGCATACGTTTACTACGAGGTATGTAGTAAAGGCATGTGTGGTAAAGGGTACAATTAAAAAAGGGGGGCTTGAGGGGGACCCCCCCCCCCCAAAGAAAAAACCTAACCTGAAGTCGATATGTGCAGGCAATCGGCGTCGTATAAGAGGAAACGGAAAAAAACTTCCGCTTCCTCTTTACGACGTATGACGTCACCACAGAAAAATACGTGGAGAAGGATAAGCGTGGAAATACAATTCCGTTGTAACGCATGCGTGGTAAAGGCATGCGTTACAACGGAGTTCGTTGTGAGAACATACAACCCTCCGGAACTAGTCTGGCACCTGGGAATCTTCACACTGTGAGGAATCCACTGTTAGATAGCGTACAAACTAGGAGTAGCGTTAAGGATAGTAAATCACTTGTTCCTATGGAGCTGCATGGGGCTCCAGTGTTGTCAGGTGCGCATGTGTGGCACACTTGGTTATGCTGCTCGTGGGTTGTCTGGAGTCTGCTTGCTGCATATTTTACTGCATGTTGGTTGGGGATTGTCTGGTGTGCCTGTGGCACATACTTGTGCTGCAAGCTGGTCAGGGGATGCAAGGTTTGCTTGTGACACCTCAAGTAAGGCATGGGACCAGGGGATTGTCAGATGTGCACATGGCAGCATAAGATGCTGCATAAAGCTGGTGCACTGTTCTAATTCACCGGTACCATGTATGTGTGTAGGTATGCATGTGTCCGCATGCATTAGCAGTATCATATCTGTGTATATGCATTTGTACGCATAGACCTATATAAGCTATGTCAACTGTGAATATTTCTGTGTATATGCTTGTACTTTGTGTTTGTATATGAAAATATATTTTGTATGTCTGTTGTATGATGTTTCTGTATTTTTCAATTGTTAAACGGATTTATAAATGTGAGTGTTGTGTTCCTGTACCAGTTGTTTGTCTTTATATATGTGCAGGGATGTATGACGTTACAACGCATACTTTTACAATGCCTACCTTTACCACGCAATTTTTACAACGCAGGATCCATTACAACAAAGTACCATTACAACGCATGTATTTACAACGCAGGTACCTTTACAACACATACCATTACAACGTAAGTATTGGTAAGTTTATAATATTTTTTTTAATGTAAATTAATTAAAATTAATATAATTTAATTTAATTTAATTTGATTTAATTAATTTTATTTAATTTAATTTTATTAATTTAATTTAATTTAATTTAATCAATTTAATTTAATGTAATTTAAATTTTATTGTACTTAATTTTTACCCTGTACCCCTTTACCCAAAAACCCAAAACTGACCCTGAACCTTAAAAATACCCCTTTACCCAAAAAACCCAAAACTGACCCTGAACCCTAAAAATACCCCTTTACCCAAAAACCCAAAACTGACCCTGAACCCTAAAAATACCCCTTTACCCAAAAAAAACAAAACTGACCCTGAACCCTAAAAATACCCCTTTACCCAAAAACCCAAAACTGACCCTGAACCCTAAAAATACCCCTTTACCCAAAAACCCAAAACTGACCCTGAACCCTAAAAATACCCCTTTACCCAAAAACCCAAAACTGACCCTGAACCCTAAAAATACCCCTTTACCCAAAAAACCCAAAACTGACCCTGAACCCTAAAAATACCCCTTTACCCAAAAACCCAAAACTGACCCTGAACCCTAAAAATACCCCTTTACCCAAAAAACCCAAAACTGACCCTGAACCCTAAAAATACCCCTTTACCCAAAAACCCAAAACTGACCCTGAACCCTAAAAATACCCCTTTACCCAAAAAACCCAAAACTGACCCTGAACCCTAAAAATACCCCTTTACCCAAAAACCCAAAACTGACCCTGAACCCTAAAAATACCCCTTTACCCAAAAAACCCAAAACTGACCCTGAACCCTAAAAATACCCCTTTACCCAAAAAACCCAAAACTGACCCTGAACCCTAAAAATACCCCTTTACCCAAAAACCCAAAACTGACCCTGAACCCTAAAAATACCCCTTTACCCAAAAACCCAAAACTGACCCTGAACCCTAAAAATACCCCTTTACCCAAAAACCCAAAACTGACCCTGAACCCTAAAAATACCCCTTTACCCAAAAAACCCAAAACTGACCCTGAACCCTAAAAATACCCCTTTACCCAAAAACCCAAAACTGACCCTGAACCCTAAAAATACCCCTTTACCCAAAAACCCAAAACTGACCCTGAACCCTAAAAATACCCCTTTACCCAAAAACCCAAAACTGACCCTGAACCCTAAAAATACCCCTTTACCCAAAAACCCAAACTTATAATATTTTTGATAAAATTATATACTTACCAATACTTACGTTGTAATGGTATGCGTTGTAAAGGTACCTGCGTTGTAAATACATGCGTTGTAATGGTACTTCGTTGTAATGGATCCTGCGTTGTAAAAATTGCGTGGTAAAGGTAGGTCGTTGTAAAAGTTGCGTGGTAAAGGTTGTATACCATGTGCAGTGTTTGTGTTGTTTTTTGTATGTATGTGTATGCATATGTGGTCATTGGCTGTGTCTTGCAAGTTGGGAAGCTTTTTATTTGCAAATGTATTGTAATTACATAAAAACCAGAAATTAACAACTGCAGTCCTCGTTTGCTTTCTTAACTGGAGGCAATCATGTTTTTGTGATGGCACTGCAGATGATCTCACGTACGCTTATTCAGAAGCTAAACTACTATTCATTCATCTTCTGCCAGGAGACCACCTGGTCTATTACCATTTTCAATACCCCCCCATCCCAACTCATCTAATCTGACCCTTTTCCCAGACTATTTTTTCCAGCTTTCCTGGACAGTCATTTTAGTCCTGATTGCTGAGCAGTTCGAACCACAGGATCCCTTCTTGCCTGTACACACACGCCCGCCCCCTTTAAGGCAATCCAAGGTCTCTCCCTTGTTGCATTTGAAACATTCAATTGAGTTTGTCCCTGTAAGAAGGTGATGGCAACAAGTGCATCTATATGACCTTGTGGGAGGTCGCACAGTTGTGTGCTATCTATGTGAGAGGCTGCATCAATTGGATGTTAAACATCTGAGAGGTTGCGTTAAGTTGCTGTTGATTTTCCTGGAGGTTGCACCAATTGTTGTTATTCTGAGAGGTGGCACCAAATGTTGCCCTTGTGAAAGATTGTCCAAAGTTTGCGTTGAAGGTAGCTTCAAGTTGGTGTCGACCCTTTAGGCGTTACTCCAAGTTGGTGTTGAACTTTTGGCAGATTGTGCAATGCTTGTGTTGACCTTCTCTGTGTTAATCTCCTGCGTTTTTGCACCAAGTTGATCGTATTAGGGTTTGAAATAATTCACATTTATTAATGTTACTTTCTGGCAGATCACATTCAGGGAACTGCCCCAAAGTCTAGTCGAATATACCCTTCCATTGCTGTTACACCAGCACCCAGTTGCCCACTTCAGTACCTATTTCTTCCTCCACTGAATAAACCTTGTTCATGTCACGCAGCCAAACACCAGAGTGGACGGCGCTTCTCATTATGCCTGCGGGACTAGACCTAATACTTAGAGTATATGGAGTTGTTCACTCCACCATCTCAATCTATGCCACTCCAGTCTACGTCACTCTACTCTACGCCACTCCACTTTACTGTACGCCACTCCGCTCTACAGCACTCTACTCTATGCCACTCCAGTCTACGTCACTCTACACTACGCCACTCCACTTTACTGTATGCCACTCCACTCTACAGCACTCTACTCTATGCCACTCCAGTCTACGTCACTCTACACTACGCCACTCCACTTTACTGTACGCCACTCCACTCTACAGCACTCTACTCTATACCACTCCAGTCTACGTCACTCTACTCTACGCCACTCCACTTTACTGTACGCCACTCCACTCTACAGCACTCTACTCTATGCCACTTTACCTGATGGCACTCCATTTCACTCTACACTACTCCACGCCACTCCACACCACTCTTCTCTGCTAAAGTCAACTCCACACCACTCCACATCACTCTACTCTACGCCACTCTTCTCTATGCTACTCCATTCCACAACACTCCACACTCCTCCACGGCACTGTATGCCACTCCATGACACTCTACACCGCTTTGCAGCTCTCTGCTCCACTTCACTCTACGCC